>NC_090934.1:1246130691-1246738451 GCF_040938575.1 Ambystoma mexicanum
TAACGTGTCAAAGATGAGGAATACGTTGGAGGAATATCCAGTCAAAAGAACATTACGAGTTGGTAAGTAACTTGTTCATCCCTTGAAATATTTATCACAACGCAATCTTCTGCGCATGTAATTGATAATATATATTCTATTACTTTTGCGCGTTCACATCCAAAGTTATAAACAAAATTGCCATTTTACATTACGAGTGAGTTTTACCCACTCCCTTTGCAGTCTTCGGACTGGTGAAAGCCATACCCTGGCATAGGGCTGGGGAGAAGCTGAAGAATATATAATAGCATGCACACAGGGAGAATTAATTAACATGAGTAGATGAATATTGCAGATTTTCGAATTACAACTGGAGAGAGATGGCTGGGAAGAACTGAGACCTGGACAGTGATTGGAAGGCAGGCTGGAGAGATGGGCAGGCCTGGGTTCCAAGCAACCACTAGAGCAAGGGCCCTTCTGAGTGTGGCAGCTCCAGAGACAAGGGTCCAAGCTGATTTCCCCGAAATGAGAAGCACATTTAAAAAGATAAATAAAACCCCACATTTTCGCTATATTAGCCATGCTGAAATCCCAGGAATCAAAAGGGGCTGGGAATTAGAGCAAACGCCCGATATGACAAAGACCCAATTACACTGAATATAAAGTGAGTCCCTAAGGATATGTAATTTCCTTAAAATCCAATGCATTTTCATATTGAGATGCGCAATTTAAACTGAATACATTTTGGAGAAACTTAGATGCAGACTTCTTTTGTAAGATTAAGCACCATTAAACAGAATCCTAGGCTCAAGCTGACACAGAATCAATCAGGCCATACTGTACTCATGACACACATCTAATGTGATATCATGCGATGAGTCTAGCCATAAATTAGCCATCAATTATAAGAGTCTGAATGTACCAAGATGGTTCCCGGCTGATTTCAATGTATTTCTGGCATTCCTCGCCAGAATATGATCGCTTCGAGCAATATTCCCCAGAGGCTATTTCTAGATGAAACATCAACAGACCAAGATGAATGCACAGCTGCAATCCGAGGCGCTTCCCTCTGCCAGGCAGAATGGCTTCCTAAAGGCACAGCAGCACCAAACTGAATTGGCGCAACAGCACCTTAAGAGTCTTTCCCTCACAAGAAATAAACTGTCAGTTTCCGAAGAGTGTCTGCTCTTAAGGGACTCCTGCACTATAATCACTGCTTCTCTGACCAACAGGGTAGTCCACCTTGCACACGGATGACACCAGTGGATGTGCAAGACAAAGGCACAGCTAAGAGAAAGTGTGTTTCATAGGGCTAGAGCCAGCAGTAGAGGCACTCCTAACAAGGTGCATACCCTGACAAGCAACCGGCGCCGCTTCACTGCCTGCCCCTCTCTGGTCCATGCCCATGGGAGAGAGACCCTGGGAAAACATATATGCAGATTGCGGCTCCTCACTAGTAATAGTGGATGAGTTCTACCCCTTCTGTGAGGTAGATATTGACACTTCAAGGGCAGCAAATGCAGTGATACCGAAAATGGAGATCTTCGCTACCAGGATCTGCCAACATCTCTCAAATTTGACAAAGGGCCGCCATTTCAGTGGAGTGAATTCTGTCAATTTCTGGGTGGCCTGGATGTCCAACATCAGAGAATCCATGCCTTCTGGCCGCAAGCAAACTAAAACGTCGAGCATTTCATGCACTCTGTAAACAAAACAATGTGGATCGTGATGGAGACCCTGAAAGGGCAATATTTGAATTCCTGTGTGAGTACTGAACAACCTCCCTATGGCGCCACTTGGGTTAGCCTCTGATAGGGAGAGCACCAAGAACCATCATTCCTACAACCTCTAGATGGGTGCCACAACTCTTGATGCACAGATGTATGCAGGTAAGAAGAGAAGTTCACAATATAGCTGAAAGTGTGCACAGAGGAGCTAAGGAGCAAACTTCGGAGTGGGGGACACAGTCCTAGTAAAGAACTTGCAACCACAAAGCAAATTCAATCTACCATTTGCCCCTCAGCCACTCAGTGACCACATAGGAGGGCAGCATGGTCACAGCATGCCGTGGACAAGTGCCCGTCACAAGAAATGTGTTGCATTTCAAGCCAATGGAAAAAAACAGGAGATGCCAGAAGCATATCTGAAAGCGAAGACCAACTATATGTGGGAAAGAGAGAAACTTCAATCGAAGTAAAAATTGGCACTGAAAATCTAGCAAACTGGGTGCCGGGACAATGGAAGAAACTGTTGCCCTGAATTTTCAAGCAACCTTGTGAGCGAGAGTTCCCTGAGAGAACAAAGGACATCATGAGATGAAAAGAGTGACAGTGGGAACTGTATTGATGGTGGTGAGGGATGTGAGGTTGGGGGAAGTGTACATGCGGGAGGTGTGCTGCGTTCCTGCACAAACACGCATACACACACGCTGGGGCGGCATCAGGGCCTTTCAACCTTTTCAAATTAAAGGGCTCTCGAGCCTCAGGGGGAGCCCCAGCAACTGCTCCCATGTCAGCAGTCTTATAATATGGCAATGATTCCTTTCTATTTCATTTTCGTTCTGGGGCTTTAAATGTGCACTTTGCTGGAACCCTTCAGGTCATCACTTGGAAGTGACAACCTGAAGGGCTCTAGCCTGCAGTAAGTGAAGTTTGAAACGCAAGCTCTGCAAAGTGCACGTTTAAAGCAATGAAATACACCTGGACATTAGTAGCCGCTGATTATCTCAAGAAGGCCAGCCAGCAGGTGGCTGAAACACTAAATGTCCAAGGAAAAGCTATACACCTTTCTTTGTCAGCAAGTGGCTGGGGTGGAGGAACCAGTGTTAAAAGACAAGGTGATAATCAGTGGGCATTTAGTGTTTCAGCTCCCTGCTCGTTTGCCGTTTAATGATAATTTGCTGCTATTAATCCCTGGCTGTATTTGTCTCTATTATAATGCACGCATCCTGTGGGTGCCCCAGACAGTTTTCCGTTCTAATCAAGATGGGCCCTGTGGTGACGTGTGCCTGGGCCTAGTAGTGTGCCAGCACACGTCACGTAAGAAACGTAATGAAGGCAGTTCGTCACCAGCCACAACTTTGTCCATGTGTGCTATTGTTGCATGGTGAGGCCCGCCCCTCAACTGGTGGTTCCCTGCCTAGACCACATAACAACGGCAGCGAGGAGTAGGAGCCCGTGCCGACGCTGGTAACAAAAAATCTTCTTTCTCAAAACGAGAGGTTGGAGGTGAAAACAAAACCAGAAAAGTGCGTTATCTGCGGCAACACGGAGCACCTTTGGCCAGCGGTCGCCAATCACTGCCAGACCGAGGTCCTGACTCTGCAGCCTTTCCCATTCAAAGGTGTTCAAGCGTGGGGGACCAGCCATTGGAGGATACCCATGGTCGATTCATGGAGAAGGCCAGAGAAGTAAGAGGGCAGTGACCCGCTGACACACACCTACGAATGCAAGTGGACACAATGTGGGGAAACGCCTGAGCTGAGCTGTAGGAAGGGGTGTCATCCTCCATTGCAGGTGACAGATCAAGGGGTTCGGGTAGATGAGACTGGGACTACTGGGGGCCATCAAGGACAAGCCAACTCCACAGCTGTCCAGTCCATGAATTAGAGCTGGTGGGCATTCCTGCGTCCCTGGGGATGAGGTGGCTACCATGGAAGGAGCGATTGGAGGTGTTGTTCAATGCTGCGGACATTGGCAATGACGACAAAAAGAAATCGATTATGCTCTCCTATGCGGGGAGTGAGGTGCACAAGTTGGCGAAAATGCTCCTGCAAGGTAACGGGTCATATACCACGACATGGGGCAAGCGCTCACAAATTACTTTACCCCATGGTCATTATGGATTATGAGAGATTTCCAATGCGTCAGGTGATGCAAGGACCCAATGAGTCGCTGGATGGCTTTTAAATGCGACTTAGACATCTGGCAGTGATATGTGGATTCCCAGATGAGGAGGGCGAGCTGAGGGGAAAAATCATCCTGAGTCTCGGGAGGATAGCCCAGGGGCAACGTGCTGGCCTTGGAAGCAAGACGACACAGAGCAACACAGGTTCGGTCCGCGCTTAGAAACCTCTGGGTATTAAGCGCGTTATAAATAACCTATCATATATCATATCAATGCTTGTCTGACCAGCTCAGGAAACAAATTCTGAAGGGACCAGGCATCCTGTTGATTCACATACTGGAACTAGGAAGAGCACAGGAACTGGCCAGGACGCGAGTCATGCATATGGAGGATGCCATGAAATGTCTGATGATGCAAGTGGTGCAGGGGGAAAGCTCGGTCCCTCACAATACCAGTCATGTAAAGAGCAAAGGCTGAGAGGATATGCCAGGGACACAATGCACAACCCGTCTGAGTTTTGTGGTGGAGCATTAAGGCATGCACAAGACAGACCCCCAGCGGACAGAGAATGTGAGAGACGCCACAAAATTGGACATTTTGAGAAGGCATGCAGAGCACTATGGACGCCCTGACCAAACAGGGATCTAATCCGCCACAAAGGGGAAGAGAAGCGAAGATTGCAATGCTTGCGGAAGACAGCCAAAGGGGCAAAGAAGTACAGTATTGTTATGGAACATACAATGAAGAGGATGTGTTTTCTGTGTCGGCAAGTGCTACTGGGGATGAAATTGAGAACGTCGTGAGCCAAGGTACACGGTCATGGTGAGCTTGATGCCTGTACCAGTATTGATTGACACGGGGTGTCAGTTGACGTGATGGCGTCACCCCAGTTTAGGAAGCTAGCACTGTTGCCACACTTGGTAAAACGAAAGATACGGATCTATACCTAAGGAGGGAAGGTTCCCATCCCTCTGGAGGGTGCATTCTACACACAGGTGTCTCATGAAACAGTATCAACGCCGGCCGCATCTTAAGTTCCACCCAAAGCTAAATACACTCTACTTTAAGGGCTAGTGCATTTTGCATACAATAGACAGATGTGGAAAGACTATGTGAGGAAAATCAGGACATAGTCCAAGGGATTGGGTGCCTGGTAGATCAAGTGGTACGTCTACACATTGACCAGATGGTGCAGCCGTTGGTCCTGCGATATCGAAGAATACCATTGTACCTGAGAAATAAGGTTGAAGAGTGACTGAAACGCATGGAAGAGGCAGACATAATAGAAAGGGTAGTTGGTCCCTTGGGTTTCCCCCATTGTTATTGCGCCCAAACCCAAACAGCATGGGGGCATGTGCAAATATGCGCCTCCCCAATAGGAGTAGCAAGAAAGAATGGCAGCCGACGCCCACGCTGGATGACATTGTGGCGGACTTGCAGAGAACGGCTGTGTTTTGTACTGTTGATCTAAGAGCAGGTATCTCCAGATTCCCCTTCATGATGACTCATGGGCAAACACAACGTTCTCCACCCACACTGTTCAGATACAAACAGCTGAACTATGGGGTGTCATTGGGGGCCGAGGTATTCCAGCACATAGTGCGGGGTGTGCTGGCCGGTCTGAAAGAGGGATGTCCTAATTTACTCCCAAGACGGAGCAGGAACATATAGCGCTGGTGGAAGCAGTGTTTCAGCGTCTGCAGGAAAAATGGGCAACCCTGCATGGAGACAAGTGGCCCTTCTTGCAGCCCAGGGTCCAGTTTTGGGATTCGTCTTGCAGGGAGAAGGTATCTTGGCCGACCCTCAAAAGGTGGTGGCAATAAAAGACTTTATACCCCCTGGCAATCTGTCAGAGGTACAGAGTTTCATAGGCATCATCACTTTCTGCGGCAGGTTTATACCCAGTCTGGTCACCATCACAAAACCTCTGTGAGTGCTCATCAAACAGGATGCTGACTGGGTGTGCGAACCAGAGGCCCAGACGGTGTTCACTGATGTAAAAGCCACCATCGCGGAAGCTACCATGACATTCTTCAATACAGGGAAGAACTCCGGAAATTCTGGTGGATGCCAGCCCTTTTGGCTTGGGGGCGCTACTAATACAATCGGACAAGCACGGGATGAAGACAGCCATCGCTTTTGGAAGCAAAGCTCTGATGGCGACAGAGAGAATACATCCCGAGATAGAGTGTGAGGAACTGGTGCTATCGGGTTGCAAGCATTTCCATCTGTACATATTCGGACAGCCTGTGATGGTGGTAACGGACCACAAGCCACTGCTGCCCATCCAGCAAGGCTCACCATTACGACCTCCCCTGAGGTTGGAAAGGTGAAGACTACAGGGTTGCACTTCGGTTCAGGGCGGGTGCAGGGAATCCGGCTGATTATCTGCCCAGACATTAGTTGGAAATGGCACAAAGTATGTAGCGGTTGGAGCGTGATGCAGAGGAGGTGTTGAACATGATCATTCATCTGTCTGACCATAAGTCCATGACCCTATGTGAGATAGCTGAAGCAATGGCGGGCCACAGTGGGCTGCAG
The DNA here is from genome assembly GCF_040938575.1 of Ambystoma mexicanum. Classification (NCBI taxonomy): domain Eukaryota; kingdom Metazoa; phylum Chordata; class Amphibia; order Caudata; family Ambystomatidae; genus Ambystoma; species Ambystoma mexicanum. The sequence continues at coordinate 1,246,137,058 of NC_090934.1, forward strand.
TGGGCCATGGATCAGCTGCACGGTGGACAGTGGAAGTCGTTCATGGCCGGGCAGGTGGGATACACACCAGATACAAGGTCCTTCCTTAAGGGCCTCTGAAGAGTTGGGGAAGAACCATTGACAGAAGTGAAAAGGGTCCTGTTAAGAGGTTTCAGACTTGTGCTATCTCAGGACATCAAGGGGCTACAAAAACAAAATCCCGGCTGTGAGAAAAAGTATGGTTCCCTGACTTCGAGAGAAGAGTGGAGATGGTGCAGTCCAGCTGCAGGTGGTGCCTGGCATCGGGAGGCTGCAGAAACAACCCCCAAAAGAGTAATCAGAGAGAGTATGGGGCCTGTGGCAAGCGGTCAACGTAAACTTAGGGATGATCCTGCAGAACCAACACTTCATGGTGGTGCTGGATGAATTTTCAATTTATCCAGCGGTGTAGTTTGTACAGTCAGCGGCAGCAGAGACCGTAATACTGTGCTCACAGATATCTTTGCAGCACACGGTCTGCCCCTGACTCTGAGGTCAAACAATGGATCACTGTTTCAAGGCAAGAGTTTCGAGGGGTTCACGTCTTACAATGGCATCAAGCATTTGTGCATTACTCCGTACTGGCCCAGGTGTGAGAAATTCATTGTGACACAAGTAAGAGAGACACGTGATCACAGTTCAAGGGTGTTTATTAAACAATGAAAGTGGTTTGCAGGTTGGAAAAACGCCTAATCTAAGATGGGGACAGGTGTCGAATGTCAAATGAAAATAAGGCAGTCCTAGTGGTGTCGTGTCAAACAAAAAGGCCTATAATAAGAAAACCTATTACCAATTCCTTACACTAAATACAAAGGGTGTGGGGTTAGGTTTCAAGAAAGAAAGAAAGAAGTGTTCTCAAATGAAGTCAGGAGGAGGTAGCCAGGGTCTCTCTTCCCCATGTTTTGCGCATGGGGTAAGGTTGGAGCTTGTAGCACAATATGGTCTCTAGCCTCTGTAGCACGAGACAACAGTTCCAAATGGCAGTTCTCGGGGCTGCCGATGGCCAAGTCTCGTTTCCTCTGAAAGTCTCTTGCCTTCGGGGCCTGATGCCATGGGCCCCCCCCCCAGTGCCAAGGCCTTTTTTGGTGATTTCAGTATTTCACCATGCAAAGCCTTCTAACATTTTCTCCTTCATTAACCCGTTAAGTGCCAAGGACTAGATAGCTCGTCCTTGGCACTGGGGAGGTAATCCCAAGGACGAGATACCTCGTCCTTGGCACTTAAAGGGTTAAAAAAAGTTCCTTTAACAAATGAAAGTTTGTTTCCAAAGTTCCGTGTGGGTGACTTTTTCACCCTTGGGTCCCCCTCTTCTGGACTGACCCTTCTCATATCATATTTTTCAATTTCCGATAGAGTGACTGCTTCACCACTGGGCCCCCCTTTTCTGGGCTGACCCTTCACATATCGTTTTCCACATAAAGTTCTGATGAAAGCTTCGCCCTCGGATCTCCCTCGGCCGGGCTCGGACCTCTCTTGACTGTCAGTACTCAGGTGATGATTTCACCCCTGGATCTCCCTTAGGTGGACTCAGACCTCTCTTGATGGCTAGTACTTGGATGATAGCTTCATTTCTGGCATCCCTCCTTCGGGTTCACTCTTGCCGTCACTTTTAACTTCTACTTTAGGGTGATGACTTTTCACCCTTTGACCCGCCTCCTCCGGGCTCCTACCCCTTTCGATTCTTAGCCTTCCTTCACCAGATTTAGTATGGTTCTCGGGAAGGGGGATAGTGGCTCACCCCTGAGTCCCCCTCTTCTGGGCTGACCTCTCCTTACTTTTAATGTTCACTTTTATACAGTTCACAGGTTTCGGGATTCACTAACCATGCTTTCATGCCAATTCACGAACGTACGAGGCTTTTGCTCGACCCTCATGTATGACGACTTTGAATTCCTTATGGGGCCTTCTCTCGAGTTAGCACCTGCATAGTGCCGCTTTTCCTCTGCAACTGGTCTCCCCCTCACACATCTAACAGTTCCTTTAAAGTTCATTAGCCTTGTTTGCCACTTTGTGATTCTCACTCAACATAACCCGGTGCTTATTAATTCTCCCCTCGACTCACTGACTGTGATGATTCGCTTGGCTTTCAGATTCTTTGGAGTCAAGGGCGGTACCACGGGCATGAGAGTCTTATCATACGCTTGCCCCCTGTACCATTGACATCTGCAGCAGGTCACTCGTGCTATTAACCGCAGTCTTAGATTCTCCTCCACGAAGGTTCCGTGGGCCCGGGACGAAAACAGCAAGTTCACTTCTCTCCTCACCTCCCTCTCGTTTCCCGCCGCCCTTCTCCTTCGCTTGAACTGCCGCTTTTTACTAGCCGTTTCGTCGTGCAGTCTTTCGTGCTTGCCTTCCTTGCCTTGTGCTTTCTTGCTCCACCTTTTATCCCTGTGGGTGTGTGTGGTTCAAGTTAATCGCCTGACTTTCGTGTCGGGACATGTCAGGTAAACAGTTTTATTACAAGTTCATAAAACAGTGTTTCTGTTGAGAAAGGAAGGTGTTAGAGTGTCGGAATGTCCTAAGGGATAGGATGGGGAAACAGTGCTATTATAAACAGGTGGTCGGTTGGTAGATTGAGAAAGACAAAATGGACGAGAATGACCAGAGTGGAGAACAGAACATAGGGGATGGTGGGAATGGTAGTGTTTTGTCTTTGGTGGTTTGGTTATTCGTAAAATAACAATCAAAGGGACAGGAGTGGTAGGGTTTGTGGGGCAAACGGGAATAGCTGGGGCCGTGAAATAAAAAAGAGGGATTGTGGGATTTGTAGTATTTTACCTGAGTGGGTTGGGAGTGCAGAAGATAGCAGTAAGAGGGACAGAAGGAAGAATGACTGGGAGTATTCAAATGGAGACTGGTGAAACAATGATTCTGGGAGTTATACTTTTTGGGTGTAACTGGGTTTGGGACCTTAGATGATTGATTTTGTACAGAGAGGTTATTGGATCTGGGCCTGAGCGATCTAACAGGAGGAAGGGAGGCAGATGTAATACAGCCCATGAAAGCCTCAGATATCTTGCCCTTCTCTTCTTCTCTGGCACAATACTGCGTCTCACCTGGGACATCCCCCCCCCCCCCCCCCCCGAGTATAACCCTGGGTTTCCCTATCCAGGTGATTCCCCCCCTTCCTCCATTGGTCCACCCCCAGGAACTGGATCCAACAGCGATGGCTGTGTCCTGGCCACCTGAATAAGGGATTCCAGAGCTTCTACTGGGAGAATACCCCCAGGTTTCTCACACAGGGCCAATGTGGATATGGAGCGCTTTATGCAAACTTTAAACATGGTGTTTCGGATAGCACTGGAGCAGGGCACTGCGCTGGAAACTGCTCTCATAGCGTTCCTGACGGCATACCACACCACCCCACACACAGGGACAGGAGTTGCCCTGGTGGAGGCGCTGATGGGGAGGAAGATTCAGTCATTGGTGCCGGAGTATGAATCTAAGAGATGGGTAGCCATTGATGCTGATAAGTTTCAAGAGGAACGACAGCTGTGAAGCCATGACTTTTATCCGGATCCGCAAGCATACGCATAAACTGTGCCATCCGTACAAGCCAGAGGCCTGGAAGGTGGCGTACCAAAGGGGATCCATGGCCACAGCCACGACACGTTGTAACTCAGAACTGTAGCTGGTTTAATAAGGTTTCCGCTGATAAAGGAGAGGAGGACAAGCCTAGATGGAGGTCGGTGCAAGAGGCTGTAAGACAGTGAACAGGAGCCACAGATGGACTTCTAGGTGTCCCATGAGCTCCAAGGTAGAGGACAGTTGAGTACAGTGGTTGGACTCGGGGGTCATAGGGGACGGTTCTCCGCCCAGGTAGCCGCACAGGGAACCGAAACGGAGGCCAGCTAAATTGCAGGACTATGTTCTCGAATAGCTGAGATGGAAGTCCGGAGATAGTATGGAGGTGCGCACTAAGAGACAGGAGAGTTTGGGTTAGAGACTGTTATCGGGTTACCCTGCAGGGGCTTGTTATGTTGATTGGGGGGTACATTATGTTGCTTGTGGTGGTGGTTATAAAAGGGATGTGGTAACGTGCGTCGGGGACAGTAGCATGCCGGCACACGTCATGTAAGAAAAATAAGAAAGTTCATCACCAGCCACGACTGTGCCTGTGTGTGTTATTGTTGTTATGTTAATGTTAATGTTAAAGGATATTTTTACCGCGCACTATCACCACCGGAGTGGTCCTCTGGCGGATCTGGAAAGGAAAGGGGGTAGGGGGGCGAGTTACTGGGAACGAGTGGGATAAGTGCAAGAGAGCAGTTTCAGTTTGGTTAACACCGTTTGCTGAGCTTGGGGGTGCATTCCGGTCGGTAGGCGTTGTGTGCTGTTGTGCAGAGCTATGTGTGGTTTGTTTTGTTGTTGCAGTGTGGTGAAGTTTGTGCGGTTTGTTGTGCTTTAGGGTTGTGGTTGTGTTTGGTTAGAGTTTGAGGTGTGTATGCAGAGGGTTGAAATTGTTAGTGGGTTGGTTATTGGCCTCACTATCTAGAAGTGATATGTGCTAAATTCCACACTCTTTCTTGATGTGGCGCGTGAATATCTCTGCATTTCTTTCTAGATCCGGCACTGGATAATATTCACAATCCTGTCTATATATGACGCAAGCCAATATTCACAATTATATCCAAATGTGGCACTGAACCCACCTTCAAAAACCTGTCTAGATGCGAAGCAAGCTAGCATTCTCAATTCTACCTAAATGTGGCATTGGTAATATTCCCCATGCGGTCTAGATGTGGCACTGGCCAACATCAATCCCGTCTAGATGTGACACAGGCTAATGTTCACAAATCTCTCTAAATGTGGTATTATTTAACATTCACAATCCTATCTAGATGTGACGTAGGTTAATATTCACAATTCTAAGTAAGTGTGGCATTGCTAACATTCGCAATTCCATCTGGGTCCGGCGCAGGCTAATGTTCACAATTCTAACTAAGTGTGGCATTGCTAACATTTGCAATTCCATTTAGGTCCAGCGCAGGCTAATGTTCACAATTCTCTCTAAATGTGGTATTACTTAACATTCACAATCCTATCTAGATGTGACGCAGGCTAATGTTGACAATTCTTTCTAAATGTGGTATTACTTAACATTCACAATCCTATCTAGATGTGACACAGGCTAATGTTCACAACTCTCTCTAAATGTGGTATTACTTAACATTCACAATCCTATCTGGATGTGGTGCAGGCTAATGTTCACAATTCTAACTAAGTGTGGCATTGCTAACATTCACAGTTCTGAGGTAAAGTAATGTTGAGTGGCAGGATTTTCTGGAGTAGAGAATTGCTCTACTCCCCACCCATGCCACACTTACTTTGGTGGTTGTTGCTGGTTGACAGCTGGTCGCTGGCTTCACTGCGGACACCTGCAGACACAACCTGGAGCCACCTCTGTTGGAGCCGCCCTTTGCCTTGGGGCCCATAGCCGCAGGGGCTGCCGGGCAGAGGGCTGCCCAAATCTGGTCCAGGATAAGGAATGACTTGGCCAATCATGGCCAGAAGGAGGGCTCGGGAGGGGGGATAAGCAAAGCTTACAGACAGCCCGCGAGGATCCCTAATCTCTCGGCACAGCCATGATGGTGCCAAAGGGTACCAGGGGGTCACATGCACACTCTCACCTGTTGCCAAGATGGGAAATGGCACAGGGAGCGGATGTGCAGCGACTTTCCCAGCAGTACGGGACTCAAAGGAATTGGCCAATCGGAGCCAGAAGGAGGGGTCGGGAGGCGGGATAAGCGAAGCTTACACACGGCCTGCGAGGGTCCCAAATCTCTCAGCGCAGCCATGTTGGTGCCAAAGTGGGTCAGGGGGTTGCATGCACACGCTCCCCCCTTCACCCAGTGATTCCCCGCCGGGACCACAACAGGCACCAACCATCTTGTTGAAATGCGCCCACGCACTTCTTCAGCGGAGCCTGCACATGACATTACACTGTGACGCCAAGTTGTGTCACTGCTCCAAATAAACGGCGTGGCCTACATGAACACGCGCAGAGCTTACAGAAGTAACACAGCAGGTGTGAGACTTTGTGATTGCTCCAGCCTCAAGGCCTGTGTCAGGCCCAGTAGGTGATTCATCCTTCTAGCAGGTGCACCCATACACAGCCACAACAAGCAGAAGATTTGACCGGCCGACAGCACTGTAGAGGCCCACCTGGGGTAGCACCCAACAACCGACACTTAACAAGGCTAGTGATTGCACTGTGCAACCAAAGTATTGCTTTGTTCTATTTTGCACAGTTACACCACGGTTTGCCAACAGCGCTGAATTCCACTTACTTGTCTTGGAGCCAGAGGTCGAAGTGAGAGGGAGCGGTTGGGAGTGGTGCTCCTCTACTTTTTTTGTTCAGTTGTACTGTTCCTATACTTTTTTTTTTTTAAACCGTTCTGGAATGGTTTACTTTTAAAATAAAAACATAGTAGGAAGTTGAAACTTGCACTTCCCTTAAACAGCAGGTGTGTTTGTTTGGGGGTTTGGAGTGTTGGTTTGGCATAGCTCTCAACTCACACGCTTTTGGCGGGTGTCACCCGCCTTGTAAAGAGTGGACTCACCCGCCAAGCCTCCTGCAGGCCCATTCATTTCAATGGGCCTCTCACCCGCCAAAAACAAAATCGGGTGTTTTCACCCGCTTTTGCGACTCAAATGGTTGAGAGCTATGGGTTTGGGGGTTTGGGTTGTGCGTGGGTGGGGGTGTGGCAATGGGGTTTGTGGGGAGCTGGCCAGCAGGGAATATAGTTCCACTACTTCTTTTTGTATACTTCGACCACTACTTGGAGCGCGCCATGTGATTTGTTTAGTTGTGCGGCAAATGCTCGCTTCTTCTTGGTTTAGTCACATGACCGGGAAGGGGCGATGACAACGATGGTGTATTGACTCGGGCTTCCGCCTCAGGCCCTCAGGCGGGTGGACGTCAACCAACCACCGTGGCATCCGCTTGACGGCCAGATATACTTTTTGTGAGAGGGTTCAACAGTACTGCTTTATCTTTCGTGACACCAACTTCCTGTCTTCCAAAAAAGCTAAATAAAGCACATGAAGCAAACTAGAGAAAAGACGGCCATATTAACGGAGGTAAAATACATAGCTCTCAACCACATTTGTGTTGCAAAGGCGGGTGAAACCACCCGATTTTGTTTTTGGCGGGTGAGACGCCCATTGGAATGCATGGGCGTGCAGGGGGCTTGGCAGGTGAGTCAGCCCTTTACAAGGCGGGTGACACCCGCCAAAAGCGTGTGAGTTGAGAGCTATGAAAATATGGTGTTGTCGGGTCGAAAAGTGCAGCAGGAGGTGGGCTCATTATTGAACAAATAACGAACGTTCCCTGGTAAACGAAGAATAAGGTACCAAAAGACGAGCCTGTAGTCGCCAGTGACACCTAGTGCTTTCAGATATGGACCCTTAGTGCAGCCGGTGAATGGAGGGCCAGTTTATTGAGAGTATACTACTTTTGCCCCTGTCTGCTCTTTCACAATACTTCCTTTCGGGTCCTTTTTTTTTTTTACTGCTGTTTGTGGTATGTCCAGCCCCATCGGTTCCCTACTAATCAAAAGGTTTATAGTGTACCTTGACCCCCAATTCAATGCTGCAGGCATTTTACAGCCCTTTAAAGCCCTGCGTGAAATACACTGCTCGCCTACTGCAGTTAATCAGCCTGACCTCAGCAAGAGGCCCAAACCCATCCGGCAAATGGCGAGTGCTTTGAATTACCGGGGCCGCCTTAGTACGGCTCATTGGCTTTTACTGCCAACAGTGCAGATTAGACCAAGGATCCAAACTCAGCTATGTTATTTGAGTAGCACCATGGCTCTGCTGGTGGCGGGCACGCACGCGCTTCTCTATTCATTGAACAGCTTTTCATGAGGAGAAAAAAAAACACTGCACCAGAGGATGAAAAATAAAATGGTACAATAGTCATGGCATGTTATGTTATATTATATTATCTCGCATTTGTAAAGGGCCTCCTGCCACATGTTATGGCGTCGAAGCTCTGTGGGTGGGTATACATTCCAGGGAACCTAGTCAAGATCCTAATTGAAGGAGAAATAGTTCATGCAGTAGTAGAGGTAGAGAAGAGGAGAATGTGTGGAAATTTGGAGCTAGAGGGAGGATAGATGGCAGACACAATAAGTCTTGAGCTGGAAAAGACTATGGAGGTAATGTTGCTCATGTTGTACTTTTCGTAAATTTGTTGGCTGGGACCTGGTACATTTGCACTCAGGCGTAGCCAGGCCTCTGCAGCAAATTTTTATAATTTGCACTTCGGAGTGCAAACGTGTAGGGCAAAAGGCAGCGAACACGTGAGTATGCCACCGTTTGCCCTGCACGTTTGCACTCCGCCGTATAAAATGAGTAAATGCTGCCAGAGAGGAAAAAAAGCGGTGGAAACGCAAGTTGTGTTTCGTGCCTCCTCTCCACCATACAAATGATTGAACATGTGGCGTGGGGTGAATGAAAGGCATAAAAGCCTTAGCGCCGACATCCTCAGCGTGGTGGCACGGTGGTCCCCATGCCGCTCCCAATAACCCCCCTCCCCCACCCCCCAGCTCTCATTCCACATTCCGACTCTCACTCGTTCCCAACTACCCTTCTCCCAAAGTAACCCAACCACCCCCGTCCACCCAAAGGATAGGCAGAGACCAGTAGGATGAGTGGGAGAAAAATTGCCACAGCAAACTTTATTACACATAAAGTCAGGAGTTAGCTTACAGGTGTTCCGTTCACGCTCAGGATTTTCTACTCTGAGAGCAAGCAACTTTCCCCCCCCCGCCCCCTCGGGTCCTTGGGGGACCCGACGCGGGCGCCCAGTCCCTTCCTCAGCAGTCCCTCTCTACCCCTTGGCCATTTCTTTCTTTTGCAATTTTTCTTTTCAATTTCTTTCCCCAACGCTATTTAAGTGCAAATCTTTGTTTCGTGCTTTACCTTCTTCCTTGTTCATTACCGCTTAGGTTCCTTCTACAGGATGTGTTCCGGCCGCCTTTCCCCTTCTTGCTCCCTTTTCCCTGGGTTCCCTCTTCCCCATTTTCCCGGGTTGGCTTATTACTCCTAGTTCTTTCTCTCCCCAAACGGGTCTTCCTCCAGCCCATCCTGCCAGGGAGCCCCTCTCCCCCTTTCAGCCAAGACCCCGATCAGCCCTGACTCTCCCCGCCGCCTTCGTCGTCCCATCCCCTCCGGCCCCCATTGCGCCCTCCTGATCTAGAGAGCCCCATCCATCCCGCGCATACCTATCCCCCAGAGCCCCAACGTCCTTCTCATCCCCCTCCTCTTCCCCTGCGTCACCCCAGGCCCCTAGCCCCCGCACTCCCAGCCCCCCCCCTGGTTTCTTTTGATCTCCTTAAGCTGCCAATCCCAAAGGGCCCCCTTCTCTTGAGCCCCACCTATCGTCCCCCAATCTCCCAGGGGCCCCCTTACCCCTCAGTTACCAACGTACTTGCCGGAGCCCCGTTTACAGTGCCAACTTTTCAATTCACCCCCCCTTGCTTGCTGACTTCATTGTTGCTTTGCCATTTTCAATTTCCAAAGATGCACTTCCCATTTCCCCCACCCACTTTTGGAGTTGGAAAGGTCTTCCAAACCCCCCTAACCCTCCCCATTAATGCGGGCCTCCCCTGAGTCTAATACTCCTGGGCGCCGTTCTTAATAAACTGATGGCTGTGCAGTTCCCCTTGTGGTATCCGCCAGTACTTTCTAACGGGAACACCAGGTAACATCCGCTGGGCTTGTCTGCAAGAAAAACATCACACATCAGTACCACATTGTAAAGAGGGAGGGTGGGAGGGCAACGTAGGAGGGCAGCCGGCAGAGAGAGACCCTGCGTCTCCGACCGGGTGTATTTAAACCCCCAAACGGGCGCGCGGGTGATGACGTCACCCCACCCCTCCACCCCTCACCTGGGTGGAGTGACGCCTGGCGCACAACCCCCCCTCGCACCCCCTCCCCGACCCCTCGACGCCACCGTGCCTTTTGAGGCAGTCGTCACTAAGGGTGGGCCCCCGCCGAGGGGCCCTCCTTCGTAGGGCGCGGGAGCCCGTCGTAGCGCCGACATCCTCAGTGGGGTGGCACGGTGGTCCCCATGCCGCTCCCAATAACCCCCCTCCCCCACCCCCCAGCTCTCATTCCACATTCCGACTCTCACTCGTTCCCAACTACCCTTCTCCCAAAGTAACCCAACCACCCCCGTCCACCCAAAGGATAGGCAGAGACCAGTAGGATGAGTGGGAGAAAAATTGCCACAGCAAACTTTATTACACATAAAGTCAGGAGTTAGCTTACAGGTGTTCCGTTCACGCTCAGGATTTTCTACTCTGAGAGCAAGCAACTTTCCCCCCCCGCCCCCTCGGGTCCTTGGGGGACCCGACGCGGGCGCCCAGTCCCTTCCTCAGCAGTCCCTCTCTACCCCTTGGCCATTTCTTTCTTTTGCAATTTTTCTTTTCAATTTCTTTCCCCAACGCTATTTAAGTGCAAATCTTTGTTTCGTGCTTTACCTTCTTCCTTGTTCATTACCGCTTAGGTTCATTCTACAGGATGTGTTCCGGCCGCCTTTCCCCTTCTTGCTCCCTTTTCCCTGGGTTCCCTCTTCCCCATTTTCCCGGGTTGGCTTATTACTCCTAGTTCTTTCTCTCCCCAAACGGGTCTTCCTCCAGCCCATCCTGCCAGGGAGCCCCTCTCCCCCTTTCAGCCAAGACCCCGATCAGCCCTGACTCTCCCCGCCGCCTTCGTCGTCCCATCCCCTCCGGCCCCCATTGCGCCCTCCTGATCTAGAGAGCCCCATCCATCCCGCGCATACCTATCCCCCAGAGCCCCAACGTCCTTCTCATCCCCCTCCTCTTCCCCTGCGTCACCCAGGCCCTTAGCCCCCGCACTCCCAGGCCCCCCCCTGGTTTCTTTTGATCTCCTTAAGCTGCCAATCCCAAAGGGCCCCCTTCTCTTGAGCCCCACCTATCGTCCCCCAATCTCCCAGGGGCCCCCTTACCCCTCAGTTACCAACGTACTTGCCGGAGCCCCGTTTACAGTGCCAACTTTTCAATTCACCCCCCCTTGCTTGCTGACTTCATTGTTGCTTTGCCATTTTCAATTTCCAAAGATGCACTTCCCATTTCCCCCACCCACTTTTGGAGTTGGAAAGGTCTTCCAAACCCCCCTAACCCTCCCCATTAATGCGGGCCTCCCCTGAGTCTAATACTCCTGGGCGCCGTTCTTAATAAACTGATGGCTGTGCAGTTCCCCTTGTGGTATCCGCCAGTACTTTCTAACGGGAACACCAGGTAACATCCGCTGGGCTTGTCTGCAAGAGACCGGTCGCTGCGACCGGTGCCACCGCCACGACTCACAGCGGGCCACCGGCCGCAGTGAGTTCCCCCTCATACACCTGGTCGCCTTAGTACCCTAGTCCCCAGTTGTCCTAGCCACTCGCTCCTTCACCACCCCATTCATTCCAACCGTAACAGCCGCGCTGGCCCTCCGGCAAGCACCGGTGGCGTGATGATGCCGACTGAGGTCTTCCCTTGACCGTTCCGTTCCCTTAACGGGGCCCCCCCCCTGGCCATGGTTAGGGAGGGGGCGTTTCGGACCCTTTAAAGGCCTGCTATCGTTTTGCCCCCCCCCGAATGACCCCCGCCGGTACTCATATGCAGCCCATTCCTTCCAGGGCATCTTTGAAGTTGTACACCATCACCCTTACCCCCACTTCTGATAAGTGGACTTTGTCATTGGCAAAACAACCCGGAGTTTTCAAACTGATCAAGGCGTGCTTAACCCAACCGAAGCCCCTGCTGATCAGGAATTTTCCTAGTTTCGTATTCAATTTCCGCCTGGATTCCTCGATGCCCCCCTGGGAATATGCCCCCCTCCAATTCTGCCTGGGTATGATCTCCGACCATGCCAATGTCGTGCCCCGGAAACTGTTTCCAATTTGGGTGAGGCCGGCCCTCATCCCCGCCAGCAGCCCTCTTCGCCCCCTATACACTAGGTCATTACCCCCCAAGTGTATCACTATTATGTCCGGGTGTCCATGACGTCGTCTGCAACCATCCAACACCCCCCACACATCATCCCATCTCATCCCCCCTTTGTATGCCCAGTGTACTTGGGTCCGCGCGAAACCCATATGCGTGTCTTGATATTCCTTCTCCGCGCCCCTTGCTGCTCGGGCCACGAATGAGTGGCCGATAACCCACACCGACCTGCGATCTGTGGAGAGATAATGTTCTGGGTTGGTAAATGTCGCGTCCCCATGTCGCCCCCGGCTCCCAAGGCTTCCCCCCCTTACCCCCTACCCCCCACGATGCGACCCCACCTATAAACCTTCCGGCCTTATGTAAAGTTTGTACTTGTCGGATTGCCACCTCCCAATCCTCTTTATGCTCTCTTCCCCCAGTCCCTCCTGAAATGCTGTTGTCGCTGCCCCTATTCGAAAAGAGTGAGGCGTGAAGTGCCCGCTGATACCCCTGATGCCGGCGAGAGCCAAAGCCATTACCTTCCTAAATTGAAACCGCGTGAGGGGGGAGCCGTCCTCGTGTATGAACAAGTATCCCTGGCCCCCATTCCTGGCCCCCAAGAACGCCCCCATGGTCATGACAGGGCAGTAGTCCGCCACCCCCAAACACCCCAGCACCAGGCTCCTTCCGGTGCACCGCTGGTCAGTTTTAGAACTCCTTATCATCACCCTGAGTGCTCCCTCTGATATGCTTATGTCACCCCTACGTAGGGCCCTGAATTCCCGATCGTGCTTGGAGCGGGCGATCAATTCACTGGGGCGTAAGGCTCCAAAGAAGGCCAAAGTGAAGCATGCTTTGAAAAGAACGCACTCATATGGGGAGGAACATACGAAATTGACTCGAGTGAGCATCTGTTTTAACAGTTCGAAGTGGATAGGACGTCTATCGTCCTTGCTCGGGGGTTCCCCCCTGTCCCAGCCCCTCAAGGCTGCCCTTACTAAGAAACCCTTGGTAGGGTCACTGCCGCCTGCTAGCTGGCTGTGGAAAGCGATGGCGCATAAGTGCCCTGCGACCCAAGATTTGGACTTGCGGTTTTCCCTGGCCCATAGTAAGAACTGTTGCACCTTGACTTCCCCGAGATCATTGTTCCAGTCCCCCGTGACTTTTAGAAAGGTCTTAAAATCCCTGCTGTACCTCTCCCTTGACCCTCCCGAAAGTGCCCTGCCCGCTAGTGCCCTCATACCCCTTTCCAGGTCACGAGGCTCCACCACTCGCTGTTGAACGGTACCATGTCCTGATTTGCCCCTGGATGTGCCTTCCGGAATCGACCCATCTGCGAACGAGAAAGTGCATCCGCAGCAATGTTAAGGACACCAGGAATGTGGCGCGCCCGCAACTCTGTGTTAATTCTGAGCCCAATTCTCACCATGTGGCGCAGCAGGCTCAGGGTGGCTGGACAATGGGCCACCTGTGTATTTATACCCACCACTACCGCCATGTTATCCGACCATACCGTCAGACGCTTATTTGCTAAACTGCTAGGCCAGAGATGCAAGGCCACTAAAATTGGGAACAATTCAAGTACGTTGATGTTCCTGCACCATCCCTTCCTTGCCCAAACGCTCGGCCAGTCCGCTCTACACCACTGTGTGCCCAGAATTACCCCAAAACCGTGCCTGCCGCTCGCATCGGTGAAAAGCTGGAGCTCGTTGCATGTTACCCAGGGGGCCCTCCATAAGCGCACCCCATTGAATTCTGCCAGGAAATTCTTCCACATGAGCAGATCGTCCTTTATACCTGCGCCCAAGCGAAACCTATGCCAACCTTTGGAAGCCCGCCCTGCCGCTGCTGTTAACCGCCTTGCAAACACCCGCCCCGCCGGGATCACTCTCCCTGCAAAATTCAACCTTCCAATCAGAGACTGTATATCTCTCAAGGATACCCTGCGGCAGCTGAGTACTGTCTCTATGTGTGCAATGCATTCCTCTACCTTCCCCTGGGGCAGCCTGCATAGGCCTTCCGTTGTGTCGATCTCTATCCCCAGGTAGGTCAAACGGGTGCAGGGACCCTCTGTTTTTTCCGGGGCCAATGGAACCCCTAACTCGGCGGCTAGACCGATGAATTTATTCAATATGGAGCCGCAAATGTCCGTGCCCTTCCCCCCAATGAACAGGAAATCGTCCAAATAATGTGTTTTAACTCCCCTGCATTCTAACGCATGCACAGCCCATTCCAAGAATGTGCTAAATGTCTCAAAGTAGGCGCACGATATGCTGCATCCCATCGGCATACATTTATCCACATAGATCCCCCCCTCAAACTGGAAACCCAACAGGTGAAAACTATCGGGGTGGACCGGGAGCAATCTAAAAGCCGCCTCTATGTCCACTTTGGCCATTAGTGCGCCTCTCCCCAAACTCCTGGCCCCGTCCACCGCCTGGTCAAAGGACGCATATGATACTGCACATGCCTTTTCATCAAGCCAGTCATTCACTGAGTTGCCCCTGGGGTGCGATAAGTTATGTATTAGTCGGAATTTTCCTTGCTCCTTCTTGGGCACCACACCCAGGGGTGACACTATGAGGTTGTCCAAGGGAGGGGACGCGTATGGGCCTGCCACCCTTCCTAAACGAAGCTCTTTCTTTATCTTGTCCCGAACCACCCCGGGGTAGACTTTCACTGACTTGGAGTTATCTGCTGAGCGTGGCAACAAAGGCCCAGCATACGGAATTGAAAAACCCCCAGTGAAACCTTTCAACAAGATGTTCCTCTCCCGCACTGCGGGATAGCGGGCTAACCAAGGCAGGAGTTTTGGTAGTAAGATGGGAGATGGCCCCTTTTGAGCTAGGTCCCCCCCGCTCTGGGCAATGAACGACGCTGCCCCCCTTAAAGCGCACTCGCCGCCCCCGAATGGGTTACTCCCCTGCCCTCCGCCCCAGGCCGTGCGGCCGCGCACCCCTGTCCTTCCCACCTGTTTACCGTTATTACCATCGTGCTGGGGTCCCCCTGCGCCGGCGTTTAGGTATGCGTGGTGCTCCCTCGAGACAAATGAAACGCGAGCTGTGTTACCTTAAAGAGAGATACATTTATTAGTGTATACACATGGCATGATCTGTTGCAATAACAAACAGTATTGGGGCATCACGAGTATTATATGTTGGGTACACTGCCCTCTTTGTGAGGCCACGTATTCGGGCCCGGCCCCGGAGACCTGCAAAATTTTGCCGCGTGTGTCATGCTGCCACATGTGGAACACTCGTGCCTAAAACGGCAATTGGGCACCCAATTGCAGTGCCCATCATTGAAGTTTCTGCATGGATGGGCTATGCGCGCCAACCCTTGGGTGCCTACGCCCCCTCTCCCCCCTCTGGAATTTCCTGGCTGTGAGCTTAGAAACCCCCTCCCCCCCACTGGCCCTGAGGGGGCCTCGAACTGTTGAAACTCCCTGCGCTCTGCCCTTGAAGTGGATGGCAACGCTTGCTGCACAGCGCGCGTTCCATCGAAGGCTTGCCCCACTATGCTGGATCCCCTTGTGATGAGACTGTCGGCAGAAACCGGCCTTGGATCTAACCAATCCTCCACTAGTTTGTGTTCCCATTTCAGCTTGGGGTCGACTTCCATTCTTTTCCTAAACCTCTGATCCCTCAGAAGCCATGCAGTACCCCCCCACTTCCTATGCTCTTCAATTACGCATTGGCTATAATTGTACAGCGCCGGCCCCTGCTCGGGCTTGGACTGAACTATGATTTGAGCCAGGATTCTAAAGCCTGCCACCCAGTTTTGCAGGTTCTCCTCGGGCCTCACCCTCTTCCTTGCTTTCACCCCCTCCCTGCTCCCGCTGGCCTGCAGGGTATCGTAACCTTTTGTTTCATGTTCTAGTAGTGAAAAGGTGTCTATGAACCTTCCTTTCACAATCTCCTTTTGAACACAGTCCGGTATGTGCCAACATAAGTAATTGTTTTCCGTGATCGCCGGAAGCCCTTCTGCAGCCCTACCCGAGAGGGAGGGAGGCTCCCCCGGGTGTTCGCACTTCGCTGTTCCCCCTGACCTGCTGTCTTCGCACCGTGCAGCCCCGGGAACAGTGTTTTTTGTCGAGGTCTTCTCCCCAGCTGCCCACACCTTGCTGGGGCCTGTTACCCCTTCCCTCCTAGTTGGCTCCTTCCCTTGCGCCAGAGCATTCCCCCCGCGCAAAACATCCATTATAATATCCATTTTTGCTCCCCAGTCCAACTCACCCTCCAAGGCGCGTCCCTTGGCCGGGGGAGCCCCAAAACGCCTGCTTTGCCCCGCCTCGCCTGCGCCTCACCATTGGGGTGAGGGGGTCCCGATCTGTTGAGGCGATCACCCGCCGGAGAAGTTGACGCCTCCCTGTCTCTCCCCTCAGCCACTAAGGCAGTCAAAGCGGCCAAATCCTCCTCCAGCTCTCTCTTCGTCTTTCTTCCCCTGGGGCACCCGCTCATTTTCGCTTGTCTCTTGCGTGAACCCACTGACTCTCCCAGACCAGAAGAAGACTGAGAGTCGGAGCTGTTATTTGGGGAAGGGGAGATGTTTGCTTGTGTGATAATAGTGTCGCCGGTAGGCTGGGGGGCGCCCATCTTGATCATCGCCGCTTCCCACCCTATAGATTTTGCAAGCACTGCGAATGTGGCCCATGCCTCCGCGTCCATGGTCTGACCCTGTGCTGGCGAAAGGGCTGTCTCCACCTCGACTGTCCCTTCGTCCAATTGTGTGTCGGCGACTATCTCCATATCTGGGCCTTGCGTGTGGAACATGGCGACCTGTGGGAAAATATAACGCTGTCACAACTGGCCTTAAGTACGAGAAATTTTTTTTTTTTTTTTTTTTTTTTTGCCACCCCTCTAATAAACCGGCTTCCCTTGGCTGCCCCCCTGCTCACTTAAGATGATACTACGACCTTCCTCCCACCCGGGCACGGTAGTATGTGAAATAACTATCCTAACCGCCCGACCGCCTTTCAGCATGATAACTGTATACACCTGATAATGACCAGCAAATCCCACCCCTCACCTGGAGCAAGTAACATATTAACACCCGTCCGCACTTGGCATAAACTTTAATGAAGACACCCACCTTGCCAACCCACTAGTCTCCATTTCCACTTTGTATATGTTTTAAAATTTAGTTTTTTTTTTTTTTTTCCCCCCCAATTTGCCACGCGCCTTCTCCGACACTCTAATCATTGAAGCAACTGGCTTCGTGAAACCCACCCCACTGGACATATTAGTTATCTCCAGTGTAGCAAAACCAACGATGCCAACAACAACCACAAAAAACTTTTCCCCGCACTTAACACCATTAAATTGACGACCGCCTGAAGCACCTTCCCCGCCCATGAAGCAGAAAAACCATTATCTTCCAGAACAAAATCTAAACCGGTGCACCTCAAATATTGCCCACACTAATGAACTAAAAAAAAAAATCCCCCTTAATCCATTGCAAACCCACCCCTTCCCACCCGAGCGATCCGAATGAAGCACCCCCACCCACGTTTAAATAGTTTACCTAAACCGATCCACGATCCGGTGGGGGCAGGAAACCGAAGGAGAATGTGTTAGGAAAACCCGTGCCCTCTATGAGGCCGGTTTCTCCCTCGGCTCCCCACCCCCCGCCCCTTACATTTCGCGCGCTCCATGTTCCCCCCCCACCCCTGCCCCCCCTGCCCTGCCTGAGTAGAGGGGGGGAGGAGGCCGGCTGGGCAGCCCCCCACTAAGGGGCGGCGCCCACCATGCCACCTTCGCTGGCGCGTTCGCCCGCCAAAGCCCTGGGCGTGTAGTCACCTCAACAACAACCACGTGCAAAAACATCCCCTAACTGGCATCACAAATCGGCCCACAAATCTCACAGAATGTTCCCAGAAGCGAGCCCTCAAAAGCAAGTTTGAGTCAATCCCTGGGAAGCAAAGAAAGGGGCTGCGCCGAAACCACCAAGATGGGAGACGAGGGTGCGCACATCTCGCCACGCTCGCTCCACCCGCCGAGCTGGTGGGATGGGACCGCCTATACACTGTGCGGTGCCGCCGTTGAGAAGGCGCGAGACGGAAGCAACTCGGCGTAAGTGGCAATGCGTGGGACACTCCCGTGCTCCGGGTGCAGTCGACCTCCTCTGATTCACAAACCAGCCCCTACAATCGTTGCTACATCTCCACACGGATTATTGTGGCACCGTCTCTCCGCGCGGGCCAAACCTCGCGCCATGTCACCTGGCCAACCACTCATTCCAATCAAAACCCACCGCCCATGCGAAACCTGCCGTCGCGCGGAGGCCTCCCACTCCGCCCCTCCCCTCCCTCCAACCAAGCAAACGCCGCTCGCCAACGCCGGAGGCGACCACCGCCCAGCCAGAACCGCAGCCCCAAAGCACCGGAAACAGCCCAACCCAATGGTAGTGCAGCCCCGCAACAAAAGAGATGACCCCACGCATGCCACCGAACAACGAACCCTGGAGTTTGGATGGTCGGGCCCACGGACTGCGCCCATGTTGCTCCGTGTCGTTTGCTTCCCAAGGGGGCATGCTGCCCCTGGACCCATAAACCCGAAATTCTTTGTGAATGGGCCGCCTGCGAAAGGTGACCGCACGCAGACACCTGAACAACACGGCACAACCGCCCTCCCCGCCCCACTACATGCAGGCCCAACTACATCGATTTGAAAGCCTGCGTAACCCAAAAGGGACCTGCAGTAAGAGAGGGTTGATGGTACCAGAAAACAAGGCAAGGCAAGGCAAGTGAAAGGTTAAAACCAAGCATGGGTCGTGTTCAACTTGTTGCAGGTAGCGTGCCACACACACACTAGTGGCTATAGAGTTCTACGAGTTGGATGTGTGGAAAGATGCCAGTTTTATTCCTCTTGCTGGCCGCCATCGAGCAGAGTGGCTACCATTGCCCATACCCGGTCTGGCCCCTTAGCTGCGCCGCCACCCCCCAAAGTTCGGCACATTTGCGACCGCTAATGTGCGCTTACTTGCAGCCTACGCCCTGCCCTACGTCGGTGGGGACCTGGGAAACTGCACATTTGCATCGCAGGCCCCCCTTCTAACAGCATCGCCCGTGCCTTGCAGCCGCCCCTACCATCACTTTAACCCGACGCATTGCCCGCCCCCCATTCGAAACTGCATACGATACGACATTTATCTTAATTACGCTGCCCACAGTACACCATTCCCAAATTGATCCTTACCTGAATTTGACTGCACGACCTCGTTTCCCCCCACAGCAGCACAAACCGTCTTCCGGAACAAAGACTCTCCGGCCTCACGAACACTGGAAGCTCCACAGGCTCGTAGCGCAGCAGCAACGAAGGAGGGAAACTCCACAGGCTCGTGGCGCAACAGCAACGAAGTAGGGAAACTCCACAGGCTCGTGGCGCAGCAACAACGTAGGAGGGCAGCCGGCAGAGAGAGACCCTGCGTCTCCGACCGGGTGTATTTAAACCCCCAAACGGGCGCGCGGGTGATGACGTCACCCCACCCCTCCACCCCTCACCTGGGTGGAGTGACGCCTGGCGCACAACCCCCCTCGCACCCCCCCCGACCCCTCGACGCCACCGTGCCTTTTGAGGCAGTCGTCACTAAGGGTGGGCCCCCGCCGAGGGGCCCTCCTTCGTAGGGCGCGGGAGCCCGTCGTACTCAAGGCATTAACGCCTTTCATTCACGTTACACTACTGAAGAAAATTAACTCTTATGTGTAGAGCGGGACCGAATTGTTTGTGGGACTCGGCTGTGTACTGTGATGGGCGAGCCCGTGCCTCGGGCCGCCCTGTACTAACACACGCACGCATGCATACACTGACACAATGAGGCACACGTCTGTGTCTTCCAGGGTCCCAGTGGCAAATGCCGCACGGACCGTCTTTATTGCTCCTGCGCATGCGCAGCCCGGAACGAGGCTCGCGCATGCACGCCTTTAGTTAAAGACGTCACATCCCTTCTTTTCTTTAAACAAAAAAACAACTTATACAGATCCTGAACATCACAACTGTAAACGGACCCAACGTGGGTCGCTGACCTGGCTCGGGCGTCGGCTCAGTCTCCTGAGTCCAGGGCGTAGTCCTTGAGACGAACAGGCAATTTGCAACCATGTCGCACGGGATACCGACTGCTACTCCTTGGGGTCGGCAGCGGGGTATCCGTCCGTGGCGGCTAGTCCATTGGCATGTCCACTGCCGGGTTCTCAGCCGTTGCTTCTGGCGGGGGAACCTCTTCCGGCTCTTCCTCTTGACGTTGGACATCCACCTTCTTGAAGAAAGACCTGTTGCGTGTGACGGTCCCTCTCTCGCTGGCTGCGGTTACCATGGTCCCCTTGACATGTGTAACTGTCCACGGTTGGTGCTCATACGGGAGCAACAGTTTTCCTTCGGGTCTACGGTTCTGCACGAGCACTGAGTCTCCTACGGCAACATCCTTTTGTTGCAAGCCTCTCCTCGCACTCTCTTTCTCGTTGCGTGCGGCTCTCTCCTCTCGGACCTTGTCGTTGTCGATAACCCCGGGCTTGCGGCCCTCGACTTCCGGCATTAGGCCTCTCGGGCAGCGTCCAAACAACGCTTCGGCCGGGGCAACCCCGGTCGACTGGTGAGATGTGGTTAGGTATTCCCGAAGGAACTCAACCAGTTTCTTCTTCAAATCACCCCCTCCATTGGCCGATATTCTGAATACCTTGTTAAGTGTCCTCATGAGTCTTTTGGCTTCTCCATTTGCACGAGGCCAGAGTGGTGATACCTTCCGATGCTGGATCCCTTTCTCTCTCATGTACTGCGCAAACTGGTTCCCTGTGAACGGTGGCCCATTGTCCGAGCACAGTATCTCTGGGAAGCCATGAGTCACGAACATTTTGTCTAGGGCCATGATGGTGTGGTCGCTTGCTGTTGACTCCACTACCTCCACTTCCAGATATCTCGACCACTGGTCGACTATGGCCAAAAAGTACATGCCCCTCCCGGTAGACCCAAAGTCGGCATGGACTGTGCCCCACGGGCTCTCACTTTCCATGGAGCTAATAGGTGGAGCTCTCTCTAGGGGACTCGCGGCTTGGCATGGCAGGCACCCCCTCACATGCATTTCCACTAGACTCTCTAGATCTGGGAACCACACTTTAGGTCTCAGCCGTGCCTTCGTCTTCGCAACCCCCTGATGACCTGTGTGCGCCAGTTCCAGGACGCGAGCCCTCAGTGTCTGTGGGATGACAATCTGTCGTCAGCGCAACAGCAACCCATCATCCGAGATCGAGAGTTCATCCCTTACCCTCCAGAGGGCTTGGAGATCTCTCTGAGCCCTGACATCTCTCCTGGTGTTGTTCTGGAGCACCTCTTTCCAATCCCCACTCCTGATCGCAGTCTGTATGATCTTAAACACTTAGTCCGTTGACGATTCTTCGGCCACTGTTTCCCTCGACAGTGCCACCGGCATCGCGCTCTCCACAATGTTGTGAACAAACTCCTGGCACTCCACCAGCTCGCTGGGTCCCTGCCCTCTCTCATAGTTCGGGTGGCGGACAGGTAATCCGCTGGATTGTTAGTTCCGGGCCTGTACACTAGTTTGACCCCATACTCTATGAGCGCAAGCATCCAGCGCTCGATCCGCGGTGGGGGCTTCGACGATACACCCGCTAGGATAGGCAGAAGTGGCTTGTGGTCATTCACAACCGTTACAGGCTTTCCGAGGATTTATAGGCAAAAATGCCGGCAGCCCCACAGGATTGCCAACGCCTCCCTCTCGATCTGCGAGTAGCACCTTTCGGTGTCTGTGAGGGTCTTGCTCGCGTAGGCAATGGGGCGCATATCACCTCTTGTGTCCAACTACATGAGAACAGCGCTCAGTCCCACCGTGCTGGCATCTACAACAATCTCTGACTCGGCGGTGGGCTCGGCTGTGGGGTCAAAATACGCCATCGTGTCTCGATCTGAGAGAGCCCTCTTGATCTCCAGCAAGGCTACCTGTTCTCTCTTGTGCCACACCCATGTGGCGTTGTTTTTTGTCAAAGCTAGGAGAGGTTCGGACAGGGACGCCAGACCTTTGATAAACCGTCCACAGTAATTAACCATCCCCAAAAAGCTGCGCACCTCTGTGGGGGATTGGGGCGCCTCTGCCTTGCGGATGTCCTTGATTTTCTCAGGATCTGGCAATACACGGTTGGCATGGAAGATGAACCCAAAGAACCCAATGCGATCCTTGAAGAATTCACACTTCCCTCGATGTAGGGTGAGGCCCAGCTCTCTCAGCCTTTGCAAGGTGGACTCCAGTCTCTTCATATGCTCGGCCTGGGACTCAGCAAAAACCAGAATGTCATCACTCATATTGAGTACCCCTTTGAGACCAGCTAGCGCCCCCTAGTGGCATTTTGGAAAACTTCTGCCGCGGACGATATGCCAAAACTGAGGCGTTTAAAGTGATAGAGGCTCTCGTGAGTTGTAAAGGTCGTAATGTACCTCGAATCTGGGCAGAGCTCTAGCTGGTGATACCCCAACCTCAGATCCAGCTTGGAGAACAACTTGGCCCCCTGCAGTTCTCCTACGATGTCGTCCAGCGTGGGTGTTATGTGCCTTTCCCGTTTGATAGCGTTCGGGAGACGCATGTCCACGCAGATGCGGACGGCACCT
Source organism: Ambystoma mexicanum (assembly GCF_040938575.1). Lineage (NCBI taxonomy): Eukaryota > Metazoa > Chordata > Amphibia > Caudata > Ambystomatidae > Ambystoma > Ambystoma mexicanum. The sequence continues at coordinate 1,246,159,631 of NC_090934.1, forward strand.
GGCTGTTTAGGTTTCGGCGCCACTACAATGGGCGAGACCCAGGGCGTCGGCCCTTCAACTCTTTCAATGACGTCCATCTCAACAAGTAGTTTTAGTTCCTTCTCCACCTGCTCCCGTAGGTGGAAGGGAATTCGTTGATGTTTTAGGGCCGTGGGCCGAATGGTGTCATCGATGTGTAAACGCACTGGGGGAGCCTTCAGTTTGCCCACTCCCTGAAAAATGCTGGAGAACTTGTCTAGGAGTTGATCCACGTCCACCTGGTACACCTCGAGGGCAAAATGCACAATGTCCAGCGCCTCTGAAGCAGCACAGCTTAGCAGCGAGTGCGGGCTGACGTCGGTGACAAAGAATCTTGCTTTGATAGTTTTAGCCCACCGAGTTACGGGCGCCACGAACACCCCTTGAATGGGTAGCAGTGTGTCACCCCCAAAAGTGAATATCTTGGCCTTCGATATGTCTAGCGGGGGCGGGCCCGGGATGGCCTTATAATGCTCGGTGGCAAGTACACATACACAGGCCCCTGTGTCAATCAGTACCTGTGTGGGGGCACCTTGAATGTCCATGACGCAAGTAGGTTGTCGCCTTTCCTTTTCTTTACTCCTGAGGAGAGATTTGAAATAAAGAAGATTTTTTCCTCCTCTTCCTCTTCTTCCGCGATGTTGAGCCTTTAAGTGTCCTGCTCCAGCGAGGCGATGCTCTGTTGTCCCCTGAAGCCACCACCGCTTGGCCTCGCCGGCCCACGGTGCGTGGTTACCGGAGCAGCTGCGCGACACATCCTGTCATAGTGACCGGGAGTGTTACACCTTCTGCAGACTCTTGTCTTGGCCGGACAGTCCTCAGATTGGGGCAGATCATACCCACAGTATTGGCATATAGCTGAGGTCCCATGTGCAGGTGCCGCCTCCTGGCGCTTTTGGCTACAGCGTGACTTTGACGGAGCCTGCCTCCTCACCGCAAACGCTTGTTCACATTTGCCCGGGCGCACTGCAGCATCCATCTTCGCACCTCTCGTCAAGCTCAAACACCATGCCGCTGTCCAATATCTGTGTTAGGGTCATGCCTGGCTCCCGCAGAATCTGTCTGCGTAGCTTGCCGGAGCTGCAACATTGGATCACTTGATTGCGAATCATGTCCTCTGTATTGTCCCACCTGCAGGTGCTTGACATCTGCCGCCGACGTGCGCAGAATTGGTCGAGAGATTCATCCTCGTGCTGCTTCTCCCCGCACATTAGGAATCTATCAAAGTCAATGTTGGATAACGGAATAAAATGATTGTGGAGCGCCGTTTTGACAGCTTCATACGTCTCTACCTGCAGGTTTAGGGATTCATATATACGAAGGACGTCCGTGCCTGCTGAATAGAGCAGTGTGGCTCTTTTCGCATCATCGTCAGTCTCTCCTGTTGCTGTGAAAAACATGTCCAATTTCTTGATCCACAGGAGCAATTTGGGGCCCAATTTTGAAGGTGGACCGAGGTGTCAAATTCCTGCATTGGCTGTAGCGAGCCATGTTGCCGACGTGGCACTCTTGCCGGCGCGGTTGCTTCTCCGTCACTGTCCGTCATTTTCACAGGCCGCACAGGCACCTCCCTCTATCCTGAAGGCCGCAAACCTGGCTTCTCATGGACACACGCGTACCTTGTGTGGGCTGCAATGTCCAGTTGTGCATCCAACTTGGCACCTGCCACTGGCAATGTATTATGGTGTGAAGGGCCTTTCCGGCACTGTGCCGTGGAAATCCCCTGCTGACCAGTCGAGTCTGCGGTCCTCCAGGTTGGAGGATCACAGGAGTTCCAAAAATTGAAGAGTGTTATCTTCTTCAACACGTGGGCAGTGCACGAGCACCCTCGCGGGCCGCTACTGCCTCATGCGTGAAAATGCAAATGGCCACCATCAATCGGGTCGGGTCCGTAATGTGTTGGGGAAGAGATCTGCGGTTGACACTCTCGCGCGTGTCAAAATACCTTCCTTTCCACATCCGTCCTTGTCGCCAATGTGATGGGCGAGCCCGTGCCTCGGGCCGCCCTGTACTAACACACGCACGCATGCATACATTGACACGATGAGGCACACGTCTGTGTCTTCCAGGGTCCCGGCGGCAACTGCAGCACGGACCGTCTTTATTGCTCCAGCGCATGCGCGGCCCGGAACGAGGCTCGCACATGCGCGCCTTTAGTTAAAGACGTCACATGCACTAGTAGGCATAGCGCAAAGAGGGAAGAGATAGCAGGAGAAAGCAGAAAGCAGAGCGTTGCAGCAAGAGTGGTATTGCTAGCTCAGTCATGCTTGTATATAACACCCAATCGGGGGAAGATACTGTGAAATCGCTGGGCCGCTTTCAAGGGGTTATCCTTTAGGTGCAGAGGGCGCAGCGCAGAGGTAAGGAAGCTGGGAAGGGTGAACGAATCCCTGTCTGCAGATTATGACTCAGCAATTCAGCGCATATGCGCAAGGAGTCATATGCTTGCACCAACCGATGAATGACGGTGCAATTGCATCCAGATGAAGTACAGTACCGGATACACATGCACGAGTAGGGCATGCGCAGGGACATAGCCCTGCTGTGCCATACAGATAGGGAGCTCAGTTTAAGTATAGGTTCATTTAATTGGAGGAGAGCACTGAAGTGAAAATTACATTAAATTGAAATTCAAAATTTAAAAATTGAGAAATTGTCTTACCTGCAGCCGGTGTATTATTATCATTCCACTCGCTGCACATGAACAAGGCCTGGAGTTGAAGGGGAAAAGAACAAATTGAGAAGGGAGAAGCCGTAAAGCAAAACTGAGGTCTTAGGATACACTAATGATCTCTGCCAAGAAAGTAGAGGGAGAGTGAGGGGGAGGGATCCAGAGAAGCTTCTGTATCATAGCTGCTCTGAGATGGATATTCCTCTAGGTGGTTCCCCTTTGTAAAAGGTATTAGTTCAATGCTAAGTCATGATCAAACCTCAAACTAGGTTAGGTATGGCTGAACAGTATATGCAGAACATCTCTCATATTCTAGAATTTAATTAGATAGGTTAATTAGGAAGAGGGGCAAAGTCCAGATCTGTTGAGTTGATGATTCGGCGAAGGCTGTGATTGTCCGAAGTGCAGGGATAGAGGATAACGGGCGATCGGTGTGCTGATTGTTCATGGATAAGTGACAAGGTGAGCCAGTTACAAGCCTTGGAGGGGCCAGAATGAGGATGAGGAGAAGTGTACCGGTAAATGAATGGGAGGAACAGGTTTTACATAAGAAAGGGAGGGAGAACTAGAGCGGGAGATAGATTGTAGAGGGTGAATATATGGATTACTCATGTGACTGATGGAGGGAGAGTGGTGTTAGACAAAAGGAACTTATGCCTGAGTAGGGGCTGGCAACAGCCAGGTTGTCTGAGCTTTCTTGAAGAGGAGGTGGTCCTCCAAGAGTCGGATGCTAAGTGGAAGTGACTTCCAGATAGTTGGTTATTGTACTGAGAAGGAGGAACCACCCATTCAGGCGAGTTTGGTCAAAAGAATTACCAGCAGTGATGTCGAGGATGATCAGAGGGTTCTGTGGGGTCTGTACATAGTGATGTTCTCTTGGATGTATTCCAGTCCTTTGTGGTGCATGGCACGGTAAGTGATGCGCATTGTTTTAAAGGTGTTTTAAAGTCGAGCGATCGAAAGCCATTGGAGTACATGAAGTGCGGGAGATATATGAGCCCTAGGAGCAGTTTTGCTGAAGTATTCAGGCTTTGCTGCAGTTTTGTAAGTCGAGATGAGGGTGCTCCCAGGAGTAGCGCATTGGCATAGTCTAAACTGAAGAAGATGATTACAATAATTGCTAACTCTGTGGGAAAGTACGCAACAGGAAAATCATTGAAGGATGCAGATGTGATGGAATTAGTTTTTCAATTTTTAGTTCTTAACACATCCAAGATTTTTTACTTTATTGGCCGGAGTAGTGTTCCTAGTTAGAGTCGAGATGGAGTGTGTTGAGGGAAGAAAGAAGTCTTTTGTCACGCTCCGTCCTTGGAAACGCTGGAATCAGTGGAGAGTGGGTAGCGTTGTGCATTCTAACCGCATTCAACGGTCTAGTCTACCCCTAAAATGGCCGTCAGGGCAATATAGATGGTCTCTTCCGGATACACAGTGCGTTGTATCCGTCCTTGGATCTTCGCTGCTGTTACTGCTGCCTAGTACTAGCGTTTTGCTATGTTCGTTCTTGCCATTTATCTCTCTTCTCCTACGTTTGCCCTTTTCTGTACAGTGTTCGGCTTCTGCCTTTCCGCTCCTTCGTTTCCGTGCCTATTCTTACCTTCTTGTTTCCGGACTTGCGTTTTACTTTCAGTTTCCCCTTTTCTTGGTATCAGGTGCTTTCTATCTGTTTCACTTCTCTCTCGCTACTTGACTTATTTGCATCTTTCGGGGTACAGTGTTCGGCTTTCTTTCTTTTTCTGTTTTCCTTTAGACTTTGTGTCTGTTGCTGACACAGTTCGCTCTTACTGAGTTCTAGTCTACTCTTAGTCGCTCTGACTTTTCATTCTGTCTATACCTGGTTTACATGCCGGTCTTTTTCTTGGTATTGCCCTTGCCGGTTACCTTCTCATAAGAACGCTTGTTTTTTCCTACTGCTCGGGGTACTCTTGGCCATTCTTTCTCTGACTACTACTAGTTATATCACTTACCTTTCACTGACTGTACTTTCGGGGGTACAATTCCATCCTCTATTTTTACTACCCGAATTCCCTTTTCCTCGGATATTCTGGATACAAGGGAACACTTGAACCACCTTTGCGGCCAACCTCGTTTCTACATTGAAGATTGCCAAATCCTGTCTTTGTGGTACAGGAACACCAGTCTTCGTTCCATTGAACATGGAAGACTGGTGTATGGAAGAGCATTACAACATCAGATAAGAAGGAAATATTTGACGCATGACCACGGCTATTCTTTCAAGTCAGAGCTGAGCACATATATCCAGACAGGGTTTTTTCTGCCACATCCGGCTTTTTCCCTGGACATTTTGGGAGCTTGCTCCTCGGGGTTCCCCTTGATCCTGTTCCCCTGCAGGTCACGGTGGCCTCCGAGGGAGCTCCCCCTTATTTGCACGCAAAAAAGGAAAAGAGAATCAAAGAAACCAAGAAGACCAGAAGGAAGAAAGAATCTGAAAACTCCAAAGATACTTCTGAAGGCTCAGGTGAGGAGAGGGAACGGGGAGGTACTTCAGATCCTGACATCTTTCAACATAGTATGATTTCCGTTTCCCCTGGGATTAGAAGGAGGTAATTAGTGGTCATCCAGCCGTTGACCTCAGAGAGGCATGAAGCGAGGTTGGGTGAGGACGGGCAGGTTTATTAGGAATTTTGAAGATGATTTGAGTGTCATTTGCGTAGTTATCGCAAGATAGTACAAAGAAGCAAATTAGTGCTGGCAGGGGACTGAGATAGAGGTTAAAGAGAAGGGTGGAGAGTGAGACTCCTTGAAGTGCTCTCTATGGAACAGGGTGAGGGGGAGATGTGAAGGGATGCAGGGCTACAATTTGTGATCTATTAGAAAGGAAAGAGATCCCGTCGAGGGCTGAATCTCGAATGACCAGGTTGTGTCATCGGTCAGTGAAGATGGAATGATCAATGGTGTCAAATGCTGCAGAGAGGTTGATTTTAGAATGAGGGTGGCTGTCCCATCCATGTCTGAGTGTCTTTTAAGAAAAATCCAGATAGAAATTAAACAAGATTTAGGTCCTCTAAGAGGTAGGAAACCTGACTGGGTACTATCCAGGAATATTTGCGAGTATGGTGCACGATCAGCTAGTTTGACTAACCAGTGTCTGTTAGAAATGGATCTGGAGTACTTCACATCAAGTGAAATCTTTTTTGGAAGTGGCTTGAATAAGGATGTTTTGAGTTCAGAGGCTTTGCTGAGGGAGAGGGCAACATTTCCAGCTCAGTTGGAATAGAATATCTCTTTTAGATGGGATTGGGGGTAAGGGTAGCCTCGGACGATAGGTGTTCGTCTGGTAGACAGAGGGCCTCATTATGACCCAGGCGGAATGGGTTTAACGGCGCCGGTAAAGGTCAGACCAGACGTCCTTTGCGGGTCCCGCAAGGGGACCAGGGAGCTCACAGCGGGCCCGTTAGTAACGGGCCCGTTAGTAACGGGCCCGTTGTTAGCTCCCTCCCCATTCCCATTGAGCCCTATGGGGGCTAAAATTAGAATGGGGATGTGTTCCCTGAATGGGGAAATACTGGGTCCACCAAGGTTGGAATGGCCCGGTATTTCCCCATTCGGGGACCACGAACCCGAGTTTGGAGGCAGCCATGCCCTTATTAAGGGCATGGCTGCCTCCAAACTCGTAATGAGGCCCAGAAGCTTTGAGAAGTTCGAAGAGGAGAGCTGAGAGAAGGAGGTGAAGAGAGGTGGCATAGGAAAGGGGAGAGTAAGGGAGGAGGAGTTTGGGGAATCCAGGGAGGGAGAGGAGTTTATTTTGACAGTGTGGGGAAGGCATGGTATCAACAGTAGACACAGACACAAAAAGCTGCACGTTTTCAAAACCATTATTTTGTAATATCAAAGGGTTGCGAGAATTCCTAACTGGCCCTAACTCTATAATGGGAGTAGTTTCTACCATTAAATAAAAGAAAACAAGGCCGAGTCAGTCTAGTCAAATACATTGGGCCTCATTATAAGTTTGCCGGTCCGGGAACTACGGTATCGGTAAGCTTGCCGGTACCGTAGTTCCCGGACTGGCAAACTACGAGTTGTGCCTGCGGGTGCCTTTCTGCCCGCCAGGTCGGACCTAGCAGGCAGAGCGGCACTCGCAAGCACAGCATGTCGGATGCACCGTTATAAACGGTGCCGTGCATCCAACCTCCCTCCCCATTCCCATTCACCCCTAGGGGGCTGAATGGGAATGGGGAGCATCCTTTTTCAGGCGCCCGCAAATGGGCAATTACCGGGTCTGGCAGGGCGCTGGAAAAGAAATGACACTATTAAAGGCACGGCTACTGTTGATGTCACAAGGCCCATTGTCTGTGTTATAAACCTGACCTTGCCCTTACTCTAAAATAAAAATTGTGAAAGGTAATATGCTTCAAAAGAAAATAGTGTTTCAAAAGGAAAGTCAGAATGGCTTTTATAAGCAGGTGAAAACTCCCTTCCCCACATCTCAAGAGTTCTGAGAGGGATAGCTGGATGGCACAGTTCTCTCAATGTGGCACACTTTGGTTGCTGGTACAATACAACATTCCATTCTTGGGTATCAAGCGGTTCTCTGTTCAAAACTGTTTCTTAAGGCTTCTTTGCCTTGAATCAAAGATACCGTTCAACACTTTCCCAAATAGACCTCTCGGGTTTCCCTTACCCAAGTCTGGGTCTTTCTTGACACTTTCACTTTGGTATAGTTCACTCCGGCTTCCCTCTTTAGGGCTCGAGCTTGTCTTTGCTCTGTACAGTTCACTTAGTAATTCACTCAGGATTCCCTTGTTTGGGCTCAAGTTTTGTCATTCACTTTCTTTGTAATACATGTTTCACTTAGGCTTCCCTCAATCGGGCTGAATCCTTCTTTTATTTTCACTTTATGACCCTGGTTCACAATATTCACTTTGTAAGGTTCCCTTCCCCACGTTTTGTCTCATTATCTCATTAGCGTTGAAGACGTTCGAAACTGCAGTTTCTAGATACTCCTATGCATGACCACTTTGACGTCCCATTCAATATAATTCACAGATCACACGTAATTTCTCAACATACTGACGTTTTCTGGTATTTGTAGTTCCTTTCACAAACTTTATGCTTCTCCCTCGGCTGGGCCTGCGCCTTCCATTTCTTTATTATCAATGCGCTTTCAAAATATTTCAAAACTTTCTTTTCTTTAGCTTTGCGCTACAGTTCAAACACATTTCACAGAGATTTTCGATAATGTGATTCACCTGCACAGGAGCACTCTGTCACTTTGTAATAACGTGTGTTGCTTTTAACAGTCAAATCCTTCATACTCCTTGACATTAAGCAGATACACCCAGATAAGAGCCCCAAATCTGAAGAATGACCCCGGCCTTACTGTGCGATGCTACGGTGGTGAATCCACTGAGGGTGGAATGACAGATTTTATTTTTTGCGCAATGAGGGTACAGTGGATTCTTTATCCACAATTTGGGAGACTTTCAAGATCTGGTTGCATGGCCAGATTATATCCAAGACCCAGGGCTCCCTTTGCACTTTCCGCCAAGACCACTTGCTGACTGAATCTACATTCTATGTCAAGCCCGGAGGCTCACATTATGCTTCTCTTTCTTTACTTCAAGATTAACAATAGAAGCTCAGCAGAAAGATTTTAGCATGTCAAGTTCATAAAACAAGCAGAACTTGCCCAAGTGCTGGAATACTGAATGAAAATGTCCAGAAAAAATGTCTAAATAAAAGAGTTCAAGAGTATGTTGGAGCTCCCTAAGAAAAGCCTCCATTTCCCACAGGTCCTTCAAACGAGAACTATGGTCACGGAACATGTGACCCATAACAGCCAATGCAGTGTCGTCTTGTCCCTTCAAATGATAGCAACCCTTACTCCACTTCCTCATTCTTTGCTGCTCACAGCAAGAGATAAGTAGTCTTTTATTCAACTCCTTAACTAACTCTTCTAGTGAGATATTTCCTACTTATTGGGCTTGTATTGGTATTGGTGATAGTTTATCTATGATTATTTATCGTAATGAGCCTTCACACTCCTAGGCCAGTTGTTGTGTACCTTAGCGCAATGCTCTGAACCTCTGTGTCGCGAGCCTCTGGAAGTTCGTTGCGCACAGCAGGGAAGGCTCCAAGCTCTGGCAGCCGCCTCCATCATCTTTAATGTCATGGGTGTTAGTCCTTGCAGTGCACAGTGGTAGAGCGAGTTACGGTTGCGTACCTTACCATAACTTGCAAATGTCTTGGGTTTTTAGGTTTGACCTGTAGCCATAACGTCCCTGTAGCAACATTTTTACATTGAATTTCATAGGTTTTTTAGTAGTGCAATTTAACCATAACGTCCCTTTAACAACGTTTTTTGTTAGTGAATTTCATAGGTTTTTACTAGGGCACTTTAACCGTAACGTTGCTTTAGGCTAGTTTTTTTAATAAAGGGGAAATGTTTTTAATTGCGCATCTTAACCATAGCGTCCCTTTAACAATGTTTTTTGTCAGTGAATTTCATATGTTTTTAGTAGGGCACTTTAACCATAACGTTCGTATATTATAGTTTTTTCAGGAAAGGTGATAGGGTTTGAGTTGCACAAGTAAACCATAGCGTCCCTATAATAATGTGTCTTTCACTGAATTGCATTTGTTTTTTACAGGATACGCTTAGTTTGTAAAGATGTACTGTACAACATACTGAAGCTGGTGGCTCTATAGTAATAGGCACACATGTTGGGAACACTGCGTCCGTTTGCGGAGATCGGGTGGAGTCCAACGTGCCCAGAAAGGGAGGGGTGGTCATAAAAAGTGGTAACTTGCAGCAAAGACAAAAACATATACAAACAGTAGCAAGTGCGTGAATAGGAAGGGAAAATGCCGTAGCTGTACAAAATCGGTACTTTCGCAACAAAGTGCATAAAGGCATAGGGTATGCAGCATAATGGAAAGCACCAACAAGAGAAGTGACGTTTGCCTTCATCAATGTTACCGCACACCTGTGGCACAATCAAACAAAGAACGAATAGGCAGAGGAGCAGACGACAACTACCGAGAACAGAACGTCAGAGCAACGTGATAAGTACACTAACATTTATGTTTTAATTGCACAGGTCCGGTAGTGCACAATAGTAGCAAAGCATGATGTTTTCTGTTTGTGCGCAGCAATGGCTTCCTCCCTAGAATGGCTGGAGGAGAATTTTCCGCATGAAGAAATGAGTGATGACGATAGGCCCAAGATTACCCACCACACTGTGGAAAGGGAAAGAGTTACTGCAAGGGCAAGCACCCTTGAATGGCTGGAGGAGAATTTCCTGCATGACCAAATGAGTGAGCACAGTAACCCATAGGTAGGGAACGCAGTGGCAAGATGAACACAATCACAATGTAATACTTCATGTGAATTAACCACATTTGTTGTCTTTTAACAGAACATACCGTAATGCAAAGCAGTACTCCAGAAGCAGTACCTTTTCCACTGGAACATACGGCCCCCGAAACTGAAGTAAACGCTGGGCATATACAAGTTGACCACCTGGATACCAAAATTGGTCAGTTGCTGCTCCAATTTGCCACCTTGAGAAATTTTGTAGAAGAACATATAATGGGGAAAATAAAATATCATTGCTCAACTTGCACATGCCCGCCTTACCCATTTCCCAGCCCCCATTACCCGCAAATTGAGTGTCATGAGAGACACTTCGATGAGACCTCAATCCCTTCTTCTCCTCACCAGCAGCTTGTTGAAATGGGAAAATCCCCAATATATGTATCTGTTTCTTGTCTCCCTTCCCTTTCCGAATAGTCGCTATGAATGTGTGCTAATAAAGATTGTTATGTTAATTTGTATTGATTGTGCATGTCCCTTTTTTTTCATTTAACAAGGCCATTGCAAGTGTGAAGGGCACAGCACTAGTGGGGATGACTGCAAGTGAGAAAATGGAGGAGGCAGACGACCGCCACACCTGGGTGCCCTATGCACAATGCGAATAAAACCATCCATAGGACGCCACTACGGGCCACATGTTTGCATGCACACAACCGCCTGTAAATAGTTACAGGAGCATCCGTTTATCTGTGGCACAACTGCGCACATGCATATATTGTCCTGTGACGCCTCGTAACACTGTCACTGGTGAACATATGCAAATAAACATGTGATGTAGTTGTACTCGCTGGAAGCGTGCACCCACATCCTGCAAGTATTTTTGCACGTAAACATTCCACCTACTGTATCGTGCTCACAGCAAGCGTACATAGAAATGTGCAATGTGCCTGTGCCATATGTTTAAGTAGTCCGGGGATGGCAAGAGTATCGGTAGGAGAACTAAGCACGTGGCCACAAACTATAACGGACAATATACGTCTGGCAGACAAGCTTGCAAATGGAGAACAATGGCGAAGTCACCATGGTAAAGGATCAATGGTGCGCATGGTCCCTTTTTTGGCAGACATGACCCAGATCCGTACACATCGAAAGAGGACATCTTTTCTGAGTGTTACAGTGATAATGCACCCTTACAGATATCCTCCACTCTTCCTTCTACATGTAGATATTGTAGGGAAAGAGTTAGTGCCAATTTGCGGTGTCACATGCTCCACATTAGCCCTATAAAAGGGCACACCCACAAGTGCTCTGTTTGGCTTTCTAAAGAAGAGCACCGGTGCACATTTTTTATTTTTTTTATTTTTTATTTATTTGTTTCAATCAAATAAATGATTTTTACAAAGTTTTCCATTCGCTTTTCAATTTCTCTTTTTAGTTAACCTCTTCAGCCGGCCTCCGGCCCTTTGATTTGGTTCTTATTCCTGACTGGTTTCAAGTTTACTCAGGGCATATTGGAGTAGTTTCGTTGTCGCCATTAGCGAGGTTGGTCTATCGCCACTGATCAGCCTTGACCGCCAGCATACTTCTGGTTCCAGCGATAGGTCAGATGCGAAATGTCTCATAAAACTGTACCTCACTTTCCCAATTTCCGTGCATCTAAGAAGTAGGTGCCGTATCGTTTCCTTTTCATTCTGGTTATGGCAAAGTCTGCAGTTACTGGTGTCAGAGAGGCCTCTTATGAATTTAATTTCATTCGTTGGCAACAAATTCAATCTTGCTCTTAGCAGGCAATTTCTCGCTTGTTTATTCGGGAATTGCTTTATATATCCCTGTAGTTCGTTCAGCCCTTTTGTGTTCAGTGGTAAGTGGGACGTCAATTTATTTTCGGATGCTTTATCCAACGTCTGTATCCAGTCTAGGTCTTTTATTTTTCTTTGGATCTTTGATGAATTAAGTAACAATTCTTCTTCGTTACTCTCGATGGAACTAAGCAATAACAGCATGTTTTCCTGTAACGTCTGTAACGTCTTGTTGGAGTCAGTGTCCAACTCCAATTTGATTAATTTAAACAGGATAGGGCTATCTGGAGCGAGACATTTCCTGTATAAATTTAGAGAGTGACAGTTTACTGACCCTTGAAGTGACAGCAAGCTCAATTCTCTACGAATAGAGGCGATCGGTGTAGAAGAAGGTAGGCCAAGGACATTTCTCCAATAATATGCTTCCAGTTTAGGCCAAATGGAGGAGGGTAGCTGTAGCATGCCGTCCGCTCCGTACGTTATTGAGGTAACCACTTTTGATTTGTAAAAGTTTAAGGCTGGAATCATTGAAAACCGGCCACATTTTTGGTCGATTGCTTTGCCTTTAGTAGCTAGTGACCCGATTTTTGTACGGAGTACTTCCTGCATGGCCAGGTCTTTTCGGGAACTGTCCAGTGTTACGCCTAGGTATTTGAAAGTTAACACCTTTTCAATCGGAGACGAATGGTAGTACCATTTGTTGCTGTCTACTTTTTTTGTTGTTCTTTCTAGTATCAGGATTTTTGTCTTTGCCTTGTTCATTTCCAGATTATTTGCTGTCACATAGGAGAAGAGATTGTCCAACTGACGTTGTAGGCCCACAGGGGTCTGATCAATCAAGATTAGGGTGTCAGCGTAAAGGAGTCTGCTTATTCTTAGCGCCCCCAATTTAGGTGGAAACGATCTTACTGTTGCTTCCGATTGCTGGTAGTCTCCGATATATGATAAGAAAATTGAGGAAGCTAGAGGGCAGCCTTGCTTTACACCTCTGCTTGTCTTGATAGCTGATGAGAGTGTTCCTTTGCCATTTAGTCGCACTCTAACCGTGGTGTTTGGATGGAGGGCTTTAATGGGCTCCAGGATTTCTTTTGGGTACGCCCAAGCTTCACGTTTGTTTATATAAGTGTTCTATAAACTCTATCAAAAGCCTGGGTAAAATCTATAAACGCCAGGTATAGCCCGGGTCCTCCTTCCATCGTTCTACTTTTAAGCAGGCTCAGCGTCAGGATGTTAACGTTAGTTCCTGCGTTCTTTTTGAAGTCGGATTTAAAATGGTCATTGCAAGGTGCCTCTTTGGCCCAGGCTTGGAATCGTCTCAATAGCAGTGAGCCGTATACCTTACCAATTGGATCCAGTAGGGCTATTGGCCGGAAGTTTAGAGGATTTTTAGGGTCTCCCTTTTTGTATATAGGCACTATAATGGCCGTCGTCCATGATGCTGGTATTGATCTGAACTCTGAACATCTTGCGAAGACTTTACACATGAAGGTGGCCCAGGCGACCGGATGCGCTTTTAAGTCGATATTGGTGATGCCCTCCGGTCCCGGGGCTCTGGAATTTTTCAGTGACGTTATTAGCTTGAGGATTTCTTCTTTGTCCTCTAAAGTAATCCAGGTGCTGATGTAGTCAACGGTTTTGGTTCTCTGATTCACATCTGGAAGTTTAAAGGTTTCCTCTATATGTTTGCTCCAAGTCCTCTCTCCAATAGTGTTTTGGATGATGCTTTTTTTCGTTGAAGATCTAGAATTTAGCAGTGACAAAAATTCTTTTGAGTTTTTTTAGCAAATCGATTTTATAATTGCCTCAGCGTCCTGTTGGTGCATATTCAATCGGTGGCTACGCAGCCAAGAGCTGTATATGTTTTTAGCATTTCTCTTTGCATCTTCAGCTTCATCGCTGGTCGGTTTTGATGCATTTCTCAGTGCTTTCCGATAAATCCGTCGCTTTTCAACCACCAACGTATCATAAGTATGGTTTTTAGCCTTGAATTGTGAGTAAGTCTTTAAGCCAGGTTTTTTGTACGTCGTTAGTAGTGGACCATAATCTGTCTTGTTCATCCGGTTCTCTGATTCAAGATTTTTATAGTTGTTCGTCAACTCCTTAATATCTTCGGCTGAAAGACGAAGTCTATTACCCTGACTATTCACTTCCAGTTCAAAGTCTAGGGTCTCCACCGGTTCACTCACGGTTTTCCAAGAGACGGCCAACAGATTGTGGTCACTGGTCTTTGTTTCGATTACTTCGAACGATGAAATCAAGTCCAAAAAGGCTCTTGTAGTGTAAATATGGTCAATGGTAGATTTTATCGTTCCATTCGACCATGTTGCTTTGCCGTCATGGATTAGGAAAGACCAACCCAAGATTTTGCAATTTTCTAGAGTTCATTAGCTGCTCCCACCGTGCCCCTCTCTGATCTGCTGGAGTCATATTTCTTTTGAGTTTTTGTGAGGGGGTTGTTGAGTTAAGATCTCCGCAGATGAGCACAGTTGAAATTTGGTGAACCGCCAAAATTTCATCGATAGCCGCTTCTAGTTCCTTCATAAATGTTTCAGTTTCGATTTTGGCCGGGTTCCAGTAAGTGTTTAAAATTGCCATGGTCAAAGTTTGCTTTTCTGAGTTGCTGTCCAGTTTGTATGACCATGTTAGTAGCACTGTTAGCAAGGACTGGTTTGCCGTCAGAACTTTCTTCAGCTTTAAGCCATGGCCTATGCGAATAGCCGTTAAGAGGCCCGACGATGGACGCCCTCTTATACTCTTTTTTTTGCTGGAGCTAGTATAATTTCATAGCCATCAAGTCCCGGTTGTTCCGTGAGCCATGTTTCTTGTAAACACAAGATATCGAAATCGCCCAAATTCACGTCACCTCCTACTGTCAAATGTTGAAAGCCCCTTGTATTCCATGAGCCAAGTCTTTTATTGGACACTGTAGTTTGACGGCGCTCCTCGTTGTCATGTGAAGGTGTCTTCTATTGCTATGAGGCTTTTTTTGCATGGTCCCTTTTTTGGCAGATATGACCCAGATCCGTACACATCGAAAGAGGACATCTTTTCTGAGTGCTACAGTGATAATGCACCCTTACAGATATCTCCACTCTTCCTTCTACATGTAGATATTGTAGGGAAAGAGTTAGTGCCAATTTGCGGTGTCACATGCTCCACATTAGCCCTATAAAAGGGCACCCCCCACAAGTGCTCTGTTTGGCTTTCTACAGAAGAGCACCGGTGCACTTTGGTTGGGGCAGAATTGCTTTCTCACCAATTGTGTGCCTGTAAACTACTTCTCCAAGTAATGGCCACCAGAGCTTCTGCTACTACCTCTGACTCAGGACAAATGAAAAATGAAAATACTACAAACTATGGACTCCTGTCCAGTGCGCAACTACACTGGAATATGAGGACATTCCTTAGCCTGTATTTCTGGACCAGCTTGCAAAAGCACCTTCCACCGTATTACAATGTTAGTAACCCACCATTCAACAGTCAGAAATCTAGTTTACAAACTGTACTATGCAAAACCTCCAAATTTAGCACTCCAACATTTAAATGATATTCTCCTACACGGTACAGCCAAACAAGTGTTCGATGAAATTGAGCACATCCAAAGGAAATACTGTGGAACTGAAGAGCACTTACACACTCAAACATTTTCAGACAACAGTACTGACAACAGTGCAGCTATCAACTTTTTATATCGCACATCCAGAATGAAATACAAAAGTTCAAAAGCACTTCTGCTGAAATGCTAAACCAAGTATGTTTGTGTTGTCATAGAACTTTAGAACTAAAAAGAGCACCAAAACTGTAGATATAATGCAGAAAATAGAAGGCAATGAGGAATCCCAGTGGTCTCAATTAGCTCTGTACCTTCTAGCAGAAAATAAGTACATTACCAACACCTCCATACTCTGCACATACTGCACTGCAAAACTTGACAATAACCAAAGGCCTTCACGGGCAATTAGTAATAATTCGGAACTATTTCCACTGCCAAACGCACTGCAGCAGCTTAATTTATATGAGAGCATTATAATACAAACAGTGCACCCATTTCAAGCAATAATACGTCTTCAACCAAAAAGTGCAAAATTACCTCCCACCAAATTACCGAAAGGCATTTGTGGTAAAGTAGTCTATTTACCGTTAGTTCTCAAAGAAAATGTAGACACTCTACAAGTGCAAAGGCCAATACACAAATCTTTGATTATCCTGGTAAGTAGTGAACCTACAAAAGACAAAATAATTTGGCAACACCTAGTGGACTTAACCAAAGTTAGAGAGGCATTGCAGTACCTTAAAGAAAACAATGAATCCTACAAGGAAATAAATGTTCAAGAAAACCTGAGAGAAACAACCGAAATAATTCAGGACTCCTCAACAAGTGGCCAATTTGAATGTCTAGATCCTAGTGCAGCCTCCAGTATTTTAGACCACTATACAATTCACCCACTGCACTCCAAAGACACCATAGATGATGCACTAGAAACATATCAAATGCGGCAAGCCAAAGAAGTGCCAATCAGTATATGGGAAAAAAGTGTGGAAGCACGAGCCTTTCCTCTACTCTTCCCCACTGGAAGAGGTGGAAGATATGATGAAAGAAGCACACAAATAACAGCATCAGAATACCGCTGTTTACGAATGTATTCTGAAGACCCTAGATTTAGACAGAACGTGGAGTATATATTTCACCTGCTCTTTGAAAGTGAACTAGCAACGCTATGTTATGGAGTTGCCCACATATTAAAAACAGGTTCCCATTTCCAAAATATGTCTGCTACACAACTATTTCAAAAGGTGCAAGGGAAGAATGAAGTTTTACAGTCAAGTGTTACAAATCTTTTGGCAAACATGCGTGGTACGAAAGAGTACTGTTCCGATGGCACGCAGATGTACGGTATATGCTATGCAACCTTGGCCCTCCCACATGGTTTGTCACTTTAAGTTGTGCTGAGTATGCATGGGAAGACCTGCACACTTTCCTACGCAAAGCAAACAAAACCAAAACAGGTGTAGACACTAAAACACCTGGAGAGCTGTACTTTCTCGAACCAGTTATTGTTTCATGCTACTTTCATCATCGTTTCCTTGCCATGCTGCACTTAATTTGCAATAAAGCACTTCCTCCCCTTGGAGAAGTGGAACACTTCTTTTGGAGAAAAGAATATCAAGCCATAGGAACACCACACATCCACATGCTTTTGTGGATAAAAAATGCTGCTAAATTATGTGAGGAAAGTGATGAAACTGTTTTGTAGCTCATTCACAAACAGTACCCATAGTGACCTACGAGCACAAATTTTGCAATTCCAAAGACACAAGTGCGGCAAGTATTGGCGACGCAAATATAAGAACAGAGGCAAATACCACACCAAGTGCCGCTTTGGTTTCCCTAGACCAGTTTCAACAACAGGCCAAGTAAGTAGCTTCATGTTTTCTGTTCACCACAGTGTGAAAGGAAAATCTCGTAAAAACACATACTGCATAAAAAGGAGCAAAGCATCAAAGTACATCAATGATTACAATGCAATTATTGCCCTCTTATACAATACGTTGCAGACAATTCCACTGCTGTTGCACGATATGTCACCGCCCACTTAACCAAAGCAGAGAAAACAGAGCTCAAAGACCTCTGGGATGACAAATACTGGTACAAAAACTGTACAGGTTAGTCATTAAAATGCTGTCCCATAGAGAATGTGGCAGCTACGAAGCTGCTGACCGCTTAACCGACACAGATTTATATGGGAAATCTGACAACATAGTGTGGCTAAACCTTGGGCCTGCTGCATCCCGAAGAAGAGTACTTAAATTGTACAAAGACATACAAACAATAGCCAATAGTGGTCCCAACAGCAAGGACGTTTTTAAAAACAACTTATTGGACACATACTACCCAAACAGAAGTATTACTTTAGAATCCCTGTGCTTGTACCAGGTAGCCCAAAACCTCTCATACAAAAACAACATTACACCAAATGAGGAAAAGGCTAGATACAGAGTGGAAAGTTGTAAAGGCAGCCTGGTGAGACTTACCAAATGCAGCCTAATTAATCATATGAAGTTGTCCTTAAAGTCTCCTCAACACAAAGAACTCCACTACATGGCTGTACTGCAACTTTTCAAACCATAGAGAAAAGAAAAAGAAGAAGATTTATTAGCCACCTACACCTCCTATGAAAATGCTTTCAAAGCCACTGAAAGTACAATTGCAGTTGAAAACCTTACACGGTACAAAACCATATTGGACAGTGAACGCCAACAAGAAGAAAAACTTCAAGTACAACTAACTGTAGACACTTCTGAGAGCAGTGAACCTTTGCAAACAGACAGCCAAATACCACTTGGAGAGCCACTCATAGCAAATGAGGCAGAATTAGCCATGACAGAGGTAACCACCACTATGCTTCAGTATGAGCACTCTACAGAAACGTTGGAAGTACTGTACTTAAATACCAACTAAACGATGTACAGCGTACTATTTTTGTAGAAGTAAATGAACCCACTGAACATGGTATACAGCAAGAAAGTAAAACGTGCCCCTGTGAGAACTACAAACTTGTACTGCTGTATGTAAGTGGTGAAGCTGGGTCAGGTAAAACATTCTTAGTAAAAATTATCAGTAAATACCTCCAACAATTAACAAACAACCTGTTATAATGCCCCTACAGGTTTGGCTGCCTACAACATAGGTGGAGTTGCTCTACACCGATCGCTACTCCTTCCAGTAGAACACCAAAACAAATTAGAGAACTATAAACTTTCAGCAGAATCTGGTATGGAGCTATGGAGAATTTTGAAACAAATGAAAATGCTCCTAATAGATGAGGTGAGCATGGTCTCCAACCTAATGTTGGCTTTGATTCACCTCAGATTGCAAGAGGTACTCAAAACAGACTACGAAGAACTCTTTGGAGGAAAACATGGAATTGTTTTCAGAGATCTCCTTTAATTGACACCAGTCAAAGGTGAACCTATCTTCAAAACCTTAGGACATAAACAGTGCCGTAAAAGTCTTGGAAAGATCAGGAATGTAAATCTTTGGTAACATTTCCAATACAGAGAACTAACTCAAAACAGGCGTCAGTCTGCAGACCTCACCTATGCCAACATTTCAAAAAACATACGGATTGGTGTACTATCAAAGAAGGCACAGTCTACCCTCAATAGTAGACAGATCCATGAGCTGTACCGGCGTAACACGTGCTACTGATGTCATGGAACAATTAGCTCAGAGAAATGTCAGCTGTATGGCCTTAATGCCAACTCTAGCAAGCTGTGCACAATTTAATGCAATAATGCTGCAAAAAGAAAAACAACCACTAGTGCAAATTCATGTCACAGACAAACTGGACGTACACGATATGACAATACTTATGTGTCAACAAGGCATAGCACGACTACAAGCCTTGGAGAACTCCATCTCCAATACAGCTGGTTTGGAGAACATTTTAACTTTGTGTCAACTGTAGAGTTATGCTAAAGCGCAACATTGACGTAGAGCAAGGTTTAGTTAACGGAGCACTTGGTACAGTTGTTAGCTTCCAGACATACAGACGGGACAACAGCATTCAGTTTGTAAACATCAAGTTTGATAAACTTTCAGAAATCAAAAATATAGGTCGCACAACTGCGAGATTCCTTCTTTTCAAAAGACATGTATGTACGCAGAGAACAGTTTTCTCTCTCGCTAGCTTATGCAGTAACTATTCATAAATCGCAAGGTCTAACCTTAGATCAAGCATTCATTGATATTGGCAACACAGTCTTCAAAGAAGGCATGAGTTACGTGGCACTGTCACAGCTACGTAAACTGGAAGGACTGTATCTAGTTAATTTTGATGCAACTGCAGTCAGTGCAGAAATTCCTTGCATCATAGAGTACAATAGACTATGTGCACTGTATACACCCCATCTAAAAATGTACCCTATTCCTCAGAAACCAAAAGGTTTGAAAAGAAGGCTCATTCCATCAGAAGTACTAAATGATTTTGCCACATTACCATCAAAGAAATTGAAAGAAACTCATACTACAGCAACTACCAAAAGCACATACAAAAGGAGTAAAATTGAAAAACCATAGCCAACTCCAACCACCAAAAAAATGCCTCTGCAAAGAAACCACGTACCCTTCCATCAAAGGGCTCAGCCACAGAAGTATCTGCACCATTCAAATTTTCCAATACAACAGGTGTTAATTGCTATGCAAATGTAACAATCAATGTTCTATTCCAAATACCAGTAGTTGTTGAAAACATTTATTTAAATCGCGCAGACCAGTTGTGTTTGCAAATGCTCGTCCTTCACAGAAATGCAGTAAGTAATCCTGACACCATTTACAGTGTCTCAGGAATAAGGCAAGAATTGGACTACTGTGCTGGAATGGTGAAATTCACTTTAAACCGACAAGAAGATCCACAGGAATTTTCTAATGTACTTACTACAAATACTGGAAAGAAAAAACATACTTATAAATGAAATCTTTCACTTTTCCTACATTTGGAAACATACATGCACTCTTTGCAACCATGCCATTGAGGAGCAAGTCCCTAACGAATTCTTCATGTATGTATCAATACCTAACTGTGACTCCATTCCATTTCAGCAACTGGTGCAAAATGCAAACCATAGCATGTGGTGTTCGTCGTGCAATTCTGATATTCGTTTGATGCTATATATACACTCACAGTCAATATGTGATATTAATGCTCTTAAGATACAATGCCGACAGTACCAAAAACAACTGCAAACTCACTGCCTTCATACACGGACAGGTATCACTTGGCAAGAAAACCTTCACAACCGTAGCCATAATCTACCACACAGGGGACTCCACCAATGGAGGCCAATATACTGCATACATCAGAAAGCAATTGTCATGGTGGGAATGCAATGATACTTCCATCTGTCCAAAGCACAGACTACCTGCAAATCTTGCAAATGCGTACTTAATATTCTTGAAGCCAAAATGTACTTGATGTACAAACCTACTATACCTTACTCCCCAGCACCAACCAGTACATTCGCAAGTGGACAAAAAATGTTTTTCCTTCCACACTATCGACCTAAAGCAACGTACCATACTGGAAGCATTGACGAAATGTACTACAGTGTCTGTTGGACAATTTTATCCCCAATGAAACCAAGGAGTACAGTCACAGAAACAGTACGTGTACACAAAGCACAGTACCAGTATGCTCCACTGGATACGTGGAAGGGAAAGTGCTAAGTATGAGGGTTCAAAACTATCCTCAGTAACCTCTAAAATCACCACTTATGCAAATCGGTCACCAGCTCTCCAAGACTAGTCATACAACTCCAACACATATGGACGTATCACCACGTAAATCCGCAATTGGACAGTACCACTTCAAAATGTACATAGATGTCCAAGTAACCACAGGAATGCATAAGCTTTTCTACGTACCCTTTACGAACAGGACACTGTAAACAGTTAGAATACGCCACCTGGTATCTAACTGCAACCTGAATTTGTATTCCGGTTGCAATGTTATTTGCAGCATCACAGCTACCCAACTCAACTTTCCACTGGCATCGTTTTGTTTATTTTATTTGTAGGGCGCACTGAACCCGTAGATAACTGGGCACAATGAGAGCAAAGAAAGTTTACAGCTTAGGTTACAGGCAGAGGCAAGTTACAAATAAACACATGTCATCAATGGAACATACAGGTTATACAGGGAAGCGGTACACAGTAAGGATAAACAAAACTAGATACATTGCATAAATACATGCAGTACAAGACTGCGCTCGTGGCTGGGGCGGGTGCCGAGAGGCAGGTCAAATGTCAGAGTGCAGCCAGTTCAAAGTTTTGCGCCTAAAACTAGAGAGGGATTGGTCAACTCTGAGATCGATAGGCAGTGCCTTCCAGGATTGGGCAGCTTTCACTAGGAAGCTAATTCCTCCAGATATTTTTAATTTAAATCTTGGAATGTTAAGGCAGAAGGCGTTCGTTGTTCTAGAAGGACGGGTAGAAGTTTTTCTAACAATTCTCTGTCTTAGGTAAGGAGGTGCTGCCTTGTTAAGGAACTTGAAGGTCAATGTCAATGTTTTGAGCACGATTCTATCATTTATGTTCAGCCAACTTTTCTCTTCTGAATTATGACACATGCTCTCTGTTAGGGATATTCAGGGCTGTTCTTAATGCATTGTTTTGTAAAATTTGGAGTTTATCTAGGATGTACTTGTTAGCACCTAGGTAGAGGGCGTTGCAGTAATCCAATTTTGATAGTATTAATGCGTTAGCGAGAATAATACAGCTAGCCTTTGATAGAAAAGGCCTACAGGCCCTGATTAGCTTGCATGTGTAAGCAGATGAGGAAGGTAGGGAATTTACCTGTTTGCCAAAGGTTAGTGACAAATCAAGGTAGAAGCCAAGGGTTTTTACTTCTGTCATAACTTTAATCGTGTTTCAATCTATATTGAAGGCAGAGTAGTTGTTGTTCAATTTTTTAGGTTGGCGGCTGAACCCAGGATCAGGATCTCTGTTTTGTCGTCATTCAGGCATAGGCCATGGGTTGCCATCCAACCATGCCATACCTGAATGAGGAGGTAGATTTTATTTACCATGGCTAAGTCATCGCCATAATTGCCCGAAAGGGGAATGAGGATCTGGGTGTCATCGGCTTAGTTAGTGTAGGTGACACCCAGCCTGTCCAATTTGTCGAACAGAGGCTTGGTAAATATGTTGTACATGGTCAGTGAGACACAGGATCCCTGTGGCACGCCGCATGTAGTCAAGATGGGATCTGCAGATGCCGACGGGGAGAAAACTACTTTATCGATTATTTTAAAGAGAAACAGCACTGTAGTGATAGGCCTGTAATTCGTTTGGATGGCAGGATCTAAAGTCCGTTTTTTAAGTGAAGGTAGGACCCAAGATTCTTTTAAATAACTAGGGACAGTGTTGGTCGCAAAGGAGGCATTGATAAGTTTGAAGATGAAAGGGGCAAGGTCTCTCGCTGCCACTTTGATTATTTGTGCGGGATAGTTATCGCCTTGGTAATTGGATGGTTTTAGAGAGGAGATGATTTTTTCTGTTTCCAGGATGGATATTTTTGTCAATTTAAATGGTTCTAATGTTCTGTTAGTTTCTATCAGGATAGTCGGGTGTGGCTCAAGGTTATTTAGGGAGGCTTTTTTGTTTGCTATTTTGTTTTGAAGTAAAGTTATTTTGTTGGCGAGAGCATTCTGAATACTTGTGCACCATAGTTTATCCTTAGGGGCATTCTCTATGGGTGGTATTGGGGATTCCATTTCACGTAGTAACACAAATAATTCTTTCATATTTCAACTTGCTTTTGAAATTCTTTCATTATAGAGTTCTTTTTTGATGCAGATTATTTCTTTTTTGTAGTTGTTTGCGAAGTTGGTTAAAATAGATTTGTTTTTGTCTCTGGGGGAATGTTGCCATGCAGACTCCAATTTCCTTTTTTGAAGTCTCAAGTTTTTGAGGTACGGTGAGAACCAAGCGTTAATGTGAGCATGCTGTTTACTTTTGTGCATTTTTAGAGGTGCAATGGTGTTTAGCGCTTTAGACATGGTGTTATTGTATGCTTCGACCATGAAGTTAGGGTCAGCAGTATTTGGGATTAAATTGAGAGATGGAAGGATGTGAGGGAGTAGACTTACTGTGTAGGCCATTAGTTCATTTTCATTGTTATGTACACCATTTCCAAGAAACGCATCCAACCCATATTTCACTGCAGCGCGTAGATCATAGCTCCCTAGCCATATTGCAACCACTGCCTTACTGCTTAACCTTTTTACTCCTACGTCCCGTCCGCTTTCCTCCATACTTGTGGGACATTCCGTCCTTCGGGACGGGACCTGGGCACTTTTGATAAAAAGCATCAAAATGTAAAACATTTTGTCCTTCTTCTCTTTTTATGTGGGCTACCGCACGCGGCCAGAGCTCCGCCACGCGCATCACCCTTCAGTCCTTTTCTCCGTGCGGTTGGGGCTGGACGCACTTGCATCACCTGAAGTTTTTCTTGCTCTCTCTCCTGCTCCGGTTCTGCGGCCGCGTAGTCCTCCGTCTATGCCGGAGCATCTGGGATTTGTGTCCTGTTCTTCGTGCAAGCGTCGATTCGCTAGGGGAGAACCCCATTCTATCTGCTTGGAGTATCTCGGGCCGGACCACCTCTGGGATTCATGCTTCTACTGCGACTCCCTTTCTGTCCGGGCACTCCAACGCCGTCTTCTTCGGTGGGAGGATGTCTTTCAGCATGTTCCTCCACCTCATCTTCAGTTTTTCATCGGAGAAAGGAAGAAACGCCTGGTAAGTTCCTTACTTATTAGGGCACCCCGCCTGGGGGACTCCTTCCTGGGGTCTTCTCGGTCCGGGAGGGGCTCCAGTAGCTCTACCACCAGGATTTCTCCTGAGGTGCCTTGCACGCCTAATAGGCATACCAGAGTTTTCTCTGAGGGCTCCCACGACGGACCTGCCAAGACCCGAACACGTTCCGAGAATCACCTGCCAGGTGCTAAACGTCAGCCCAGTTCATCTGAGGCTTTGGACCCCGGGGTTCGCTCTGAGGTCTCCGTTTCAGGACCTTTCCATACAGACACCGGGGTATGCCCTGAGGCCTCCTTTTCTGGAGCTTTTTGTACCAAGCTGCGGCTTGAGGCCCCTCACAAGAGAGCTACACATACCGGGGTGAAACCTGAGGTTCCTCTTGTTGAGGCTAAGGTCTGTACCGACAAAACCGAGAGACCTGTTCCTAAGGTCTTGTCTGTAAGGGTGAACACTCAGTTTTCCCACTCCCATCGCAGTGATACCGTTTGTCGAGGGGGCAAAGAGGGCGGTCATGCACCGTAACCTCTCTGTTATCACCTCTGCCGAGGTTCCTCCCCAGGAGGCTATTGTAGGGGCCACCTCCAAGATGTCAAGCAAACATCCAAGACCCCCAGTACCGGCTCTGCCGAGGGTCCTTGTGTCAAAGCTAAAATGTTACTTAAGTCCCCTGACCAGCCTGAGGAGACGATTGCTTCAGCTGCACATGTGACACAGTTCTCTTCAGGCATTGACAAAATGGCGGCCCACCCCTCATGGTCCACGGCGGCCATTTTGGATTCTTCCCTTACACCTGCGTTCTCGACGGCAGGTGCTGGGAATCTTAATTTTGGGGCTGAGCAGCCTTTTTTCGCCTCAGGTGGAATGTAAAAATCTGTTCCGCCTTTCTTATGACTGGCATGCTCGGATGCCGCTGCCACATACTGGGCCTCATTACGAGTCCGTTGGTAACCGAGGCAGTAAAACCGCCTTGTTACCGCCGGACTCATATTACCATTCCGCATCCGTGATTCCCAGAATTACTTGGGCATTACAACCCCGGTGTCTCGGGAATTCCAGAGGCGGAATGGTGTAAATCCCCAATCCCATTGAGTCCTATGGGACTCAATGGGAATGGGGATCATGGAAATAATGGCACCATCTCGTGATGGTGCCGGTGTTTCCTCGTCTGCCTGCAGGCGGGCGGTGGTAAACCCGCCAGGTCAGACCTGGCAGGAACGCCACCTCCCGCCTGCAGGACTCGGGATTGAGCGGTCCGGAATTAACAGTGGCGGCAGGTTTACCGCCACTGTAATTTCTGGACCGCCCGACCTGTAATGAGGCCCACTGTCTCGATTCCGCCTAGTTCTGCTCCGCTGGTCTATGCGGACCCGATTGGTGGGGGCCCTCCTGGCAACCATCCTCATTACGTTCATGGAGGTATGCCCCATATGAGAGGCCTCTGCCTACCCCAGTGCCTAAACTTTCATCAGAGGATGTATTTTTGGGGAAATTTCAGAGGTTCATGCATCCTGACCCTATGAAAGAGTACTTTAAGGGTCTTTTCGAGGAAATCTACCGTGAACCTCCGGCTCCCCGTCTACCCCGGCGGCTCCAGTGGTGGTACAACCTCTTCCTATTGGTCCGCCTCCAGGGCTTCCTCCCCTAACCCTGCTGTCTCCCACTGAGAAGACACTGGTAGAACGGGATAGTACTTTAAAACCTATGGCGGCCCAGACACCGACTCCCGATTCGCTGGATGACCCTCATGCAGATCAGCATAGTGATGAGCAGCCCCGCTCTGTCAGAGCATTCCTTAACCGGGTTCTGGATATGATGGCCCTCCTCGACATTCCAGTACCTGAGGCCCCCGCTCCGCAGGAAGGGGTGCTTTCGGGAGCGTTCACCTTGTCACCACAAGAGCGTACCGGCCTGTTTCTCCAAAAGGACGTTTTGGCTGAGGCCCGTAAGGTTTGGGATAAGCACCACACTGGGCTGCATATCAATAAGAGAATTGACGCCCGCTACAGGCTTCACACCTCTGAGGTGATAGCCTTGGCGTTGTGTCCGCTCCCTTCCTCGATGGTGGTAGCTGCAGCCATGCTTCAATACAAGCCAAACTCTGCGACCTCTACGGCTGCGGCTCAGATTCTCTCCAAGTAAGACAACATTCTGGACTCCTTGGGCAAGAAAGTCTTTGCCAACTCAGCACTGCAACTTCGGCAAGCAAATGCTGAGCTGATCCTGGCGGAAGCTAATATCAAGCTGTGGAAGGAGCTGGCTGATTTCCAGGAGTGCATTTCTACGGATAGGCTAGACGACTTCAAGGCCGGTTTGTCGGACGCTAGGGTGTTGGCACAGGATATCCTGGAGGCTGTGGCACACCAGGTGGATACTTCAACTCGAGGCCTGATGGTGGGAATTGACACTTCCAGGCGTGGCTCCATGTGGCAAAGTTTTCGAAGGAGGTGCAAGATAAAATTCTGGATCTTCCCTTCAATGGAAAAGAGTTGTTTCATTCTTCTATGGATGACGAGCTCACAAAGACCAAGGCGAGTACCCAAACCGCCAAATCCTTGTCGGCCCTGGCAAAGTTCCCAGCTAAGGCCCCTTATACTCAGTGTTCGGGGTCCCAGTCTCGATCCTTCTCTGCCTTCAGATGGTTTCAGGAATGCCAGGCACACAGAACTGACCCTTTGGTTGGTGGCACTTGTCGAAAACAACAAAGTGGTCATTTTTAATCTCGGTCTTCCGCCTCCTCTCCAGGAGCAGGTAGTCTCCCTGCCGACAAATCTGCAAAATTATATTTTTTGTCGGTCTCACAAGACTCCGGTGGGAGGACGAATCTCGTCTCATCTGGAGGCGTGGCAGACCATCACCGATGATCGGTGGGTTTTGCCAATCGCTGGGGCTGGCTTTTGCTTGCCCCTACCCCACCCTTCAATCCTCCCCTCCAACAGGTCTGGACACCCTCCCTCAGAGCTGAGGTTCAGAAGCTTCTCGATCTCAGGGTGGTGGAACCTGTTCGCCTCTGGGAGCAAGCGGAGGGCTTCTACTCTCAACTGTTCACTGTGCCCAAATCCAACCAGGCTGGCCTGAGCACCATCCTCGACCTTTCCCAGTTCAACCTTTCTCTTCCCCAAGAGAAATTCAAGATGATCACACCCTGCCAAATAAAGCCTTCACTTCGGAAGGGCGACTGGCTCAGTGTAGTGGACCTTCAGGACGCCTACATGCACATCCAGATATGGAGGCCCCATCAAAACTATCTGCGGCTCTCCCTGGGAGGGGAGCATTTCCAGTTCTGTGTGCTCCCGTTTGGTCTCAGCTCGGCGCAGCGCGTCTTTACGAAGATGATGTTGGTTATCG
Organism: Ambystoma mexicanum; assembly: GCF_040938575.1. NCBI lineage: Eukaryota > Metazoa > Chordata > Amphibia > Caudata > Ambystomatidae > Ambystoma > Ambystoma mexicanum. The sequence goes on from NC_090934.1 coordinate 1,246,187,053, forward strand.
TAGCTTTCCTTCTGCTACAGGGCGTTCATTTATATCTGTATTTGGACGATTGGCTCCTACGCAGCCCTTGTCCACAGACGGCATTGAGCAATCTCCAGTCTCTCCTCCAGCTCCTGTTCCACCTTGGGGTTTCGGTGAACTGGCGGAAATCTTCCATGACGGTCTCCTGATCTTCCTGGGTTTGGAACACGATCGACTCCAGGGTGTATTTGACGGCAGACAGGATTGCTCGAGCAATAATTGGAGATGAAATTGATTATTGCTGCAGCCTACTGCTGGGCATTAGCCAGCAAGAATTGCATAGGCTGCAAGTGATACAGAACTGGGCAGTCTAGGCAAGACCATGTATCAGACGCCAGGCGCTCGCTTCACTGGTTACCCATAGAATCGAGGATTACATTTAGAGTCCTGGTTATAACATTTAAATGCAAACTATAAATCATGCCTGTGTGCAGTGTTATATGAAGGCTAAAACCAACACCAGAATATTGAGGTCTGGGAAGCAAAATCTTTTAGTGCAACCTAGATGCAAAACTGCAAAAGCTGAAAATAGAGCTTTCTTCTTAAAAGAAATCTAATATATGCACAGCCATAACTGTCTTCAAGCCTTCAAGAAAGACCTGAAAACGTTGCTGTTTTCTTAAGATCTCGACCAACCTGAGCTTTCTACCGTAACCATAACAGCCTCTTCAGATAGACTCCTTTGTGTTCCTGATTCACATATTTCTATATCTGAATGTCCCTTTATGTATTTTATGTACAACCTGTCCGCACCTTCATGCCTGCGGGTCTATAGCGCGCATTATAAATGCAGTGTAATGTAATGTGGTTCCAGAGACTTCTCGGCCTCATGACCTCGTGCGTACTTGCTCTTCTCCTTGCACGTCTCAAAATGAGGCGTATGCAGCTGGTTCTTCGGAGCTCTTGGTGTCAGGCTTCGGAATCAAATTCCAAGATGATACTGGTTCCATTCTGCATGATGGCAGACCTTCTATGGTGGTCCTCCACCAACAATCTTACAGTGGGGACCTCCTTTCAGGAGCCCTGCCCACAAGTGACGATTACCTCAGATTCCACCCTCCTAGGGTGGGGAGCAACTCTGGATCATCTCCAGGTTTTCGATTTATGGACACTGCACGACAGGCAGTTTCATATAAATTATTTGGAGCTCCTGGCTGTTTTTCTGGCGCTGAAAGTATTCCAACCATCCATCACGAACCGGGTGGTCTGCGTTCGCACGGACAACTCAGTGTCGATGTTTTATATCAACAAGCAGGGTGGTACCAAGTCACCACCTCTTGTGGACCATGCCATTCAGATTTGGGAATGGACCAACCAGCACGGCATTTGGCGGCTGGCGGTACACATTCCGGGGCAACTCAACGTGACTGCAGACTCACTCAGCCGGCAGACAGCGGCCAGCTACGAGTGGGAACTGCACATGGAAGTACTCTCCAACATCTTTCGCCAATGGGGCACTCCAGAAGTGGATCTTTTTGCGACTGCCACCATCAGGAAACTTCCTCTTTATGTATCCAGGAACGGTCTCGGGCCTCTTCTCTAGGGGATGCTCTCGAGATCCCGTGGCACAACATGAAGGCATATGCCTTCCCGCCTCTTCCTCAGATTCATCAGTCACTTGGCAAGCTCAGGAAAGCATCGAATTGCACTCTCCGGTTCATAGCTCCTTGGTGGCCAGCCAGATTCTGGTTTTCGGAACTTCAGCATCTGTCGATTTGTCCTCCGATCAGACTGCCGTTGATTCCCAACCTGCTTTACCAGTGCAATCAGCAGGTGTGGCAACCCTCCCCAGAATCGTTCAGCTTGGCGGCCTGGTGCCTGAATTCAAATCCCTAGCGCAGTTTAACCTGTCTGATGACATATGCACATTATCCAAGCACCCAGGAAGCATTCTACGAGGTCTCAGTATAGGAGCAAGTGGCTCTGGTTTTGTCACTGGTGTTTAGCTAAGCAATTGGACCCCAGACATGCTACGATTGACACTGTACTTTCGTTAATTTCTCATCTGGCTTCTTTGGGCATTCATGTAGGACTTACTAGTCGGCTATTGCCGCCTACCTGTCCACTGACACCTGTTCCTTTTCTTTGACGAACCCAGTCTTTAAAAGGCATTTCGCAGGTTTGTTACATCTTTTTCCACCTGTATGCAATCCTCACCCAAAGTGGGATTTAAATGTGGTTTTTACCGCCTTATGTCATAAACCATTTGAGCCCATGGCTACGAGGGATCTAAAGTACCTTTCTTAGAATGTTGCCTTTTTGATTGCAGTGACTTCAGCAAGGCGAGTAAGCAAGCTTCAATCTTTGTCCGTGGAACACCAGTTCCTTACCTTTCATAAGGATAAGGTTGTGCTCTGCACTCGTCCTTCTTTCCTTCCAAAAGTGGTGACTGGTTTTCATTTGAATCAATCTCTCTCATTGCCTCTCTTCTTTGCGAACCCGGCCTCAGACGCCGAGAGAGTATTACACAATTTAGATGTTAGACAGGCTCTAAAGTTCTATCTAGACAGAACAACTGAACTCAGGGGCTCCTCTCAACTCTTTGTTATGTTGGGAGACCCGAAAGGGAAACCTGCTTCAAAGGCTACGATCTCCCGATTGATTGCCTCCTGTATTTCAGAAGCGTATTCCATTCAGGGCCTTCAGCCTCCGAAAAAGGCATTCATGCTCATCCTGTACGTGGCAAAGTGGCTGCTGTTGCCTTTCAAAAATATGTTCCCTCAGTAACCATTACCAAAGCAGCTACTTGGGTTTCCCCATCAGCTTTTTGTAAGCATTACTGCTTGGATCTGAGCTCCAGGGCCGATGCTCAATTCGGTCAGGCTGTTCTTAAGAGCCTTTTTCAGTAGGGAAGTTCCATCCACCCATATTACCTGTGAAGAGTGCTTTGGAATCTCCCACAAGTATGGAGGAAAGGAGACAGGACGTAGGAGTATAACAAAGTTACTCACCATAGTGACCACCTTACTCTTAGCCCATAGTCCCCTTTCCTCCATACGCCCGCCCGCTGTCCCCTCTAGTAAGTATCCTCTATTATTGCTTAAATGGTCTCAAACCTGGCGATAGAAAAGGACTGAACGGCGATGCGCAGGGCAGAGCTCAGGAGGGCGGGGTTACGGCCGCGTGCAGTACCCCGCGTAAAAAGAGAAGAAGGACAACATGTTTTCAGTTTTGATGCTTTTTATCAAAAGTGCTCCGGTCCCGTCCCGAAGGACGGAATGTCCCAAAAGTATGGAGGAAAGGGGACCATGGACTAGGAGTAAGGTAGTCACTACGGTGAGTAACTTTGTTAAAACTTTTGTTTCCCTTTTTTATTGTGTAAAGAAAACACAATTTAAAGCCCATAACCGCCTTACAATGTTAGACAAACGTTCACACTAACTGCTTTCCTTTCCTGAACAGTAGCCCCAAACAAGGTCATGCAGCACAACACCAAACTGTGTACGATGGACCACCCACTCATGTCTTCTGAAGCAGTGAACACAGTCTGACATCACCCACCGTTGCCTCGTAACACACTGCACATATAACTAGTCCTTACCCACTGTAAAAGCACATTTTATATATTTTGCCATCTGTGCATTCACGGCACCATTTGTACGGCACCATAATATTAACTTGTACGTTGCACTACCTTCACAGTAATGACACTACCAACATTCGTAAATACATGCTACAATCGAAACACGTTGCCGGCTGATTCCTTTCTTTTTTTCCTTCATCATCTCTGGAAATCAAAACCTAACATACTTCTCCTTCAACAGGACACACGCTCATTATAAAACAGCCTTGAGAGGGAAGCATGTTTAGCTCGAAGGTCAGATATTGTATAGAAGTCTAGCAAAAAAGATACACAACTTACACTGTAGTTCCTGTGTCCAGGTGCCCATAGGTAGTCTGCAACGATCCCATACGCTGTACACTGCAATTTCACGCCTACCCAATAGAAGCATGGAATTTGTCGAAATTATGTAAGTACACCTTTACATCAAATGTGTATTACGATTAACATTTATTAACATGCTCCTCATTATGAGTATGCATATTTAAAAATGTACTCTACCACTCACTTTCTCTCTGTACCTTACACGTACATTTGTGACGGCAGTAAAAAAAAACGCTGTTACACTGCCATGTCTCCACCATTCCCAGTAAATTGCAACTGCCATTGTACTTTCCTTTGCTGCCATTCTTCCCCACCCCCTCCAAATGCAGACATACAAGGCAAGACGAACAAGGAACGCAAGTCGTACACTAAAGCACCACACCTTCTGCGCACTCGTACACTGCTACATTCCCTGTTCTGTCCTTTGTATGCCCTTTCACACAATTACTACGTCTACGCACCCTCAGTGTACTGAACGTTATAACGGCCACAGGCGCATGCAGCAGTGAACCGGCACACAAACATCTACAGCTCACATTTCATTGACGCACTTCTTACCAAAGCAGCTCCCCCATTCTCCAGCAATCCGAGGTGAGCCCCATTAGGTTTCTTGATGTATTACTTTCTTTGCAGACACACAGACACATTATGCTGTGGGTTGCAACTACACTCGCTACCACTGTCAGCTTTTGTATAAAGGAGACACATGAAAATAGCATCTAGTCCCAAACGGTTCCAAGTCATTTTCATGCGTGCAGCCGTACAATCACAGTATTACCCAAAAACCAGAGACCAAGGCAGTGAGTTAACATATGACGCTACGCACTAACACACAGTTCATGGTCCATCAGGCAGGCAGCTATTACTACATTATCCTTCCCGCAAAGTTGTCCTGTACGCTGCAACTAATACCCGCTACTTACATCTACTCTTATTCCTCTTTCTACTCCGATATCTTGCACCTTAAAGCACGTGGCACACCTTCCACTTCCAATAGACGGCTGGTGGACCAACCATTGGAAGATTACCATAAGCAATTTATTTTCCATTGTTATTATCTGGGCTGACCGATATGGCCCGGTATGTCCACTTGCGGTTCCTACTATACGAACCAACCTGCAAACCTTTATTCTGTAAGGCATCCCAGAGGCACCAGATGCTACCTTCTCTACCTTTCAAAGAAAATGTATTCTACACACGGGCCACCAAGCACCACTGCGTACCCCTTTTCCCACTTTGCTAGATAAGAACAGAAGAACAGAATTGCACAGACGGCATTGGTCACTGGATTTTGTTTACGAAATAAAAGAGCACTGAATGCACCAACTGGCATGTTGTCATTTACATTCTGTGGCAAAATAAAGCACTTTCAACCACTCACTGTATTGTTACTAAAGTACGGAATGTTCTCGAACCGTATACTCTGTGTGCGCATGCCCGCTTTTGCTTTTGTTTATGTTGTTCCTTTCCAGAGCTAGGTGCTCACATGACAGAGTGCGCTACGCTTGGCAAGCACATAAAATAAATACCTGGACTGCATGCCGTGAGGAACGACTGTCCACAAGTCGCGATGGTGTATGCGGCACACAGGCATAGCTACGGAAGCGATGCACACATTAAAATTGCACACACTAAAAGCTCCAACTGCTTCCGTTGCCCATCTCAACAAGTACGCCAAACACAGGTAACAGTCAGATGGCCTGCCATCCTGTGTATGGCTGGACTTAACGGCGTTCATGATGTTGTTGGCTGCAAATGTATGTGTATTGGACTGTACATCATCCATACTTTACATGTGTAATGCTTTTTAACTCATGACATGTCACACTGCCTTCCTTCGCTTGCAAAGTACAGGGTATTATGAAAGTTATACCATACTGTACATTAATTGTGGCATCTCAGTCCGTGAATGGCAACAAGGCCAATGACGTACACCATATTCAAGTGCAGTCACTTCACGCCACCTCTAGTGGTGTGCCAACTGCAAAATGTCCTCCACATCCATGCTGTGACAGTGAGCACCCACAGGAGACCTACGTGTACGCTGGAGTTACATATCAGTATAAGAACTGACCCAAAGAAGGCAACATTCTGAAACCTACTTCCAAACAATGTCCACATTGTTACGTCAAAGGCCCATAGCCATCCATACACGGCAGTAGGCGCTTGCCACTCCCAAAGTATTGTACGATCGGACCGTAAAATAGGTCAGACTGTACAATACGACCGAAAAATGCTACCACCAAAGGTTCGAACACCAAAAGTTCGAACCTTTGGTGGTAGCATTGCAGGTAAGTAAAACAAATTTCAAAAAGCAACACCCCGCTCACTATACTGTGTGGTATAGGGAGCGGAGTGTTGCGGGGGACACCGCCGCAGCACACCCGCAAAAAAAAAAGAAGAAAAGAAAAGACAAAAAAACGCTTTTTTGGATATCATTATTGAAAATGATTGTTTTGCATAAACTATTAAATCTGTTTAGTAACATACCTATATGGTCCACAAGGGGATTGTTTTCTAAACTACAATCCCTGGTTTCCTTGTTCCCTTGGAATAGAGGGACGGCTAGAATGATCTGGGCTAAAATGACCAAACAATATGATACTGGTGGCGTCTCTGCACCTGACTTTGAGCTATACTGTTTGGTTGCTCAGGCCCAATATTCAGTGCATTGGTTCTCCGACTCTGATGACCTTGCTCACCTCAGGGTGGAGGAATATGCTCTATCCCCTACTGATCTTCGCTCGGTCCTATTCACTGAACGCTACTCAGACAGTAGTTCTTTTGACCGGTCAAGAACACAGTAAATGCATGGTACAGAATATTCAAGAGACTTGACATTAATTTACCCTATAACAGTACTTCTCCCTTGTGGCGTTTCCCTGGGATAGCCCCTGCATATGACCCGGCCATCAGGAATGCCTGGGATCCCCATGCCCAACTGAAACTGGGAGATATGTTCCCTAATGGGAAGCTTGTTTTATTGGCTGACTTTGTCGCTAAGTTAGGATATGGACTGTCACGGTCCCTTCAATACCACAGAATGAGGGCAGCATTTTGTAGTCACTGGCACTCCTTTCCACTTGAACCGGCGACACACCCATTCATAACCGGCATCATGATGCCCAACGGGGTCAGCTGTGGAACCTCCAAATTGTATAAAATTATACAGACACATACTACCTCTTGCAGCTACATGAAGGGAATATGGGAGCAGGACCTGGGCTTTTCCATTGACAAATGCAGTGGGCCAAATACTGTCAACTTACCAAATCAGTGTCAATCACCGCTAAATTGAGTTTGATCCAATTCAAGATCCTGAACCACCCGCACCTTACTCCACAAAAAGTAGCAAAAAACACTTGAATTCTGGAGGGCGGTGGGAAAGTTTGAAGAAGATATCCTGGATATCCCCATTAAGACACAAAGGTTATTCAACGTGGCCTGCACAGTGGCAAAAAGGAATACACTTAAATGTTGGAAATCTAAAAATGCACCCATGAGCCGCCCGAAAGACATCTGGTCACCATTCAGATCTTTTCTTGACAAACTTGAAACTGCATCCTCAAACAACTCTTAAGAACTGAGTCATATTGGCAATGAATTCGAAACCCCCTTATTTCTAAATGTAACATTGTCATGTAATGTATTGACCAAATTGAATTGTGCCTCATGTCCTGACCGTCTTACAAATAAAGTTTAAAAAAATAAAATCGAAATCCTTCTTCACACAATTATCATCATTCACGTAACCTTTGCTTGACACAGTTTCACTCACTTGCAACACAAACCAGACTTTTGTTTAATTCGGTAACTCACTGGTTGTGTTTATCTCTGTTCTTTCTTCTTCACCTGGAATGCGGCTGTCAAGATCTTTACCAATGACTCCTCTGCTCCTCCACAACTCCGTCGTTCAGCCGGGAGGGGAACAGGCAACCTTGGAATACAGAGGAAGGCTTTCTCCATATTCTTGGTCTCACTTTGCGAACCCTTATGGCCTCTTGGGAATACGGTTTGTTTGCCTGGCTTTCTTTTGCTCCTCTCAGCATTCAAACAGCCCCTTGGCCTCCTGATCTCTGCTGCCTGGTTTGCAGCAGCTCAGGGAGAGTTGTTCCTTCTCGTACCCAGCCTCGCTCATAGTGTGCCTGTGTGCTCCACCTTTTATCCTCATACGGATAACTAATGTATGGCAGGTGTGGGTGATTGAAACTGAGTGCCTGGCCCTGCCTGGCCTCATTAATGGGACAGGGCCATTGCAGAGTGCTATGGGCAATTTTCATAGCCACAATCCTCATCTTCTTCGGCTCAGTAGCTTTGTCAGCATAGAGAGGTTAAGGATCATGAGAGTTGTAGTGTCCCAATAAATAGGTAGGGATAGGGGTTTGATAGTGGTTGGTAAAAGGGGGGTACCATGTCTCAACCATCCGGTGTCCCTTCCCCACTCTCCGAGGGCCCCCTACTCATGTGATCCTCCCTCCCTTGTCCGCCCCCAGGGTCAGGATCCAAAAGCAATGGCGCTTCCCTGGACACCTGAGTTCGGGATACCCGGGGACTAGGTTGGAAACACCTATATTCTCTAAGGCCTTATTGTAGAAGTGGTTAGATAAAGCTTTGTAGGGCACCTGTGTGTCATGTGGGGTATTAGTAGCACAAGCAGGTGAACTGAATTCAGCAACTAATTTCAAATGTTCTCGTGAAGAGTGAGGATCATTGTTGATCCTGTTCATTTAGTGGGATCTTTTGGATTTGCAGACTTCAGCCTTATAAAGCTTTAAGCTAAGTCGCATAGACAAAACTGTTTGCTGAGGACGGGTTCGCTAGCCATTTATGTTCCAGCGACCGATTGGAGGTTTTCATTTTCTTAAGTCCTAGATGTTGGTCTAGGTGAAGTCCTAGATGCTGTTCTAGGTTTTTAGACTGTTTTTAATTTCTGTATGTTATGTATTAATACAATGGTTTTTTTTATAAATTAGCATGTGTTAGCATTGCACTGTACTTTATCAAATAGAAGTTCCAGATGTAGATCTGAGTTATAAATGATTTTTAAAAGTTCTGTGTTATGTACAAATATGATGTATTTATAGACTGCATTGGCTTTAATGTAATTGTATACATTTGAATTTGTAAGCTTTTATGGTCCAATGCCGAAATAAAGCAATCCTGACTGACTGATTATCTTAAGTCATGTGGAGAACCATATGGCAGAATTATCTTTCCTGCTATTAGCGAAGACTCTCATGGGTGACAAGGTATTTAAGACTCGGAAAGCCAGTTCTCAAAGGAGTGGATGACAAACTTGATTTGAGGAAATGGGGAAGGAAGGCAGTGATTCTGAAAGTAAATTTCAGACTTCAGGGACCACCTCGATATTCTTCCAATTTTTGGGCCAGGGCCAGAATGGGAGTTTCTGCATAAAGCAAGGTCAAAGAAGACTACAAAATGGTCTGAGTAGATGAGAGGTTGAGGTGATAAGATGGTGAGGAGGGTGGAGGACCCAAAGATTGCCTCAGGGTATGTTATGCAGAATGTGTGGGGGCTGAGACTAGCTCTGTGAGTTGCATCAGTTCAAGGTTAGCAAGTAGTGAGTACGTCATGAGGTTGATGATCAGCAAACCAAATGTTAAAATCTCCTAAGACTTTTAAAAGAGGATGAGAGATCAAGAATGATGCCATGGCGTTGCTGAGAGATATTGCAAAGAATACATTGTGACCCAGGGTTCTGTAGACAAGCAAGAACAAGTGGGAGAAGTTGGGCGATAGCATGAACTTAACCAATAGGGATTCCCAGTCTTGGGTATGAAGTTGGGAATATTTAGCTAAAGCAGGGAGAGAGTGGCATCTGCTCTGCTAGAGCAATTCTGGACCATGTGTTTATAACCTCGAGGAAATGCTTCATGTGCCACCGGAAGAAAATCCTGGTAGAACCAAGTTTCTCTGATAAAGATTAAATCTAGGCACTTGGCAGTGACAAGATCATTCCTGCAGCGCAGATTATTGGATACAGAGCTGGCATTGAGGGGTGTGCATTTGAAGTGCCTAAGTGGATGTTCGATGTTGGAGAAGGGAGTAACGGATGATCTAGTATGCAAAGGATGAGTGATGTGGGCTGTAGGGGGTTGAGGGAGAGAGAGGGAGGGAGGTATTAGTGGCGGCAGGATTTCCCGGACTAGAATGACTTAGGTAGTGGGGAGGGTGGGGGTAGGTAGTGTTAGGAGGTGGTGGGATTAGGGGGCTCAAAGAAGTAGTGCAAGTAGTAAAGTAGTGGGGGTTGGTAGTGTTGAGGGGTGTCCAAGTGTGTTGCGATAAGGAGGTTTGAAGAAGGAGGAGCAGATAAAGAAGTGGACAGGCCAATTCTCAGATTGTCTGAGGTTTGTCTGGCTGAAGGAGGGGTACCGGGGGAAGAACGGGGAGAGTTTGTGTTTTGTCTGGGTCTACTAAGTGTAGATGCCATAGGGAGGTTGATGTCTGGTGGAGTACTTCTCACTTTTAGATATAAGATATGATGTGGCATTTATAACTCGCCTGTACACAAGTGTTTCTAGGTGCGACAAGAAAAGGAGGGAAAACAAAAGGAGAACAAAATAACAATATTGCTAGGCCTTGTGTCCTTCAGACCACGCAAGTGCAGGGAAAAGGGAAGAGACGTGCCAGGGGTAGGGGAAGAGGGAAGTGCAGTTAACTCACAAGTACAGCCAGCGGGTGGCTCATAAGTGCAGAGAAAAGAGACTGTAGGGTTGCAGAAACAGACCCTTAAGTGCTGGGGAGCCCGGAGGCAGTGCAAGGGCAACTGGACATGCAGGAGTCTGGGCCATGGGGAATTCATCAGCGATGTGTTAGCGTGTGTTGATGGATGGTGTAAGAGGGTGTTGCAGTGTGCACTGTGAACGAAATCGCCTTTGGGCACTTCCCAACTTGGCTGGTGAGAGAACGGAGGCATAGCGAGATAAAGTAATTTGCCCAGATGTATAGAATTTGCTCATATGGGGAAGCTGGGGTAAGAAGCCACATTCTGCTTAATCTCCACTGTGTGCCCCCTAACTCAGGGCCATCCTAAGATATTTTGGTGCCTGGAGCGCACACATTTTTGGGCCCCCCCTGAAACTAAAGAAATTAAGTGGTGTAAGAATCTCTGGTCGCCCACTGCCCTCCCTTTCATCGTAATCATAACTCCTAGCTTGTTTTGCGGAACCACTAGCTGCCAAAATTAGCATGGATACTCCACTCAATTTCCCTAACCCCTTTCATCTTTGCTGGTATCAGAATATTAAACTAGTGGCATTTCAAGGGTAACATTACCAGTCCACAATCTGTTCTTGCATAGGTACATTTTGACAATATCACTCACAAGAAAAGTTTGCAGGTGATGGTACAGATGCAGGACACAGATCAGTAGCCATATGACCAAGCAATGGCCAAGCCAACAGATTGTTTTCCTTTTTGTTTAGTCATTTGATTGGCATTTGTCATACACTGCCATAAATGGTACTACCCGGCTAAAAGATGTCAACAGCTGCAAAATGATGTGATTACCTTGGCATATGATAGCAGTGTCTAGCACAGGCCTACCCAATACCTAACAAGCCAAAATGAATTATTGGCTTTGCCAGTGCTTGTTTTTAACAGAACTTCAGTGCAAGGACACACATACCGCTTATAAATCAAGTGGCAGAAGGTTCACATGGTTAAGACATTTTTATTACACCAGTAGCAACTGTGAAGCTGCAATGAAGCTACCAGGTCTCAGAAGACTGCACTGTAAGTGTCTGCCAGTGTTCTGGCAAAGCAAAGTTTGAGGTTATTGCTTGCTAACGCTAGCTCAAAGAGATCCCAGGAGAATGTGTTTTGAGCCAGAGGGGCATGAAGTGGGTGGAATAGCCATAGAGATTAGCATGCCATGGTAAGTCAATGGTGGGTAAATAACCAAACAACACGAAGAAACTTTGTGTTTTTCCTCACACCCCCTGTCCCTCCCAAATGTTGTCCAATGAAATAGTTTCAGTTTATAGTGGCTCTTTAGTGTACCTATTTGCCCAAACTAAAAAATGTGCAGGATCTCTAGCATGGGCACAACACTGAGATTCCAGCCTCACAGAATGTGTAAGTGCTCAAGGCTGGATACAGGAAACACATTGTAAGCAACAACGAAAGTACACATACCATAACACAGATAGTGGACATGGATTTGAAGTTACCAGGAGGATGCTTTTATCGGAAAATGGAATGAGATTAGAAGATGGCCATGGTTTTCAAGTGTGGTTGACATGAGCGTGAAAACCACATTACCTTTTTCAGTACAGCTCCAGCTTTCCCTTCCGTCCCCGCCCTGACAGTTTATTCTGAAGTGTGCCTGGCATACTGTCTCTACCCAGGATCTCAATACTTTATTAACAGCTGTGCTAATTCACCTGTTTGCACCCTGGTGTCTTTGCCCCAGTCACGTCAATCTGCGGCAGATTCGCTGGCTCTGCTTGAACGTTGTCTGGTGAAAAATCACTGCTCGGAACCCTGGTTTATGGCTGAACTCAAAGACCTCAAACTTCGCTACAGGCAGGCGGAGAAGAGGTGTAGAACAAACTATTTAGCAGATAATAAAACTATCTTTCGTCTTGCTACTGTAAACTATTATAGAGCCATTAAAGCGGCTAAACAATCATTCTTTAGTGATGAGATAGAACAAGCCATGAATCATCCTAAAGCCGTATTTGAGGCTGTTCGGTCCTTATCTGTGCCATCCAAATCACAGGCCACTGCTCCCTCTTTTCAGGAGCTGTGTTTTTTGACAAAAAAGTAGACACCATTCATAATGCGATTGACATGGCTTGCCCTCTGTCCAACTTTTCTCCCTCTCACCTTAGGGACAGCAGAACCAAGGCTGTCTGGTCCACTTTTCCTTTCTTCTCGGCCCAGGATATCTTGGCTGCTATTTACGGTTTAAAATCAGCCTCTCCCTCTGACCCTATCCGACTCTCCATCTTTAAAGATGTGTCGGGCACAATCATTCCGCTGCTGGTTAGGGCAGTTAATGATTTGTTTGCCTCAGGGAATATCCCTGCTGGCCTTAAACACACTCTTGTTGTTCCTCCTCTAAACAAAACGTCTTCAGAGCCCTCTGTTCTTTCTAACTTTGGTCCCATTTCTCTGCTTCCTTTCCTTATGAAATTACTTGAATCTCTGGTCTGTCCTCTCATAACTACTTTTCTGGAAACTTCCTCCTTTTTTGACCCTTTTCAATCCTGCTTTCGGCCAGGCCGAGGTACAGAATCTGTCCTGGTGTCAGTTGTGGATGATATGGTGCGGATGGTGGACCAGGGAGTGGTGGGGGCTCTCATTTTGTTAGACCTGTCGGCGGCTTTTGATACCATCGAACACCCCACCCTGGTCTCCCGCCTCTCCTCCGCTGGCTTGTCGGGTCAGGTACTGTCCTGGTTTTCCTCCTTGTTGGGACGCTCTCAATCTGTGTCATTGACCTGCCGTTTAGGCCACTTTAAACTGCGCACCCTTCGTAAAGTTTTATCCTACATCCCTACTAAGTTTCATGCTCCAGTAGTTTCTACCCTGGTCATTAGCGGAATTGATTATTGAAATGCGCTTGATCTGGCCACACCTCATTACTTATTGCACCGCTTTTAATTGTTGCAGAACATGGCTGCTAGGGCAGTGCTTCGTCCACCCTACGGCTCCCACATGTCTCCTGTTCTCCGTCAGCTCCACTGGCTTCCTATCGAGCAACGGGTGAGGTTCAAGTCTCTGTACTTGGTTCACAGAGCTTTTTATAAAAACGGGGCAGAATATTCAGAAGTTCACTCCTTATGTCCCTTCGAGAATATTGCACTCTCAGGACTCTCTCCCCATTTGCATTCCTAGGATTAGGCTCTCTCAGGTGGGGGCCATGCTTTTTCTCTGGTCGCTGCACGTGTTTGGAATTCTCTTTTCCGGGCTTTACGCGCCATGAGGCCCACTTGCCGTTTTGTCAGACCTTGAAAACTTTTCTGTTCTGATTCGGCTCCATTGGGCGGGCATGGTACTTTCTAGGTGTAGCGCCATGATACCTTCGGGCGACTGACGCACTTTATAAGGGTGCAAAACATAACATAACATTGCAGAAATTGGTGGTCTTCTGTTATTATTTCCCCTCTTCTCGGGCCAGACAATATGTAAGTATTACCTCATGTTGTGTTTCAACACCGCTCATCAGGGACACTTCTTTTATGAAATCATCCTCACATGGAGAATCTTTCTGTGTTACTTGCCTTGAAATTGCCCTTGTGTCAATCATGATACGAGGCGTGTCACAGTGTGCTACCTGTGCGGTACTTCAGTGGCTATAAATATTCTGGAGGCAATACAAAACCGCTCTCATCAGACATTTCTCTCCCCACTCTGATTGTGTGTACTGTAAAGAAGGCATAATATCAACAGTAAGACAGACACATGTGACCACAGTTCAACAGTGTTTATGGAACATTGGCAAGGGTGTGATAAACGCATTTCTAAACCTCAACCTAAATCTGCAGATGGGACCAAGTTACGACCATCAAACAATAATAATGCAGTCCTAGTGGGGTCTTGTCAAAATAAAAGGGCATTCACTATAAAACCTATTGAAGCCCGGCCGCGTAAAGGGCGACTGCAGAGACTCCTGCTGTTTGGCTGTGCTGCGCTGCAGAAGCGCGACCTCCTGCTACTTGCTTCAATATTGTATCTCCAACCTACCTTCAACAGCGTGTTTCCCCTCGTGTCCCTTGCATTCTGTGAGGTTGACTGCGTGCGAGCGAGTGAACCGCTGCAACGCGACGAAGCGGGTGGAAAGCCCCGCCCATCCTCTGACTCCGCCCATTCCAGGAAGCGAGGCCACAAAACAGGAGCCCAGCAACCCTTGCGGCGTGAAGCCCGGCCGCGTAAAGGGCGACTGCAGAGACTCCTGCTGTTTGGCTGTGCTGCGCTGCAGAAGCGCGACCTCCTGCTACTTGCTTCAATATTGTATCTCCAACCTACCTTCAACAGCGTGTTTCCCCTCGTGTCCCTTGCATTCTGTGAGGTTGACTGCGTGCGAGTGAGTGAACCGCTGCAACGCGACAAAGCGGGTGGAAAGCCCCGCCCATCCTCTGACTCTGCCCATTCCAGGAAGCGAGGCCACAAAACAGGAGCCCAGCAACCCTTGCGGCGTGAAGCCCGGCCGCGTAAAGGGCGACTGCAGAGACTCCTGCTGTTTGGCTGTGCTGCGCTGCAGAAGCGCGACCTCCTGCTACTTGCTTCAATATTGTATCTCCAACCTACCTTCAACAGCGTGTTTCCCCTCGTGTCCCTTGCATTCTGTGAGGTTGACTGCGTGCGAGTGAGTGAACCGCTGCAACGCGACAAAGCGGGTGGAAAGCCCTGCCCATCCTCTGACTCTGCCCATTCCAGGAAGCGAGGCCACAAAACAGGAGTCCAGCAACCCTTGCGGCGTGAAGCCCGGCCGTGTAAAGGGCGACTGCAGAGACTCCTGCTGTTTGGCTGTTTGCTGCTTTACTTCCGTCTGCCCAGCACGACATTTTCCCAAAACGTCACATAACAGGAAGAACAGCAAGACGGAACGCAAGGTAGCAGTCCTTGTGCACAATTTCAATTTTCTGCCGTATTGTCTGTGTCCTTTTCCGCTGTGGAAACACAAACCATGACCTTATCAGCTGACGGCCCTCAAACTAGGAAAAGAGCTTCACAGCAACGGCGCATGACCAATCCTTGGGCAAGGATGAAAGTCGCTGCCGGGTCAAAGGTAAGCAAAACTGCCGGCCGTGCGCTTATAGCTGAAAGTAACTCACCTGATCCAATTTGCCTTGTAACAATCGGAAATATGAACTCTTTAACATCTCCACTTTTAACAACTTCTGATAAACGTTTCACTCCGGATGATGTCTTAAAGGCTTCGGCGCAACAAATTGTACCATCGGATGCTTTCGCATCCAACTCAATTGCTCAATGCTCGACAGCTATGTGTATCTCCAATCCCGAAAGCAATTCAGCCTCCAATGGTGAATCCCCTGCAAACGTGTCTCCTATCGTATCTGATGTTCTGGCATCTCAAGCAGCCATTGTGGATCGGCAAAAGTCACTTAATGCTCTGATGCTAACATCGGCACCCTTTTCCGACGTGAGAACGTCAGATACACTACATACGACGAATTCAGTCTTGCCAGCTCGTATGCCTTCTAAAAACAGAACTTCCCAGAATGACGGCAACTTCCAGAAAGATAAAAGTATTCTACAACAAACAGTGACTGACGAAGAACTATTAAAAATTTTGAATTCAGAAATGGAAAACTTTCAGTTGAACAACCCGAAATCTAAGCAACCCTTGAATGCCAAACGATCAATCACGTCCCCTCAGGCACAAATTTTTCACTGTATTGGTAAAAATACTTCTTTACAGCAAAAAACATCGAGCAGAGCCTTGGCCAAGTCCTGCGGTTCTCAAATCAGTTTGGTCAATTCAAAAATTGTATCGAGGCTCCCCGTAAACATTTTATGTCCTCCACATGTGACCAACTCACCTGGCCCTCGAATTGATCTCATGCCACTAAAATCTGTAGGCCAAGTCACTTTGGGAACCTCTCTTGATGGAACTGAGTTTGAGAATGACAGTGCTTTAGCTTGCCAAGCACCCGAGGTTAGGCGGTCTCCCACATCAAGCACAAATTAACCGCTTACTGAGTCTAACTTTGCAAGCCCTCCACAAGTCTCAGCATTAAAAGCAAAGTCAGTCTCCACACATCTTGATCGGAGTGCGATCGCTTGCGCTGGCCGTCTCCAAAGAGTAGCTGAGCTTAAGGCAAAACGTATTTCCACTATGCATTCTCTGCATGAAAATCCAATGATGAATGTTAGCACACCTCACCCTATGCAGTCTCAATCAGGAGACAAAGATAATTCAATGAACGGCGTAAAAAAATGCTCTTCATTCAATCCACAATACAACTTGGACAACTCGACTTGTTCTTCGGCATTCCAGGACTTTCAACCACAATCGCTCGGAATGTCACCTGAAGCACTCCTGCAGATTCATAACAATGTGTTGGCTGCATCAGCTGTTGCTCTAGCACCATTTACAAAAATCTTAGAGTCACTGATAGGAACAATAACTTATCAAGGCGCTGCCATATCCAATCTAACGACTAAAATTGACAAGTTGGAACACTTTTCAAGCTTCTTACAAGATCAAATGACAAGCAATGCAGAAATTGCAGCGAGATGGCAGGATAGGCTGAGCGACTTAGCCGCACGGCACCACTGCCAAAATGATGCCTTAATGGAAGGTCTCTTAGACTCAGTAAAATGGATGCGCAAAAACACAATCAGCATCACAGCTGGCGCCTTGCCGGCACGAAATGGAGTGTCTGGATTACTTCCACCTCCATCAACAACTGCCTTTGCGTCAATGCCTAACGAACCCTCACATTCTGGGTTACCATCGAGCTTGTCAGCTCCAATTCAAGATGTTCAAGATTTGAACCAGACTACATATGGTTTGGGTTCTAATGCAAAGTCTCTCGTCCTGAATGCGATTCCACCCAAAGAAACCGCTTTAACCCAAACCTAAAAGGCAGTAAACTCATTTAATATTTTTAAAGGTCCAGCAAAAACAATTCTTATAGCAACTGAAAAGACTTCCTGAGAAACAAACTCAGCAACACAAAATAAAAAAAGATATTCCAGTGAAAGAATCACAGCAAAAGGTTAAAAAGTTCATAAGAAAAATTACAACTCCAAAGAAGACAAGCCTGTTTACTCGACCAGTTCATATAACCAACGCCAAGAGCACCATTGATAATGGCCCAAGAAGTTCGACAGATGCTAACGTGAGCATACAGAAGATCTCGGCAAAACGCCGGCGAGTTGCCTCAAATGCATCTTCTTCTAACTATGGGGCTTCAGACTCCTCAATAGATCTGTGTAATTTATCAACCTATTCAGCTGATCCAGAAAACTCCATCTCAGCTTCTCCAGAAGACCAAGCAACTAGATCAACTAGGCTTCCCTGGAGGAAAACCCAAGAGGCAACTAAATTACTGAAGTCCTTGCAAGTAAAATCCATTGACGGTCAATCTGCTTCTGTGGCCAAAAGAATTTCTCAGCAAGCGCTAAGCTCGAGGTTAAATCCTAAACAAACATCGTATCAGCTAACCTCACGCCTGCGTTTAGCTCGGCAAAATTCTGGTCCCGGAAGCTCTGAGACTCAAACATGCAAGTGGAAACTTCGGCTTCAAAATATTAATTCCGATGATAATGAAGTCAACTTAAACAGAGGAAACATCTTAAAATTATTTGCTTGTATTCCATCATTACGAGCGATCTCATCGGATGATATCGAAATCGTGGAATACGTTTCTGAAAGGTCCTCTGATCAGGTTCTCCTACATATTTCCTCGGTGGCTGTAAAAAATGTGCTACTTCATGCAAATGAAGACCTTTTGGTCTACGGCTTTGATCTTACCATTGAGTCAACTGCCTTAAGATCTTTATCTTCCAAAACAAATCTTGAGCATGAGGCAAGTCCTAGAACCGTTAAGCGTTCTGCTCTGCGTCAGTCTTTAGCCTCATCTCCTCACATCCTAGATGCCGCCATGCACCAGTCATTCGAAAGAAGAGCCATCAATGCGAAAAGGCTTACCAATGGACTACGCAAATAACAATGACTACAATCAAAACAGCAAGAGTTAATTCTGCTGTCATGGAACACAAGAGGATTCACACATTTATTTAACACATTTCCTGTATCACTGGAGAATGTTTTCATCATATGATTACAGGAAACATGGCTAAGAGATCCTCCTACATGCAATGGCTTTTCGATTCAGATAAATCCAGCTGGGAAAAATCCGAAGGGCCGGCCTTTTTCAGGCTTAATAACTTTATTGAAAATTTGGAATTGGTGGACGCTGGTGAATTCTACGAACCCAAATCCATTTGTGCAAAGCACTCTGATTAGACTGTCACTGAGAGATACGGATCTCAATCTCCTGATAATAAATGGATATTGGAAACCGGCTATGATTTCATCTGAATCTTTTATCCAGTCAGTAATGAACGAAATTGACCTCGCCTTCTTAAAGCATGAAAATGTTTCTGTTCTCATCTGCGGAGACTTAAACTGTAGCTGGTTTAAATTTGATCCATTCATCAAATCAAATGTTCGATTGTCGGAGTCTGAAGTTATCTTGAGAGGCCAACGTTTGGGAAAAGATCTTTTGGATCGTAATTGCCACATGTTAAATGGATCCATCCAAGGCGACTCTCCTGCAAATCCGACGTGGCATAACATGACTCGGACAAACACACTCGATTACATCTGGGCTTCGTCTGATTTTCTTGAAAAATCTATTTCCTTAAATGTGCAACCAATGACAGCCAGTGATCACGATATGCTGCAACTAGTTTGGCGTGAGGAGCTATGGTACATACAAGACAAATACTTGTACTCATTACAAACAAACGCAGCTGGAAATCGACTGAGAATAAATGATTCTTCTATCGCCAATTTAAGACTAAACCTGAACAAACTTCAGACGGTTGAATATTTGCCGCTGCTAACAGACCACACTCAGACAACGCTTAATTCTAAAGTGTATGGGACAATACCAAAGCACTTATATAGCTCTGAAATAGCAGAGGCAAAAAAACTATTAAGGAGAGATCTCAAACGAATAAAGAGAGTTTTCTGTGATCTAACTCGCAGGGCTTCAGAAGCGAAGAAACAACGGCAAGTATATCGAAATTGGCTGAGATCGCATCAAATTATAATTGATCAGGGACAAGCAGAAACAATGTTAAAACTTCTAGTACAGAAAAATACACGAGAAATTTGGGCCATCTTAAACAAAAGCTGCACGAAAGCATCCTCATCGATCTCAAATGAAATCTCAAGCGACAACTGGCGCGAATATTTCACTTCAATCTACGAAAAACCAGTGACTGAAGTTTCGCTGCTGCCTATAATGTCAAAATCAATTTGGAACATCACACCCTCGTGCGAAGAGATTGAATCTGCAATTGCAAAGTTAAAAAACTCACGAGCTGCTGGCCCTGACCAAATATCAAACCTTATGCTTAAAAAGCATAGGAAACATTGGGCCAAATTCATTCACGAGCTGTTTTCCCAAATTGCAATCAGCAAGAGGCTTCCCTCTTCATGGGCTAGGGCAATTGTGGTTCCCATATACAAGAAGGGCTGTCGGGCAGATCCTGTAAATTATCGCCCGATCGCCCTTCTTGACACCATTGGCAAGATTTTTGGATCTTTTTTAGGACAACAGCTGGTAAACTGGGCCATTTCATCGGGATCCTTCGATATCCGACAATCAGGATTCACAAAGGATGTGGGAACTGATGCAAATCTTACTCTTTTGTCATTTTTAAAATGATCAGCATTGATAACAAAAAAAAGAATATTTGTTGCATTTGTTGACCTTCGACAAGCCTTTGATACCATTAATCGGTCCAAATTATGGGCAAAATTACGCTCATGGGAGTGCCCAGATTATTTGCTAGAACCTATCATTGCCCTGCACTCCAATACTTCGATTCAAATCAGAGTCAACTCATAAGGTGATCTTACAGACCCAATAAGAACATTCAAGGGAGTCAAACAAGGATGCCCTCTTGCAGCAGATCTTTTTAAGATCTTTATAGCTGATTTACCAGAATGGCTGAAGTCTGTCCATTGTTTTCCTCCCAAGCTTAATGGTCATACCGTAAAACATCTAGTCTATGCTGACGACATAGTATTGGTCGATCAGACTCAGATCGGCCTTCAACATCTTCTTTCTCGCCTACAAGAGTTCCTATCTGCCAACGAGCTATGCCTGAACACAGAGAAAACAAAAATTATGTGCATTGGTCGATCTATGTCAAGGAAAGATAAATCTTTCAGATGGCAAATTGAGAAAAAAACACTACAAGTTGTCAAATCAATCCGCTATCTAGGCGTACTGGTTAACGATTCAGTACGTGAAGCCGCCTGGACCGACGACCTACTGTCTAAAATAAAGATCCTATGTCTGCAAGCGGCTAAAATCAACACTGACTATGGGAAATTTTCTATAACGCCTGTCATACTGTTCTACCTCCAAAAGGTAATTCCAACAATTACCTTCGGAGGTGAAGCTGCTTTGAACATTAACAATAACGTTTGGAGTCGTTTGGAAGGAAAATTTGGCGACGTGTTTTGAACCTCCCGAACTATATTTCAATATCAGCAGTGAGATATGAGCTGGCGCTGAGTTCTATCTATATGACAATAGTTTGGAAATCGTTAGCTACCCTGCGTAAGATCCATCTAGGGACTTCCAGCACGGCCTATAACATTTTTAAGACAAACAAAGAATCGAAGGAAAATGCCTTGATCGAAGTCTGGAAATCTAAATTAAATCTGATCATGGTTGAAGCGGGCATATCAAACGAAGAACTAATCCAATGTCCACAATTGGCCAAAAAGAAGCTTGCAAAATGGGACTGGATTACAACCTATAATTGTCGCGCAGCCCTTAAATCCACTCTGCCTTTGTCTGGTAATATGATTAAATTACATCATCAACCAAAATTCTTAACAGATTGTCCTTCGCGTCATCATAGGGCACAATTTTTAAGGTTGCGATTGAATGCCTTAAACACCAACGAGATGCTCTGGATGCGAAAGAACAAAGACACAGTTGACAATAAATGCAGGTTTTGTAAAACAGCAGCTGTCGAGTCTCTAAAACATCTGGCAGCAGAATGCTCCATGCTGACTACATTTCGCGAAATGCACTTGAAGGAATTTAAACCAATATCTAGTGATTCAGAAAATTGGTGGAACTACGCCGTGGCAGGGCATAATATCAAGCTGTCTTGTAACTTAATTAACTTCTTTGATGAAGTGCTAAAGACAGTCTCTATCTGACTGGCGCACCTATCAACTGAAGGCTATGTAATTATGTTCGACGGTGCCTTTAAAGTCTCTTCTTTTCTCTTTTAATTTTGACAAGTTTAGGGAAGTGATTGATTAGATGAAATGTAACAAAAACATGATATGATATATCATTGTTGAAGTTTTACAATAAAAAAATAAATAAATAATAAAACCTATTTCCAATCCTTACCACTAATTTACAAAAAGTGTGGGGAAGTGTTCATGAAAAATAAAGAAGTGTTCACAAATTGATATGTCTGGATGTTCGGGTCGTTGGCTTCCCTTCCCCATGTTTTCAGCATGGGGCAAGGCAGTTCACTTGAGCAAAGCACACACTCTGGCTTCTGCGGCACAAGGATACAGTACCAGCATCAGGACCTTCTGTGTCCAAGTCTCTTTACTTCTTAAATGTGTCTTGACTCAGAGGGCCTGATTCACAAAAACAAGATGCAAAAAGTTATTTTTTTCTTACACGTATTCAATCTGGCTGTTCACCCTGGATCCCCTTCAGCCGGGGTCGGATCCCTTTCTTTTACTCAATTAGTCTCCCTCAGCCAGGCTCGGACCAATTGCAGTGAACATTAAACTATCAAAGACTTTCAAATGTGCACAGGGTTTAGCTTGACCCGTTGCAGGACCACTTCGATCTCACAATTCCTTTTTCTCATACTTAGCTTCAGTTGGATACCTAACAGACTTTCGAATGAGCACCCATGTGGCGCCGGACCACTCTGTCTACAGTCTCTTTTCTTGGTCCCCCAAAGTTCATTTACTCATTTGGTTTCCAAATACATTTGCGTCGCTAGTTTGGTATCAGTGTCTCCGACTCACCATCTGTGCTGTCTTTACTGACGTCGCTTTGTTGTAGGAGCCAAGGACAGTACCACGACGGAAATCGTTCCTCCCACCTTGGTTATCGACGTGGGAGAGCCCCGGGTACCTCTGACACACTGTGCTGGTTTGATCAGCTGTAGTTCCTGGTCTTAGGTTTCTTACTCTCTAAGGTTCCCGAAAGTAACAGTCTTTAAAGGTCAAGGGTACTTCCCTCCTTCCAACCCTCTTTAGTCTCCCCATCTTTCTCCTCATATTAAACTGCCATCTTGTAACTGCTGTTTCCTCGCGTGCTTTGCCTCGCCCAGAATATGCTTTTGTGCTCCGCCTTTTATCCGTGTGGGAAGTGTTATGGAAGTCAGGTGTGTAATAATCAATAAATGCCTGACCTTGCTTGAGATACTGAACATTATACAAGATTTGATGACTAAACAACTTTTCAAACTACCTACAAAGTATTCTGAACAAAAAATGATCACTTTCCAGAAAGTTGGGCTTCTGTATAGAGCCAATGATCATTTGGTTGAGGCATGTCAGGTATACAGCTCTAGTGTTAGTCCATTGTTGCTCACGGTGAGCCGTCTGTGAGAAAGTGTTTGTGTCGGGAAAGGTGGGGGTTGGGGAGGTTTGAGTTCCTAGGTATCCTACAGGGATACAGGGAAGGGGATAACGCGTCTCACCATCCGGTGCCTGACTTCCACTCCCCAAAGACCCCTCATCCAGGTGATCTTTCCGCACTTGTCCACCCCCAGGAACTGGACCCAAAAGCGATGGCCATGTCCTGGCCACCTGGATGACAGATCCCTGGGAACTAGCGGGTGAGATACTGTCAGGTTTCTCACATACCATTCCCCTATGCGATGTAGCTGCATCGGTTTCACAAGGGAACCGATAGAGGAAATCCATGTTCCCTTGATCTTTACCTTTTCAATGCTCCACAGCGAAGCAGTAGGGTTGCACGCCGAATAACCATTGCATGGCTTGAGGGTTAGAGCATTTCCGTTTGCTAATCCAAACTAGTGGAGAATGGTCTGTGTCAAGTGTGAACTTTCTTCCTAGGAGGTAGTATCTAAAATGGATAATGGCCCACTAGAATGCAAAGGGCCTCTAATTCCAGCACAGAGTAATTTTTTTCACGTGGGAGAAGATTGCAACTCGTAAACAAGATGGGATGTTTCAATTCATCGCACATTTGTGATAAGACTGCTCCTAGACCTGTAAGGGAGACATCTGATTGCAATACAAATTCTTTTGAGAAATCTACTACCTTTAGGATTGGGTTCTGGCACGGGGGTTTGTTTTAGGTTGTTGTAACATATATCATCCTCGTCAGTCCAATTAATTTTCTGGGGTTTGTCGTTCTTTAGTTAATCCGTCAGCCTAGCTGTCCTGTCCGAGAAGTACAAAACCCAAATGCCGAGTAGAATTACAACTGAGAAGCAAAGGTTTGACGCAATCAGCCGCTGCTTTATGGCATTGCTATGGACACTGGGTCACGTGAACCTGAGAGGTGTATGACGTGACGGGATCCGCATCTCGTCATCATGGAGGCGTGACCAGCAGACGAGCGTGAGGAAGCCAGGGGATGCTGTGTCACATGATCGTAGTCCATGTAAGATCTGCCTCTCTTTGCGTTGTGTTGCTATAGCGACACGTGTTGTTGATGATCGTGTGGATAGGCGCCACAGCAGCTGCCAATGGTGCAGCGGATGATATCGCCTAGCGTAGCGTTTTAGTTGCAGACCTCTTGGTCAGCATTTAAGCTTTTGCCATGATGCCACTGGGGTTGATCCCTGGTGCTGCAGCGAGGTAACAAGGGTCTTACACATGGGGGATGTCAGGGGCCTGAAGTGTAGCCCTGGAGGGGCCTGAGACTGCGAGTGCATGACATGATGGCAGCGCTTTCCTGGTACACCCAGCATCTGTTCAAGGATGAATTCTTTTGGGGAATTAAGAGTGATTTGTATAGACCTAATGATCTGTGAAAATCTCCTGGGCAAAGGTACTTCAGCTGAAGGCCCATTTGACCCTGACCATTTTTGTTATTTTCTTTGTGGGCACCTAATCCATAAAGCAATCAAGATTGCTACCTATTGTGCCTCTTATGCAGACTCATTGGGCCTCATTACAAGTTTTCCAGTCCGGAAATAAGGGTGCCGGTAGCAAAGTGCTGGCACCCTTTCTGGACCGGCAGACTACAACTGTGCCTGTCTGCGTCGTTGCGCGCGGCATGTCTGACCTGCCGGGCGCAACAGTTTTGGTAGGCACAGTTGTCATGGAAGCACTACTAACAGTGCCAGTGCTTCCGAGTCCCCATTCACATGGAGTCCTATGGGAATGGGCACTAGATTTTCCACCGCCTGATATCCGGGGCTCCCGGGACTTGTGGTCCCGGTGGCACCGGGATCTCAGGCGATGGAAACAGTGTTAGAGTCCGGTGACAAACAGCAGGTTACTGCCAGACTTGTAATGAGGCCTATTGTGGTTGCTCTGAACTCTATTTAGCATTTCTCATAATTTGCTCAATCCTCTTATAAAAGCAGTAAATACTCAATCACTGAAGTGGCTCCTCTGGCATTATTAGTTGAAAACTGAATGTGCTCTGACATAAGTGTTTTGAGCTGGAATTAATTCTAATTTATAAAAGAATTTGATAGAAATCGCTCCTTGATTTCTTTGTTTTCTCATGATTGTGGCTTGTTTGTTTGTTTGTTTATTTTATTTCTATAGCGCTCCGGACCCAGGAGTATAGGAGCGCTTAGTACAAGGTTACAAGGCACAGTACATGGTAATAAACAGTGATGCTAGAGCAATTTAAATAGCAGTTATATACAGGCAGTGGGGGTGATAGCACCCAATTGTGACATAAGTGAGGCATGAACAGTCAATACATTATATGGCAGGGTCTGACTTCAAAGTTGACTATTTGTCAGAAGCCACCCAATGACAAGTTTCCTGAATGACTGGAAGGAATTGGAGGATTTGATGCTCAGTGGCAGGGAGTTCCAGAGTTGGGGGGCGAGGACAGTAAAGCTCGAGCCTCTGGCTCTTTTAGAGTTAAATCTAGGTACTGTTAGGCATAAGGTGTTGGAGGATCTTGTGGTTCTAACGGAGGGTTTCATGGTGAGTTTGTTGGTTAGGTATGGGGGTGCTAGATTGTTGAGAGCTTTGTACGTCAGGCAAAGTGTTTTTAGGTCAATTTTATGTTGGATGGTGAGCCATCTGCATGTGGTTCTGGTGGTCGAGATGTGCTCACGTCTGGGGATATTTAGCGCTGCCCGTAGCATGTTATTTTGAAGGAGTTGGAGCTTGTTAATTATCGCTTGGTTGGCACCTAAGTAGAGACTATTGCAATAATCTAGTTTCGATTGTATAAGGGCTCTGGCTAGTATGAGGCAACTGTTAGGGAAGAGAAATGGTCTACAGGCTCTAATGAGTTTTCCGGTATATGCAGTGGCGGAGGCAGTTGCGTTAATTTGTTTAGTGAGGTTAACGTTGGCATCAAGATAGAAGCCAAGTGGTTTCACATTTTTGGCGACCGGGATGGTGTTGCCATCGATTATGATGTTAGAGTAGTTGGGGCTTAATTTTTGTAGGTTGTTGGTCGAGCCAACAATGAGCAGTTCGGTCTTCTCGTCATTGAGGCAGAGGCCATGTGTGGCCATCCATGCCTGAATGACGGAGAAGATTTCATTAATATGTGAATTTCAATTAATATGGGAATATCAAAAGCTCTTAAACCTTTGTGCTGGGTGTCTTGGATCCCTCCCCAGGGCTCAATTTTTGTGAAGTCCCTGCAAGTAATGTATATATGTAAAGGATATTTCCCTAGCTGTTTGATGGCCTCCATTGGGATTGATGCCAAGAGTGTCAAACTCCCTATAGTTTTGGCAATTGGCAGAACATGATAATGAGCTTATCTTTATTTGAGAAAGCAATTACAACCGCCATTAGTTGTCTTGTATTTGGGTGCGTATCTCGGCTTTCTGACACACTTCAACTCTGGCTGAAATCTGCTCTTGATCAAATTCCGTCATTGATCTTCTTTTACAGCAGCTTTGAAAAAAAGTAGGTGTCTTATGTAAGGGTGTCGAAGAAGAAGCTGCCACAAAGGGGGCATGGTGGTGGGTATAGACATTTATTTTCAGTACCAAAATCATATCTATCCCTATCTCTATGAGGGGTTTCCCTGCCTCAAACCAAATACTAAAAGGGTCTGTCAGGATGTCCGTCAAAACAAACTCCACCATCCTGTGTCACAACCTACTTCTATCCCGCACGCTATAACCAAAGGTTAATTTAACAGAAAGTTGTCTCCCTTCTCCTGATGCTAATGTTCAAAATGTTCTCTTGCAAAAAAAATGCCAGGGGGAATGCCTCCCTTACCCTGGCTGGTAGGTTTCACACAGCCTTTATACAAGTCCAAATCTGGTGTCTCTAGCACAACTCCCAGCTGGGTACCAAGAGAATTGTTCCCTTCTCCTGGTATTGCTCATCACAGTTCACAACAAGGCCAGGGGAATGACTCCTTTCCCCTGGCGTCTTTAGTACAACTCCCATTTCAGGACCAGGAGATTGACTCCCTTCTCCTGGTATCTTAAAAGTTCTCTCACATTCGGACTGGGACAGGAAATAGACCCGTTTACCCAAAAGAAAGGGGCCCACACCTCGCCTCAAAAAAGTGGCCCACCCCTCGCCTCAAGACCCTTGACCTACAATGACATCACCGGAAGTGATGTCAATTGACCCCACCCCAAAGTCACATCCCGGAAGCGATGAAACACAACCTTTCAACCCTTGACAAAACAGGAAGTGGCCTTAAATAGCATTGTTCCTAAGTACACTAAAGTACTGTGAATCCAAGCAGACGTGCAAGGCCAAATGATATGTTATTGTATAGCACTTAGGCTTAAGCTCTTTTTTATAGAACAAATATGCATACAATATCACCCAACCTGTGTTGGTACTCTTTTATCGACCTAAGAAGGATGAAAGGCTTTTTGAAGAAATCTTTTTTTTTTCAAATTTATTTTTTCCAAACCGCCATGGCCAGAAACCGGCCCCCACTCCCCAGGGACGATTTCGGCCCGGCCACGGGCCAAAAGGCCGAGGAGCCAATCCGACCCTGTCTCACAATCTTCAGCTTGATGTACACTTTGCCACTTTGTTTTTGGTGGTATCAAAGCCCCAAACCATTCTATGTTGGTTACTGGGCTTAGTGTCACCACTGCGACGAGGAGGTTCTTGCTTGCTGAGCTCCCTTTTGCTGGGGTTCCAGACCCTTCTCTGGTGGTCAGTGGGCTTACTGTTACCACTGCGATGAGGAAGCTCTCCTTGGATGTTTGGTTTATCTTGGTTAGGGTTTCTGACCTGTCTCTGATGGTTAGTGGGCTTATGGGTGCCAATGCGACGAGGAAGCTCTCCTTAGATGCTGGGTATACCAACATTAGGGACCCAGATCCATCTATCTTCCATCCCCATGTCCCCTCTCGATCCCATGTCCCCTCTCGATCTCTCGCACCTCCTGCTACTTTCTGAGGGATGTTGGCACGCCACTGGAACTTCCTGGGACTGAGGTTCCTCTCTCCGAAGCACTAGACTTCTCTCTAGAGTTTCTGCAGGCACTGCGGTTGCTTCGCACTCTGGTAAATTGCTCGGTTCTTCTCTCCTGCTTCACTTTCGGACCAGCTTCAACTGGAACTTTCGAGAACTGCTTTGCTTTGTCCGCGTTCTCCGCTCTTCTCTGACTCTGGTCTGCCCACAGAGTTCAAAACTCTTGCTGGTTTCCACACCTGTTGCCTCTCCCAGCTGGGTTTGACAGGTTTGTTAGTCCATCTATATCTATGCAATGTTGCCAGTCCCACCCTGGTGGATTTTACAAGTCTGATGACTGAATCCTCATGCCTCCTCAGGGCCACCTTGTACCAGTACTAGCTGTGAGGAACCTGAGGTGGCCCTCACTTCTTCTCCCCCCTGGATCCTCCTCAGGTGGCCAGGGAAAGGCGATCGCTTTTAAATCCTGACCTTGTGGGTGGATAAGAGAGAGAGGATCACTTGGGTTGAGGGATCTTGGGGTGTGGGGAAGAGGACGTCCTTAGGTGAGATATTGTATCCCCTTTTTCCTTTTAACAATGAACCCTCTATCCCTCAAGCCTTAGTAGGCAACTGGCAGCCCTTTCCCTTTTCTTCCCTTCAAACTGTCCCCCAGAAACACCACATTAACACTGGGATGAGGAGGAAGCCAACATGAGTAAGGCAGAGCTACTGTTCTAATGGTGAGCAGTCTAGTCTTTTCTATACTCAGTATGGTAGTGGGCACTTTAAAAACAGCCTGTTTGGAAATAGACGCAGCTGTTAAGGCAGAGTTGACTGTGGAGGCCGAAGGGGCAGCTGGAGAAGTAACTTCAGAACAGTGGCGCGGCAAGCAGAGAGCTCGAGACCTGGTGACAGATGCAGAGTTTATGCAGCAGGAAGTGAAGCTAAGGAAAGCTGGAGGTCGGTAACAGACCGCATGAGGGAGACCGGTGTGACCGAGCAAAGCAGTTGCAGAAGTCATGGGCTGCAGGTGGAGTTATCACTAGGCAACTTGCAACACCACAAAGAGCCGCTGGGAGATGAGCGAGGTCCCGCTCGGATAGGTGAGAACCCGGAGCGGCCCAGACCTCGCAGCGCTGTAAGGTCTGACCGCTGAGTGAATGGGAAGCACCGGGCTGGCAGGCGAATAAACATTGAACATTGTTGGTTTGGATACCGAATGAGCTGAAAGTCATTTTAAGTACTTTTGAATGCTGAAACAAGTTCTTTTGCATGCCCAACAGAGTAAAGGCAAGATTTGAGTGGAGTGAAAGAAAGGTGGTGCATGTAGCAGATACCACTGGATCTATTGTATGAAACAGAAGTAGTGGCAATGTCGAGAGAATACCAAGAAGGGTATGAGATAAGAAACCAGGTTTTGGCCCAAACCTAAAAGGGTTCCAGGAACTGCAGGTTAAGGGGAGCCTGTGTTGGCAAGAGCCAGTGTAACAAAGTGCATGGTGGTCAACCAAGCCACGGTACAGTGTCAGAAGAGTCTGACATTGGGAAATCAACTAAAAATCACTGTCAAATGGAAGCAATGGCCAATTGTTGATGGAAGCAGTCAAGAAGGGGTATCAGTTGCGTGACCTGTAATGGGTGGACCATGTGGTCTGACAACTGTGCCTAGACCGAGTGCTCCCTTTTATGGAAAGGTCAATGAAAGTATCGATAAAGCAGCTTGTGTTTTGCAACAGCCCTGTATGTGATTTTGAAGTCAAGAAACAGAACTGCCTATGTGAACTGGTGAAAAGTACGGATATCAAAAGAGCTGTGAAGTGTCCCAAGGAACTGTGTTGTTTTGAAAGCTGGAAGATTTGAACACTTGGGGAAGGAAACCACGATATCTTTTGAATTGTTTTGAACTTGGGGAAGGGGAAACCGATTATAAGCCAAGAGCTGGAAGAAGCTCTGAACTTTATTTTGAACACTATGATAACTCAGGGGCAACGCGCTCACTGTGGAAGCAAGATGATGCAGAGCAACACAGGTCCGATCCCTGGGTCCGCACTTAGAAACCTCTGAGTAAGTGCATTATAAATAACCAATTATAATATTATAATAATTTGATTTGGACATCCTGACACAGACTATCTTTAGTTTTCTTTGCGTAGGGAAATTCCACCTTAGCATAGGGCAAGTTAGGCCTTACTCCGTCCTGCATTTTAAGTTAATAAAACCTTTGAGAACCAATTTTTCTATCTGTTGTCGATATACACTTCATGATGCCTTCACTAACACGGTCCATGACCCTCATGTCTCCTGTGCTCTTCTTCGGTCTAGCACTTTTGGCTTTGGCTCTGTCCCGTATGTTACAACAATACATAGGTTTATTTACAATAAAATGGTTCTGAACAATGGGAAGGGCTAGGGAATGTTGGGGAGTGACAATATTCAGTGGGCTGTACCCCAGGTGATTGTCCTTGTCCCCATACAATTGGGTAGTGGCTGCACCTCCCTAGCCTCATGGGAAAGGGCTCCCCTTTGGGGAGAAGTGATGACACCTTATGAATCGTCACACCACCCAACTCTGAAAATTCCAGAATCCATGTTTCCTGTAGGATGATCATGATGTGCTTTAAAATAAAAGCTAAAAGATATGGATAACCTATTTTGTGGGGAATACCTGCTATCTTCCTGGAGATGAATATAGCTTTCTGACGTAGATATGAGGGAGCAATATTTATTTTTATCCTCATTCATTTGAGGGTCTACTTGTCACATATTGTTAGTGGTCTGTGGATACATTTGATTGTGTGATGCTGTATGTCTCGCTTTGATGCTTCAAATAGTGAAAACCCTGATTTAGCCTTCTTATTTTTAGGAACAGGATTCACTTTGTTTTGCCCAACCTTTACCTTTATTGATGGTTTCCTGTAAAGCAACATCTGTGCATGTATGCACACTGTACCTTTTGGATCGTCAGATGGAACAATTCCTACAGTTTCGCCTCATTTCAAGGTTGCAGGGTCCGAAGACTTATTCATAATCTGACCCTTCTTGATAGCAACTTGGACCCCATTTGCTCATATTCCGATCATCATGGAGAATTCTTCTGATCCTTCCAAAGGGGTTTACCGAAGGGTCAGCCTTTCTCATAAACAAAATCAGGCCTGATGTAATCAGGATGGCGCTTCAAGTTTTGCCTTGTTCATTATATCGAATCCTTTTAACAACTTTGAAATCAGAACTCCGAATTGTACCTTCACTAAACTGGGCACTTAGCCACTTCAATATCTTGTTGATCGCGATTTACGAGTTTACTAGGAGGTATTAAGGAGGATCATGTTTCTTTTATCTGGGGTTACCCTATGATCAGTGTTTTTTCCCAATTCCTGTGGTGTTTTCCCATTGTTTTCAACCCCCATCCATGTTTGTCAGTGCTTACCAGTTGTTAACCTCGAAACAAATCGCTGACAACTCTGTTTTTCCAGTGTAAACAAAAATGTATTATCTTTTATTGCTGCATGCATATTAATAATTTATTTGAAACAAAACAATCACAGATTATGCTCATGGAGCCATGGTTACCTATTTGCATTCTCGGACCAGTGCTCCAGAATTTAAAATGGAAACAGACATCTACACATGCAAAACTGCAAAGAATCATATGTCTTGATGGGCTCCAGTGACCTGATGGAGGGCAAAATAAGTGCTAAAATTAACTTTTCAGTGAACGCTAACATATGCCTTACCCATAGTTTAAATACAGTATGTTGAACGGGAGATGACGGTGAAGGCACATGGGGACCAACTCAGGTTTATATGTATATGTATTTTTAAATCTGCATGCAGGACAAAACTGAGAAAACCTTTTTAAAAAATATACTAGTGTGGCACTAAGATTCTCATCACACAAACTGCAATGAAACCCTTTTTAAAATTAACACTTGCAAATGTACTAATTGGAAGGCTAAATAGGGTCTGGACCTATAAAAAAAAGAACTGGATTGTTTGGCGGGAATTAGGGATTCCAAATCACAGATGTAACTACTATTTTTTACAGTCAAATTTTGATTAACATGTTTCGATCTTTGATCCTTTTCCCATTTAGAGGAGAATCATTGGAATAAAAGATGACATTTGATAAAGTAGTCTGTTTAGATCTCTGACAAATGGCTAACAAAGGTTTTTCTGCACTGTGGCTTCTGGAGTAAAATAAATATCTCAACTTTGCAACTTTTTTAAAATACATGGTCGATTCAATATATAATTATTGAGGGGAACATAGCATATGGCCTATTTCAGTTTGGATCATAATGAGATACACAAATGGCAGAATATTTTCACTACAAGGCAGCACTGGCCTTGCTTTTAATTTTCAATTTAATATGGGAATGAATTTGTAGCAATGTCAGCGCTGCTATCTATTGGGCATTTTCTGATGTTTTTGGATAGGCCCCTAAAAGGGAAAATTATTTATGTGGAGCAGAAATCTGATTAAATCTGATTTTACTGAAATCCAAAAAGCCTACTTTTATCTTGTAACTATTCCATTATTCCACTCCTCCACCTCAAAAGTACTCTTTTGACCAATTTACATAGCTTCACTTCATGTAATGCTGCTCAGGGCTCATGCGTCCAGATGCTATTGACAAGGTGAAATTTGATTCTTAAACTCTGTGAGGCCTTGTTAGCTTCTGTTGCTTCTTAAGTGCCTGATCACTTTCTAGACTTTGTTTGAATTGCTTAAAAAGATTTTTCAATCCTTCGCCAAAGAGGGTACACAGAGAACACGATGCAAATTGATGGTCTTTGAATTGAATAAGGGTAATGATTGAAAGTCGCAAGAGAACCTAAACAAGTTAATTTACTTCTTTATTTAATGCTTGGTCTTGAACTAATTGTTTTTGGCCAGAAGGATAGGAACATGTAAACCTTTATTTGCCATTGCTGCAATGGCTATGAGCCTGACATTCTCTGCTAATGTCCCTCTTTGACTACAATCTTTGAGTTATTCTGCTGTATCACTTTTTCCTTCACTACATCAGTTCCATCCACATTTCTTACCAAACCCTCTTGATTTACAACACTGCTTCTTCCTCAGAGGTCCTGAGAGTGTGAGAGTTGGTTATTTGATGGCTTTATTAAATTTGGTGTTGTTGATGTATCCATAGCACTTTTGGTGTTGACTAGTCTGGACATCAATTTAGCTGAAGTTAAGCTTTCTCAGAGTTCTCTCATTCATGCCTAACATTTCTCTATGACCACTTGGAGTGGGTCAATATTGCTGGAACGAGGGGTGTCAGGACCAGGTCCCTAGCCACCAGTTTAGCTTTGGTTCCAGTGGGCCCCACTTAAATTCATACATGTGCATCAGGGGAAGAGGGCTTCCACTTTCTTTAGTATCTGGGTACAGAATTGTCTCAAAGCAACGCCTTTTCACTGGGCTGAGTTTACAGATCAGACCGACTGGAAAAGACATCTCAGAGTTGTGTACATGGGCTTTTGGGATCCTGAAACTGAAGGCCTCTCTGGCTGACAGGGAATCTTTAGAAACATGATTAAAACTTGGAGGCCATACTTCTGAATTAATTTGTGCAGGGTTTAATAAGTTCTCAATTTTTCAGTAGTAAATATTTCTCTCTTGATTAACAAGGACTTCAGCATTAATCTGGGCTGGCTTGGTTGCTATGGCACAACTTTGGTATATTTGAGTGAAGGCAGTGAATCGATCTCTTCCACAGGATGCTCAATAAAAGCAAAATGTTGGCCCCATTGCACTGTATCCCTCTGTGGCTATCCCACTCTGACCCGCTTGAATACGATGCTTGAGTCATTTAACTCTCAGAAAATCTCTTATACTTCTCTGATGGAGACACAGTGTGTGTGGATCTTTTTCTGTAATTCTACTGACAAATCAATATTTAAGTGAGAGGAAATTGATAAAGATGGGTGAGATGATAATGGAGGTACTAATGATGGTTTAGAAAGGAAGGGCAAAGATTTTTGATCACCCCCATGCTTACACATGCTTTACAGTAACAGCAGAAATAAGGCACATACACACTCACTTTTCTGTTTGCCATCATCTGTCTCTGCGGTGCAGTCATGTGATACTAGCAGAGCTACTGATTGGCTGGTCAAGGCAATGAGCAGTGAGTGAGTAAATTGCTAAAAGCAAATAACTACACATTTCCCACATGCCCAGAAATCTCTGAGAGGCCTCTAGTGTAACCTGTCAGTCAGGTAAAATGTATCCAATAAGCAATTACATTACATAGATAGGTGGAGCTTGATGCAGGCTTATGAACTCAGCCGAACTCACCAGATAAGCTTGCAGGAAACATGCAATAAAAACAGAAACCAGTGGCACACACCATCAAGGTCTGCACCAACATGCACCAAGTGGAACACTTAAAATGTTAAACACACTGGCTCCAATCTCGAAGGCTGGTAACCTTCTGCACTTTGTAACCTTCACAGGACCGGTGCTTCCTTCTGGCACTCAATGTCTAGAATGTATTCTGTACCTCTATGCCGTAACTGGTCCCCTCTGTCACCGTCTCAAGGCACCACCTCGCTCTGAGTAGTCAGTGCCCCCTTTACACATGTATCGCATATATGCCGCTGCTGGACTAGACTCCCGTCCATCAGAGCTCTGGTCAACCCCGAAGCAAGCTTAACCATGCCTGAACTGGGGCGAATGGATGACTGCCCTACATGCCTGTACTGGTGTCCAGTCAACTCGTCGAAAAAAAACTGGTCGACTGCAATTTGGTCGACGCAATTTGGTCGAAAACCATTTCGTAGAAATTTTTTTTTTATTTATATATTTATTTTTTGGGTTTTCGTTTTGTTAAAAAATGGGTTTTTAGAGAAAAAAAGGGGGTTGGGGGGGGACCCCCCCAAAAAAAAAAAAAAAAGGGTTAAAATAGAAAAAAAAAAAAATTCGACGAAATGGTTTTCGACCAATTTGATTCGACCATTTGTCTGGTCGACCAATTTTTTTCGACGAATTGACTGGCAACCGCCTGTACTATTGCCGCATGGAGCTATGGCATCTCTGTCCATGTGTGGAATGCAGATAGGAAACGAAATAGTGGAACAACCTATATAGTTCTGTCCTGGGACTGCAGGGAGCCTGTGTTTCTGCACTCTTATCACCCGAGCCACAATGCTTGTTTAAATCTGCCAATAATTAACTGACAACAAAGCACACAGACCAGAACTTCCTGTGGAGCCAAGCACACCGTGAGGGGAAAGGCCCTATATAATGGAGCTCAGGGAGAACAGTGGTATGAGAGATTTGAGAAGTGGATGTGTTCATTTGTAGATGGCTGAAGAGCAGAAAGGCAGGACGGAAGACTGTTGAAAGGAGATGCAGGGGAGGTAGGAGGCTGTTAAGAAGGTTAAACAAAGAGGAGGGGGAGAACATCAAAATCATAGGTGGGATGCTGGTGAAAGAATGAGCAAAGAAGGTGGAGAGGAAAGACCACAGAACAAGGAAGTGAAAAGGGAGGTAGTGTGAAGAGGGGGATACACCCCCCCCAGATTAAGCAAGGGTTTGAGAATGGTGGGAGGAGGCACGAGCATGGGGCTGGCGTCAAGGCAGTAACTGGGGAACCAGTGGAAAGACAGGTTCCTGAAGAAGGTAGCATTAGGTAATCGCTAGGTAATCGCCTCTGTAGGGGCCAAAAGGAGGAAAGCCAGCATGGAGTGGAGACGGGTAATAGCAGTATTCTAGGACAGGGTGGTGGCCAGATAGCCTGTACTCTGCCAATAAGCCCTCTGAGACTGCTTTCCTTCTGTGAGTTGTGTGCTTCGCAGAACTGCCATACATCTACGACTCGACCTGGATGGAGATCACACCTGTATAAAAACCCAGACCAGCAAAAGTACAAGATAACTATGAAAGGATAGAGCTAGCCTCTGAGTGATGCTGGAGAGAGACCTAGATGAGACATTTGTGATGACTCCAGAGTGATTGTCACTTTCTCCCAACAGAGAGCCACCTCCTTTTGGACTTGGGAGGTGGACTTGCCACGGTTAACACCCCCTAGCGCACAAGGCAAGTGGGATCCCTCTGGAGGTGACACTCCCATAGGGGTCAGACACCAAGATAGGGACACCAGCCCTCCTTCCTCAACCCCTCTCATTAATACCTTTTTGGGATATGTAGGGGCTGGCTGTTGTAATACCCATATACACCCTTTTGACATGGCTGACTTTGCTTCTGATAGTGGATGTGCCCAAGTTCCCACAAAGTACAGACGAATCACCCAGCCCCTGGAGGAGTGTCCAGGAGACAACCAATCCCTGAAGAGCCTCAGTGGGCCCCGCAGAGATTAATCAAGCTTTACAGCAGTAAGGATCTGGGGCTGGAGACAGAGGATACACCAGCACCGGTGTGTCGAGAGGAGAGACGCTTAGGGAAGGTGCAGTGGAGCAGATAATGGAAATCGAGGCTGCGCCTAGCTGAAGAGTCGTGTTAGTGGCTTTGCGTTGGCAGGAAGGGAAGAGAAGCCCAATAGTCCTCTGGAAGAGCACCTACAACATTCAGCAGACCCTGGATGAAAACAGCCCAAAACGACCACCACAAAGCAAGAGAGGTTCCACAGAAGAGCAGCGCCAAGCTGAAGTGGCTCTGTGCCGACTAAAGAAAAGCAGAAGCTCTGCAGCCATCCCAAGGAACGCCGTCACTGGAGAGCATGTACGTGGTTCCTCAACAATAGAGGGAGGCGGGCGATCGAGCGAGCAAAAGGGAGACCAGACCTCGAGTGAGGAAAGAGAAGAAAGTTAACCCCAGAGAGCTAAGAGAGGAGAACCCAAACCCCAGAGTGAGGGAGAAAGCCAAACCCCAGAGGGGCGAAAGAGGTGAAACCAAACGCCAGAGAGGGGAGATCGGAAAACCCAAACCCCTCAGTGGGGAAATGGAAGTAACCAAAACCCACACAGGAGAAGAGAAGAAAGCAAACCCCAAAGTGGCGAGAAAGGAGAAACCGAACCTTGGACTGGGGAAGAGAGGAACCCAAACTGGGGAATAAGAAGAAACAAAACCCCAGAACAGGGGTGGAAAGGGAGGAATACAAAAGGGGGTAGGACTGAAAGAACCCCGAAGTAGGAATGGACAGTTAGAAACCAGGGCCGAAATCCTGGGATAACCTTCCAGGACAGACGCACTGCCTTTTGTTTGAAACTGAGATTATGGGGAAATGACTATACTAAGGGGGGTCTGATGCCAGAAGCCATCCTGACAGCCTCCTTTTCCCTTAGTTGTGTTGTTAGGATGGCTTTCTTTTGAGGTAGGGAAAGCGTGCACGTTAGAATAGGTTTCTCGAGTACTGCAAGATTATGTCACATACGACACAACAAGCGCCCCTTTTTTCTAGCATAGGGATTGGATCTATAGAGTTAAGGAAAGCTTGTTTCCTTTGTACTGAATCAGAATAAACCCTTCTAAAAACAGGTCTCATTGTCTGAGTCATTGTTCCCTTATGGATATTGTCTCCTTTTAGAAGTCTGAAAGTTTGACTGATGCACATTTAGAAATCTACTGTGAGCCCATCTTCTTGAGAGTTCCGTTTGTTTTTATTGGCTTAATGGCACCATGTAAGCAGTGATCGAAGTGTATGAAAAGAAGTAGTGGAACTATGCTCCCTGCTGGCCTGCACCCACTCCCCACAAACCCCATCGCCACACCCCCACCCACGCACAGTACATACCCACAGACAAATGTGCCTGGTCTTTAAGGGTACGTTCAGTGCAGTGCACTGAAGTGCAACTTTCAACTACTCCCTACGCTTTTATTTTAAAAACAGAACCATTCCGGAACAGTTTCTTTTTTAAATAAAACTATAGGAACAGTAAAACTTTATTTAAAAATTTTGAGGAGCACTGGTCCCTTCTGCCCACTTCAACCACTGCTGTAAGTCTTGGAGAGTGGTACCCATCTCTCATTCTCAACTGTGAGCACGGCCACAGTCTTAATTTCCTAGTTACTGAGCTGGGCTTCTACTATATGGAAACATGTTTATAGACCTTTTTAAGACTGGTTATAGAGTCATTTACTCTCAATCAGAGCCTTTGCAGCAATGTGTGATGTAGAAAGAGCACATCATAGTGAAAGGGCTGGGAGGATAGCTTTGGGCTGGGAGGATAACTCGGGGACAACCGCGTATAGCAACAGGGGTTCGAATCTCGGTCTCACCTTTAGAAGCTGGTCTCAGGAATAAAAGAACAATTTTATAAGTTCTGTTGGAGTGTCGGCCTTTTGTAAAAGTAGTGCAACTGTGCAAGATGGGCAGAATCTTCTCGAACGTTTCATTTGAGAGGTTGTTTTGGTTCCATGTTTGTTACATTGATGTTTGTCCACTCTTGTGTTGTATTACAATGTGGTTACCGAATGTAATAGTGAGGCTCCGATCCTAAACAAGCTGCTCTATGATGGAGAGAGTGCTTTTAATTGGGCTAGACTGGAGCATCTCAACAAAAGCAGCACTTTCAAGGCGACATCTCGGAACGCCGGTAGGATGTACCTGACTAATGCGTTTCAGCTCAAGGTTTCTTGTTTGCAGCAACTTTGAGGCGTGACAGATAACAATACAATTTAGTGAATGCACGAGTGCATTATAATATTGGGGGATATGTTTGTGGTGTGCGTTTTAATTGTAGGTTACAGTTGTGAGCATTGTCCTGTAATGCAACAATATACATCGTAGTGAATTAATACCTTCCGTATACTAGAACATTGTTGGTTCCAGAGTTGTGTTTTTGCAGCATAGTGTGATTGTTTACATTACGTTTTAGAAAGCTGCTCTGGAGTAGCTCTGGCATGCATCACTTTTGTTAAACCATTTAGTGATATTTCTTGTCAGCGTTTTGTACTGAACAGGCTTTTCAAAAATAGTATATATATTTATATGTAGTAGTTCTGAAAATGAACAAATGTATTGTACACATCCACTCAACCCATAGCAATCCATCATGCGTAAAACTATATAAGCAACAGGGCTTCAAAGGAATGCAAATTAGACTGCCTGATTCCTGGAGCTTATGTCTTAGGTACTGGTCCGAGAAATAAAAATGCAAATAAGGCTGCAAACCAAACCGGGAGATCCGCAGTCTGTCAGGTGATTATTTGCATTTTTTTTTTTACTGTGTCACTTGCAAGGCCGCTTCAAAGCGCTTTCAGAATTGTCTTCAGTGGCAAATCTCTTATCCTCTGGGGGCTTTACAAGTACAAAATCTTCCCTGCTACATGTACAAAGCCAGACCGGTTTGCTTTGCCAATGCTTGCTTGTATAGCAATTGAAGTATCTATTGAATGTGGTGTTTATTCCAGGCTGTGTGTGTGCGCTCTTGGGTTCTGCTCTTAACCAGGCAGATGAACTTCTGCTGATAAGCCTGGCTTGTCTCTGGAGATAAGCCTGGGCAAAAATAGAAACCAGGTGGGCCACAAAGCCAGACAAGAGGGCATTTGGAACTATGCCTCTCACGGGAATACTGACATCAGATTTGAGTTATTTTGATAAATAAAGCTTCTAAAAACTTCTAAGCCCATGCAGAGTTTTGACTAATGTGATTGAGCTACTTAATATGTGTTTTATAAGCAGGGCCGTCATTGAGGGAGGGTGGAGGGGGGGCAGGAGAGGCAAACTTCCCCAGGCCTCGCGGCCCCCTCTCCTAAGTAGCAGGCAGCACAGTCCACCCGTGTCTATTATTTACACGGGAGACTGTGCTGTCTGCTCTCTGCCCTGCAATGATTTTGCTGTTTGTTGCTAAGCCGTTTGGCTCCGCAACAAACAGCAAAATAATGGGAGGCAGCAGGGCTCAGAAGTGAGCTCTGCTGCCTCCCGTTATTCAGCTGACAATGTGGACATGCTGAATGACAGGAGAGGACTCCTCTCCTGTCACTCAGTGTGTTCACGTTGCTGACGTTGCGTGAACACGCTGAATGACAGGAGAGGACTCCTCTCCTGTCACTCAGTGTGTTCACGTTGCTGACGTTGCGTGAACACGCTGACTGATAGGAGAGGAGTTCTCTCCTGTCAGACAGTATGTCCACGTGTCGGAGTGCATGGAAGTGAGTGTTTTTTTATTTTATTTTAATTTAATGAGTATGTATATGTGCATGAATGTGTGCTTTTGCTGGTGTTTATGTTGGTGTCAATGCTGTGTTTGGTTTTATGTATGCGTGCATGCAAGGAGTTGTGTGACTGGTGGATGAATGCATGGATAAAAGTGTTGTATGTGAATGTATCCGCAAGCCCCCACCCCTACATTTAGCAGATCTGCTGGCCACTTAATTAAGTGGTGGGTTCATGGCATCAGTGGTGCACCTAGGCTAACATTTCAGGGGGCAACAGAATGGGGCTAACACTTCAAATGTTGGGAGAGGCGCTAACATCAGAGCCTGTGGGGGGGGGCAAACTTACTTGTGTGGGCACATCTAACATCTTTCCACATTCAAATTAGACTCTTCTAGCTAACTCTTGTCTTCTTTTCTGAAACGTCACTCTTAAGGACTGCTGTGAGAATGAGATGTCTCAAGTCACCACTTCCCTTCTAATCACTCCCCTGGCATGCAAGTGCTAACCCCACATCACAATTTCAATTACCTAAAAATGTATGTTTATGAATGCAGGTGCTAACAGTGAAATATTTTATGTTAGTAATTGCAGGGCCTTTGTTACCAGCGAAGCTTAACGTCTGTGTCTTGTTCAGTCAGGCCACGGCTCTGTTGGTCAGCCCAGCAGGTGCTGGATGACAGTTTTGAAAGCGAATAGTGAGTGGGGCCAATGTGGGGCCAATAAACTCAGTGTGCTGTCGGTCTCCCCACTGAGGGATGGCGTCTGGGTCTTTCAGCTTTTGCAGTTGAAATGGGCCCCCAGGCAGCTGCCCCCATGTTGGCAGTTTTATGACACAGACACCTACTGGTAATCTGCAGCTTTTAACCACCTCATCCATCTGTCACTGTGTATGATGTGTGTTTTAATGCGCACACAGGGGCAGGGTGCTCCTTAATGCTGGCGTCATGCACCACTTGCCGTCATGCCATCCTATATATATTTATGCATATGATGCAAAGTTTGTCTGGCATAAACCTTTCTTCAGTAGAGAAATCTAACTTTGCTGTAGTTGATTTGCAGTTGTAGTTATAGACCATATTTGGGTTCCTCCACACAAACTCAAGGGCAGATTTCTCGAGTCCCCTGTTCGCGAAGGTGCCGCCGCTGGCCCAGTGTGTAAAATCAAAAAGGGGCCTCACCAAATGTTTTGCCTCAGGCCTCACCACATTTTGTGACAGCCCTGTTTATAAGTGCACTGTCTGGCCTCGACTGGAGGGCTGCAACATTAACAATGCAGCCTCATACGTGTCAGAAGCCTGTATGCCAGCTAGCACAACTGGCCTGATCAGACTGTCTCGTGTGCAGCTCTTTTTCACCCTTTTGTGGCTTTCTTTTAACTTAACCAGTTCTTGATCGGTTTCCAGGTTGCAGCTTTGTTCTAAGTTTTTGCTCAGACGTGAGCTTCCGATTTTAAAATTCTCCACCGCAGACACTGAGCTGCCAGACCACAGTGGTTGCTTCAGCTCTGATGCGTCACTTTAACCCAAAATTAAGTTGCTATAATAAAGGTGTCAGCGACTCGCACAAGATATATGCACAGAGACAGGAAGACCGCAATCTGGTCTTCTTTGCTGGAAGATAAATGAGAACACGCTCTAGTGATAGTTTGTAGAGTGGGGGCTCTTTAACCACAAGGCCCTTCTCGTCTGGTAGCTGTAATTTGGGCTACAATGTTATATTTTTACATATGCACACATATTCAGTCGAAAAAACTTTAGTTTTAGTGAAGTTAAGGTGCCAGTTTAATGCAACAAAATCCCTGAAATTCAGCAGGTGAAAGAAGATACCCCACCTTCTCCAGTATGGGGTCTGGGATGGATTCACATGCTCATGAATATTCCCAGTCAGGCTCAGTAAAAAAAGGTTTCACTTTAGCTTGAAAAGCTGGATTTCTCCTCTAAACCAATCACTGTCACTTGGGTCATACTGCCCCCGTCCAATGACAGTTCTCTGTCTAAGCTCCACCCCTGGAGGCCATCTTCAGATTTTTACCACACGCTTCAGTGTTGGGAGTCCTCTTAATACTCTCCAAGGTAATTTTTCATATTTCAAGTTTTCGGCAAATTTTAACAATGTTTTTTGACCGATTTTTGTCTAATCGTTCAACCGGAGGTCGACTACCAGCTGCGGGGATCGGCTGTCGGCGAAGATCACACTACATCGTGGTTCTTTCATTGAGGTTCAAGAAGGCCTGGGCTTGGGCCTACTTCGTGCCTTTCCACCATGACCAAGCAGAAGAGATGGCTCTTCAAACTCTGCGTAAAATGTGGATTGAAGAACGTGTATGTCGAAGATCGGCACCATAAATGTCTGTATTGCCTGCATCCAGACCATGATGAGGAGGGATGCGAGGTCTGGCATGGATTTTTGAAAAAGACAAAGACGGATCGCTACCGAACTCCCTCAGAAAAGAGGTGAGATCCTTTGAGGACGTCCCGCCTTCAGGGATCCAAAAGAAGACAAGGGTGCACATCGTTGATCCCACTGGGTTTGCCGCTGCTGCGGGTCCCAGCTCGGGAAGGACAAGGTCGCCATCACCAACCACTTCTAAGGCAAGCCTACCAGTGATGGGCCGTCTAAGAGAAAGTCCTTGACTCCTTCAAAACTCTGCCTATCCATCGGCGGACAAGGTGACAAAGGAAGGATCCAATGGTGGCCTTTTGCTGCCCCGCTCGGCAATGCCATCAGCAGCTCAACCGGCCAAAACAACTTCATCCTCAACGGTCACAACCACGTTGATGAAGCCTCCTGCTACCACCCCGTCGACGACTCTGTCGTCGACCACTTCTTTGTCAAAAGGGGCGCTGGCCATGAAGTGGTGTCCACAGTCATGCAACAGTCGCTGCACAGGTGTCCCTACCGCCACGGCATGAAGCAGCTGCCACGGCTGCGGCAATGGCCCCTGGAATGGGGACAGCAGTCACTCCTCCCTAGAAGTCTCCAGAGAGGGGAAAGGGTAAAACTCCTACGGACCCTAAGAAGGGTATAGAAACACGGGCTGCCCTGGTGATATCGGTGTAGATTTATACAAGCTCCAATGAGGGTGACAACAATCTGCCCAAAGACTATTATTCGGACCATCAAGGGGGTCAGGGGCCTGTGTCTGTAGGTGGTTTACCATGAGGCGAGCCCGGTCCTCCACCTTGACCGAAGAGGCGCACCAGTCCGGAGCCTCCCCATCTCATTCCTTCCACGTCTCAGCCCAGGGACATGTCTTTGGACATTCTGACCACGCTGCACACGCTTGTATCAGAGATTTAACAGAGACTGCTAACCCACACCGGGGCCTGCTGGTCCAAGGCGTCAACCAACACCACCGCCACCGCCACCGCCTCCACCTCAGGACTTGTGCCCACCCAACTGGGGGTACTGGGGATCCTAGCACGCACATGGACACAGGAACGGATACAGTGGCTACAGCGATGGACACCGACAAAGCCGATAACTTTGTACCAGCTGACGGGGAACCAGGGGGCACAGGTGAACCACACAGGGCCTCTCCGCAGGAGGAGGTCGGCTCCATACACTCTCCAAGCGATAATGTCCAGGGCCTCAGAAGTTTTCCAACTGGTGCCAGAGGAGACGAAAAAGGAAGGATTCCTTTACCAACGTCGTGCGTCCAGACGGAAGACCATCATGT
This sequence comes from Ambystoma mexicanum, assembly GCF_040938575.1. Taxonomy (NCBI): domain Eukaryota; kingdom Metazoa; phylum Chordata; class Amphibia; order Caudata; family Ambystomatidae; genus Ambystoma; species Ambystoma mexicanum. The sequence goes on from NC_090934.1 coordinate 1,246,231,002, forward strand.
CCGTCCCCTTGCTGGATGATATCTGGAATGAGGGCCTGGACCTAATGAAGAATCCGAGCACCGGTCCACCCAAGTGGGACAGACTCGAGAGAAAATACAGAGTTACATATTCGGCCCCCAAGTGCCTGAGGTCCCAGGCTTCACCTGACTCTGTGGTCTCAGCCGCGGCCAGGAAACGCTCTGCGAATCCATCGTCCTCGTCCATGGTGCCTCCGGACCAGGAGGGGAAGAAGCTGCCCGCTATGGGGAAAAGGATCATCTATACTGCTGCCAGCACCATTAAGGCTGCTCATGCCCTAGCCATTTTATCTCAATATGGTATGAACTGGGCCCTATTTTGGACTTCTTACTTGAAGTCAAGAAGGTAAATGCTCTAGTGCTGTTCCAGGAGGGGGAGGTGGCCTCAGACCACACCATCACAGTGGCAGTAGACATTGCAGACACTGAGTTCCATCGAATGGGCAACATAGGGTCTCTTTGTCTTCAAGGATGGCTGAAAGCCGCAATTTCAGACCAGACGTTCAGTCCAAAGTGTTGGACATGCCATTTGATGGAGAGAACCTATTTGGCAAGACCATCGATGAGTCTCTGCAAATTATCAAGACAGACACAGAGTCATTGGGCACCCTGCAGCAACGTTGGTCATCTTCCTATTGTTCTGGCAGGTCCTCTAAGGGATATACCACCCCATATTGGCAGCCTGCCCGCTCCATGACACAAGAAGCCTACAGAGGTCGCTCACAGACATACAGCAGCAGAGGACAGCGTCACCCGCAGGGCAGAGCTCTGACCCCGAAACAGGTGTCCTCGACGATTGGCTTGTCCGATCCCACTCCCGCGCTCTGGCCAGCCAGCACACGGCGAGGACCGTGCGTCTGCTGACGGATCTCGGATTCTACATAAATTATCCAAAGTCCTGCTCTGAGCCATCGCAGAACGCTCTGTTTCTGGGAGCCTGACTCAACACAGTAACTTGTCTGGCATCTCCCCCGGAAGATAGGGTGATAGTCATCGTAGGGACGGTGCAGCACCTGTCATCGGCACAGTCAATGTTAAGATGGATTTCTGAATGCTGACTAGGTGGGAAGAGGTTCAGAAGGCCAGCCTAGTTTCTGGGAACACTGTTATCTTCTGGACAAGCCAGACCAATCAAGGTAGCATTGGCGACGGTCAAGACTAGGTCTCAGGAGGGGTGAGGGTGATTGAAAGTCCACAATGAGCACACACAGTAAACAACAACACAAATGACTCTGTCAGGTGTATATTTAAAAAATAAAAAATACATATACATTTATTAAAGACCTTTTAAATCAAGCACAAAGTGAAACCACAACAATATTAACAAAACCAATACAACACTATACCAGGAAACATATACAGTAATTATTGGCCTAAAGGAATATTAAACCAGGGCAGATCCACAACCTGTAACAGAAGAGTGTCAGACAGTGCAAATATACTTTAGGCAATTCTTCAAGAGTCTCTACCCTAACTAATATGCAGTCCAATCGCTACGAAGTGTGGAGCCTTGTGCTCAAAAGTACGTTCAGCACGGCAGCACTCGATCGTGCATTAAAGTACACAAGGGATCTCTTCAAGGGGCTGTAGTGTCGCAGGAAGAGTGGCAAGGTGATGAACAATAGAGTTCCACCATTCAAGGAGGGCCCCACAAGAAGGCAACGTGATTTCCTGGACTCGGGAATAGGATGGTAGCACAGTCTACTCTACCAAAGGAGAGTGGCCCTTGGGGTACACTTGTGCGTAAAAAGTCTATGGATGTGCCAGGTGCCACCGGTAAGTGATGCAAGTACTCACCGACCCTCGATGCACTGCAGACCAAACTTCGCCAGTCAAGTACAGTTCGCTTGCAGGTTCGAGTCCAGTAGTTACACATCTCACTGGCTTTCAGGGGCTACGTTCCGGGACCTCAGTCCGTGGCGGGACTGTGGCGATTTCTCAGCTTCTGGTGAAGGGATCGGGCCAGTTCCACTGCAGCTCGTCTTAGGGCACAGGGGGGCACAGCAGCAAGGTACCCATGATGCTTGTCACCACACTGAGGCGACACGGGTACTGCGTATGCTTGGGTTCAGGCAGACTCCTAATTCCAGACCTAAAATGCTAGGTGAACGAACCTCGGCAGGAGAGTGCCTTCTACCAAGAGCTTACGGTTAGCCAAGTCTAAGGTCGAAACTTGAGATGGCAGCGGTTCCCCGTAAGAGTTAGTCAGTTCACTGGGTGGTCCAGGAACACTTCTATAAAGGCTTGCTTGCAGATTAAGCAGGAGGTGCCGAGAGTAGTTAGTCCCACTACTCCAAAGGGTCCAAACGCCCTTGCAGGCCTTCTATGATCGATGAGTAACAGGGGTTCTGATGGGACAACAACAGAGTCAAGTTGCCGAACCTTCCAGCGGGTCATCAGTGATTCCACAGATCTGCTTCTTCGGCTCAGGATACTTGACTGCTTTACTAAGTTCGGTGTGAACTCAGAAGATCGATCTGGAATAGGTCTAGAGTGCCTTCTCTTATACAGAATCTCCTTTGCGACAAAACGTAGAGAAACCAATAACATTCAACCGTCCCAGACGCAGACCAATCATGGACCACAGTGGTCCCAGTCATCCCAGCTCACCAGACATCCTGGCACCCAGGATGTGTATTGGAACTAGACAGCTCCAGCCCACATCCTGGGCGCACACACACACAAGGCATGCAGAAGCGTGCGAAAGCTTTGGTTTGCGTGAGGGTCTACATGACCAAATAAGAAATTTCCCAGGTCTGCTCAACCTGGGGAAGGCAAAGGGACAAAATTGCCAAAGTACAGAACAAAGGACCTCCTGGCATGGCCATATTAGGCACTGCCCACTGTAGAAAAGAGTCAAACATGCTTTAAAAGTAACTGCTGCCACCAGCTCTACCCTGGACACACTTGTACATTCACCAAAAATCCTTTGAGGGTCTCTAGGACCTTAAAAATGAAAGAGAGACCTGAGTGCACTGTACTGTAAGATACATTGTGCACTGATAGAATGTTACCAACACAATGGCTACAAAGTAAAAGTCCAAGGGAAGCAAAGTCTCCCAGTACTGATAGTCTGAAGGGCATGTCAGTTTCCCCATAACAAGATGAGCAAAAGCTGCTGTACTCCGCTGGGAAGGATGGGCACCACTGGTAAAAGTCAGGCTAGGATGGTCAAACAAAAGCAAAAAGTTGGGGTGTTCACAACTGGAGGGAAAATTACCCATAAATGGAAATCTTTCCTAACAGTCGGCTACTATGCGAGCCGTCAAGTCACTGCTGGGCATGATGTCCTCCTGCATCAACCTCATCCTCCTTTGCGGACTACAGATGAGGCCTCTCCAGGAGTTTCTGGATGCTCAAGTCGCTGCTGGGCATGATGTCCTCCTGCATCAACCTCGTCCTCCTTTGCGGACTACAGATGAGGCCTCTCCAGGAGTTTCTAGATGCAAGGTGGCTGCAAGTCTCTGATCCTCGAAGGACAAGATCGCCCTCAACTTGGAGTTCCGACAAGCAATACAGTGTTGGGTCATGTGCTCTCATCTAACGCAAGGGGCCCCTTTCCAAGTCCCTCCTTACCAAGAGACAGTCACCACAGATGCTTCTCTGGAACGTTGGGGAGCTCACACCGGACAGTTGCACGCCAGAGGCCTCTAGCTGCCAGGAGAAAATACCCTTCACATAAACGTCCTGAAGCTTCGGGCGGTCTTCTGAGCCCTCAAGTCCTTCCCACCATTGCTGAGCGGTAAGATGGTGAGGATCTTCACGGACAACACCACCAACATGTTCTACATCCGAAATCATGGCGGGACACGCTCTCTGGCTCTTTCCATAGAGGCCCAGGATCTATGGCACTTGGCCATTCATCAGGACATTTTTCTCATCCCTTTTCACTTGGCAGGCACCAAGAACAACATCACAGACTCGCTCAGCAGGGAACTACATTCTTGCCACGAGTAGGAGCATCACCAGGACCAAGTGGATCTTCTATTCCACTAATGCGGTCAAACCCTGATCGACCTTTTCGTGACAGTAACAAATCCCAAGTGTCAGAAGTACGCCAGAAGGTTCCCGCAGCTGAGGAGCATGGGAGATGAGTTTTGGTGGGTGGGCCTTTTCCTATACGCTTTCCGCCATTCCCACTCCTGCTACGAGTGATCAACACACTATCACTGCAGGATGATACTCGTTGATCCGGCATGGCCGCGACAAATCTGGTATCCAGACCTGCTACATCTGTTGGCAGCGCCATCCATCAGGCTGCCACTACTACTTGACCCTCTTTCCAGAGCGGGAGGGGTGATTCTACACCACGACCCAGTGTCGCTGAACCTCAGGGCTTGGGTCCTGCAGCCCTCGAATTTTGACATTATTCTTTACCTGTGGAGTGTAAGGACATCCTGGCCAAGGCCAGGGCCTCTTTAACGTTGACCGTGCTACGGCCATAAGTGGAAGCCTTTCTACGTGTGGTGCCAGGCACAGAAGATTTCTTCTCTGCGTGTCACAGCCCTGCAGCTCCTACCATATCTTCATTCCTTGGCCAAGTCTGGACAGGCTCACGCCTCTATCAAGGTACATCTGGCTGCCATATCCCTTACACCAGGACACCAGGTCGGCCTTCCCTGTGTTTGCATAAACTCGTCAAGGAGTTCCTCAAAGGCCTCTTCAGGAGTTTTCCAGCAGTGAAGGCTCCTGCCCCAGCTTGGGAACTCAATGTGGTCTTGACTAAACTCATGGGGGCGCCCTTTGAAACGATGCACCCAGCCCCTCTCAGGTTTCTCTCATGGAAAATGATCACCTCGACCAGTCGTGTGGGGTGGGGGGGGTCCAGGCCCTGTCTTGCATGCAGCCGTACTTGTCCTTCCACAGTTCAAGGGAGGTGCTGCGTATATAACCCACCTTTATGCCGAAGGTGCCGTGGGAGTACCACCTCAACAAGCCTTTGGTGTTACCTGTCTTCTTCCCGAAACCGTCATCGCCAGTGGAGGGGCCTTGCATTCGCTTGATGTTGCTCGTGTGTGATAGAGTGGAGATGCCTGCAACTACTGGCCTAAGTGTCTTCGCAACAGAATTCACTTCAATGATCAGCATTTTATATGCTGATTTCTCTGCTTTAATCACCACAAATGGATGCATATCTGAAGAATGCTCTTGGGCAACGTCAGGAACTGCTTCCCCCACCCCACCGCGTACACCCACGTTTTTGGTTCCCGGCACCAGGGAGCCACCCGTATCACTGCCAGCGGCTCCATGGCCTACCGTGCCACTGCTTGCCTCTGTTCTCCGGAGTGCCTGAACCCCACTATGCCCCACAGTGGTGTTCATCTCCACTGACCTCATTTATAGGACATGGGCGGTGCCTCCTCTCTCGGCACATGGCCTCTCCTTCTCGCTCATAGAGGCTAGCATTACATCTCCTGGGGTACTGGAAGATACGACAGTGAGAGGGACCGTATTTGACAGCAGTTCCTGCTCATAACATTATGCGGTGGCCATCTTGAGTGGGGCTCCCTTACTGTTCTTGCATCAAATGAGCTTCTTGGAGGCCATCTTGATATGGATGCCTATATATAGGTGGCCATCCTGATTATTTACTGGTCTACAACAGAGTTCCTCTTCTTTATGTTTGACGCCTTTTACTCTTGACTGCTACTGGACCTTGGAATTGCCTTTTGGATTGCCTTGGACTGTGTTAGGATATGGTTCATTTTACGGTTTTCACCCAGACTTCTCACAGGATTGTAACTCAAACAGTTGATTGGTTTCTTCACCTTGCACAAGGATATTGCTCAGACATATACCATCTGTGTGCCACCGGGTCACGGATCGACCCTTCGCCTACTGCCTTACAGATCTGAGCAACAGGAGAACCCAGCGGTACTTGGATGCCCACTGTCACCTCCATTTGCAGGCTCCAGGTAGAGACGCTTTTACTTACCTTCTGTGCTTTGTCCCTTTCAGGTTCCCGACCTCTACACTTCACTCACGACAGCTTCCCAAGGTGTCAAACAAGACTGCCCATTGTCCTTGCTTTTCTTTTAAAAAGGAACTCCCCTCTGGCCCAGGCCTGCAGCACAGCAGCCCTCTTGCGCTTGTCTCCTGATCTATGATGCTTTTTTGTGACCGCTAGTACAGTCCACTTTTTCCTTCTACATGGCCACTCGGTATGAATCTTGCGCCTGCTCTCCCACACGAAACTGGGGAGTGTCCTTTCCAACAGGATGCCTTCCATCCTCTTCTCCTTCTACCTCACTAAAATAGTCGGTGCCAGTTTCAACATGATGCTCACCAGGGAAAAGGACAGCCCATTGCCCAAACCATAAGGGCTGATGGCGCTTCCAAGTTACTTGGGCTCTTTTGCCCAACTTCTAGCAAAGATAGAGCACTGGACATTGCCTAAGTGTGTCCTAACGCTCAGCGCTAGGCATGTATAATGTGCTGTGCATAGTCAGTCTTTAACTCCATTGTTTCCTATCTGTGTTGTGGCTCCCTCAAACCAAAAGTTAAAGTCTTCCAGGTTCCCCGTTACTGCGTTTCTTCCTCTCTGCCTTTCTGGATTCCTTCTCTTATCTACATTTCACCATTCCTTGGCTCTTCTGGGCTAGTTGCTTGGCACTGCCTTTGTATCCTGGTAAAAGAAGCAAAGAAACAAGGTGACCTTGGGAAAAGGTTGCACAAAGGGAAAATCCAGGAAACGGAATGAAAAAAAACATCAAAGAATGTCTGAGTCGCTCAGGGGATGAGATGACCGCATTCTCGGTCCTCAAAGAAGGACAAGCTAAGATCTGGGATACATCCAGCTATTAGCAGGTTTCAATGACAAAAAGAGTCAGATCTGGAAATGAATCTACAATTGTACTTTACTAAATGTATAAAGCGTGGCCACTGACCAGGAGGCTCAAGGGCGCTAAGCATAGAAGACAGAATACAATCATCCAGAGGCCGTATGGGGACATGATATTGGCAGAATTAAACACAGGAAGTATTTAATTAAACAATTACTTACTTGTGGTGGTTCAGACACTGACATAAGACATCACTAGATGATAGGCTAGGAGACCCCACTTGACGAGGACGACTAGATTGCAGGAAAGGGATTCAAGAAATAGAAGGAAAAGCTGAAATTTATTGAGATTATTTCATCAGCCATTAAGAGTTCCCGGGCTTTGCCATCCTTCTGGGATCTGACTGAAAACAGTTTGCCCCCACCCCATTGTCCTCACAGCCACCTGCAAGATCTTGGTTGCTATGACAGACTAGGAGGTCCCATATTACTGGGCCTAGGATCATCCAAGAAAAGGATTCAGGAAATTGAAGCACGGCCATTTCATCAGACACAAATGGGACCCCAAGTGTTGCCATCAACCTAGGACAAACCGGAAGAAATGAACCCCCATTGTGGCCAACCTTTTCCCAGTGGTCTTCTCATGTTCTGGGCAGCTGGATAGGCCAGGAGGCCCCAAGTGATCAGGTCTCTGCATCATTGCCTATATAGAGTTGCAGAGATGGCCTGGCCTGGGTGGCCCTGTGAGGAGTGACTGAATAACTGTTCAATCTAATTGGTTGTTTGCCAGGCTCCCAGTCACATTGTACGTAATTCCAAAGATGGCAGACAATGTCTGCGGAGTGCAGAATATTGTACAGCAAATGTGTTTCCTTGGCCAACCCCTACTAATTAGTGTGCACTATATTCAGGGATGTACTAATTTGTTAATCACTTAGTCATACTCAAGGTACATAATATAACCTAGTATTATGTGCACAGCAACAGCCACACAATACAACCATCTGGAACAAGCCCCTCCTCTCCTTCATCTGACGGCTGTCTTGCGCAGGCCTCCCATTACCCCCCTTCAGCCTTTACAAGAACCCAATGCTTACTCCCACCCTCCACCTCCTCACTTCGGGCGACACATCTACCCACACGTGCCTCCAAACACCTTCCCAGCATGGCAAAGCACATTCTGGCTTCCTGCCGGGCAGCCTGGTGCTCTCAGCATTGGAGAGAATGAGACACTTTAGAAATTTAGTTCTAAACAGGTCGCAGCATAGAGGCTTGCTATGTCAAAGGAATGTTATCTATATAGTGTGTCTTCATACCAATGTGAACTATGATCAGTGAACAAATGCAGAACATAGCAGGCATGGCTAGCCTGATTTTCCTCCTGTGAGAATACCTTCTTTAAGCTTCATGCCGTACACTTGAAGAGGGTGCGCTGAGGGAAAATATGATTGTGACAAGGCACTTGGCAAATGCATGGTTTGTTAGTTCAAATTAAAAGTTCAGTACTTATTGTTAGATTTAGTATATACGCTAGTGTTTCATTCATCATATGTTAGCCAATCAACTACCATATCTCACAGAGAAACTGTAATTGTCAAATGCAGATTCTGCCAAATGGTTGCCATAAAGAGACAGTAGTTTGGAACAGCCTTGCTCTAATGTCCTATGCTTAGCAAGAGAGATATACTGAGGGATACTTGGTAAGATCTTCAATTGAAGAAAGATCCAACCATTCTAATTCCTATTCTGTACACGTGACCATGTGGAGACCTGGAGCTCGGTAATGGTCACACAGACTGACATTCGACTGTATGCCCTTGCTAAGCAGCATTCCAATTCGAGGTAGGCAAGAAAATGAGGGCTCGATCCTGGCCAGAGACATTAAGGGATTTGTCTTGCTCTTCTCCTTGGCCTTTTGATGCCTAGCAGAGGAGCTTTCGCCTCATAGTATTATCTCCCTGATCGACTGTGCTTTGACATTGGAGGTTGGCCCAGAGCGGAGGCCCTTAGTGTGTGCCAATCTTGGAATACTGAAAGTGTATATTTCTCCTTTGGTAGCATACACTAAATGTCTAGCTGTAGAATGTTTCCCAAATGTCTTAAAACAGACATGCTTTTTCTTTTATGGTGACAGTCACTTTCCAGTGATGTCAGATATGGTGTTATCAGTAATAAAAGTGCCCCCTTCGTCAGGCTGGAAATCCTTGGAAAAAGAAAACACAGTTACACTTTAGCTTGACAACTGTATTTCTCCTCTAAAACAATCACTGTCCCTTGGGTCAAACTGCCCCCGTCCAATGACAGTCCTCTCCTTAAGCTGCACTCCTGGAGGCCATCTTCAGATTTGGTAGCATATAAAGTGGCAGTATGGGCCAAGAAGAGTCACAGAGGGGAAGGCGGGAGGGTTTGCATGTGAATCCATGCCAGACATGCTGGAGAACAGGAGTTACGGGTAAGTAACTTGTTCCTTCTCCAGCATGGGGTCTGGCATGGATTCACATGCTCATGAATAAAGATTACACAGCAGTACTCATACACAACCATGGGAGGTGGCAAGGCTCAACAGAAGTAAAAACACTCACTCCTGGAACAGACTCACCTCAATTGAACAGGTTGCGTAGCACTGCTTGGCCGACCCGGGACACCTCCCTGGAATCCCTGTTGACGCAGTAGAACCTCGTAAAGGTGTGCCTGAACCTCCACGTAGCAGCCCTGCAGATGTCAAGCAGGGGCACACCAGGGACAAACGCTGTCATTGCTTCAATGGCCTATGGTGGAATGGGCTCTCGACCGACCTGGAAGGGATCTGTAAGCCAGCCAATGACAGTGCATGATGAAGCCAGAGAGCCATCTGGAGATGGAAGCTTTCGACAAGGTCTTCCCATGATTCATAGGTCCACAATTGACAAACAATTGAGAAGTCTCCCGAAAACCCCTACGTGCGTGCCACCTAAAACGTCAAGGCACGAGCAACGTCATGAGAATGCAAAGTCCTCTCCGCTGGCGACGATGGATTCAGGAAGAAGACAGGCAACACCAAGGCTCGTTGAGGTGGTACTCTGACGGCACCTTCGGCATACAGATAGGGTGTATTTTGAAATGGCCACATTGGGGTTGTTGTGCCTTCTGTCAATATGAATAAGATCAATAAATACCTCTGTAAAAATGTTAAAAACAACATTAGTTAATAGTGTGATAGGCTCTGAAACACATCCGGCATACTCGAGCTATGCTATAAATGGAATAATGGGAACAAGGTAGACAAAATATTCTAACCTTTAATATTTCTCAATCCCATATCTTCAGATCAGCCTAGAACGACACATACCAGAAGACCAGTACCACATGAGCCAAAGTTGCGGATAGTTATTTATTTGTATGCCTTGCATCTCTTTGGATCACACCATTCATCACCATATTCTGCCCTTATACCAAAATGTATGAGAGTCATGAAGATAATCTCAACCATATGAGGAACCTACTTAGCCTTTTCCAAAAGCAATCCATCACACCTGTGGCACCGATCAGCATTACCCATGCTGCCAGACAACCTGGGAGAACTCCATCTGGACCTAGTGAGGGGACAGAGAACAACCACAGAATGTATTGCCTTCTCAGCCATACCTCATTCATATCCAAACAGGTTGCAGAAATATATTTCAAATGGGTTGTGTCCTCCCGCGTATCCTTATCTTTGATATTTTCAATATCCAACTTCGCTGCTTGGGCAAAAGAATTTCAGCAGCGGGCGCTGTGCGTCAAAGCTTGTCGAGTCGATGTCCCTCGACGGCCTCCGTCTCGATGTCAACGTCACCGCTGGTATATGTAGCATGCACAACCCCCATTGGCTTCTGTTCCGTTTTTCCGTCCTTACGCTTTGGATGCGGTACGCCTCGTTCCTTCACAGGAATATCTCAGATACTTCTTTGAGAAATGTCATCACATTCTTGCAGTAGAATAACAATGGCTTTGTCTTTGGGGTCGTCCAACCCGAGATCTGGCTTAAAAAAAATGCTATGACTGTGGTGCGAAGATGTCCATGACAGACCCTCACAGGATCTGCCTGTGGTGCCTGGGGTCAACTCACTCGTCATCTGAGTGTGAAGACTGCCTTTCTATGACAGCCAAGGCCCTGAGAGAGCGTAGAGGGAAGCTGGCGGCAAGTAGATCCCAAAAATACCCTTCCACTCCGCCAAAAAAGCAAAAAGCTTTGGACGAGTAGAGAACTGTTTCTCCTTGTTGAAGAAAGAACAAATGTTCCCGGTCACAAACTGGTTCACACCACTCGTCGACCTCTAGACGCAGAAATAAACAGCGCCATAGATCGCCATCTTCCTCGTCTACAAATTCCTCACTGCAACAGGCTATTTGCCCCACTAAATCTAGTTCCCCAGCCCACTGGAAAGAGTTTCAATTACGAATGTTAAAGGTGTTCGGGAAGGCGGCCTTGCCCCCCTCGGCTACACCTGAAACACATGCTCTGGTTGAAAGACCTCATAAGCACAAGAGCTGTGCATCTTCGGACCCGGTGGATAAGACTCCTCAAGAGCGATTAAAAAAATCTCTTGAGTCGAGAAAAAGTCCCCTCAAGGACTGGGCCATCAACACTGAAAGACTCAATACCATCCGGGTCAAAAGGTGACTGGTCTCAACTCTGTTGACAGTATCAGCAGAGCTATGGCGGCAAGTACAGTAATGCATAGATTTGCCTGGTTGAGAAAGTCAGGATTTGGCCTAAACATACAATCCAGGCTTCTGTACATGCCCTTTGACGGCACTCATTTATTCGGGAACAAAGCTGATGAGAGTTTGGAGAAGCTGCAAACTTCCAAGGCGGCAGCAAAATCCCTTTGTGCTGCAATCAGACAACCTCCAAACCGCCCCGCGTGTACATCCTGGAGGGGTAGGTCCTTTTGCCACTACTCCACATTTGGAAGGGACAGAGGACAGCCAGCTCAAAGAGGACAAAGAAGATTCCCGCAGTGGACGGGGAAGAAATACTAAGACTGCAACAGCAACGGCTGCCTTAGCTTCAGCCACTGCATCAGCCGCTCCAAAACCCGTCAGGTCTTCTTTCACAAAACTGCAGTTGGAGGCAGATTGTCACATCATCTGACAGAATGGCAGGCTATTACTTCAGATGCTTGGGCACTGGAAACAGTTGCCCGGGGTTACTGCCTTTTCTGCGAAAACCTCAGAGTCATCCACCGGGGAACAACCCTTTGAAAGTACCAGGTCTGCTCCTTAAGCAAGAGATTTTAACCCTGCTAGAGAAAGGTGCTATAGAACCAGTACCTGTAGCAGAGAGGAACACAGGTTGGTACTCCCTGTATTTTCTAATCCCAAAGAAGGACCAGGATTGAGACCCATCTTGGACTTAAGAGACTTGAACAAGTTCCTCAGGAAGTAAAAGTTCAGGATGGTAACCCTTTCTCAGATCCCTCAGGCCCTCCAACTTCAGGATTGGATGGTATCATTGGACCTTCAGGATGCTTACTTTCATGGGCCGATCCATCTCAACCACAGACAGTACCTGAGGTTCGCCATAGGCGATTCTCGTTATCAGTTTCGAGTTCTGCCATTTGGGCTGACCTCTGCCCGAGGGTTTTCACCAAACTGATGGCGGTTGTGGCAGTGAATCTCAGAAGGGGTGTAATACATGTTTACCCCTACCTAGAGGATTGGCTGATCAGGGCCAGTTCCCCAGAACAGGCCTTGGATCATCTCAGCTACATCTGCCACTCCCTTCACAGATTGGGCTTCTCTCTCAACTTCAAGAAGTCCCACATGATACCATCACAAAGACTCCAGTTCATCGGAGCAGTCCTGGGTGCATCTCTGGGAAAAGTCTTGCCACCAGAGGTGAGGGCTCAAGACATTCTGCAGATGGTGACCAAATTCCAGAATGCCCAGCGTCTACTGGCCTTCGATTTTCTAAGGTTGCTCGGCCTCATGGCATCCTGCATTTTTCTAGTGCCAGTGGCTCATCTGAGAATGAAATTGCTCCAATGGGCTCTCAGGACTCAGTGGCCACAATTCTCAGGAATGATGTCAGACCTCCTACAAATCCCAAGCAGAGTCTCACTGGATCTTCAGTGTTAGGCCTGTCGTGAGAACATCTTGAAAGGAGAACCATTTTTGGCAACCATGGCCGGAGATAACAATGACAGACGCCTCACTCATGGGGTTGGGTGAGCCCATACCAAGGATCTGACAATCAGCGGTCGTTGGTCTCCATCGTAGTCCAAACTACATGTCAACCTTTTAGAGCGGAGGGCGATCAGACTAGCGCTGAAGGCCTTTCTGCCATCTGTACGGGGAAAGAATGTCCGGATAATGACGGACAACACAGTGGCCATGTACTACCTCAACAAGAGAGGAGGTGTAGGGTCACTACCACTATGCAGAGAAGCAATGCAGAGAAGCAATGCAGAGAAGCAATGCAGCTCTGGTACTGGGCAATACAAGAAGGAATCTCTCTGTCGGCAGTTCATCTAGCCGGAGAGAAGAACACAACGGCGGATGCTATGAGCAGGCAGAGCACAGTCTCCCAAGAGTGGGAACTAGCTCAGGAAGTCCTTTAATAGATCTTCACCCTTTGGGGAACCCCTCAAGTGAATCTGTTCGCGACCGGTACCAACCGGAAGTGTGAACTGTACTGCTCAAGGGAATTTCCCCCAAGAGGAGCTTGTGAGACGCGTTCGTAGTGGACTGGGAATTTCCACTCCTGTACGCATTTCCTCCAGTCCCTGTGATTCCTCACGTAATCAGGAGGTTGAGAAAGTTCCGGAAATCCATAATTGTAGTGGCCCTGGATTGGGCCAGGAGGGCGTGGTACCCAGACCTTCTGGACATGTGCATCTGCCCTCCGATACCTGTTCTACTAAGAGAGGCCCTTCACTCGCGAGAGGAGGGTTGGGTTCTCCATCCAGATATCAGGACTCTCAGCCTTCACGCATGGTTTCTGAGAGGCTGAGATATAAGGATTGGGACCTTCTGGACGACGTAATGGAAATTTAGCTTTCGGCCAGAAGGCCAGCAACTAAATCTTTGTACCGCTGCCACTGAAATAAGTTCTGCAGCTGGTGTAGAGATGAGAATTTTGACCCTTTTATATGTAGTACACTTATGGTGTTATCCTTTTTATTACACCTGACACATCTATTTTTAAGCACACTTCAGAGGAAATCTCTTACTTTAAGATACCTCTGATAGTACAATTCTTAAATGGACTGTCAAATGTTTTCCCTACAATCCTGTTTCAAGTCCCACTTTGGGATTTTAACTTAGTGTTTTTTGATGGGAGCACCTTTCAACCCTTTACACTCCTGTCCTTTGAGACTACCAACTCTAAAAATCATCTTTTTAGTGGCAATTATAGCTGCCTAAAGGGTGAGTGAGCTACAGGCTTTATCCTGCAAGCCTCCTTACACTATCATTTATAAAGAGAAAGTGGTACTGAAAGTGAAGCCCACTTTTCTCCCCAAAATCATCTGAGTTTCATCTCACTCAGAAGATAACGTTACCATCCTTTTATCCTCTTTCACATCCTGGGAAGGAAGAGGAAAGGCTTCACAGGCTTGACCCTAGACGTGCACTGAGCTTTTACATCTCCAGAATGACAAGGTTAAGACAGGATGACCAGTTATTTGTGGGCTATTCAGGTCACAAATTGGGATTGGCTATTACCAAACAAACCCTATCCACATGGATTATACTAGCAATAGCGGAATGCTACATACTGGTGGGGAAAGATCCTCCAGAACACCTAAGAGCTCAATCGACCAGGGACATTGTAACTTCTTCTACTTTACAGAGGGGAGTGTCAATAAGGGATATATGTGCAGCTGCCACATGGTCATCTGTACACACCTTCACTAAACATTATAGTTTAGACTCTTCTTCTGGTCAAGAATCTGCATTTGGCAAAGCAGTGTTGCATTCAGTGCATACACAAACATAAAAAAATTGTAGTCGGACTAAATTCTACTCCCGCCTCCAAATTACTTAAACTACTTTGGGAGTGTATGAAAGATAAAGAATACATGGGAGGACGCAATCCATTCGAAGAACAAGTTACTTACCCCTGGTAATGTTCTTTCAACTGAATCTTCCTCCCACGTATTGCTTATCGCCGCTCCCAATCTACCCCGCAGCAGAATTTCCCTTGTGGTTGCAGTCTACGCTCTCTCAGGGGGAGTAACTGTTGGACACAAGATAAATGTTCCACTCGTAAAAACAGAACTGAGGCCAACAGGAGTTGCATGTGCTACATATACCAGCGGTGACGTCGACATCGAGACGGAGGCCTTCGAGGGACATCGAGTCAACAGGCATCGACGCACAGCGCACCCTGCTGAAAAAGAAAATTCTGAAGCAGCAAAGCTGGATATTGGAAATATCAAAGATAAGGAATACGTGGGAGGAACATCCAGTCGAAACAACGCTACCAGGGGTAAGTAACTTGTTCTTCCTGCTCACCTAGGACAACATAGACTTAGTTCTCATCAACGAAGCATGGCTAACATACAACTACTCTGCAACGCTCTTCTTTCAGATTACATGGTCACATTTGTCAGCCACATAGCAAGAGAGGAGGATGTAGCACGCTTCCATGCAAGGATTTTGATTGCCACAAAGTTATCACCCTCAAACACCCTTCTGGACTGGGAATACCCCCATTGAAGTAGTTGTCACACCTTTATTTGTTTCCCTTAATCCTTCAACTACCCCCCTTCATCTACGCATGTTCGCATCATTGAGAACATACCACTTGATCACCTACTAATAACCCACTATCATTGGAGTGTTCAACCTATGGCTGTAGTTAACTGGTTTTTATTTAGAAATTAGTTTACTACAAACTTTTTTTCATTTCTCTTTTGTATTAAATTAATCAAAATGATATAAAACAACACTAATCCACAACATTGTTAAAAATGAATTCAATTAATTCTTCATTTCATCCTAGTAAATGTCAAATTTAAAATAAGATTTCAAGCAAGAACTGAGTACTGAAAACAATCACAGTTTTCTCCTGACCCAGTAGAATGGCATTCCATCGTTCCTCTGGGTTTAGTACAGATACGTCATGGGCGAGGCGTTGTGTGTATTTAACTCTTATTTGGGTTAATGCCTCGCATTGTATTATTATATGCTTAAGTGTTTCTACTTATTGTTTATCATTACAAAAGTGACAGCACTTTGGTAACATTCCCAGTTGATTCATTTGGCGTAGGAGTTCACGAGTGGGGAGTAAATGTAACCTAAATCTTTAAAAAGATCACAAAACTTTGTCAATGCAAACAGTTGAAGGTACGATGGTAGTTGATTTAGTTTGCGAGCTTCAATTTATAGACATCTGATAGTCCGCTTTCTCATGCTGTCTCTGTATCCAGTATGTATTCTGAATTTTCTTTTTAGTGCGATAGGATTTTGCGTTAAAGTGTCAACTGATGTTTCCAATGCGTCAAGCCAGGCTACACATCTCACCTTCCATTTATTCAGCATCAAATTTGTTGCGATACTCGATCTTGATCTAAATATTTTCATTGCCACGATGTCATCATCAGCTAGAATATTAAGTTAAAGGTCTACAGTTTTCCATAAAACTAATGAATGCAAAGACTGAAGACCTACTTCAAAGCGTTTTCTCGGAATCGGGAATGATTTTGGTAATGCCAGAACTTTTTGCCAGAAAATGCCTTCCAACTAACTAGTTAATGGAAAACACAAATAAAAACCTTCCCTGTGAACCTAGATGCCATCAACTTCAAATGTTTTAGTGTAACGGGAAATGTGTGCAGTGTGACACAGTTTAGATGAATGGTCTCCAATAAGTCTCTCACAACAGCGTTAACCCTATCTCTGCTCTGTGATGACCATTTTGCTATTCCATTCATCATATACAGCCTGCCTGCAGTCCTACCCAAAAGAACCAACCCTCAGTGAGAGCCATCACATAATAAAAGGATATCAATCTAGATTACTTTCTTGCAGCTCTTAAAGCCTTGAAACCCGACTTCACCATGTCAGCTCACCCAGGAACACCTGGGACAATGGAGTCCAAACCTTCCATGAATAGAGATTGCCAACCCCCAAAAGGCTGGCCCCAAAGAGGTCCTTAAAATGTTCCTGATTAACACATGTCTCTAGATGATAAATATATGTCTATTTCTGGGAGTTATCAAAGCAGGCTAGGAGACACAGGAACACTTGACAGAGGGCTCACCCAAAGGGTTACAAGAAGAGTGCTGGAGTAGCAAATAGCTGGGATATGTAGGGGGAGAGGAGGAGGAGGAGAGTTCAAAAGGGGAGATGTAGGTTTGTTTGGAGTGATTGGCAAGAGGTTCTTTGACAAATGGGATCTTCAGGTCTGTCCTGAAGTAGGATGGAGGGGGACATATTCATCTGGGTTAGTAATTAGCAGGTAAATGCCTGTTTCCTGTGTAACAGGGTCAGGGTCATGACCCTATCATGGAGGGCAGGGATCCCTCCCAGAAGTGAGGAGAGGCAGTTGTGGATGCCCTTTCTGTGGTACGCCCCCTCATATGCGATGCAGATTAACAAAGGTACCACTTTTTGTCACATGATGCCTTCCAGTACTTTTTCTGGCCAATGTTCTCGCTTTTCCATTTAAGGACCCCAACTCCCAGAGTACACCTGGAAGTGACCATAAAAACCTGGACCGGAGCCACGAAAGTGGTTGCAAGAACAGAGAGAGATTAAACTGTGGATTTCCTTGTACAAAAGAAATGAAACCCTCCACACCCAACCTACTTTCCTCAAGTGAATGGTGGGGCAATGGAAAAAGAATGAGAAGGGAGGAGTGGCTGCAGGGCAACAAGAGAGAAACAGAAACTCTACCCAAACGGAATGGGCAACAAAACCCAACAGCATATAGGGATACAGAGCACACTGGCCCTCTGGCTACTACCACACCGTCACAGACTGGAAACAAAACAATGCAACATACGAAGGGCTTAGAGGTTTTTTTCCCCAAAGCTTTTCACCTGTGTAACCCAGCCAATTCAGAAAAGACAGGCACAGCTTGGTCCATAGTCTGAGGTGAGCACTTCATCCAGTGGAAGGGAGAGGGGGAGATAGAACCAGCAGGAACACAGTATAAAAGAGAAGTGAATGAGACCAAATGAGGTTTGTAGGAGTGAGGACAGAAGGTCTGGAGGTGGACCAAGAGACTAGGTGGAGGGCGGAAGGGGTAGAGGAGTGCTGAAGAGTTGATAGAAAAGTTGGAGCAGTGTGCAGGTGAGATATTTTGTGTGAGAGAGAGCGGTACTAGTTCTATGGAGTGTAGTGTGATCAGGGAGGTGATTAAAGGCAAATGAAAAAGGATAGAGAGTGGAAGAAGTGAATGAACAGTTAGAATGACAGTTTGGGGAGAGTGTATGGTCTGAGGGATGAGGAGAGATCAAGGCGATAGTAATGTTGAGGGCAGAGCAAATTAGGAGAGAGTAACGGTGGAGATAGATATTCGGAGAGAGTGTGGTATGGCGTATATAGAGAAGACGGGTGTAGTGAGAGGTGAGAAGGGGTGTAGTAAGATGTGACGAGAGTGTTGCAGTGAAAGGTAATGAAAGGTGGAGGAGAAAGCTGAGAGGAGAAGGCGAGAGAGAGTACATGAAGACCAGAAGGACAGAGAGATGGAGAGACAGGTAGACAGAAGGAGGGACAAAAAGAGGGAGCATGTGGAGGGGAAGGTGTAAGGAGTAGGGCTTCTGAATCTAGCACAATCTTAACAATGTCATTTGATATCTGTTGAAAGGTAAGGGTACCCTTAGGAAGTCCCGGAGGGTGAAATATAGAGAAGGCTCTGGCCTTAAGGACTCATTCATGGCCAACCAGCTTTTAGATAGTAGGGGTTACTGATCTCTAGTGAACATCAGCTTGGGGATCAGGGAAACCTGGGCTAGGGTGAATGGAGCCCAAGGGAGACGAGATAGAGGGGGACGGCCATTAATTGTACTACCCCTTTAGAGTTTAATAACCTTTGAACCGTCTCTGAGACTTAGCTTGTGTTATCAAGGCCATCTTTCACTCACAGCAGACACTTTCCTTCTGGAGATCCTGCTGATTTGCTAAAGTTGGCTATGCTTTAAAATTCCTGAATGGAGAAAGGGAAGTAGTCCCTCAGTGGACAGGTTACTAGGTGCTGGTTGTGTTTTTGAGTTTGTGTGTGATCCTTTATTGTACTGATGTCTCAAATCTGTAGGATTTTGCCATTAAAGTGGACAAAGATTGAATCTCAGAGGTGTTGCAATATGATCAGTGTGATGTTGCAAAGTGATGGGTCATGAATCCTTTTCAACACTTCCTTCTGAGTGTTGTGTAGATTCTAAGCAATGTGAGTAGCAGGGCTTCTATTGTACGTCTGCCCTGTAGAGAAAGTTGTCGAGCAGCTTTGCATGTCTCAGTAGTTTTTTGTCCCGTTTTACTTTATTCTTCTGTTCCCTTTCTTGATAGTAAAGATTTATTTCATCACCACTCACAACTTAGAGGCACTGGTTATCACAGAGATGTAGCTTGGCACCACCTTCTGGATGCCCTCATTCCCACAGCCATCAAGGACCACAAAGGAAAGACTGGAAGAGGGCTCACTATTACCCATAAGGTCTCAAGAAAATGCCCTTCAAGGAGCGATCCACACCCACATCCATTAATGTCCTCACCTGCCATTTCCAGCGTACCCAGGCTCACCCAGTAATCTTCCACCTGATCTAATGACCACCCCCAAAAACCCCAGCCTGTACTAAACACTGGGAAAGAGAAGTATTACAGTGAAATTGTTAGTTTGAAGTCTCAATCCAGTATCGGGGGAATCTGAAGGGTCCTTGAAGTGGGGCCATTCAGACAGCCATCTAACGCTGTTCAGCCAGCTCGAAGAAAATATCACCCTGACTACCGAACCAAGTAAGAGCCTTTTGGAGAAAATATGAGAGGCCTGGGAGAAGACAGTGGGAGCGGATTAGCAAGTACTGGAAGGAGCCCCGTATTGCTCCAGTGGCGAAGGCCCTCCTCGTACGATGACACAGAGGTGGAAGAGATCTCAGGATCTGAATGGGACCCGATTCTTGGCAACACAAGTCCCTTCTCAACACCCATGGGTGGCTTTCTATGGGCCCTAGTAGATGGCCAGCTCGTCATCAGTTGTCAATACCAAGTAGTCTTGATCCCTCTACAAGGTGTGGCTGCAGAGAGAGGAGAACCACCAGCAGTACCGCCAATGATCCTACAAAAGCTTTGCACTGGAGAACATCCCTCAGCTGTTTTCAACAATTTTGAGAGGAATGCAGAAACAGTAGGATGGCACCATGATAACTGCACTAGGTATGTTCCTCCGTTGTTGATTGGGGTAGCTCAACAATTCTTTAAAGCCTTAAATTACGATGGAGGATTCCCGTATGAGGATTTGAAGAGAGACATTCTCAAGCAATTGAGACAAGACCCGGGTGTATTATCATCTTCACCTCTTCACCTACACCTACGTCAAGATACAACTCCCTGACCGCTCTACTATCGAGTAAGTGATCTACCTAACAAGCGGCTGTCACGACCCTTGCCCAAAACCCCCTCTGGCAAACTCATTGGCCAGGTGGAGTCAGGACTCGGGCCTCTAGAGCCTGGCATCCTCCTCAAAAGCCCTCATGGGTCCAGTCCTGGCACCTATGGCACCAGGCTCATACACCATGAAAAACAATGTGCTTGGGAACTACTTTATTGTATTGTCAGCCAACATGGAGGCATCCACATAGCTTGGTTCCTAAGATCCAAGCTTTGCGGTCTAGTGTTTTGGATGTGGTAGCCTAGGGACTACTTTACCTGGATTATTTTGTTGGGACTATTTAAACCACACCCTAGCAAGACAACACGCTTCGCGTTACTTTGCAGCTTGCAACGTGACGCTCACCGTGTCCAGCTATTCCCTCCAACCTCGGAGAAGCAGAACCTGCAAGGAGACAAAAGGAACATCATTAGCAGCAGCATCTTACCTACAGTCTTCATCTTTAAACACTCGCAGCTACTGAGAACAGCTTCCTCGAATCTGCACGCCTCCCAGATAGAACAACCTGAAAGAGGAAGATAGAGGCAACATTAAAGAAAGCAGTAGATACATTTACAAATTACGAACTGCGCAAAAGGCTTACTTGGCTGGTCGCCTCTCGGCTGGCACCACTCCGGACATTCCACTCGCTCTGAAGAACACCGCGACCTACAAGGAAGGAAAACACAGGTTAGCAAAGACAAGACTTCGCAGCGCTGCGCATAGCGCTTACTTACCGTATCATAGCGCTCTTAATGCGCCATCATTTACCAGCGGGGCTCAACCAAGTCAGTTCGCCGCTCTGAAGCTCTGCATACCTAAGGGAGAAAAAAGAGACATTTTAAACAAAGAAAGGCATGCAGGATAGCAACAAAACTAAAGAACAGCAATAAAACCTACCTGAACAATATCAAACGGGCCGGCGTCAGTGAAGTAACTGGACCGCACTCGCCCATGAAAGACAAGGCGCCCCTGCAAAGAAGGCAGGAGGGAGAGCACGCCTAATTCTACCACAAGGTGAGGAGAGGGCACCAGAGGGACTGAAATCATACGGGGTGGAGGGAGGATACTTACCCCAGTAGGTCAGTCTTGAACACAGTCCTCCTCTATTTTCAGGCAGAACCTTCCCCGCAGACCACATCATGGCAAAGCTGAGAAGCATACCAGCGAGTAACCCGGCTAGGTGGCGTCCCTGTGGATACCAGGTGAGTGTAACAGCGGCTGTCAGATAAGACATATGAAGAGGTGAAGGAGTTGTTGGTATTGGAGCAGTTATAGGCTCCCTCCCCGCATATTTACAGAAGGTTATCTGACAGTTCCTTCGATCCAGTTTAGAAGAACTCATACAGACAGCAAATGCACACCAAAGTGCCATGTATGCCTGGGAAACGAGTGGGGTACCAGAGAAGCTGATTACTCAAAGCCGCTGTGGTGGGGAATGGAAGAGAGTCCAATCATAAGAAGACCTGGGCCCACCTTCCCAACTCACACTGAGAGTAAGCAAGGCCACGTACTATTTCAGACAGGCGGAAATACAGACCTATGCTCTGCCCTGAGATAATAAGTTGTTAAGCCTGGGGGAATTCGAGACACTTAGGGCCTCATTACACGGTAGGCGGAGGACCAAGGTGCTATTAGCACCTTGGTCCATGCCGGTAAAATACCGGCTCCGCCTTGGAGGAAAGGGGAATTACCACCCTATTCCAAGGTTGGCGTGGCGGTAATTCCCCCTTCCCCCATTGCCCTTCCCCATTCCCATTTTTGCCCCATAGGGCTCTATGGGAATGGGGAAGGCGCTAATTACGGTGCCGCAAATTGCGGTACCGTAATTACCACCCTGGTCCCTTTGCGGGTTGGTTTTTAACGCCTGCTAAACAGCAGGCGTTAAAAGTACCAACCCGCAAAGGGACCTCGTAGTAAGGCGGTAAGGGTTTACCGGTAACGGTGCCCTTACCAGTACCGGTAAACCTGTAAACCTCCGTGTAATGAGGCCCTTAGCCCTATTTAGTCCGGAAAATCCCGCTGAAGAACATATGGAAATATACTTCTTGATCCAGGTCCAAGGTTCCCCATTGAGGCAGAACCAAACAAATGGACGGAGGAACCCAAATACCTTGCAGATCTGTTTCCTAAGGAACATTAGGAAGGGCCCAAACCGGAAGCCTGAGGAGTATGTGCCACATGGGAAACTGATGATAAGTTCCACCTTCACGTTAAAATTCAAGGTCTCCTGACTAAAGCCCTCCGCGAGTCAGAAAGCAAAAAAAAAGAATGCTACATGGGTTGATCTGATGGCATTAGAAGACCCACACGCAGGAAGCCTGACACAGATCATGTGTGCATGAGGACATAGATGTATACCCCCAAGCAACCCTCACACTTGGGTTTACAAGAAATCACCATGCCAATGACTATCATGCCCAGATTGCTTGAGGAAGTCATACTCAGCCCAGATTTCCCACTCTTTGACCAATGTCTCAAGGAGGTTAAAGGATTCAGAGAATATTTTGCAGGGTGGGGTGGGTGTAAGTCAGCTAGTGAACAGGGACAGGCAGAAGAAAGGGTGGAGGTGTGCGACAACGCCAGTTCCATGGCCTTGCCAATAGGGGATGAGAACCCCTTTAGCCAGGGTTGGAAGGCCTATCCGGGAGAAATCCAGAGCCAGTTTTTCCCCTAAGGAGGATGGTGGTAGTTGAGAGGACCCAAGTTCCTGTACACCCCCTTGTACT
Organism: Ambystoma mexicanum; assembly: GCF_040938575.1. Taxonomy (NCBI): domain Eukaryota; kingdom Metazoa; phylum Chordata; class Amphibia; order Caudata; family Ambystomatidae; genus Ambystoma; species Ambystoma mexicanum. The sequence goes on from NC_090934.1 coordinate 1,246,254,088, forward strand.
GGTATGGTCTTGTGTAGTACACGCTTGTCTCCTGCCATGCCTTGCAAACAAAATGCTCACCAGACTCTTTATATCTGTCAAAGTACCAAGATACTAGGCTGAGGAAGTGGTGAAAACCAGCAGAGAGAGCGCAGTCACAGAGTGCTACACTCTATCTGTGCGAGGCAGCCGTTAACCGAAACCCAGCCAAGTATGGACAACCCTCTGGCAGCTCGCACAGTCAGTAATCCTGCAGCCTATGTGTAGAGTGACAGGAAAGAGTGAGAGAGGCCATGGAGAAGAGCTGCGTGTAAGACAGTGAGCACTGTGCTCCTTGGCAACAACTAAAAGTAGCCATGGGCTGCGGACAACAATCTAGACAATCAAGGACCTAATAAGGTGCCACAAAACCCACGTAGACGTTCTTTACCTTAGGAGGACCTGGACTAGGACCCCCTAACACAAACATGGACAATGCACTATCTGGGCTGCCATTGCAATTCTGTGGTGGTTCTGTGCGAGGGACAGGAGAGGGGCAAAGCCACATCATTGCTGTGACTAACCCCACCCGGGTGGGAAAGATACGGGCAGATTGGTCAGGGAACACTGAACAGTGGAAACAAGGGGAGCATAAAAAGGACAGGAAGTGGGACGTTGTGAGTTGTTCGAGTGGGGTCAGAGCAGGAGGAGGTGGTAGACCAAGTTACTTGCAGGATGAAGGAAGGCGCAGATGAGTGTGGAGGCGATTTCTTGATGTATTGGTTAGTGAGTTCAAGTTGTACTGCAGTGTGAGTGTGTGTCAAAGTGTGGTAGGTGTGATTAGTTGAAATAGTGTAAGGAGTGAATGTGTATTGTTTGCGAGTTGAGTGACAAGAGGGTGTCTGAGTAGGAGCCCAGGAGGTGTGTGGAATTGCAGTAATGAAATGGAGGAAGGAGTAGTAGTGTGGAGGAGGACAGGCGTGGAGTGGAGAAGGGAGGATCAGAGGGGAAGAGTAGAGGGGAGGAGGATAGTAGTAATGTAGAAGACGGAGTAGTAACCTCAAAGGTTGAAGGCAAGGCCTAGAAGAAGTGAGAGGCATCTGATTGACATAGGAGAAGGGGGTAGAGAGGCCAGGCTGGTGGAGATGGAAGAGAGTAGTGAGAGGTGAGAAGAATGTGAGCATTGTAGAAGGAAGACTGAGTCAAGCAGGGTGCATTCAAGGCACATTCTCTTACCTCTTTTTGAACACTAACAACTGGATAGAGTAGGGATTTTTTTAGGAAGTCCAGGAGGGGTTATAGTCGTGGATGGCATCCCACCTTTAGGACCTCATATCTAGTACAAGATGGATCTTAGATGGTAGGGGTCAATCTTCCCCATCTACTAACCTGGGGTCGGGAACGCCTGGGTTAGAGAGAAGGTGCATTATTAGACAAGAGAGAGGGCAGCAGTGATCCAGCCCATTAAGAAGTCAATAAAAACCCTTGAACCATCACTGAGCATGCGAATGTTTATTGTGTCATCTGTGGCACTCCACTGCCATCATAAAAACAAAACCAAGCATATAAGGACTCCCTGTTCTGACAAGTACCATCACTCCAAGACTCTTACCCCCCCCCCACTAACATACTTTTACCTCTGTTCACTCCATACACATATCCCATCACACACACTTGTAACCTAAAGCCTGCTAGCACCCTACACCACCTATCACTAAACCCTTTGGGATGTGGAGAGCTCTCTGCATGACCCTGCAAAACCTCTACCTATCAACATGCACCCCTCATCTCCCAGACCCGAAGCTCTCCCAGTGTAGGTGTTCTGCTAGCAAATCAAGCAGATTACTGATACCTGGTCCTCCTCTCTGGGTATCCAAGATATCTAGTGTCATAAGTAGGAACCATCTAGAAACATTCTAGCACACGTGAACCAGTTACTTACTGCCTGCACCAATCAACACTTCAGGATTCACACCTGCCCATCTCTCTCCTCCCACTAATCTTTACCTAACATTTTCGCTTCCAAAACCATGATATTTGTATCGCGCTCATACACACGTGTTTCAGAGTGCGACAAGGTAAGGGAGGTGGAACAAGGGAGTACAAAAACAACGATCTTACTAGGCCCAGTGAAATTGAGAACACGCAAGTGCAGGGGAGAAAGAAGGGGGAAACGTGCAAGGGAGAGGGGAGAGGTGGAAAGCAGTAGAGTAACTTTGCTGAAGATGTTGGGGAGGACATGACATCTGAAGAAAAGGTGACCAAGCCAAATGAATGGGGACAAAATGGTGTGCCATGAAATTTGGGGGGGGACAAATACCCCTGCCCCTCCTAAAATTATGCCCATGGTGGAAAGTGCTGAGCAAGGGATAAATAAACAACAACTGGAAGTGCAGCTAGCAGGGTGGCAAGTGCGAGGTTTAAAGCACAGACAAGGGGTGTCTGATAAGTGCAGGTAAGGGGACTGTAGGGTTACAGATACAAACCCAAGTGCAAGGGTTGCCAGGGAGGCAGTGCGGTGTGTGGCTTGGTGGGCAGGGACCTGGGCCAGAAATCACAGAGCAAAGCAGACAGATCAGCAAGGTAGAGGAAGAGCGAAGGCAGAAGCAAAGAGGAAGGTCTTGAGGTGCTTCCGGAACCGGAGATGGTTCTCCTCAAGTTTCAGAGTGGCAAGGAGGCTGTTCCAGAGGGAGGCCCCAGCCAAGGATAGAGATCTACCCTCAACTCATTTCTTGGAGAAGCGACTGACCCTGTGGGAGTTGGAGGTGGAGGAGCGAAGAGCTCGAGTTGGAAGGTATTTACGGAGGGAGAGTTGAAGGTATTTTGGACCCAGGCCCCAGAAAGCCTTGTGTACAATGCAGCGGGTCTTGAATTTAACCCTTGCAGCCACTGGGAGCCAATGAAGAAAATCCAAGGCTGGAAGGATACGATCCCAGGGCTTGATGCCAAGGACACGTCTCGCAGTTCTGTTTTGGATAAGTTGCAGTGGGCGGAGAGTAGAGACAGGCAGATTTAGAAAGAGGCTTTTGCAGTCTACCCTAGAGAGAACCAGAGTTCTAGAGACAGTAAGCTTCTGGGGGAAGGAGAGGAAAGAAAGAATACTTCTGAGGAGGTGCAGTTGGTAGTTTGACTTCTTAGAGACATCAGTGATGTGAGGAGAGAAGGAGAGTGTGGAGTCGAAGATGACCCTGAGGATCTTAGCCTCAAAGGTGGGAGCAGGAAGAGGGCCAAAGGAGGCCGGCCAGAGAGTGACAGGAAAGGAGGGTGCAGGTGAGTCGATGAGGAGAATCTCTGTCTTACTGGCATTAAGGCAGAGATCATTGGCGGCACACCACTCCTGGATGGCAGAGACCGTCAGCGATGAGGGAGGGAGAAGAGGTGGTGGAGGGAAGCCTGAAAACAAGCAGAGTGTCATCCGCATAGCACTGAAAGTTGAAGCAGAGAGTGACAATGCGGTGGGCAAGGGGGGCCAGGTATTGGTTGAAAAAGCCAGGGATAGAGGTTAGACGCCTGGGGAACACAAGTGGAGAGTGAGATGGAGGAAAGGAAGGACCTGAGAGGGTCGATCAGAGAGGAAAGAGGTGAGCCAGCTAAGGCCTGATCGGTGATGCCCAGGTTATCACAGAGACGGTTGAGCAGGATGGCATGGTTGACCATGTCAAAGGGAGAAGAGAGTTCGAGTAGGATGAGGGCAGAAGGGATGTTAGAGTCAAGGTTGGAGAGAAGGTCTTCACAGATGCTCAGGAGAGCAGTTTCAGTGCTTCTGGCAGCTCTGAAGCCAGACTGATGGTCATGGAGACATCCAACAGAGTAGTGTGAAGAGTAAGCTGGGAGATGGCCAGCTTTTCCAAGAGTTTGCCCAGGAAAGGAGTGATAGAAATCAGGTGATAGTTAGCCGGGCAAGAAGGGTCGGCTGTGGGTTTTTTGAGAAGAGGGTGCACAAGAGAATGCTTCAGATGGGGGGGGGAGACTCCAGAGGTGAAGGAATGTTACATAAGTCAGCCAGAGCAAGGGTGTTAATGTGTTCCTTGATGGTTTTGGACGAACAGGGAAGAACCTGTTTTGACGAGACTTTCATAGAACGGACTTGTCTGGAAATCACGTCGGGGAGAACAGAGGAAAAGATGAGGAGGGAGGAGAGGCGGTTAAAGAGGGGCCAGCACTATCAGAGAGAGTTTTGGTGGAGGAGGAGAGGATGAGAGGGTGGACAGAATGTCCTGGGTTTTTTAGATGAAATGAGAGGCCACGTCGTGCAAAGGGCCTGGGAGGCGACAGGAGGGGTAGAGACTGCGGCAGGGTTGGCCAGCTCCTTGCAGTTTTTAAAGAGTTCAGCCAAGTTGTTAGATTCCGCAGAGACACAGGCTTGAATATGGGCTCTCTTCTTAGAGTGGAGACGGAGCCAGTATTGCCTTTGGAGCAGGCGGCAAGCCAGTTTGTCAGAGGATGCACAAGAAGCCTGCCATTTCCTCTCAGCCACCCTACACTTGCGTTTAAGAGTGACTAGGTCAGAGTTGTACCAAGAGTTGCACTTGGCTTTGGGCTTCAAGCAAATCCTCATGATGGAGGCGAGGGGCTGCCAAAAAGACAGTAGTAGCACTCCACATTACGTTATGTCACCTAACACTCTTACATGTTACATTAAAGAGATATGTCAATTAACCTCACATAAATATTCATTTTTTCCTTCCTTCGCACTGATATAAATAGAGGGAACCTTCCATCTGATATCAGGTATTTGAATAGAGACACAGACACACACTCTCACTCACACACACTTATACACTTTTGTTTCTCTTGATCTCTTTTGTGCATTTCTGATCAACACCTCTCTCGAACCGCTTCCTTTATTTTAGCTTTCCCGCAATTCCTAGCGATGCCTTCTCTGGGCTTGCAATCAATCTACCAGGGCATGTTTGAGGATTTGGGAATTGCACAACTGAGGGATAAGGCAACACTTGGAGGTCAGTATATACTTAGGGAATGTTTAATGTTTGAAAGATCCCAAAAGACGTGGTGGGCTAAGCCTAAGGTCCTCTCTGCAGCTCCAGGTCCAGCATGGGTTTGCAAACAGTGGCACCCGGCCCCGATACCTACCCCACCCCTCACACTGAGGGTCAAGCAGGGGACTTTTTGACATGGCTTTCCATTCTGCTTGGGTTCAAACGGCATTAAGCTATGAGGGTTGCATTAAGTAGACAGCACATTAATAATGTGTTATATTTAATAATACATATTATCTGTTAGGGGCGTGAGACCTAGGCAGCTCGCATCACACCAGTCATTCTAGAATTCTTGAAAGATTGTTTCTTATGAGGTAGGTGTCATCCGACAAGAAAATCGGCTAGCAATCTTTGGGCTAGGGCAGGACAGGGTAGGTCACCTTTATTTGAGAATGCAGTATACAAGTCAGTGGCTCATGTTTTGTTTTTACATCTGAAAGAGCAACAGTGAGCAGTGTGTCAAGGGCACTATGTACCTTGTTAACAATGATAGTGTCATGCGATCCGAAAAATGTCTGCCTCATAAGTCATAACTGGATGTTCCGGTATAACAGAGATGGCGGCCACATGGTCTGAGTTTTTAAAGTTAAACATTTTCTTTCCCCGGGCCTCAAAAATAGAAAAATGAGGCCCGGAGGGATATCAAGAAGGGGTTGGAACATGTCCATAGTCAGTCAGCGAAGGTCCAGGGATGTATCACAGTTTCACTGTGAGATATCGGAAAGAGAATGACATCATTTGCGAGTTATATGTTAAAGGTTGAAATTTTGTTTAACCAATAAAACATTAAAAAAAAAAAAATAGTCAGCGAAGCTCCGGTTAGGCCCAATTGATAAGCTTGTATGCTGTGTTCCATCCGCTGCTCACGACGGCCCGGTGAAGGTCTCCTAGGAAGTGACGTATGGGCGCTTACTGCATTCTGCATTTCCATCATCAGAGACAGAGCTTGCAGTCCCAGTAGACCTCTATGCATAAGGTGTAACTTCAGGAGCGTACCAGGGGAAAGTGGTTATTGAAAGACGTTTATTTAGTAAGAAAAAGGCCAAAGTAAAAGTAATTTACAGCAAAAACTATTTAATCAGCCGTATTATGGAGCACTCGGGGAGCGATGGTGAAAACGGAAGTGAACTGATGCAACATTATGTAATGCGCTTGAGCATTTCCTGGAATCGGGCTTGTTCTAGCGTTTTCGTATACATTTGTGAATTGTCAAAGCTCCTTTGGCAGCAAACAGGATGTGATGGAAGGGCTCTGATACTACAGATACTGATGCTTTGATTAATTAATCAGTAAATAGGTCTGTTCTTTAGCAGACCGTTGTCTTTTGGAAATCCACCAAAGTGTGGTTTAAAGTACAGGAGATATATTTGCTTTGCTCACAGCACAGCCACACCCATGCATCGCCCACCCAATCCCCCTACCCCCCACACACACCTCTACCCCTCAACATTGTCATATTTAATTTTCTTTTACTCGTCAAGCTGTATTTATGAAAGAGAAACCTCCGTCATATACTGCTTTTCTATATGTCAACACATCTGAAGTACCTCTGTTATAATTGTTTGGGAAGAAGTAGTAGTGAATGTGTTGTCTTAATTATAGGTATCAGTATAATTCTTTATTTGTTAACGAAAGTTCAAATAAATAATTCCTCACAAAGGGACCTTTAGTAACTAGTAAGAGTAAGAGGATTGTCGCTTTGTTTAGCAAAACTGGCAAGTGGATGAACATTTCAAGAGCAGGTCCTGTCAACAGGCAATCTGCCTTGGTTGCAATGCCCTGCAACCCACTGCCGGACCTTCAGTGCTGCGGAGGAAGCAGGACTACCTTAACCAGCGACATCACCGCCTGGACCTCTCCCATCGTCCTAATCTGGTGCCAATGATGGGAGTGTTGCCTCTGTCGCCCCAGCATTGGACCCTCCCTGCCAACGCAAGCCTCAGGTAGGTGTCATTATCACTTGCAGAAACTGCTATATGCCATAGCTCTGAATGCAGCAGCCTTTGAGGCAATCGAGGATGCCCGGCTGGGGCATGGGCACCACACCACAAGGTCATTTGCATTTTATTATTGAACATCTGCATGGAGCTAATGGTGTTTAATTTGGAGAAAATAAATACACTTGCCCAGCAGCGCACTTTGGCACGACGTCCTAGTTCTCAAATCCATTTTCTGTGTTGCTACTACAGGGTACGAAATTGAGGGGAGCTGGGAGTTATTTAGCTCCTGCTTGTAGCCTAGAAGAGCCTGGTTAGCTTGATAGCAACAGCTACCAGGAGCTATTTTTGGCCCCTCAGGCCATCTGATGCCCAACAAACCCACCTATGTGAATTTAACATTAGGACACATGTATATGACATTTAAAGCTTAAAGGGTAATAAATAATTGACAGAATAATATGGTTGCATCTTATGTGCAAGTTAGATTTGCAAAATGCTATGTACTAGCTCCTTGTTCCCAAGTGGTAGCTCCTGGTCACTGGTTAATGCGAGACACCCAGGAGCTGCCTTTAGCCCCTGCTTATCGAATCTTAATTTCGAACCATGTACTATACTCGTAGATATTTTTCTTTCGGAAAATAAACGTAACCTCTTTTTCAATTTTTATTTAGTATTATACGGTTAAATTAATAACTTAATACAAATCATTCCAGTCAAGTACACATCATCGACATAAAATCATCATCATCCCGAACATTGAAAAGGAAAACATATTATTCTAAAATCATTAAAATCTCAAGGACTTTTTCCAGAATCTAGTAAAATAAATAATACATCCTTCATTTGTTTCAAACATAAACATTTTCCAGAGAGCATCAGAGGTGATAGAGATATCATATCTAATAGCTCTAATTGCCTTTGCTCGTAAGATCACTGTCACCAAACACTCAAAAAAGTAGATGACAAGCCCACTCCAGTTCTAATTTGCCACAGAGACAGCAGAATCTTTCATTCCTAGGGATCTTAAACCATCCCCCCATAATCTCTAATGATTTAGTAGCGTTAAATTTGAGACACGCGTAGTCTCACACGAAGGGATAGCCTATGAAGTGCTGTGTAGGTATAAAAGAACCTGTTGACACTCTAGCATGTATGGAATAAACCATTCACTTGTGGATTTAGAGGCTAAGTTGACAGCGAGCTGATCATGAGTAGCAGCCTTCAGTGCGACCTTCATAATTAAGAATTCAGATTCATTGCTGAAGGATCCCCCTGAACTCTAGAAATCCACTTATCAGCTTCCCTTTTGATAGAGGCTAAAGCACTAAGCTGCATATAAGAGATTTTGCTTGTGAACATCTCAAATAGCCATCCCATGAGTGAGTTTTTTTCCAGCATGTGCTAATATCCAATACAGGGTTAAGCAATTCAGCGTAATTCGCTCTGAATGCCAATACATTGAACACCAAATAAAACATTTCTGATGAGACATATGAAGGCAGCCTTAAAATAAATGCTCTTGAAAATTATTATTTCTAGTTTAGAAATGGTTTACAAGCTTCCAAGTGCCCACATCTCAGCTGCATACGTAATAATGGACGAGATTTTCATTGAATACAATTTTATCAAAGTCCCAACTGAATATCCTCCCTCTTTACCTGCGAAAGAACAAATGCCACCTAATGTTTGTGCTGTTCTAATTTTGAGTTGGTTAATGTGAACAATACTATTGAGCTTAGAGACCAAGATGATGCCAAGGTGTGTTTAGTGAGTGACTACTTCAATGGGAACATCATTCATTTTCCAATTAATTCTGGCTGCCCTTTTCCATTTTATAATCAAACACCATGATCTTAGTTGTAGAAGTGTTAACCTTGAGTGAGTTAACAGCCGAATAAGCGTAAAGATTATTTAACGCAGTTTGAAGCCCTCCTGGAGTCAAGTCAAGGAGGACAATATCATCACCATAACTCATCCATTGCCACACCTTATTACCTAATTATGGTGGTATACAAGTCGGACCCGCCAATGCCTTCCCCATATCAGACAAGTACAGATTAAACAACATGGGAGCCAAGATACAACCCTGCTTGACTCCCATGTTGGTGTCAATCCACCAAAAAGGTCCCTCTATTATTGCCCTACAGCCGCACTTTGACCCGAGTCTTGTCATGCAGAATTGTGATCATCTTTAACAAGCCGGGAGCAATCCCCCAGCTCGTCAATTTCCCCCAGAGACTTGCTCTATCAACTGTATCAAAAGCGGTGCTATAGTCTATGAATGCTACATTGACAGGTCTAATATGAATCAGCCATGATATTTGGATAATAATAGGAAGAGCTAAAGCATTGACTGTAGTACAGCAGCCTTTTTCGGTAACTGGTTTGGTTTAATGGCATGATGTTTTCAGCCTCCACCCAACTAGTTAGTTCCACAAGAAGGACCTGAGCGAAAACCTTAGATGGAACATCAAGCATCGCCAAAAGGCGGTAATTGCGAGGGTCCCCGTGGGCTCCTTCCTTGAATACCGGACATCCTCTTTTATTAACAGAGTACATTAACCATCAGGAGCCCAAGAAGATTTTCTAATATTGATTAGTTTTGCAACCTCCTCCTTACTTTTAGTATACTTACCGGCGCTAAGAAAATGGTGAGTGCTAGTTTGCCCTGGTGAGTGTCCTCCAAGAGTGGTGGAAACATACTCAATCCATTCTTGCTCAGATACCCCATTGATATCACAATAAGTTTGATCGTTTCCGTTAATAACTTTCCAGAATGTACATGAATCATTGGTTGGAATAGTTAAAACCAGGTCTCTCCATAATTGACACTCGGCCAAATAGTGATGTAATCTCAACCATTTGCTGTAATTCCCCCTTATTAGCCTCTGACCAGTTGCGTGCAGTGTAGGATCAGAGACAGAAAGTGCCATGGCACATAGCTCTCTTTGAATGTTTCCCTTTTTATCCCTAATCTCTTTATCAAAACCATATCTGTGTTTTCAAAAAATCCTACTGCCCTCCTATTATTTCATACCATTCATTGAGAGATGCTCTCTCTAATCAGTGCAACACACCTTTCATATCTCACCAAGATAGAGGCGCCCAGTGATAAATTGGAATCAAGCTCAGAAATAAGCCATAAAGGTACAAGATCTTTAAAGACCTTGCGAGCAGTAACCGCTGCAGCCTCAATCTTAGTGGATGTCCATACAACTCGGTTTAGTGCACTGGTAATCGTGAGCATCCCAGATGTATGAGCTCATGAGACAGACCCCTTAATGCCAAGACTCAAGACAATGGGATAATGATCACTTTCTGTCCGATGATGTACATACATATCAATAATCTGTATGGGGGCTTTCACTACAAACACATCAATTATGCTGAAACTGTTAGTGGAGGTCCTAATGAACTGAGGAGAACAATCAGAGGGACATGCTCTATTTATCATAACAAACCCCTTGGAATACAGCAGAGTTGCCCAGCTAATGCCACATGGATAATCGCGATTCAACCGGGACTCATGAACTACACCGCAGGAACAAATAACACTTCTTACAGCATCAACATATCTATTTCTAGGAATCTTGGAATTGAAGTCTCCACACAATATTCCCTTATTTTGCCCAGTACGTTACTATTCTAATTCCCAGTTCATGATTTCCCCATCCTACCCGTCTTCATTGATCTTACTTCCGTTCTAATTCCAAACCCTATCTTTCTTACCCCCCACCACCCACACCCTGGCACCTTCCCCACCCGACTACCAGCCCCCCCTTGTGCCCCAGTCTCTGCCTCCCCCACCCACTACTCCCCCTTCCATTTTCTTCCCTTACTGCCAGCACTTACTTACATATTCATTTCTATCTACTCCACGAGTTGCCTGCCCCCCCCAGTTCTAGCCATCATCCCCCAGCAAGTTATTTCCCCAACCGCTTAATTCCACCCAACCCTGCCAACCTTTCAGTCCACCACTCTTCCTCTTCCCTTTCCCCTAGGTACTCCCCCATTTTCCTTTCCTTATCCACCCCTTCCTTAACACACCCTCCTTATCCTTACCCCTACTTGGATAAAACTTGGAACGACCTACCAAAGAACATACGCAACACAAGAAGCCACCTACTATTCAGGAAACTTCTCAAATTCTGGCTCTTCACTTCGTAACTAGAAGACCACCCACAGGGACACACACACACAACTAAAACGATGAATGAAGACGCAGATCCCGATTCCCACCAAGTAATCAACTAAAAATAGAATCTAAGGAAGACACTCCACGACATAACGAACAACTAACTGAGAGATAGCCACGATAGGAGGACACTAAAGACTGAATACATAGGCAGACCAAGACGGAAGGTCTAGGGCGATTCTTCAATAGCACCCTGGGCTGAACCACTCCAAGTTCCCACAGACCTGTCACAATAGATAGTAAGAGAATAGGGTGCACCCAATCCTCAGCTCCTACAACAGAGGGAGAGAAATAGACATACCCAATCACATTATAGAAAGCTCATTAGGAAACAGCTGGGAGCACACTGCGCCATCACACACAACAGTCAGACGGCCAATAAGGAAATCAGCAATAACCCCACCCATAGGAATACAATTTAAATGGAACAAGATGTACTAGAACCAGGATACAGACCCCACTAACCCAACTTTCAAATCTCTGCATACCTAACCCTCCCGAAAATTCACACAACCATCTCTCGCCCAGCAAACCGCACGCACTTTAACCAGACTGCATCAACAACAAACAAACAACACATAAACAGCACCAACAGCACACGAGTTCTCGCCCGGTCCCATACTCGCACCAAAGCTCAGCGCACAGCGTATCGTTCTACTCATAAGACCAATTTGAGTTCCCATTCCTGAATATCCTGGTTTTAAAGTTGTCCTACCCAATAAATCCTATGGTTTCTGATTCCCAAATCTTTCAGGGGCTTGCTTGTATGGCCAGTGGCAGTTCTCATGTGGTCTGCCAGCGTTACATTGACTTTGCCACCAGAAAACCACCCGCCGCTCTAAATCACCAATAGCCTGGACAGGTAGAGAGCATGCAGCATTTTATATTTATTGTACATTTTCATGAGGCTAGGAAAAGATAGATTATGCTGCGTCTTAAAAAATATAGTTTATTCATTGTGGATCTGCCTTGTTTTTGTGCTCTTAGCCGAGGATATAGTAATGACCAGGCGACTGAAACTTTTCATCATGGAAGCACTGAAAATGATAGTAAAATGTGTTCTATCGTAACAAGGGAGATCATAAAGTGGGAAATATTTCATTAAATTGCACACTGCCCTGGATATATTATACTATAATTTAGTGTGCTTTGAATTCTGTTGGTGTAGTGCAGTACACAAATGATAATTGTTTCAGTGAAATACGTTATGTATTATGTTTTTGCACCCCTTTTATGCGCTTTAGTTCAAAATTGACATATTTTGCTGATGCTGTTGACACTGAGCTGACAGGAATGGAACGGCTCCGCTCATCTACTCATTCCTCTTTCTACCGCTAACCTTCTGAAAGTCCTTTCACCTTCGCCAGTCAGGAGGGGGTTGTGGGGGCAGGGTGACAAATACCACTGGAGGCACACTCCTGCTACCGCAATGTACACTTTCCTTAAGGTTTCTTAAGTCATAAAAGTATTTTTTGCCATGATTGACTATAACAAAGGTTATGTTGTACACTTATACTCATATAGTTTAGCTGAGGTAATTTGCTAACTACCATATATTTTCAGTTATCTGGCAAAATACTACAAAGCTCATTGGCAGCTTCATATTCTCTGTTACAGTTATTTAAGGAGATGTCTCCCGTTTAATTAAAACTTTAATGTGACTGTGCTACAGCTCCCTATTTCTGGCAAAGTCGTGTCCTCATGGGTACAGGCTCTTATTGAACCCTGCTTCTGGATTGTCACACTGGCTCAGGGAGTGTGGAAGCTAACTCTAGTTCTCCCCCATTTGGCTCTGATTTAGCACACCAGGGATCTGACTCTGCCATGGCATTCATTTTCACTGTTGGCACGCAGGGTCTCCTCCCTATCGGTATCTCACAGTGCACTCTAATCAGGATCTTTGCATTTGCATAAATTACCTCTCTCGTCTCTTTGGTCACCCTGAGGGTGAGGTCACTGCTCCTGTAGTTGAATATGTGGGTGGGTGATCAGAGTGAGGAAGGTGGCCCAGGGAAGGTCTCGGCCCAATGAGCCATGTCCTCTTTCCACCCAGAAAAGTTGTGCCAAGACCTGCTTACCAAGAGCTGCGAGAACATTCCCTAGAAAGGGTCCCTTGAAGGAATGTACCGATGCCACAGGCAGGTCTAGAATTCTATTATTATTATGTCCAGTTCTTCATGCTTAGCTTTCACAACAAAGAGTTCTCTTTTTGTGACATAAACTTCCTTCACCAGTTTGGGGACAATGTCACCATCACACGTTTCCACCTTAAACATGCAACCGCACACAAGCTCAGTCGTATGACTTGTGGCATCCACTTAAGTGTCCAAACCCTGTATTGTCCCCTTCATCTCTATGTTCAAGCCAGGCATCCTTGTCCTCAGATTCATTCTGCAGCCCCTCGCTCGGGCTAGCCAGATCCATGCTCATTTATGGCATTTGCGGGTATACACGTCTAGCATAATCCACTTCTGGCTAGATCTTGTAATCTCTCAGGCCACTGATGTGCCACTGAATAGGTGCTACCGTTTCAAAGCTGCAGCCTGCTTATGCTCGAGAGAGAGGTTAGCATCCATAATCCAGAGAGAGAACACCTATACACTAGACTAACAGTATGGGACGGACACGCTAGTACAAAAGGTGCCTGCATGTAGACACATACACAAATCTGTGTGCCAGTGATGGAGGGTACTGGGAGCAGGACGTGAGGTAGCATCTGGCCTGTTTCTATTATCTTCTCAACACAGTGAAGGTATCCTGGTTGATCACAACCAAAGAGGACACTTCAGCATATATGTATGAAGATGCCAGCTGGGCATAGGGAAGGCTGAATTTATGGCAGGAGAGGAATCTAAACTATAACCTCTGCAGCCTGTTGTCAGATGCACAGTACATTAAGGCATATATATGTAACCTTTGTTAGTGACAGGTGCTGCCTCTTAGAAACTGCACATGTTAGTGAGGTAAGCCTTCATCCCAGATAGTAGAGAGCATCATTATCCAGAAGCACATTTTGAGGAAGAAGAGGGGCAGGAACATCAGTAGCTGTGAGTTGCAGGATACCATCCCAGGGCAGGTGGCCACAATGGGGGATCCCAACTAGGCGCAGTAGAGGTTTCTGCTTGATGAGGTGGGAGGCTCACAGCTCCAGGCTCGACCAGTGTCACCTATGGAAGAAGAGGAGGGACGAAGCTGTAGGCGTGTTCTGGGAGGGCTGGTAAGATGCTTGTGGCTGCACGCCTCCTAACTTCTTCATACTAAGAGTGGATCTCACCAAGATAGCACCTGCTATACTGGCATCAGGAGGAGGGCTCTGCCACTCCCTGTGAGACAACTGCCCTGCCGCCTGCTAGTTGGCCTAGGGTAGACGGTTCACTGCTATTCTGCTGAGGAGGATATTATATGATAGGTTATTTATAATGCGCTTAATACCCAGAGGTTTCTAAGCGCGGAGCCAAGGATCGGACCTGTGTTGCTCTGTGTCGTCTTGATTCCAAGGCGAGCACCTTGCCCCTGAGCTATCCTCCCGAGTCAAGAGCTTTATCAACTTTAGCAGCCCATCAGGACAGCCATGAAATTCTGGGATAAGGCGTGTAGGCGAGCGGTACGCTGTACAAATGACCGTGGAAAAAGAAGGCATACTGAACATGTTGAAGGAAAAACAACCTGAAACTAAGGTAAAAATGAAGGAAGCAAAAACATCCCAAATTTTTATATTTAATCCCAAAAAATCATAAAATAGATCAAAACAAAAAGAAAAAACTCCTGGCTGGCATTGGTATAGTTTACAACAGGTGAGCACAGCCAAGGCGGGTTGAAACGGTGCTTAGAGGTTTAGGAGTGTTTCCCTCTTTTGTAAAGTATAGGTTCAAAGCTGAAAAATGATAAAAATAAGGGGGTGATGGGTTTAGCTGGAGGTGATACGGGCGATTCCCTTGATACTGCCAAATCAATAGGAAATCAAACACATTTTAAGTAATAGATGCATTTGCACAGATTGTGCTTTTTAAGGAAAAAATATCAAATTATATATTTAGTTATTTTGACTGTCCTCATTTAACATGTCTTTATTGTTACTGTGCACATTATCATCTCTGTACAATTAGGTACCTTACCTCATTGTTATTACTGGTTCGTTTTCAGCCCCGGGATATTATTCCTGTGATATTGTAACCTAGAATCGAGTGATCCGCATCCACGTGTTCAAACAGCTACTGTCCCTGTCCCTGTTTGCATCCCCGGGTTCTGTGGTGCAGCAGGCGCCTCGCAGGCTAGCGCAGCTGCGAAATCAGGCAGCCATCTGGGTCACTGCCTCTAGCCCTTGCCTCGTAGGAATTGCGACAGTGTTCTGGTGCCAATGTCCCATGCCCCACAACGATGCATGTCACCATTAAGTGCACCCGGCATGATTTATACATCTCATTAAGGTACCTGCTGCACGTGTTACACAGTGATAGCAGTGTATAAACAGGAAGTTCTGTGCAATCTATCATGGTCTTCACACAGCAGTTTAGCACTTATGCCTCTGTGCGCTGGTCTTTTCCTAGAAAATAGTGGACAAGACCACTTCTGCGAGTGCAGCGCCTAATGGGAGCTAGAGGGCGCATCCAAAGATGGGGGCTGGGTGGCTTGCAAAAACACGCATATAAAACGTGTCGAAAGTTTAAGCAGGTTTATTACGCTCAGGGAAATGTTCAAGGCTTTGTATTACAGCGCTGGGGCAAGGATCTGCCACTGGCCCACTCCTGTCTGCTGCTGTTACAAAGCTGAATGCCTTTACGCCAGCACGTGATTTGCATGCTGCCATAAGTACATTAGACCCATATTGAATCCGCCAGACTATAGCACGGGCTATACGCCGGCCGAATCCATTGGGAGGCCTCTACGAATCCTTTCTGACAAGGTTGTAAAAATGACACGGAAGCCCTGGTCCAGCTGGATTTCCAGATTACCGTCACACCATTGTTATAAATGATTCAAAATTGCTCACAGTGGACAACATCCACAGATGCGGTCTCCTCTGTGCTACTGGGTACCCGAAATTGAGGGGCTCGCGCTAGTACTTGGGGACATTGCTGTTTGCAGCTTATTGCAATTTTTTCAGCACCCCAAAACTAAATTGTGTCCCTGCACCACTGACACTGACGAAATGACATGCATATCAATTAAGGTTCACCTGTCTGTCTGCTTCCTACTACAACACGGCATGAGGCCGAACTGTGTGACATAGAGCAGTAGTCACTGCACATCCGCTAGCCTGTAAATTAAGATATGCCAGGAAACAACACAGAGCTTACACATTTTCGAAAACATAGCAGTGAAGCAAATTCCTTTGCTCCCCATAGGGGAACAAGTAAAAGTAAGTGTGAAAACAATGACATTTCTTGCAAACAGCTACACTGCTGGGCCAGATGAAACATGACCCAGAAGAGGCACAGTGAGCGGAAACATACAGGAAACCAGAAGCGTGCAGGCCTGGTTCATTGCAGTTTGTGGGGAGTTTCATGTTTTTTTAATGTGGTTAAAAGGTTCAAAAAGATGTTTTAATTGATTGACTTTCTCTCTCGGTCATGCAAAATGTTAGACTCTAAGTTGTGTGTGTTCACAACTCTAGAGTTAAGGTTACATCGAACTTTATATAGGAACATGCAAAAAAAAGTGTCCTCCACAACTTTTGTTCTTGTCCATGAACGTTCACTAAATATGTAATACAGCTGATTTCGCCAAATTCAAACACGTCTGACAAATTTGAAGAACTTACATAAACGCTTTGATATTGTAATGATTGCTGAAAAAAACTTTCTTGCAATGGGATTTCGACGGGGGTTAAAAAGTGCACTATTTTGGGGGTATGGTTAGCCAGGAACTATTTAATGGCATGAATATTTTAATTTCAAATGATAAACAAAAGAACATGCATAGGTCTTTTAGTTGTGGATCACAGCTTCTGTGACCAACATCATGGAACCCATCAGTCATCTGCCTGAACGCCTCTGCTGGGCGGCAGTCATTTATTCCTCACAGTGACCATTGGTCTGAAGGTAGCGCCATGTTCTACGGCAGAAAGTTATTTGGCAGTTTCTGTACTTTGAAGGCTCCATACACCTATTTAGGATAACAATCTCAAAGGACAATAGGGGATATGATATTATATGATATGATATGGCATTTATAACGCGCCTATACGTAAGTGTTTCACGGCGCGACGAGGCAAGGGGGGAAACAAAGGGAAGACCGAAACAACGATCTTACTAGGCCAGGTGACATTGAGATTGTGCAAGTGCGGGGAGGAAGGGAAGGGGAAACGTGCAAGGGGAAAGGGGAAGGGGCAGTGCAATACATTGGATAAACAGTAAATAAATAAAAACAATAAATGAGAAGTGCGGCCAGCTGGTGGCAAGTGCAAGGGTAAGTGCAGACATCAGGTGTCAAGTGCTGGTAGGGGAATGTCGCGAACTGGCAGGAAGGGGACCTGGGCCAAAGAACAGAAGGTAGTTTCAGATTCGCCCAGGAGTTCAACAGGGGAGACGAGGTGAGAAAGCAGAAGCAAAGAGGAAGGTCTTGAGGTGCTTCCGGAACCGGAGATGGTTCTCCTCAAGTTTCAGAGAGGCAGGGAGGCTGTTCCAAAGGGAGGCCCCAGCAGACGAAAGAGATCTGCCACCAACTCGTTGCTTGGAGAAGCGACTGACCCTGAGGGAGTTGAAGGCGGATGAGCGAAGAGCTTGAGAAGGAAGATATTTAGGAAGAGAGTTGAAGGTATTGAGGCCCATGGCCCCAGAAAGCCTTGCGGACAATGCAGAGGGTTTTGAACTTAATCCTCACAGCCACTGGGAGCCAGTGCAGAGATTTCAGTCCTGGAGTGATGCGATCACTGGGCTTGAGGCCAAGGACAAGTCTTGCAGTCCTGTTTTGGATGAGTTGCAGAGGGTGGGGAATAGAGACAGGCAGATCTAGAAAGAGGCTGTTGCAGTAGTCTAGCCTAGAGAACTAGAGCTCTGGAGACAGTGAGCATCTGGGGGAACGAGAGGAAAGGAAGAATACCTCTGAGGAGGTGCAGCTGGTAGTGTGACTTCTTAGAGATGTCAGAGATGTGAGGAGAGAAGAAGAGTGTGGAGTTGAAGATGACCCCGAGGTTTTTAGCCTCACAGGTGGGAGTAGGAAGAGGGCCAATAGAGTCCGGCCAGAGAGTGACAGGAAAGGAGGGAGCAGGTGTGCCGATGAGGAGAATCCCAGTCTTACTGTCATTAAGGCAGAGATCATTGGCGGTGCACCACTCCTGGATAGCAGACAGACCGTCAGAGATGAGAGAAGGAGAAGAGGTGGCTGAAGAGAGCCTGAAAATGAGCTGAGTGTCACCCGCATAGCACTGAAAGTTGGGGCAGAGAGCAGCGATGCAGTGGGCAAGTAGTGCTACGTATTGGTTGAACAGCCATGGAGAGAGGTCAGACCCCTGGGGAACACAAAGGGTAGAGCTCAGATAGAGGAGAAAAGGGAAACCAAAGGTTCTATTCCACACCTAGTCCAGTGAACCCCTGCAGAGGCATGAACTCGGTTTAAAGTGGCTCACACGGTCCAGCACTCGCTCTCAGCGCTCAGTGCAAGCCATCAGTCTCGCACTTTATGGCACTTCTGGCCCGTTGCTACTTCCCACAATTCCACTGCATGCTGTGGCTGCTCCGCCCCTTCACTTTCTACCTATGTACACAGTTCTGGTGCACAGTCAGCTCCCCACACTTTACTGAGCAACTTGCTGCACTTTTCCCAATGCAGCCCGTTTTGTCCTGATCTGCTCTTGCACCGTCACTCCTCAGTACACACTCCTCCAGTCCTTGCTCTTCGCACACATGGTGTCACAAATCAGTCCCGGTCTCCATGCACTAGCACTTGCAGATTCTTAGTGCCGGCAGAGGGTTCAATGTGATATTTCTGCATTTTAAAGGCTGATCACAAAAAAGACTGATTTATTGCGACCGTTTTTGTGTGGGCTTTAAAAAGCTGAATTATCCTATTCTGCCCCCCCCCCCCACCGACCCTCTGAAGGCGATCCTGTCTCCACCCTCTCCGGTCGGCTTTCCATTAAATTGGGTGGTTTAACCCCCCTTACCCCTAATACCCCCATTGCCTAAACCAACACCACAACCATGCCCAATAACTCACTCGAACAAAACATTACACACACTTACCTCACGGGATGCTCCTTTCTGCACTTGCCCCCACTTGTCAGCCCCTGCACGCGCTCCTGTGCGGCAGGGCCATGACAGTTTGAGTAAGAAAGGCCGCTCTGTGCGGTCGCAGAGTGGTCTTTCTAAATCGTTTTTCCCTCAACTTTTTAAAAACTACATTTTCACTTGATTCCCCGGCAGCGGTATTCGATGCATTGTGGTGTTTGGTTAGGGTGCATGTGGTTACTTTGGGGAAGCAGTGATGGATCCGTTTGGGAAAGGCCTGCTGGGGTGACGGGCTGAACTTTCATATAGTGTCATTGAGTTAAAACATTCTTTTATATAAACGGATTAGCAGGTCTGTTTGCATATACAGTATGGTGAGTGGGTGTTGTGGGGGACACCCCGCGGCACCCTGAGAAAAGAAAAAAAGAAAAAAAAACATTTAAAAACGGGGGCTGCAGGGTTGGCCCCGCAACACCCCGCTTACTATACTACAGAGTATAGTGTGCAGGGCTGCAGGGGAAATCCCTGCATCTGCCTGCAAAAAAAAAAAAGAAAAGGACCCTGCGGCGCCTGTTCCTGTTCACAAAAGTGAAAGGGAACTGGTGCAAGGTAAGTAGGGTGTGCATGGGGGTGTGGGTGGGGGTGTGTTGTGAGTGGGGGTGTGGGTTTTGTAGTGTTTTAAATAATATGTTCACATGGGAAATGTACGAACATTTTGTGTTCGTGCATTTCCCATGCAAACTTTTCCGTCGCAGTAAAAGAAACCACGGTCGGATCACACAGATCCAAGCACCCTTACTCTTCTTTGATACTATGATCTGCATTCCACTGGACTCTGCTGTCTTCTGCATTTTGATGTAAGCTGCTTTTGGCTAAATACTGATATTTTAGCCTGCAGCAGATACATTAATGGATGCTTTGCTTTGAGTGCAGAGCTCTTTGCCTGTGCCCTAGGTGGGTAATGAACTTTGCACCCTAGCCCAGGATTTGACCACTCCAAGCAAGCCTTCAAAAGCCTAAGCCTACATCCATCAGTCACTGCTGAGATCACCTGCATAGACTTCATAGACATTCCCACTACTGGAAAAGTCAGACCGGCAAGAAAACACCATGGTGAGTCTGGCCAATTCTGACCATAGTCCAAATAAAGTCCGGTATGTTTCACATAAGTAAATCAAAGGCATAAGTCCTCTCCCAGTGGGGCAAGTATTTAGCGTAGAAATGTTGGCACAGTCAAGAATACACTGGGTAAAAATGTGACAGGGCGTGTGAATTCATGTTATTCTGCCTGCTCTAACTTGTGCAGAACACTGTCGTAATGTCAGCATCCGATAGATTTTCGCAGCTGAAATGTCAGTGCGTGATAGTCGTGGTAACCAACATGTTATTAGCGGTCCACTTCCTCCACATAATAGTATGGGGAGGTCAAGGAGCTGCAGGAAGAGAGAGAACAGAGATAAAAATGGGATAAGAGAAAACAAAAGAAAAAAGGTGACAAAATAGTAAGTGAATAGGGAGTGCAGCAATGAGGCTCCATTTATAGGTCTCAGTGAGTTCTTAAGCCCAATAACAGCAAACCCCAGAGAGTTGTTTCCAGACAATATATGTGCATGTGTGTTTACTTGGTATTAAATAAGACAAGGGACTTGCACATTTTAGTTTTGTGTGTGTGCCTGTTTATATATTTAATCGTTTGATTGTCTTTTACACATTGAGGACGCATCCTAATTTCATAATATAATAAATGCAAAAAGTAAATTAGATTTCATACTAAAAGGGCACAATCTAACATTAATGATACAAATAACACTCTTCCCAATAAACTAAGACAAATCCCAAAATGTTTAGCATCTGATGCAAAGCAACAGAATGAATTCAGTAATGTGAAGGTATATTCGCCTTAATCCATATATTCAGCAAATTATATATAGCAGAACTGTACATAAATACACGTATAACAACAGTTCAGAGATGGTCAGAAAGTCCATCAATCTTAGAAAAGGATTGATGGGATCCTACAAAGATTTATTAATAATGTGGTTGTGTTTCTTTTTCAATTTGTTTTAGATATTTTATTTACAGTGTTCCACAACACACAACCAAAACATCTCAAAACATAATTTTAAAAATATTAAACTTTCATCACAATAGAATTACAAAATCCTCCCAAATGGTAAAACTGAGACTAGCCTAAAAATAAATGTAAAAGTGCAAGGTGCGCAGCAAATTATAGTTATGTAAATAATGCATAGATTTCATGCTTTTCCAGTGTCATCAGTAGGCCATAACTTCTTGAAATGGCCTCCCAATCTAGCAAAATAACCTGTTCCATCCTGATAATATCATCCCGCAGAGAAGTGTTTCCATAAATTTAATTTACCAATGCAACAGCCAGAGGAAGGAGGTATGTTCTTTCTTTTAGTTTCTAGCAATCAATCAATGAGCCACCAATATTGATTTAATAATAAGAATTCTTGATCTTTCCCCTTCCAGCAGGAATCTGTTCCGAACATCAAATTCTTCAAAGAAGGCTTTAGTACATTTCTCGTGATACATAAGACTTAATAAAAAAATTGCTTCCCAGTCAATAGTGATCTTTGCATCCCGTGAATATTTGCACCAGGTTTTCAGTGAGCTCCCTATGCCATGGTGTGGCATGTAGTGCCACCATACATTCCCTTTAAATTGGGGTAGCCTGTAATTTATGGCAGTACAGTTTCCTAGTCAGTCCTAAGTCCTGCCTTACGAGCTCTCCGGTATTGTGAGCTAATACACAAGGCTAACACATAGCAATGGCCACATCCTCAACAAGTGTAGCATTATTATAAAGTTTAGAATGATACATTGCCCTTCTGTTATTAGCTATTCGCAATAAAATAGCTTTGCCTTTAACGGACTGTGGGAGCAATTCTCTGCGCTCCTCTAAAACACTTCTATGCTGAAAAAACTTTAAAACATTTTCAATGGCACCGATTATGTTGTTCCACAAACTGATAAGAACAGGCAATTTCTCCACACAATCGCGTAAGCATTTTAATTTGGAACCTTCCCACCATGGGGAAACATTATGTATTCAGGTATGCATGTAAATTATTAAAGCAACCCCATGAAATGTAGGTGAATTAAAAATCTTACGGTGTTAACATTATTTTCGTATATGTCTGCATTGATTTGGGGACATTATTTAAATTCGGGTCTCTTTATTGATATTTTAAACATGGCCACGTCTTTTTAGGATAACACAATGTTTAAGTTAGTTAGTGTCTCTTTATATTCATGAAATAGCCAAAGCAATATGCATGACTTTGCTGGACAGTTACAATACCTGCAATCCGGCAACGACTAACCCCGGTCTTCTGAAAGCCTACCTTAATCTCCGTCGGCTATGTCTACATACACTCAAGAAAACGTGTGTTAAACATTTCAGGTGGCAACTGTCAAAGCGGATTGCAAATGCCGAAACACATTCACACAGAACAGTCATTTTAACCACATGCACCTACCTCATAGTAGAAATAAGGAGCTTACTCTGGTGTTGCGGTTTATTTTCTGTTACCTTCACTACTTTAATGAGTTGATTTCTTTACAGATTGAATTGGAAATATTCCTAAAAATTGACTTCAAGCCCATTAGATATGGATATATAATTTATCTGCTGATTTCAACTCTGATTACCATAAAAATCAATACATCAGCTACATTTAAGGTAAATACACTTATCTTAGACTGCAATCATATTTCTGTGTGAATAACATGTATTGTTATGACTAATAGTTAAAAACACAGTAATACTACATCAGTTTCCCCATTATGAAACATTAGCAAACATTCATAAATCAAATGCTGCATTTCGGTTTGTCCAGATTTACAATTTCAACAAGTATGGGCTAGCTTCTAATTTAGCATTAATGATTTTGTGTGGGAGATCCTACTGATTCTCTTTACAAGGAAAACACAATCTTTGTTAAAGAACTAGGACAAATACTATTTAATATTGGAGTTTCATTTTTTGTTCTATTTGGGTTATAGACAAACTGTTCCTAGATCATCATTGAAAATCTTGATAATGACAGATCAATGAGTTCTGCAAGACAAAGAATCCAACCAAGAAATGGTCCATACTTGATAGCATATATCGAAAGAAAAGGATGACAGTAAACTTTTTGTTGAAGCAGGATCTAACTATAGCTTTAACTTTTTAAAGAAATAACTCCTATTTGCTCCAAGGTACATAGCATGGTACATTTAACTGTTACTTTGAACAAACTGTGCACTCAAATAATCAAGGCGATTTTGGCATCATTATTTGGGCAAATATTTTCTTGGATAATTTACTGACTACTTTTAACTTTTAACTTTGAATGCATCCATAATGCGACTTGTCACATTATTTGGTTATAAAACTGCCAACACAAACAAAAGCTTATGTGGGTTATACGTTCTAAAAAAACGCACTTCCAATTCTTTAAAATGAAATAGCATACAATTAAAATAAATACTATTGTTTGGTCGTATAGTTAACTTAATTGTTAGTAACTATAAAGATCCTTGTCATACCAGAAAGGTTTTATGGTACAGAGCATAATCGGAAAGGTTAACGTTCCATCTTGTTTTGTAATACGTTTTTTAAAATGCACACATGACATTTTCCTGCCATACAGGCTATGACATATATATGACTACACAGCAAATATAAGAGCTAGGGCCGGCTGGAGTTTGGTAAGTGATTCTACTGACTCCACAATGATAGGTGAGCTTCAGTGGCTGGTCTGGGTTTCACCAAAAATGGGGGCAGCCTTCTGTATAGTTCCCATCATCTTCACCACGGCTCACCTGTTGGCTTAAAATTACTTTAAAATCTCTCCTCCCAGCATTTCTGAAAACAGCAGTTGAACAGCAGTGACTCAGATCTTTTAATACCCTCCCTGTCGGTCTGTTTTAAGGTCATTTTGCCCGAGATGAAAATACTGATAACCAAAATGTGCATCTTACATATCATGTGGTGAAATGTACTGTTGTGAGGTTTTATGCCTGGTTTAGGGCACTTCTAGTGGTGTGATAAAAGGGCCCAGGACCACCCATGCTAGTAGATGATGGGCCAAGCAGTGTTATGTAGGAAATCCCCTGGCCACCCTCACTTAGTCACCTCTATGGGGAGGGGCACAGTCATAGGGACAATAACATCATCACTGGCCTTTTAAGGAGCACCAAGGCACCTTGGCCCAGCAGCCCTGCAACCGAGTGCCAAGCATTCGTCCTTTTCATGGAGTACCATACTGGCTACAGGGTCCCTTTTTAAAAGCGTGGGATCCTGAGCAGTCACAGAAGCACATAGCCCACTCCACAAGAAACTGAGGCTCTATTGCCTAGACTGCTCAGACATCAGGGATTTTCTAAAACCTTTCAACTGCCTCGTTTTGCAGAATCGCGTTGAAATTTGAAGAGCTCCTAATACTCCAGCACAGATCGCAAAGTGAGTTTGCTTACATCCGAAAACTGCTCCTAGATCACCAACAACATTGCCTTTACATCGTGAACAGACTGAACACATGCGAAACGAGAGTTTGTGAATTACTTACCCTGTGTATTAGCATTTCTAAATAACGGCCTCAGTAATTGCATATCAGAGGTTCTGTGGCTCCCTGTAGAGCAGAACAAAGAGACACATGAAATGCAAGACATTGGCCCAGCCTTCGAGGCAATGAGGGAGCCCAGGTGGATTTATTGATTTCGACCAATCCCAGTCCCTTACTTATTTCTCAACACAGATGCAGATCTTCACAGGGTGTCTGCCCAGGATCCCAGCCAGAAGGTGTGGGTGTTTGGAGTCGGTTGTGGGGGGGGGGGGAGGATTGGAGAGAGTGTTATTTTGGAAGAAGATGCTGACAGACCAGTTTGGAGAAGGGTGTGGAAGGAGGAGATGAGAAGGAGGTTGACAAACATCAGGAGGAGGTGAAAGGATGTTATAACAAGGTTGGTAAACATTAGTAGGACATGTACAGGATGAGACGAGGAGAAAGTTGTTTATGATCAGTGGGCTGTGGCAGGAGAAGGTTGGTGAGGATCAGGAGGAGGTTGTAAGGAAAGATGGGGAGGTTGGTGATCATCAGGAGGAGCGGGTAGAACACAATATGCTGGAGGTTGCTAATACCAGGTCAGGTGGTAGGGATTAACAAGGAGGGAGGTGGCTGGAGAAGAAGAGTAGGGGCAATCATAGATGCAGAGCAATTATAGACACAGAGCATGAAGGTTTGAGGAATCATTTGGGCCCAAAGCAGGTGTTTGGGGGAACAGCCATGATCTAAATGTTTTGGGCCCACAGTGGGAGGAGGTGCGAGCATGTGGCGGCAGGCTGAGGAGGTAAAGAAACAGAACAGAAGTAGAAGTTTGGGGAAAAATTGAGAGTTAAGGCCCCTTATGAGAGGGAGATGGCTGTCCTTTCTTATGTTCTCTGGGGGGAGTGAGAGGAGAACCCCGTGCAATTTACAGGCGCAATATGGTGGAGAAACCAACCACAATGAAAAAGGCCACAGGAATCCCTTAAGCCTGTCACTTGGAGGAAAGGTTGAAGTGACTGGAAGAAGGGTGTCGAAGACCCAGAAACCGTTAACAAGAGGAAAGACTTGCAGGACACCAAAAAGAACGGTGAGGAAAACCTGGTTGCCAGCCTGAGACTGACCTGACATTGTACAGTTAAAGTGAGACTGTTTGAAGAGACAGGCAGTGTACATTCCAGTACGCAAGGACGATATGGCCGCCTACACGAAGCAACCTCTGGGCCTCCCGGGTACTCGAGCATGGCAACATGAGGAGAGAAGCTCCAGGACAGGCCACGAAGAACAACAGCAAGTCACAGAACGCTGCCGGAGCCACAAAATAGTAGTCCGCTGCTCAGAAACTAGACACCAAGAAACCAGGTATGCAGGGAGACTGAGAGGGGCTGGAATCCCGGGAAAGCTTGAGATCAAGCATGAAGTACAGGATAGAAGGTTTGGGACCCTGTGAACATCGTGCAAGACTGGGTCCTGCACGACTATGCCAATTAGTGTCTAAGTGGGTCTGGAACCCTGAAAGCAAATGAAATAGAAGGAAGGGAAGTGATTGCTTGGCAGGAAAGTAAACCAAGCTACCCTGAGAAAGACATGCGAGTCTGGGACGCTCACCCAAGTAGAAACCAGAGAAAAAGTGGGTCTGGGACCCTGAGAGTTACAGAAGCTGATAGAAGGGAGATACAAACTTGGCAGGCGAGTGATCCAAGCTGCGGTGAAACCACTGTGCGAGTCTGTGTTCCGCATCCAAGTAAATATAAAAGAATAAGATGGTCTGGGACCCTAAGAGCTGAAGAGAAAGAACAGAGAGAGCCAGAGCCTTGGCAAAAGAGGAAACCCAGCTACCAGCACACTGCATTGCGAGCCTGGGACTTCCTCCCATATGAAAGCTACAAAAAAGGCGAATTGTATTTGAAACCATACAGGGTCTGGCACCCATCAAGATAAAAGGAAGAAATACTTAGAGACTGTCAGAAGTATTTTCCTGGATAGGGTTTGGCAGGAGTGTGAACCAGACCTATCCAGCAGCTATGAATCAGTGGAAGGGATTCACAGGAATTTTAAAGATCTTTTGTTGTGAACCTTTGGGATACCTTAGAATGGCCAGGAAGACAGGAAGACATTCCCATGGCAAATGACTCATGTCATGTGTTGTGGTGGGAACTAGGGGAAAGGGGCTATCCCCTGGATATTGAAACATTCCACTGTTGAATGAGAACGTTTTGCTTTGTCCATTTTTATAACCAGGATTATCTGGGACTTTCTGTTGGTGACAAACTTTAACCATCACTTTAGGAGAAGAGTATATTCCTGCACTTAGTTTTCTGTTATTAGTGTTAGGGTCAGAGATCGGTTTTTGGACAAGACTGTGACTGACGTTTCAGTTGACATCCTGATTTATTCACTAGATTGTTTGGAGGCATGAGACAGGGAAACCCCTCTCGGGGCTAGGGCTAGAGAGGCAGTTTTCCAACCTTTTATCATTTAATAATAGTTTATAACCCAAAGAATGTCACCACTGCACCCTTACACTTGCTAAACGGAAGACATCTTTACTACAGTCATTTAAGTCTGTGTGTCTGCTGGGGGAAAGAAAGAGGAAGAAATATATTTGAAAGGGTTGGCACATGAGCAGGGTTCCAGTGAAAAGCTTTATGGAAGACCCTCAGTCATTCTTTCCCCCGGATTCATTTGCTTGCAATATCATTCCTGACTCAGGATGAATTGGGGACAATGAAATTACTTCAAAAATGGTTGGCAGCTTTTATATTCCTAAGGAGGCGATTTTTTTTATAACAAATGTTTTTTAGGGATAAGGATAAGTGCCAGATTTGCTCCAGGGAAAAAATGTAATTGGCATCTAATGTATCCCAAATCCCAAGAAAGCAATCCTATTTATGATCATTAGTTTTAATAATTACACCTGTTATTGTAGTTTTGAAAAACAAGGATAATCCAGCATAAAAAATTGTATAAAAACATAATAGTCATTTTATGTCACCCTGGGAGCATAGGTTCCTTGTGGCATGTCGGGTCGGGACAGTTTTTTTAAATTTCCATTTGGCAGTGTTTGGGCAGGAAAAAGGGAGTGGCTTATATTAAAGCAATATAACCCAAGCAGTGGGGCATATGTTAGAAGCCTGAGCGAAGAGAGTGCTTTATGCTTTAACGTTAGCCCTGGGGCATTGCCTGGCTGCTAATGCCCCCCCCCCGGGATGGTTGTATATTGCTGTTGGTACCCCGGCATGTTGTACTGGGGTACTAATAGTGTTTTTCTCACGTTGAGACTGCAAATCAACTGCAAATCAAAAAACAGTATGGCTGAGGTGTGCCAGGAAGTGGAAGCGCTTGAGCAAGTAAATTCGCATGGAAACCACTTTGTAATCAACCAAAACTAGCTGCTGCACTCTGATGAAACAAGTAGGCACCTCAGACCTGCTCCACGTAGAAAAGAAACAGTAAATGTTCCACCATGTAGATGCGCTGCTAGCTAACACAAAAGTGCAACTCCTTAAACAATAAAGTTGAAAGTCGCCAATCAAACACGTCCTCAAAAGTGCTACTCAAAGAAGTCTCAAATATGTATTTGAATATTTAATTTTGTCCATATTCAAAAGTCAGAGTTGTATGCCAACACGTGTTACGACCACCACAGGTCTTTTTCAAGGCAAAGCTCTGCTCCAAATAATTGATAACAAAACATATAAATGCATAATGTTTCAACACAATACACATTAAAAACCCAAAACATGGACAAGGGGATAGATTACAGGGCAAAATATACAGAATAGCAAGAAAAATAAAAAAAAATAAAAATAAAGAATAATAAAAACAACACATGAGGTACACATTACCAAAACAAATTGTTGTATAAAGTAAACAGGAACATGTCATCAGCAGCACATGGAAAGAAAGGATAACAAAGGAAAACTTATGCACAAGTGACATTTAGAACAAATAATATGACATGAATTCTATATCTGAATAGTCTGTGGAGTTGAACTCAGACCAAAACAATAAAATCACATGGATCACCAACAGAAGCCCAGTGTCTCCAAACGTTATGCCTGCCACCGCACCCGCTGACAAAATCAAAATGCACACTGTGTGACATGTGAATAGTAGCCTAGTTATCACTAGTCCCATACACCTAAACCCCCGACAAAATGGCATGCAGTGCCATAGTTATGTAAAAGAAGTCAATTACCAAAAATGTGTTCTCTCTGAAAAATGTCTGCTTCTAAGTGGATTCAGGTATAACAGCAGTCGTAATTCTGACGTCCTGAGTTGCAAACAAGAACCAGGGGGACAATATGCCAAATGTAAAACAATCGTGTGATGAGCCAATGCTAGGATGGAACAGGAAAGATGTTCAGAGTAGCAGCAGGTAGCGGACTGTAACTGCCCAGTGATTATATTGTAATTAATATTAGTACCTGGCGTGGGGTGTGTGGCGGCCTCCCAGCCAATCAGGAGGCTCTGAACAGGAGCTTTACAACACAGTAAAACCCCCGCTCTAAGCCTCCTTTGAGCTGAAGACCGGCATCTTCCCTCACCGAGAATCAGGTAAGTACGCTCCGCCACATACCCTTCCCCCACCCCACTTTTCCACATCTCCAATCCCCCTGACCCCCACACCATTTATCTGGTGCCGCTTTTGTACTCGCAAAGGAAATAACTATTTAGCGCGTCCATAATAACATAAAAATGCAGAAGCAAAATCACTAAGTTGTCTAGTCCAAAACTCACAAAATCAGCAAAGAGACTATTAAAAGGAAAATGCCAATCCCTATGTCTGCTCGCAAAGTCCTGGAAAAAGTGAGTGTCATGTGTTAAGAATGCTAGTTGAGTTAATATAAACTTGGATGCTTGGCTATATCCAATGTATTTGGCCGGCAGGCGCAGCGCAGGCACCCCGTTGGTCTCCCGGGCTCCAGTGGTGCCACATAAAATTATAACAGTACAATAGACATCCAATTTGCGGGATGAATATCACACCCCATTGCCCACCTACAAGAAGACATGTAGTTCAGTGTCACTATTCAGGCCCAGAGTGGTACAGCGTAATCTGCATATAGTGCCGGCTTCCAGTTGTCGTAAAAGTGCAAGGCGGCCGCCCCCCGTAGGGTGAGATCGCGCTTGCATAAACCAATGAACTGTATGTCTCTAACATTATCCATTTGATGGTGTTCTTGCCAGTGGATAGACAGTGGCAATTTTGGATCCGGTTTCTTTAAGCTTGCAAAATGTTCTCGTATGCGAATTCGCAATTCCCTTATTGTTGAAACCACATAAACTTTACCACATATGCAAAGAATTCCATACACCACATATTTGGTCTTACAATTAATGAAGTCACGAATTTGTATCGATAAACCATTGTGACACGAAAAAGAATCAGAACTAATAGCAAACTTACAGAAATTACATGTGCCACATCTGAAAAAGCCCTTGGGCTTAGAAGGTAACCAAGTTGTTGAGTCTGCAAGGTTAGTTAGGGGTGCTAAGAAGGAAGGACACAGATGATCTTTAAGAGTCTGATTCCGAGTAAAGATAAATTTAGGCTTATCCGCTATATACGGACGTATATCCGGATCAAGCTGAAGTAAATGACAATGTTTGGCTAACAGTCCATATAACATATCTGAATTCTGAACATATTTGGTAATGATGCGCACATCAGAATAGCTGTTAGGCTTACACGTCTTTTTATCACAAAGTATATCCTCTCGTGGCATACTACTAGCTCGTTGCATACCTTGTCAGATATTTTGAGTGGAATAGCCTCTATTCTTACACCTATCATAAATCTGTCCACATTCATTAATAAAGTCTGATGTAGCACTGCAGTTTCTGCGAGTTCGGCGGAATTCCCCAAACGGTATGTTGTCTATCACTGATTGTTTATGACAACTTGTGGCATGTAAAACGGAGTTGACAGCTGTCGGTTTTCTGAAGGTTTGTGTGCGTATCTGACAGTCTGAGATACTGATAGCTAGGTCCAAAAATTCAATTATGTTTGAACTGACGTGCCCCACAAATTCAATGCCAAAAGTATTGTTGTTCAGATAATCTGCAAATTCATGAAAAATATCTATAGAACCATTCCAAATCAATAAAACATCGTCAATGTACCTCTTCCATATTACAATGTGATCTGTAAATTTATGTGGATTGTAAATGTAATGTTCTTCAAAATTCCCCATAAAGAGGTTGGCTAGCGAGGGAGTGTACTTGGCTCCCATAGCTACTCCTCTAGTTTGAACGTAATAGTGACCATTAAATAGAAACTGGTTATGTTCTAACGTGAATGCCAAGAAATCTTTGATCATCGATATATGTTCTGCATAGGATGCTGAGTGATTCCGGAAAGAAAAATCAATAGTGTCAAGTGCAAGATTGTGTTGTATGGCGGTATACAGAGATTTAACATCAAAACTCGCTAACATAAATTGTTCCGACCATTGGATTGACGATAGCACTTGTAAAGTATGCATTGTATCTCGAAAGTAAGCAGGTAGTGTGGTAACCAGACTTTTAATTGCAGTATCAATATACTGAGACAGACCTTCTGTTGCCCATCCCAAACCACTTAAGATAGGCCTAACTTGTGGCAATTCATGGAACTCTTTCTGAATCTTAGGCAAAAAATACATGGTCGGCATGACTGGAGTTGACCGATACAGATACTGTTTCTCATCATCAGAAATAAAACCCCATGAGTGCCAGTTTTGAATTAGGTTTGATAAATTGAGAACTGTTTGCGAAGTTGGATTGCCAGGTAATAGTCGATAACAGCATGGAGTTGCTAAATGATTATTGACCATCTTAATGTAATCAGCTTTGTTTAGTATAACTATATTTTCGCCTTTATCGGCTTCCTTGATGACTATTCCCGAATCATGCATCAATGTAGTGAGTGCTTGCTGCTCCCCAATTGAAAGATTGTTATATCGATGTAATGTGTTCCTGGGATGATCTATAAAATGGTGTAAATCCTGTGTAACTGCCTCATGAAATGTATCAATAACAGTCTCATTCTGTGATGCTGGTATACATTTGGATGCCCTTTTATGTTCCGGTAATTCCAAATTCAGTTGGTGAATACCTAATTCTTGTTGTAATTGGCTTTCTTTGAAACCAAAATCATCTGTCACAGACAAGAGCAATGTGGTATCTTCAATATCCGATAGCGTGAACTGACTAGGAGAAATAGGAATACTCCTGGGTTTATATTGCTGCACCTGTGTATGAAAACATTTTTTAAGCTTCAGCTTCCGTATAAACTTGAACAGATCTATTTGGAAGTCAATAAGATCCGGCTTCCGACTTGGTGCAAAAGACAAACCTTTATTCAGTACAGACATCTCCACCGGGGTGAGTACTTTGGAAGAAAGATTGTGAACTAAGTTTTCAGAATGGATTTGGCTTGTAAATTCCTGAGACTGGCCCTTGTTTGACGTCTGTTTATGTTGCGCCCTGTATCTAATCCTAGATCCTCTTCCTCTTCTTCCTCGGACGATGTGGTCGGTGTTGCTGTAGCTCATCCTAAAGGGACAGTGAATCTTACATGTTTATTAGTGATAGCATTGAAATGAGAAAAATTCCCTTTTTTGTGTCTTAATTTCTGCCATGAAGCCCTTTCTACGATGTGTTAAGGAGGGGGTAGGATCCTCTCCCCCTGAGCCCTCTGTTGCATTAGATGGTTCTTCCTCAGAGTCAACTTCTGAGGAGACCGGAGTTCCAGTAGGAGTTTTAACCATTGGACCAATATTATCCTTGTCAAACTTAGCCTGAAACGTGTACACTCTTCCGGAATTACTCAGCATTGTTACGCTCACCTGGCTCCCACAGAGGCGTCGATCTGAACTGGACAGCTGCGGTCTCCACCAATGTGACGCGTAGGGCCGAATGACGGACTGGACTGGCCCACCTAGCTTCGTTTGCTTGGCCCGTAGGAATATTCTTCTGCAAATGGAGAAAGGGAATTAACCACCCGTGGAGTTGAGTGTAAATCCCCCCACCCCCGCCGTTCTCCCCACGGATCACCTTTGATGTCCCCTCTTATAGTCTCACCTGATGGTTTGAAAAGATGAGCTCTCCATCCTGCATTGAGCGCAGGGGCGCATTGATAACCAGTTGCTTCACTGGCTCGAAGGAATTGGTGAGTTCCAGAACAATATTGACTCCGAAAAGTATGTAGTTCATAAGAGTTCAAATGCCTGACTTTCACTCTTGTCCGATTCCTTGCAGATTGCAGCTTGACCCTAGTGAAGAGTTCCAGTAATATTCTAGTAAGGATTTGTATTTCCAACACAGTTCGATAAATAATGTCAATATGTAACCTGTTGCTTTCTCCCTTATTCAGGCACTGAGAGAAAGTATGAAGTCTCGGGGAATGATACCTCCGGCGGTAAAATCAGGTAAGTCTAATGTGGTGAGGAGGGTTCCCCTTGATAGTCCCTTTGTTTCACCTTGCTGTCCTTTTGTTTCCCCTTAGGGGCTGGGGTTCAGCGAAGATGCAGTGGAAGCTGCGCCGACCCATGAAGAGGAATAGTACCCCCGGTGGTAAAATCAGGTAAGTCTATGGGGGGGTTACTAATATTCCTCTGTGTATTCCCCTGGCTCACCTTGCTGTTCTTGTCTACTCCTTAGGTCTCGGAATGCGGCGGGAAAATGCAGGAGGATGCGGTGCAATGTGAAGATGCTGCTAAGGCCGGTGAGTTCAGCGCGGCGCTGCAGCAGGCTAGGCGACGCGCATAAAATAACTTCTTTCTTCCAGCTCGAAGGCGCGATGGATCGGGAATTCAGGTAAGGATCAAAGGTATTGCTCTTGTTCTAACCTTTTCTCCTTCTTTCTCCCTTTTTCTAGGAGCTCCAAACTCGAGGCGGGCGTGGCAGAAGACTGGATGCAGACTTGCAGGCACGGTGAGCGTTACGCTGCTGGAGGCAGAATAACACGAAGCGTGTGCTGCTCTTCGGGCGTGGTTTAAATAGCCTCCAAAGTAGTCCCAGGTAAGTATTCCTCCCCAGCCCCGCCCGAATAAAAGAATAGTCCCTAGGTAAAATAGTCCCTTCCAAGCCTCATTTGGCTTGCAGCTCTTACAGCATGGTCTGCATCAGGTAAGCTTGCAGCATGGTCTGCATCAGGTAAGTTCTACTCTATGAGCCTGGCGCCTCTGGCGCCAGGACTGACTCTCCATATGAGCCTGTGCCATAGGCGCCAGGACCGCACCCAAACAGCCCCTAGCAGGGGTTTTTGGACTTTCCCAAAATAACTTGATGCCTGCTTCTGGGGTTGCTGGACCTGGTCTGGGTCCCCGGGGGTAGGCATCATGACAGCATCCTATGCAGAACATATATCGATGATCAGAGATTTCTTGGCATTCACGTTAGAACATAACCAGTTTCTATTTAATGGTCACTATTACGTTCAAACTAGAGGAGTGGCTATGGGGGCCAAGTACGCTCCCTCGCTAGCCAACCTCTTTATGGGGAATTTTGAAGAACATTACATTTACAATCCACATACATTTACAGATCACATTGTAGTATGAAAGAGGTACATTGACAATGTTTTATTGATTTGGAATGGTTCTATAGATATTTTTCATGAATTTACAGATTATCTGAACAACAATACTTTTGGCATTGAATTTGTGGGGCACGTCGGTTCAAACAGAATTGAATTTTTGGACCTAGCCACAAGTTGTCAGTGATAGACGACATA
Source organism: Ambystoma mexicanum (assembly GCF_040938575.1). NCBI lineage: Eukaryota > Metazoa > Chordata > Amphibia > Caudata > Ambystomatidae > Ambystoma > Ambystoma mexicanum. The sequence continues at coordinate 1,246,288,628 of NC_090934.1, forward strand.
CCGTTTGGGGAATTCCACCGAGCTCGCAGAAACTGCAGTGCTACATCAGACTTTATTAATGAATGTGGACAAATTTATGATAGGTTTAAGAATAGAGGCTATTCCACTCAAAATATCAGGCAAGGTATGCAACAAGCTAGTAGTATGCCACGAGAGGATATACTTTGTAATCAAAAGATGTGTAAGCCTAACAGCTATTCTGATGTGCGCAACATTACCAAATATGTCCAGAATTCAGATATGTTATATGGACTGTTAGCCAAAAATTGGCATTTACTTCAGTTTGATTCGGATATACGTCCGTATATAGCGGGTAAACCTAAATGTATCTTTACTCGGAATCAGACACTTAAAGATCATCTGTGTCCTTCCTTCTTAGTACCCCTAACTAACCTTGCAGACTCAACAACTTGGTTACCTTCTAAGCCCAAGGGCTTTTTCAGATGTGGCACATGTAATTTCTGTAAGTTTGCTATTAGTTCTGATTCTTTTTCGTGTCACAATGGTTTATCGATACAAATTCGTGACTTCATTAATTGTAAGACCAAATATGTGGTCTATGGAATTCTTTGCATATGTGGTAAAGTTTATGTGGTTTCAACAATAAGGGAATTGCGAATTCGCATACGAGAACATTTTGCAAGCTTAAAGAAACCGGATCCAAAATTGCCACTGTCTATCCACTGGCAAGAACACCATCAAATGGATAATGTTAGAGACATACAGTTCATTGGTTTATGCAAGCGCGATCTCACCCTACGGGGGGCGGCCGCCTTGCACTTTTACGACAACTGGAAGCCGGCACTATATGCAGATTACGCTGTACCACTCTGGGCCTGAATAGTGACACTGAACTACATGTCTTCTTGTAGGTGGGCAATGGGGTGTGATATTCATCCCGCAATTGGATGTCTATTGTACTGTTATAATTTTATGTGGCACCACTGGAGCCTGGGAGACCAACGGGGTGCCTGCGCTGCACCTGCCGGCCAAATACATTGGATATAGCCAAGCATCCAAGTTTATATTAACTCAGCTCGTATTCTTAACACATGACACTCACTTTATCCAGGACTTTGCGAGCAGACATAGGGATTGGCATTTTCCTTTTAATAGTCTCTTTGCTGATTTTGTGAGTTTTGGACTAGACAAATTAGTGATTTTGCTTCTGCATTTTTATGTAATTATGGACGCGCTAAATAGTTATTTCCTTTACGAGTATAGACCCCTCACCTAGGTTTCATTCATTTCAATATTGATTTGGCAGTCTGCATGCCCACTATGCCCAATGTCAATTTTGATCCATCTTGGATCAGGTGACCGGTCACGTGCTCAGTGCAGCGTAATATGCTAAACAATTTTTCTTTTCTCCTTGTGGGGCATGTTATCCATGCCAATTGTCAATTGTGACCCATCTTAGATCACGTGACCACATTGGGTCACGTGCTCTGTGCCGCGTTATGTGCTCGTAAATCTTTCTTTTCTCTTTATGTTACATGAACGCGTTGCACATGTTACATGAACGCGAAGCACATGTTTCATGAGCTTATATTTTGTACTTAGACAATATCTAGTCTGCACGTATCAAACGCCTAGTGTTATTGCATATGCATTTTGGATCACGTGATCACATCAGGTGACGGGTCTTGTGACGCGTCACGTGCTCGCAAGGTTTTTTTCTTTATTTATGGAAAACGGAAACGAACGCCGTTTAGACCATATTGCAGTAAGAATTAGACAAGTGCAGACGGCAGTATATTTGGGTAAGGGAGCATACATTTTTACACGTAAAGTGTGACATTTAAAGACACTGTTGTGACAGTGTGTGTCTTTAATTAGACGACTTTATGCTCTAATAGGTTTTGCCATTTCGAGGCTGGATGTGCGTCATTTAATCAGATACACATAACGAATTGCACCACGACGAATCAGCATTATTGCTGTTAAGTTAATTTTCTAGGTATGTGATATGTTTTACCACGACTTGTGAGGTTCTAGCATTATGGCTCTTGAAGTGTTTGCATTGACCCATGCCCTTTGTTTGCAACTCAGGACGTCAGAATTACGACTGCTGTTATACCTGAATCCACTTAGAAGCAGACATTTTTCAGAGAGAACACATTTTTGGTAATTGACTTCTTTTACATAACTATGGCACTGCATGCCATTTTGTCGGGGGTTTAGGTGTATGGGACTAGTGATAACTAGGCTACTATTCACATGTCACACAGTGTGCATATTGATTTTGTCAGCGGGTGCGGTGGCAGGCATAACGTTTGGAGACACTGGGCTTCTGTTGGTGATCCATGTGATTTTATTGTTTTGGTCTGAGTTCAACTCCACAGACTATTCAGATATAGAATTCATGTCATATTATTTGTTCTAAATGTCAATTGTGCATAAGTTTTCCTTTGTTATCCTTTCTTTCCATGTGCTGCTGATGACATGTTCCTGTTTACTTTATACGACAATTTGTTTTGGTAATGTGTACCTCATGTGTTGTTTTTATTATTCTTTATTTTTCTTGCTATTCTGTATATTTTGCCCTGTAATCTATTCCCTTGTCCATGTTTTGGGTTTTCAATTTGTATTGTGTTGAAACATTATGCATTTATATGTTTTGTTATCTCTTATTCGGAGCAGAGCTTTGCCTTGAAAAGGGCCTGTGGTGGTCGAAACACGTGTTGGCATACAACTCTGACTTTTGAATATGGACATAATTAAATATTCAAATACATATTTCAGACTTCTTTGAGTAGCACTTTTGAGGACTTGTTTCATTGGCGACTTTCAACTTTATTGTTTAAGCAACTGCAAATCAAGATGGCCATCAGGGAGAAAGGGAACTACATGTAGGCCCTTATCTCCTTCTATGGTGGCTATTGCTGTGATGGGGACGCGCCGGGAACACTAGTGTCCCGACGCTGGCGAAGTACAAAGCGGCACCAGATAAATGGGGTGGGGGTCAGGGGAATTGGAGATGTGGAAAAGTGGGGTGGGGGAAGGGTATGTGGGGGAGCGTACTTACCTGATTCTCGGTGAGGGAAGATGCCGGTCTTCAGCTCAAAGGAGGCTTAGAGCGGGGGTTTTACTGTGTTGTAAAGCCCCTGTTCAGAGCCTCCTGATTGGCTGGGAGGCCGCCACACACCCCACGCCAGGTAATAATATTAATTACAATATAATCACTGGGCATTTACAGTCTGCTACCTGCTGCTACTCTGAACATCTTTCCTGTTCCATCCTAGCATTGGCTCATCACACGATTGTTTTACATTTGGCATATTGTCCCCCTGGTACTGCTCCCAGTTTCTGGACGATTTCTCCGATTTCTGTTCCCAAGCCATCCCAAACTATTATTTTAATGTTTTGCTGGATGATTTTAACATCCCCAATTCCAAAGGATTTGACTATACGCTTGACAAGTTTTCTCGATATTCTGAATCATTTTAGTCTACGAGAACTGATACAAGTTCCCACACATCTCAAGGCAAACATTTTATATTTTATGATCGCCCCAGCCAACCTGCTCAGTCTTTCCATGTCGATTCCTGTTGACTGATCAAATCACTTTCTAATTCTCTCTGTTATAACTTCCTAAAGGTTTTCATGGATGGGCCAGCACGCTGTAATTAAGTGATTTAAAGGGATGGTCTAGTAAACATTTTTATTTAAAAAATAGATAGGCAACATAAAAAAAAAATACTAGCATTCTCTGTTTTAAAACTTCCCATGTAAAATTTTGAGCTATTCAAGCTCAAAATTCGCAAAAGCAAGCACATGGGCGCATCCATTTTGTGAAATGGAGGCCCTCCTGTGCTGGCTTTTGCTTTTGCAGCACTAATGAAGGAAAAGCCAGCCAGCTGTAGTAAACAAAAGCTACCGCTGGGTGGCTTTTCCTTCATTAGTGCTGTAGGCGGAGGACGGGGACCGGAGACAGAGCAGGAAAGCTGCAGCTGAATCTCGGTAAGTGCTATTTATTTATTTTTTTTAAAATAAGCACTAGCTGCGGTTTTTTTTCTAAGTTTTCCGGGCTGGAGGAGCCCGGAAAACTTAGAAATAAAACCGCAGCTTTAAAAATGGTCGCAAACATAAATACAACGTTATTGTGTTGGAAAACGCTGCGGTTTTTCTTTCCAAGTTTCTCAGGCTCCTCCGGCTCAGAGGAGCCTGAGAAACTCGGAAAGAAAAACCGCAGCGTTTTCCAACACAACCGTGTACAACACAACACAAGCAGATTCAGGCAGAAACAACGCGGTTGTTTTCCGCAATACCGCGTTGTTTCTGCCTGAATCTGCTTTCCCAAACAACCGCGTTGTTTCTTCCTGAATCTGCTTTCCCCTTTTCCACGGGGAGCCCGAGAGCCCCAAATGGGAAAGCAGATTCAGGCAGAAACAACGTGGTATTGCGGAAAACAACCGCGTTGTTTCTGCCTGAATCTGCTTTCCCATTTGGGACTCTCGGGCTCCTCATGGGGAGCCCGAGAGCCCCAAATGGGAAAGCAGATTTAGGCAGACACAACGCGGCATTTAGCATTTCCCATTTGGGTCTCTCAGGCTCCCCACGGGGAGCCCAAGAGCCCCAAATGGGAAATCAGCTGTAGGTAGAAACACTACGCGGCATGTAAAAATAACCGTGTTGTGTTTCTGCCTGCTGTGGCTTTCACTTTGGGTCTCCGGTGCTCCCCTGGGAGCACCGGAGACCCAAAGTGATAGCCACAGCAGGCAGAAACACACGCAGTTGTGTTGGAAAACACTGCGGTTTTTCTTTCCAAGTTTCTCAGGCTCCTCCGAGCCGGAGGAGCCTGAGAAACTTGGAAAGAAAAACCGCAGCGTTTTCCAACACAATAACGTTGTATTTATGTTTGCGGTCGCTTCAAAAGCGATCGCAAACATAAATACAACGTTTTTAAAGCTGCGGTTTTATTTCTAGGTTTTCCGGGCTCCTCCAGCCCGGAAAACTTAGAGAAAAAAAACGCATCTAGTGCTTATTTTTAAAAAAAAAATAAATAGCACTTACCGAGATTCAGCTGCAGCTTTCCTGCTCTGGTCTCCGGTCCCCGTCCTCCGCCTACAGCACTAATGAAGGGAAAGCCACCCAGCGGTAGCTTTTGTTTACTACAGCTGGCTGGCTTTTCCTTCATTAGTGCCGCAAAAGCAAAAGCCAACACAGGAGGGCCTCCATTTCACAAAATGGATGCGCCCATGTGCTTGCTTTTGCGAATTTTGAGCTTGAATAGCTCAAAATTTTACATAGGAAGTTTTAAAACAGAGAATGATACTATTTTTTTTTTATGTTGCCTATCTATTTTTAAATAAAAAAATGTACTAGACCATCCCTTTAAGTGCAACTTTCTCACTGTTCCTGTCCATGAAGCATTGAGGCTGCTTTTAGCTCCCTACCCATTATGATCACCAGGAATTCTAATATTGATTTGCTATTTTGCACTTGTCTGTGAAGTCTATGGTAGTCACTCTTTCCCCTCTGCAGCTGAAAAACTCCAAACATATTGCCAATCCATGGTATGTTGCTGATTAAAACACAAATGAACAATTGCTTTGCGCCTAGAAAGTGTTTGGAAAGAATCTAAAACTATGACTAATCTCATAATTCTGCATGAGGTATATGTCACGAGCGGAAACAAATACTTGCTTTAGTTATGCTTCAATTCACAACAAATTTCAACTACCCTTTATGAACCTAGATTCCTTTTCCGTACATGACTCCAGTTTGTTAAGGATGCCTAGTAGGGAGGGCTTGGAGGCTGAGGCGAGACAGGTGAGGATGACGCACATCAGCCGCTGCAACTTCCTTCTACGTATTGGATGTGCCCAGGGGTGCCGTTTGATGTCTGGACAGGCAGCGGATGGAGGACTCAAGGTCGGAACACAGCAAGGCAGGGGACATGGCAGAGGAGGAGCTAAGAGTGTGATGTGCATCCCTCCCAGCAGGCACTAATTTGGGCCAGGACTCGTGATCCAGAGGGTCCGAACCTCACTCCCCCGTCACCCACCCACCCTAGGCAGCACTTGAGCTCTAGGGGAGTCCATGGCTATTATATTAGTATGGTAGACTAGAGAACAAAACATGTTTTTTTGGGATCCTCATTTATATACAAAATTCATAACAAACTGAAACAGTAGCTTGGTTTTGATTGATCCCTTGTGTAACATGGTGGGCTCAAGGAGGTGAACTACATCTTTGGTCCAAGGGATTTGCAATGGCAGATTTTGTACCTTTTGGTGGGCATGCAAAGACATTAAAACGTTTGGAAGGAGGTACTGGGGGAATCAGGAGCTGGAGGAATTGAATAGAGATGTAGATGCTAAGTTAGCTCTGTTTAGTTCTTCCCCTGGAGATTCAGGGCCAGAGTACCTCCCGCATACGACTCATTATTTGTTAGTGGCCAGAGCATGTTTTGAGAAAGACTGGAAGCCTGAATGCCAGGGACATTTTGGAGATGGAGAGACTGACGAATGTACTCAATGAATCATCAGAGAATATTGAACTCGAATGGCACTTGTTTTTGGAGACACAGCAGGACCTGCAAACCCCTCTGATTTCAGTGGATGTTGATGGTTAATGGGGGTCAAAGAGTATTACAAGTTCCATCGGTGCAAAGAGGACTCAATACAATTTGGGGTACAATGGTTATTTCACGCTTATTGGTCTATAGTGGCTGCACTTCACAAGACATAGGTGGAAGAATGGGAAGGGGAGGCATGTGTTAAAAGTATTCATGTTGTAATGTATTTCTTAAAATCTTTAAATCTTAATAAACATAATTTGGAAGAACATCTGAAGGGCCTCATCACACAACTGAGTGGGTAACTTGCTGCCACAAGAAAACCAAAGCAGTGGTAGAGAAGTTGAATGTGGAACGAGAAGAATTTTGTTCTCGAAAAAAAGGCCTTAAAATTTCCACAACGCCCTGATGAAGGGTCAAGCCCCCATTGTGACAAGGCCAAAGACTTGACCTTGTCAGTGGGAGTGGCAATCCTCTCTCCCTGCAAAGAGGTGTTGATGAAGTAAATATAGAAGCAACAATGTTTTCAAAAAGAACTTTAGTAAAGCAGACCGCTGTCTTTCCTTGTGCCTTTATTTATGTGCACAGAACCATGTCTCTGACCACACCTCACAAATCAGATGCTCGCTCATCAGACTTTGTCTTTTTGTTGCAGATCCACCAAAAGGCCAGAGAAACAGACTGACTGAGTAGCCGCAACAGCACCCATGCCCCGATAGCAAATAGCAACCAGGATTCTGCCGCAGAGCTGCCCAGAGAGTCAGAAAAAGAGTTAGAGCAGCAGAGAGAAGCAGCAAGCGTGAGTGACAAGCACAGGGGCAGTGCAGTCCCGGTTGGATACACCAGCGTGGGTTCCCGCAGAACTTTGCTAAACCACCAGGGAGAAAACAAAGACATGTTAACAGCACTGGGGACATGTTCCCCCCAGGAACCAAATAGTAACTAGAGACTCGATACAGCACCATTGCACAGCGAAGGCCAGCGGAGCCAGTTGGCGGGGCTTCAACACCTTTTGAAAAATTTCCCCTGCACACACTTGTCCCGGAGGAGGGGGAGTGAATTAAATCGGTTATGGGCAGAGCGCCAATCCCTGAGAAAGGAAGCCAACTTAAAAGGGAGAAAGGAAACAAGTAGCGATTGGTGTACCGGGTAAGGTCCTCAGTGGAGGCAGTGTATGACTAAGAGGTTAGAAGGAGTAATGAGGGAGTGGCGGATTTTGGACGAGATTGTTGAAAAGATGAGGTATTGGTTCCGGAGTGTTAGTGGTTCTGCAGTGTGAGTGTGAAACAAGTGTGTAGTGAGGCTAGAGTAAGGCACGACTGCGAGAAGGCTGGTATTAGGTGAAAGTAGGTGCTTCAGTAGTGGTGCGAGGCGAGTATTAGTGGTCGGAGGGGAGTAGTAGGAGTAAGAGAAGAAATAGTAAAAAGGAGTGGTAGTACAGGAGGAGTGATGACGGTAAGTAGAATGAGAGGAGAGAGATAACATCAACGGGTGGAGACAGGAGGCGTGAAGCATCTGAGGGAGCGAAGACCGGTAGGAAGGAGAGATAGGAGAAGTTGCAGGTAGAATAGAAGGGAAAGGTTAGAGTGAGTATAATTGGAAAAGTAGAGTCCTACACATTGGCTGCAGGCACGGTTCCCACTTAAGTTGGAGAACGAACCCATGGCAAGAGTAGGGAAAGTAGGGAACTTAGGAAGTCCTTGAAGGAGTTGGTGATTCTGCATTTAGGGATATCGTTGTTGGCACAGAAATTATACAGTAGGGATTATCGTTCAATAGTACTAAGCCAGAGTTGTGGACCTCTGGGTTAGGGCGGGAATACCAGGCAAGAAGAGATGGAGAGGGATGGCTGTAAGACCCACAAATAAATCACTTAAAATCCTTGGACTGTCCTTGAGATTCGGAGTGGTTTATGTGCTATCTGTGACAACATGTTCTCATGTCTCCTAGACTTGTGTTCTCTACCACCTTGAAGCATCTCTTGTGCTAGATGGAATTACCAATAAATATCGCAGACCAAATGACAAGACAGACTCAGAAAATATGGCAAAATACTACTATGTTCTCAAATACAACAAAATGGGCAAACTGGCGAACAACGGACTGATGCCCGCACACTCACACACAGACTTGATTATACAGAGGTAATATACCACAATATGCGTCATCCATGATGTCATCCTACGTGGCAAACTGCAAAACGTATTGAAGGGAAGGACTGCTTAAGGGAACATATGTACCTATGGTATACATAGCGGTTAGGACTTCATTGGCTGCCCCTTATCTGTAAGGCACGCCTCAAACTGCCTCTAAATATGTATAATACTGATTATAGCAGAGTAAATGGCAGCGGATAGACCTATGCAACATTGTATAGCATTTTATCCCATGGACCCTCTGATTGGTTAGCATCCTCATCCAACCTTGGACGTTCGGCTCGTTAGCAGCACATAAGTAAAACGAAACCCAGGTGCTTAAGTCACGTCAGATTACTCCCTGCTTTCCCAATTAATCCAGCATCTCTCATCAGTCAGGTCATAAGCCAAAATTTCCCGTCTGTAGTTGACCTTGTAGTCTGCACTCTGTTCTGGGACATTTGAGGGAGTGGAAGCACCTCACAATCGCAAATTTGTCAATTTCTACCTCCTATTTACTGCTATTTGATGTACTTATACTCAGTGTTCTTGCGCCTCTTGGCCTCTAGAGACTTGCCCACTCCATCTTGTATAGACTTTAGCCATTATTAATTGTCCTATACTTGGCCATTGCAAATGTTTTCTTCTTCTTTAATCTACGAGAAACATGTTTTACGTCCATGTCTTATCTGTCTGCCTCCCCTTGTGCATTGCAATTATTCCTTAAAATAGCACCGTTGATTGCAGGCCAACATAGATTTCTCTTTATTTTGCATACAAAGCTATTTCTCCAACGTCTCCAGACTCTGCATTGCTGGTCTGTCTCTATCTCTGAGGTAGCTGGATTGAGTATTAACACAAGCCTAAGACCGTCTTCCTATTATGGCCGCCCTAGCAACGCTATGTTTTCCTCTATAGCAAGCTTCTATACGTCTCCTCTACCTTGCGTTACTGCGTATTTACACTTATTGGTCAGAAAGATACTTTATATTCTTTGTATATTTGATTACTTCATCATTCCGTACATGTTTCTCTTGTCACTTCAGTTACATTGTTACTCTTGAGTATTGTCATATCGTTTCAGTATGTCCTTGTATATCTTCTTCATGACATCACTCTGCCCTCATCAGATTTCACTCAGCGGTCCATGATGTGCAATGGTGCGTGCTGACATCCTTCCACTGTTTCAGTACGAGGGTACATTCGGTATGGTTGCCTGAGTGCATATTGTCTCTCATACACTCAATGCGGTATAGGGACAACACATGGGGTGCCACATAGAGCTCTTCTCCTGCTGCTCCAATACAAAGGCGGTGAGGGGGCATGAGCTAGGGAAAACACATTCACCTGCTCCTCTCCAGTTCTCTACAGCCAGGCCTAATATGAACATTGTCAGAATCCTTTAGTGGTAGTACAACTGCTTGTGTTTATATGGTTGACATAGAAAAAAGTGTCACATACAGTGTCAACAGCCCATATGCCCTAGACTTGGACAGATTTTAATTACTACAATCAATAGCTACAGAGCAATATGTTTGTTGATCTTGTACATCGAGAAAAGGCTCCTAATTTATATTTTAAGTTTGTCTAATTCATTATAAGGTTAGTTAGGCAGTCCTTGGTCTCCCAAACTGAAACAAGTTATTTGAACGGCGGCAACTATCCTTCTATCATCATGTATATCGAAGTATGTATTCACTTGCCTTCAGTGCTTCGCGACCTATCTGGTCACTGGACATAAAGATGAAGCTGCACATCTGGACATAGAAGCAATTGCAGATCAATTCATCAAAGAACTGTCGTTCGTTGAATAATTTCTACTTAAGGAAACTGCAGCACTTAAAGATTGGCCAACATCAGCTTGCCCGTTCGTTCCCCTGATTCATTGGAACTTAAGAATGTGGCAAAATACTACCAAAGACTAGAGGATGGCGAGGAGTAGGCTTGGCGGTGCTGTGCCACTGGAGAAAATGACCAGCTGCAAAGAGATGAGTCTCTTTCGCCAAAGCCTCCGTCCTTCCCAATTGACTGCTGAGCTTATGCTGCCACTAAAACAATCCATTATATACACGAAAACTCCAATTGACAATAGTTGCACTGTTTACACAATTTGTTAGTAAGGGCATACCTTCAAGCCACTTTTGTTGCATTTTCATAAATATATTTTTCATTTTCACAAGTAATTTTTTTCTTTGCCAGTTTCTGCCAATGTTTATCATCTTCGTCATGTCAATTCATAAATCCCTCAAAAAGGTTAAACCCTGCCAATCTTAGTTTTCACAAATGTGCTGTGACCTTTGATTTCGCTCTACTTGCAGGCTAGGAGTGGCCAATTGGGCAATGCCCCGAAATGCAGGCCCTACATGCTAAAGTGGGGCAGGATTTAGGGTGAAGGTGGGCAGTTGTTTGGACAAAGTGGGCAAGTTTGAGGAGCTACTTCACGGAGCAGCTAGTAGCATTGACCCGTGTTACTGAACAAACATTTTAAAAAGTACAATTTGCAACACGCTTTACCAAAATACTTCCCCTTGAGTATTACTCAAACCGTCTGTCACAAAAGGAACTGATTGCCATTTGCAACTTTTGGCCCCTTTTTCATTGGTGCTCGAGCCAATTTTTTGCTCCAGTCTCACCTCCGCTACATATTTTAAGGAACATTATGATTTATTTTTGTATCAAGGGATTAATAGGTAAGGCAAATATCAGTGTATGTAATGATGTATGTACCGTGTTACTGTTTGTGACTCGCTGACCTTTTATTTCTTGACCACAGGTGCATGAAGACTTGCAGGTAAAATGGAGGACAGGCTTGAACTGGTAAAACATGTTCTGGTTCTGTTGCTCCTACGAACAAAAGGCTAAATGTGCAAAGTGCATACATTGTTCTTCATTCCTCCTTCTCCACCTCCATCCTGCTAGGGCGGCTGGTGTTGCTCCACTAAAGAAAAAAGCAGCTGTACAGTTGTATGGATTCTCTCACTTAGTAATATTTAAAGATAATTTATTTAATCACAAACTTTAAGAAAGTGCATTAGTGCAGTTAAGCCAACAAATCTGAAACTACATATAAGAACAATTGATAAGGCTGAACACTAGTTGCACAACCAATTATGCTAAAGACAAATACAAGTGCATTGATGTACATTCACAAATGGATTTGCAAACAGATTCAAACACACAGATTGACAGGCTCAGACATTCTAATAAATATCTTGGGATATTGCCGAGAGGCACAATCTTTATAACAATCCCCTGTGTAGACTCACAGTTAGCGCCCCGACACAATTAATACACACCATGTGAAAAGAAATAGGAAAAGAAACACACCAAACACAAATCACTAACTTGTACTTAGATGGCAACTAACACAACTTAAAAACCAAGACTGTATCTCAAGATCACCATGAACTTCAGAAACCGTGGAGTCATCTTCGACTCCTCTTTCTCCTTCCTCCCTCACATTCAGGACATTGCCAAGAAGTCCCACTTTTAACTCTTCCTTCCCAAAGGAATTCTCCCTTTTCTCACTTTCCCCCAGAAGCTCAGTGTTACCAGAGCTCTGGTTCTGTCTTTGCTTAACTACTGTAATAGCCTTCTCCTGACTCTACCCTCTTGCTCCCACAACCCCTCCAGCTAATCCAGAATAGGGCAGCAAGACTTATCCTTGGCCTCAAGCCCAGGGACGCCATCTCTCCTGCCCTAAAAACTTTTCACTGGCTCCCGGTTGCTGCAAGGATCAAATAGAAATGCCCCTGCATCATCCATAAGGCTGTCTGGTGCCGGGAACTCCACTATCTGCAACTTGCTGTTACTAAAAACTCTCCCTCTAGACCTCTACGCTCCTCTGGTACCAACTCTTTGTGTGTCAAGTGTTTCATTAAACAGAGGGCTTGTGGCCGATCTCTTTCCTTAGCTGGCTCCCTCTTATTGGACAACCGCCCCCCCCCTCCTCTTCGTCTTGAGCTGGATCTCCTCAAATTCTGGAAACTCCTCATGACTTTCCTTTTCACATCCTCCTTCCATACTTACCTCCTCTGCTAATCCCACAGTTGCTGAGATTGGTGACCAAGGTCCTTATGTGTGCTCAGGGCCCAGGCCTCCCACACCCAATCGACGTTCATCCTCTGCCCCCCTACAGCACTTGCCTTCGCACCCATTGGCCTACGCCACTGTAGGCCTGCACTTACAGCTGAACGCTCCCTAACACTTCCTTCACTGGGCACTTAAATCTGCTGCTTACTCCTGAGCACGGACATTCCAGCACTTACCCCCACTCCATCTTCTCCTCACCTTTCTCTGCACTTACACGCTCTGAATGCTCACAAGGCCTAGTAGGTCTGTCTTTACCCTCCAGTGTATTAATTGTTGTCGTTTAAAGTCAAATCTAGGTTTTGCTGGTCGAAAGTTAGACATTTTTAGGAACTGCCCGTTTTTTAAAATGAGTCTTCTATGTTCATTGCTTATAGGGATAAATGTAGTGCTGCAAGTCATTTTTATCTAGTTTTGTTTTTACTTGTGGAGTGAGACAATGTTCACGTGGAGTATGTTGTGCTCTTTTTTGTGCTAATCGCACTACTTTGGTGGGATAGCCCCGATCTTTGAGGCATTTTTGCAAATCTTTACTGTGTCTTTTGAATTCTGAAGGCTTGGTGCAATTTTTGCATACTCTTAGGAATTGGCCGACCGGTAGGTTATTTCTGAGACTCATAGGATGAAGCTGTCATATTGGAGTAGTGTATTTTTGTCAGTCGGTTTCCTAAAAAGCGTGGTATTTAGGGTGCCCGATACTGATCTTTCAATCAATAAATCGAGCAAGCCCATCTTATTCAAAGCGTACACCATGGTGAATTTAATATAAGGATCTTGTCCATTCAACTAAAGTAGAAAAGATTCTAGTTGGATTTGTGTACCCTTCCAGATTAGAAACACGTCATCAATATAACGCTGCCAACCACTGATCTTGTCACTAAATGAATAGAATTGGCCCTCAAAAAGAAAGTAGTTTTCTGTGAGGGCAATTCTAATACATTCCAAAACAAAGTGGGTGGGGACCTGATCGGGCGTCTCAACTCGCCTGTTCAAATATTCCTTCATAACCATCAAGCTTTCTATGTGGGGAATTAGCTCATAGGAGCACGTGGGCATAAACGTCCAGCAAACACTTGTTCATCTATATAAAAGTTGGTAATTAAACCACCATTTTGGGAAGATGTTTTAAAGAATGAAACCCATTATTTTCGGATTCACAGGAGAAGGACAGTAACATCTGTATTAAATCCGTGGGCTAACAACAACACTGTCAGACAAGACTGGGTGAGCAGGCCAATAAGAAAGCACTGCCACACTGAGGTCAGTGAAACAAGGTTGATGATCATACGCCTGTTATTAATAATTCTTTTTGAAATCGAACACTGTTAGGCAAGATTGTATGCAGTACCCTTTGGGTGCACTACAACAACCCTGACCTCCTGCCAATAGGCACTCAACCTTTGGTATAAGTCTGAACTACACAGGTTGGTAGTGTGGTCGAGCAGCCAAGCTTATCTCAAGAGGGGTCAATGTGAGCAGTAAGGTTGTGACACAGAGTTTCACAATACAGTTATCCAAATAAACACTTATACTGAAGGTTTCTTGATAAAACAATTATTCATTTATTTCACAGTCACTTATATGAATCTTCTGCAGAAAGAGAGCAAAACATGTAACACTTCAATAGACTTCAAAAACACACTCTTAGTTTCTCTAAATCAGATGACACCCATTGGGGATGGCACACAGACAATTCCTACACCCTCAGGTGACTTAAATAGCAAGGACACTGTGGACATTGATTTATCACTGCTACATTTAGAGCAATACTGAGTTTGGTGAAAAAGATAGAATAGAGGAAGAAAACAAAGGTTAACAAATAATTCATAAACAGGTAAGCACTTTTTGAAACCTTCCAATGTTCAGTAAATTATCCCTTTCCTGGGGAAAAGATAAAGCACAGAGTCAGAGGTAAGACGAGTATCTCAGGGAGCCTGTACAGCCAATGTTAATTGCACAATGTCAAGGAGAGCTGAAGATCTTCTTTGCAATTAGGTAAAAAGTATTGCACAATGTTTGTGGAAATGTTTGTAGAAAATAGAACACTTGAAGGGCCACAAGCTGAGAGGCTTGTGAGGGGCAAAGCTTTAGCAACTCTGCAAGGTATACCAAGACAGGTCTCAACTGAGAGACAGTAAGGCTGCACAGCAAGAGGTAAGTTCTTTTAGACTTTACAGTACCTCTGGTTAGAAGAAATGGTTCCAGCTGGCTTCTGGGCCTGTGCAGCTTTGCAGATTCTGTTGTTCCTGAGCCTGTCATGGGGACAAGAGGGAGGACGTCTGGGGACTCCTGCTCTGCAATGGAACGGTCGGCGGCAGCAATGGGCAAACTTCAATTCAGCTGTCCTTCGGTGTTTCAGCTCCTCGCATCTGACAGCAAATAGCAATACCCCGGTTCTTGGATACCTTTTCAGACTTTCCTTGCTTCTGAGGTCCAGCACTCTTTTGAGGTGGCTCAGGCTTGATCAGTCCTGCAACAGGGAAGTTCAGAGGATCTTCCTAGCGCTCGAGTCCAACTTAAAAGCACCACACACAATCTGGTGTTCCTCTCCCTGGCTCTTCCATTCCAGCAGCAGCAGCAGTGGAAATGCAACCAGTTTCGAGAGGATGTCCAGACGGGCTTACTTTGCAGTTGATTGGTCCCACCAACTCAAAGGTAGAAATTGTCCTTGCAGGGATTCTCTAGTCGAGGCGTATTCGGAGCTTCAGCACAGCAGCAGGGCTCCACCGGGCAAACCAACGGTCCAGGAGTTGCAGCAGGTGTCTCTTCCAAGTTCTTCTTTGGATTCCTTCGTCCAGTGGTCAACTCTGCCTTCCAAGCCAAAAAGCCTCGCCTTTTATTCAGGTTTCTCCCATTCATTCCAGCCTAGCTGTCAATCACACAGCAGGGTGGCTGTCCTTGCCGGACAGCCAGCCGGCCAATCACCTTTGGGTGTATTCCTGTAACCAAGGGGATTAAGCACAGGGAGTTTTAGGCACCAGCCTCACTTTCCGTCCCTGCCAGACATACTGGAGCCAGAGGCGGGCTTCACTTGTGAATCCCGCCAAAGACAAAATGAACAAAGAGACCAAATCTGGTTTGGCGCACCGAGTAAATCTCAAGAAGGACCTTTCCAAGAGAACATGGCGAAAAAAAGAACACTGGGCCATTTTGACGGAATGGGCACCCATGGGTGCCTTTCCGTCATTGAGAATGCAGCCCGCGGTGAAACCACCCAATGGTAGTAAAAAGTAAACCACTGCCACCAGCTATTAATTGTGGAAAGGGTAACAAAAATGTTACATGAGAAACTAGACAAAGGGGATACTAAGTAACCCCTCCAGTACACCATTGTAAGATAGTGTGTGCTGGGTCTAGAAAGTTACAAAATGTAAGTAAAGTCAATTTCACTTTACTGCTCTTGGAAACAGTAGTTTCACCAAGAGAAGGTATTTAAACCTTTGGGAAATCTAAGAGACTTCCCCGTGCCACTGCACTGAAGGTGCTGTGTGACACAATGAAAAGATGATGCCTATGGAGGTTGTCAAACTCCAAAGTCAGAAGAAGCACAGAGAATAAATCACATTAAAATCACATGAGAGATAGAAATGTATAAAGTCTAGCAAAAGATCTAGGGGTCTCTAAGGTAGAAGGGAATTAGCACATTTCTGAGAATTCTCCCTAACAAACACTGTCTATAATGTATTTAGGCTAACTGTCAAATTTTCTAGGTGACTTTCATCAAGTAATCTACAGATAGAAGAAATCTACCCAAATTGCCCATCCCCACCCCTATACAAAATAAGATTAGTGATTAGTAGTTTGCACTCTAGACAGAAATCTGACCAAAAAATATTTTTGGGTGATGTCCACCCCAGATATGTTCATAGCCTCATACGTTTTTATTTATTCTTCGTGTTGTAGTGTGGCTGTTTTGAAAAAAGTGGGGTTCATCGATTCTTTTGCATAAATAGGAGGTACCGTCCTGAAGAAAGCCCACCCAACTCCCGTCAAAAACGTATTAAGACATAAGGGCTGAAAAACGTGTACACAATAAAACAGCTTGAATGACAAGCGGTCGACCCATTTCATCTAGGTGTCCTGTGTAACCAGCACGGATACAGTGTTCCTTCTACATGGTTTTATTTAAATCAAATATGCAAAAACACAAGCAAAAGAAGAATTGTATTTAAAAAGTGGATGTGTAATAAGCAACCAAAACCACATTGTTTACTAACCCTAAGCCACAAAAAGTTTTTTATATGTAGTGTTAATGTCGATATGAATGAAATTTGGTATCAATGATTTGTTATGTGTGAAAATTTTATTTACCCAAACTTAATAAATGTATACATTTGTAAAAAAAAAAAAGAATTCTGGTTGCAGATGGACAATATAATGCCTAAATAAATATAGCATAAAAAAGTGTTAACACTAATAGGAGTGTAGATAATGGAGGTGTAACCAGTTGCCTTGTATTGAAAATTATTAAAGGTTTCTTCCCCATGCACAACTGGTCCCCCGTAAACACAAAAATGTGTGACCCATCAATAACATATGCCAGACACACTTTACACAAGAGAGCCTGCAGTTCAAGTTCAATTTGATGCTGGCTGAGTGGGTACAAAAGTGAGACCCTTTGAGAGTACACTGAATTGAAGAGGAGTCAGTTCAATGGTAGATAGATTGAAGATACGAAGGCTCACCGCAGATAGTTCCGCTGGTGTGTGATGAGGGTGTTGTAGTCTTCTCTCGAGAACTGGTGTCACGCCGCCCGTCCTGAGGTCCCCTTACCCGCTACGGCGCTCCCCGTCCTGGAGGCTGTATCCTCGTTTTCGGCTCCGAGGTCCGGGGGTGTCCTGGGTCCCTGGCGCTTCCGGGTCTCCTACGCGCACTGCTTCGCGCATGCGCGGGCGCCCGCTCTCCGCGCTCCGCGCATGCGCAGTGCGCAGGATGCTCGGTTCGGGAGGGCGTGCGGCTCAAGCCTCGTTGTGGGGTGTCCGTTGCCGGGGAGACGGCACGGCTTGCGTTACAGGCCTCCCAGGTGCTGGCGGGCCTATTTAAGGAGCCCTGATCCTTTTCCAAACCGCGTCTCAACGCGGTTTGTTCGGATCGTGTCTTTGCTGCCTTGCTTATTTCCCTCGTTCCGCCTGGGGAACCTCTGCCCTCCACTTCCCTTGTTCTGCTTGGGGAACCCCTGCCCTTCGCCTTGTCCTTCCTCTTTCCTTCTTCCCCTTCCTTCAGCTCCAGAAGTCCCGCTCGCCCTCCTTGGTTCTAGTCTCTGCCCAGTCCTTCCAGTTCCTATCCGCTCTGAGCTTCCCCTCTTGTTCCGTACTTCCTCCTGACCGGCCTGCTCTTCTTGCTTCCTTGTCTTCGTCCCTGGAGGGACCGTTCTGCTTCCAGTCCCCGGACCTGCCTACCATCGGAATCCCACCAAGGACCCCGGACCATCAACTCAGAGGCTCCCCCTGCCAGTGCTTGCACTGTCCTGACGCCACTCAATCAGGGGTGAGCCAACCCGTGGCGTTGGGAGCCGGTTCACCTCCAATCCGGTTCCATTCGGGCTGGTGTTGGGCTGGTTCCCCGCGCCATCCATCACATCTCTCCGGGTCATCCGACAGCCTGGCCTCATCATCAAGGAATCCAACCGGACGAACAGGTACGCAGCGTTCTCGTGACGCTATTTACAACAACTGGTTCTGTTCGTCTCGGATGGGAGGGCGCCAACCCTTCCCTCGGATTTGCCCGAAAAAAGGCTGAGTCTTGTCTGACTTGCGGTCTTGATGGGCAGTCTGCTCTGGTTCCTTGTTTGAGGAACTTGACATATCTGGGAACGTGACACATTTATGTTGAGGGCCTCCTTGAGCTTCAATCCAGACCGTATCCACTTGAGGGTTGTCTGTACCCAGCACGAAGTTATGGGTAAACTCTTTCCCTTGAATATAGGGAGATATCCTTGGTGAGCTTAAGCAACTTCTTATGAAGGTTGAAATTCTTAAATTCCTCGATTTCTTTATTTAGGTTTCCAAGTTTCAATGCATCATCAGCTATTACAGTGCTGGTGGAAAAGGTGTGATCTAGCAGTTTGAGTTCCTGTTGGAGCTTCTTCGCATGCCTGGCTGTAGTATTAATTGTATGAAGCATCAGGTCTCAACTGCATTTTGTTGCAGTCTGAGGGAAAACAATTTTGTAATCTTCATTGTCTAAGAATAAGACTGGTCAGTCTGGATCTGGTGATCCCACTGGATGTTATTCGATTTTAAATACTCTTTTAACAGGTGCCCATGGAGTTCTGTCCTGAAGGCTGTTTTCTTGAGGTGCAACAAATAGTCTGCCATGATAGTGGGCTCAGCATAGGATTTGCTCGGTAATTCATCAAAAATAGATGGGCCACTAATGGCCTGAAGAGACGTAAACCAGCTAGTTTCCGTAATTACACATGTAGATTTTGTCCTGAAACAATTGAAACCCTAGCCCGTCTAATGACTGAATGCCTGGCACTGAATGATTTAAGAACAAAACACTTGGGAGCACTGTTCCAACAATCAACAATATTGACATCTAATGAACTTTGGGACTGCCTCAATCAAGGGAGAAGAACAACAGAAATCCTAGCATTGTTGGCATTTGTTAAGGGCATTTTTGGAAAAAACACAGAGACAGAAGAGACTAACGAACTTCGCTGGAGCCCAGAAAGGCAAATTGTACACTGAACATAACTTCCACTATGTGGTTTTATTCAAATTTTAAAGTAAATATCAGTTTTTTGGTTTGTGCTTTAAAATCCTTTTTTAAAATTATTATTTATTTTATTTGATTTATTTTATTATTTTATTGGTTGAGAAAAATAAAGCATAACAGGTTTAAAATGTAAACCAATAATATGCTTAATAAAAAAAAAAGAATTTGGGCTTTAGTGAAGCTAAGTGTTTCAGACTCGGCCATGGGGACAGGGACCACAAGAACCGCTAACTGGGAGGCCTGCGGGAAGACTCTGGCTTCTGAATTAAATTGATTAGACATTTTGACTAAAGTTATTTGGCAAAAGATTTACTGTGTGCTTATGGGGCACACTTACATTTATATAGATGGAATAACAATTTCTGAAACACATACTTGCACAATTTATTTCAAAAGAACCTCAGCAGCCAAGGGCTGTACAAACACATGTAACAAGAGAAAGAGAGGTTACCAACATATTCAATTGAAAGTCCCTTTAAAAGTCGGATCAAACTCAGCAACACTGGAGAAGAAAAAAGTGCCTCTACAGTTGTATGGATTCACTCACTTCGTAATCTTTAAAAATAATGTATTTAATCACAATCTTTAAAAAAAGTGCATTAGTGCAGCTAAGCCAACTACACATAAGAGAACAATTGATAAGGCGGAACACAAGTTGCACACCCAGTTATGCTAAAGGAAAATACAAGTGCATTGTTGTACATTCACAAACGGACTTGTAAATAACGGAATCAAACGCACAGATTGACAGGCTCAGACATTCTAATAAATATCTTGGGATATTGCACATGCAACGTGGCCAAGAGGCACAATCTTTATAACACTTCCCTGTGGAGACCCACAGTTAGTCACGGAAAAACTGATTACCCCTCTCTCTGTCCATGTTATATTAACTGATAAGCCACACAGAATGAGTCTACCTTACTCCGCCATGAAATATAAGTGAGACGCTATATAATATTTCAAAACATCTACAGTTTATTTTAGCATATAAAAAACAATTTGAGTTTAATAATAATTTTCAATAACCATCATGTACACTATAGTTGTACAATGCTTAATGCTTAAAACAAATACCAATCTCAAAAGTCAAGTTGAGACAAACAATGATAGTAAAATAGGAAAATTATTTTTAAAAAAACCATTTTGTGGGGTAAACTAGAGCACTGCGCAAATCCTTCATAGGAAAACACAGAGGCAAAATACATAATCTCTGTTCGTTCAATTTTCAAAAAGACATCACTTTCGAAGGGATTGTGTCCTCCGACGTATTCCTTATCTATGATATTTGTATCTCCAGCTTGCTGGCCTCGGAAATTTTTTTTCCAGTAGAGGGCGCTGTGCGTCGACGTCCGTCGAGTAGGTGTTCCTCGACAGCCACCGTATCGACGCCGACGTCATCATGCCTATAAATGGCCACGCACAGCGTCCGTTGCTGAGTTCCGTTTTTCCGCGCTTCGTGTGCCTCGGAATACCGTTGCTCAGTTCGTCAGTCGATATATATTCATATTTCCTTGAGAAAAGCAACTCGTACTCAATGGCTTCCTCCTCCGACCCGACGACTCCTCGGTCCGGTTTCAAAAAATGCCGAGACTGTGGGAAGAAAATGTCATTGACGGATCCTCACAGGATCTGTTTGTGGTGTCTGGGAATCGAACACCAGTGTTCGGAGTGTGAGGAATGCCTATCCATGACGGCGAAAGCCTTGAAGGAGCGTAAGGGGAAGCTCGAGAGAGGTAAGTCAGTTTTAACTTCCTCGAAAGTTTCCGCGGTAGAGTCGAGGCATTCGTCTCCTCACCGTCGAAAGCATTCTCGGTCTAGGTCTCGAAGTGGCTCCCACCACTCGTCGAGGTCTAGACACTCGAAAAAGAGACGAAGAAGATCTCCTTTGTCTTCTAGTACCCCTGAAAGAGTAAATTGCCCCACAAAACACAGCTCTCAGGCTGAGTGGGAGGAATTCAGAAAAAAGATGCTAAGCGTCTTCGAGAAAGCTGCCTCGACCCCCTCGAAGTCAGCTGAGGGTGATACCACGGGTGAAAAGCCCAAAAAATCTAAACGCCGCGAGTCGAAGCACCCGGCGAAAGAGTCGACCCGAAAGCGCCATGAGCCATCGGGAACTAAAGCATCTTCAACGCCATCGTCGAAAGCCCCTTCGAAGCATAGATCGCCGCCATCGATGCCGTTATCGAAGGGTTCTTCGACGCATCCGTCGATCGAGTCGACGCCGGCGTCGACGCCGACATCGACGCCAATAAAAGAAAAACCCACGGCTACTCCACAGCCAACGGTTACACCGAGAGCCTCCGACACGACGTCGAGAATGTCGTCGACATCCTCGAGCAGGATTCCGATCCTTTCGAGTTCTTCGAGGCCTCTTCCAGTTTTCTCGACACCTTTGTCGGCACCTTCGAGGATTTTTACATCGGCGTCGACGACATCGACCTTTTCAAGGCCACTGATGATGGCTCCCTCTGCCTTAGAGATGGGTTTTATACCCTTTCACAGGCCAGAGTATCCCCCCTTAACTTCAATTTATGAAGAAAGGGAAGATTCTGATCAAGAAAGGCCTTTTGGGCTGCAGAGGACCACATCACCTGAACCAGAGACTTTTGCCTCTGAGGAAAGAAGGGTGAAAGACCTTCAGGATGCATTACAGGAAGCAAGTGGCCTAGACACTTCCCCAGAAGTGGAATTTGTCAAACCAGACCCAGGGGAACATGCTGAAACCCCTTATAGAACCCTAATGTCAAGGATTATGGAGTTCATGGGTTGGTCTGCGCCTTCACCTGTTTTTCAACAAGATGACCTAACAGATATTCTGGATAAAGGTCCACAGGAGGATCCTGTGGTTCTCTTTCATTCTGCTTTACAAAGAAAGATTTTAACTAACTGGGAAACTCCTGAAGTTGTCCCTGCGGTTAACAAGAAGTTGTCAGCAAAATATAGGGTATCTGCTGCTGACCCTGAATACCTATCTAAGCACCCTACTCCAGAGAGTCTGGTGGTCCAGGCTGCAACTTCATCAGGCAGTACATCTGCATACCCCACTGCTCCACAGGATAGGGATGATAAAAAATATGATGCCATGGCTAAGAAAGTCTTCTCGGCCTGTAGCATGGCTTTAAGATCTATTAATGCGACTTGTACGCTTGCTAGGTTCAGCCACACTCTTTGGGAGTGTGCTTCATCAGCGGCTGACTGCCTCCAGGAAGGAGAAGAAAGGGACGCATTTTTAAATATCATCAGAGATGGTAAAGATGCAATGTGTGAGTCCCTTCAAACTGGCATTGATTCTGCTGACAGTATCAGCAGGGCCATGGCGGCAAGTACCACAATCCGCAGGCATGCGTGGTTGAGAAAGTCCGGCTTTGCTTCTGACGTACAGGCCAGACTTTTAAATATGCCCTTTGACGGCTCTTCCCTGTATGGTAAAAAGGCGGATGACAGTTTGGAAAAACTGCAAACATCTAAAGCAGCAGCCAAGTCACTAGGAGCTGCAATCCGCCAAACTAATTTTCGTCCCTCAGGATCCTCTTGGAGAGGAAGGTCCTTTCGCTATTATTCCTCATATGCAAGAGGCAGAGGACGGCCGGCTCAAAGAGGCCAAGGAAAATTTACCCGTGGTGGACGGGGTAAAGGAAAGAAAGCCGCATCAGCAGGAGCAGGAGCCGCTTTACCTTCGGCAACTGCATCAGCCGCTCCCAAACCACTCTGAAGTCTCCCATCACAAGACACCTGTAGGGGGCAGGTTAACTCACCATCTGACGGAATGGCAGGCTATTACGTCAGATGCTTGGGCATTGGAGACAGTTACCCAAGGTTACTGCCTGCCTTTTCTACGCATCCCTCAGAGCCATCCACCGGGGGAACAGCTCTCTGAAAGTGCCGGATCCGCTCCTCTTTCAGGAAATTGTAGACCTGCTAGAGAAAGGTGCCATAGAACCGGTACCTGTAGCGGACAGGAACAAGGGCTGGTACTCCCCCTACTATCTCATACCAAAGAAAGACGGAGGACTGAGACCCATCCTGGACTTACGAGAATTGAACAAGTTCCCCAGGAAGGACAAGTTCAAGATGGTAACTCTCACTCAGATCCTTCAGGCCCTCCAGCTTCAGGACGGGTTGGTATCTCTGGACCTTCAGGATGCTTATTTCCATGTGCCAATCCATCCCAAGCACAGGAAGTACCAGAGGTTCGCAATTGGCAACTCTCATTATCAATTTCGAGTTCTGCCATTTGGGCTGACCTCCGCCCGAGGGTCTTCACCAAGCTAATGTCGGTTGTGGCTGCAAGTCTAAGGAGGGAAGGGATTCACGTCTACCCCTACCTGGACGATTGGTTGATCAGAGCAGTTTCTTCGGAACAAGCTCGGATCCAACTAGATTATGTCTGCCACTCCCTTCACAAGCTGGGCTTCTCCCTCAATTTAAAGAAGTCACAAATGATACCATCACAGAGACTCCAGTTCATTGGAGCAGTCCTGGACACGTCCCTGGGAAAAGCCTCGCCACCAGAAGTGAGGGCTCAAGATATTCTGCAGATGGTCACCAGGTTTCAAAATGCCCAACGTCTCCCAGCCTACGACTTTTTGAGGTTGCTAGGCCTCATGGCATCCTGCATATCCCTTGTGCCAGAGGCTCGCCTGAGAATGAGATCCCTTCACTGGGCACTGAGGACTCAGTGGTCACAATTCTCAGGGAGGATGACAGATCTCCTCCGGATTCCGGACAAGGTAGCCCACGACCTTCAATCGTGGGCCTCTCCTGAGAACATCTTGAAAGGAGAACTGTTTTGGCAACCATGGCCAGAGATAACAGTAGTCACAGACGCCTCACTCACGGGGTGGGGAGCCCATGCCAACGACTTGACCATCAGCGGTCGTTGGTCTCCATCGGAGTCCAGACTACATATCAACCTGTTGGAGCTGAGAGCCATCAGACTGGCACTGAAGGCTTTTCTGCCGTCTGTACGGGGGAGAAACGTCCTGATAATGACGGCCAATACAGTGGCCATGCACTACCTCAACAAAAGAGGAGGCGTAGGGTCACTGCTACTGTGCAGAGAGGCGATGCAGCTCTGGTTTTAGGAAATTCAGGAAGGAATCTCTCTATCGGCAATTCACCTAGCCGGAGAGAAGAACTTGACAGCGGACGCTCTGAGCAGGCAGAACACAGTCTCCCACGAATGGGAGATAGCTCAGGAAGTCCTTCAAGAGATCTTTGCCCTTTGGGGAACCCCTCAAGTGGATCTGTTCGCCACCAGTATCAACACGGAGTGCGACAGATTTTGCTCAAGGGAATTTCCCCCGAGAGGAGCTCTAGGAGACGCGTTCGTAGTGGACTGGGAGTTCCCACTTCTGTACGCGTTTCCTCCGGTCCCTGTCATTCCTCAAATGATCAGGAGGTTGAGAAGGTTTCGGAAGACCATGATCCTAATTGCCCCGGATTTGGCCAGGAGAACGTGGTACTCGGACCTTCTGGACATGTCCATCCATCCTCCAATTCGTCTACCGTACAGAGAGGATCTTCTCTCGCAGAAGGGAGGTCAGGTTCTCCATCCAGCCATCAAGACCCTCAACCTTCACGCTTGGTATCTGAAAGGTTGAGGTACAAGGATTGGGACCTTCCAGATGACGTGATGGAGGTGTTTCTTTCGGCCAGAAGGCCAGCAACTAAAACTCTATACCGCTGCCGTTGGAATAAATTTTGCAGCTGGTGCAGAGAAAAGAATATCAAACCCTTTTCATGTGGTACACCTGCGGTGTTATCCTTCTTACTTTATTTGGCAAATTCAGGCCTTCAAATTGGCACTATTAAGGGCTATCTTGCAGCGCTATCGATCTTTAAGCACACTGCAGAGGAGCCATCGTATTTAAAAATTCCATTGGTAATGCAATACCTGAAAGGTCTAACTAATGTTTACCCTCCAAGACCATTCCAAGTTCCCTTATGGGACTTAAATCTAGTTTTAAACTTCCTAAAGGGTGCTCCTTTTGAACCACTCCACTCTTGTTCATTGAAGTTTCTCACCCTCAAAACTGTTTTATTGGTAGCATTAACATCTGCTAGAAGGGTTAGCGAGATACAAGCCCTATCTTGTAAACCTCCTCATACAATTTTTCACAAGGACAAAGTCGTTCTACAGGTGAAGCCTAACTTCCTCCCAAAGATAGTTTCTGAATTTCACATTACTCAGAAGATTTCTTTACCTTCATTCTATCCTCCTCCCCATCCGGGGAAAGAGGAAGAGAGACTACACAGGCTGGACTCTAAGCGAGCCTTGAGTTTTTATATCAATAGACTTGCTAAAATTAGACAAGCAGACCAACTCTTTGTAGGTTAAGCAGGACATAAATTGGGATTACCAATAACCAAACAAACCATCACCAGATGGATTATTTTAGCCATTCTGGAATGCTACAAACTGGCAGGGAAAGAGCCTCCTCAAAATCTAAGGGCTCATTCGACCAGGGGTATCGCAGCATCCTCAGCTCTTCAAAGAGGGGTACCAATTAGAGACATATGTGCGGCTGCCACATGGTCGTCTGCACATACCTTTACCAAATTTTATAGCCTGGATTCCTCCTCTAGTCAAGAGACCAGATTTGGCAAAGCTGTGTTACACTCTGTTCATTCTTAAAGAGTAATATGGCATCTCTTACTCCCGCCTCCAATCACATACCACTGCTATGGGAGTCTATCGTAGATAAGGAATACGTCGGAGGACACAATCCCTTCGAAGAACAAGTTACTTCTTACCTTGTAACGTTCTTTCGATGGGATGTTCCTCCGACGTATTCCTTATCGCTCCTCCCATCCATCCCCGCAGTAACATTTCCCTTGTGGTTGCAGCTTACGCTCCTTCAAGGGTAGTAACCATTCATGCAATAACTACTTTACTCTACAAAACGGAACTGAGCAACGGACGCTGCACGTGGCCATTTATAGGCATGATGACGTCGGCGTTGATACGGTGGCTGTCGAGGAACACCTACTCGACGGACGTCGACGCACAGCGCCCTCTACTGGAAAAAAAAATTCCGAGGCCAGCAAGCTGGAGATACAAATATCATAGATAAGGAATACGTCGGAGGAACATCCCATCGAAAGAACGTTACAAGGTAAGAAGTAACTTGTTCTTCTGTTGTATTGATCTCCACTATTGCAAACACTGTTACAGAGAACACAAATACAAAGCACAACAAGATTTATTGTTATTTCAGTCTTCTAGGATTGTCAACATGTTTCGGCCTTGATTCTTAATGAGACACCATCCCTGGTGTCCTTTACAGTTGTTATGCTGGCCTTCTTCAGGACGCATAAGTACTATTGTGTGTAGTATTGCATATATCTTCTATGCCCCAGTTGTGTGGCAATGGTCAGGCTATATTTAGAAGATCACTCTGCTTGCTCTTCCACAGACTTCCGATCGGAAAAGACGGACAACTGTGTCTTCAAAAAAAGGGGGAGGGCTCCTTAGTGTCTCATGCCTCCGTTGTGGGAAAGTGATACAGGTGGTGATGCAAACAGCCACACTCTTTCTACCCGGAACAGTTGTATATTTGCAACGTTTCTTATCGCGTTGTTAGGCATCAGCTTGATTTTCATTCAGCTGCAGTGTCTGAAGCAAAACAGACACAAAACTTGATCGTCCCCGGCCCATGAAAAACCAGTTCCCCATTAACAAAAAAGATGGAAAATACCCAATTTTGAAATTCCCGACCCACAGTTAGTGACCCGACACCATTACTACACACCATGTGAAAAAGAATTAGAAAAGAAACACATCAAACACGAAGCAGTAACTTGTACCTAGAGGCAACTAACAAAACTTAAAAACCAAGGGTGTAACGCAAGATCACCCTGTAAAAGTGAGAAGATCTGTTACTACATCCAGAACATAGGTATGCAGACCAATTCAATATATTTTCTAGGGTGGCTAAGCAATACATGCTTGATTAATTACATGTTTTGCATGAGAGGCATTGCCAAAGCACTTCAACACTACACAAGATCCTCATCAGATGCCAACTTGAGTTTCGGCCATTTATGTTGACATTGGCACAATCTTCATCAGGGCAATCGGAAACTTTGATGTGAGGGATGTGGACATTCAATGCACCTATAAAGAGTAACGATGTCTAATTTTAAAAACTGGCCCAAAAACATACCTCAAACCAGATTTACATAGAGAGTGCTCTTGAACGCATTATTTTCAAGCACATACCATATTTATGTTCCTAGTGGACATCATCCATATTTTGTTTTTTATCAAGCAATTAATAGGTAAGGCAAATATCAATGTAGGTAATGATGTATGTACCTTGTTACAGTTTGTGACTTGCTGACATTTTACTTCCTGACTACAGGTGCATGAAGACGTAAAGGTAAAATCGAAGGCAATCTTGAATTGGTAAAACATGTTCTGGTTCTGTTGCTCCTACGAACAAAAGGACTAGCTGCGCAAAGGGCATATATTGTTCTTCATTCCTCCTCCTCCCCCACCTCCATCCCTTTAGGGCTGGTGGTGTTGCTCCACTAAAGAAAATGATCTGCTGAAAGAATAGGTTGGCAAGTCTTCCTCTCCCAATGTTGAGTGCCACCGTAAGACAATGCAGAGAATCACAGAGGGATGGTGTTAAGTCTCTCCGCCCATGAACGGAACTAGAAGACCTCCATCTATTCTTGGAAGTGCTTACTTTTGGCGCACATACTAGACAATGTTTCTATGGTTTTACATAGCCACTCCCATAGCTTGTGGTTATGGGAAAAATTAAGAATGATGGAACATCACTTACAGTGATGTCATTTCCTGTCACACCTCAGTCATCTAGTGGGTGGTAGCTAAAGTCTGTCCCTCCTTCCCCACTCCTCTACTGAAGGTGGCTCCCCTGTCCTTGTAGAGTGTACAAGCTATACCTGCATAGTTTATTGCTATATAAATGACTTTGTTTGGGAAGGAACATGCACAGGGAAGTTTCTTCCGTTTTCTTTTGATGAGAGACAGACTGCAACAAACTTCAAGCATTCTTTTCACATTGTTGCCCCTGAAGAAAGAATTGCAAGAGACTTTAATATTGTTTGACCACACGCGGAACTCTCTGGAGGCGATTTCTTACAGGACACTTTTCTGCATACTACATGTCCGTGAGAGAGACTTGATATATCAACATAGTTGGCAACACTTAGAGGTGATTCATTACTGCACACCTATTTCCATATAGGACATTCCCATAACAGGGACCTGACAAAATAACGTAGATGATAGTGTTTCTTTACAGGACGCTTCATGGGGAAAGACAGATAACGTATCAAGAATCCATTTGCCTTGAAAAAGACATTGTGTCGAAACATGTTTTGGCTGGTCCTTTGAACAAGAAAATAAATTGGACTTAATAGCCCACCCAAGTCTCTGTGACTTTAAAACTCAAACTTTACTAAATAATTATATCAAACATACTGTAGAATTGTATTTTCCAAGTGCGAAGAATGAGAGGTTTTTCCTTATCTCGTTTCAAGTGGCACACAGGTTACCATTTACCACTCACCTAGCAGCTGACAGACGATATATATTCTAGGAAACCAACGCAATTGGACACAGATTACCCTTGCTTATCTGTATTTAATATTGTTCAGTACCTTTTGAATACTGATTTATTATCGTTATTACTCAATACAAGCTAAATTAAATCCCTTTTGAATGAATTTAATTGTCCATAGTGTTAATTCGATGTTTCGATCAACTTGAAACTGTTGTCAGTGTCCTGAAAAATCCCAAAACGTCTGATGTGAAGCCCACTTTCATCCTTTGCTATCAAAACTGAAAAGGGGTTGGCCATAACAGGTCTTTCTTCGGTTGTTTTGTCTCAGCAAGGTTAGGGCACAGCCTCACATCTTTCCCTGAGTGGGTAGTTTCCCTGGTGTCCGGGAATGGTCCATGAGGGGTATCATTAAAGGTCAAGTCTCCCCTTTGCAATATTACCAATATTCTTTGTTATCACTTGGCCTGATGGTTTGACTATGATTCCTTTTCTGATGTATTAATACCATTGGGACAATAGTTTAGGGGTTCTCTCTGGCTGTTGGGATGGTCAGGAGACTTTGGAAAAGAATGTTGTCTGAGTTACAAAGGTTTTTGTTAGCCTTAGGCCTCTCAGGCCACATGGGCAAGTGTTAGGCAGAATCATATGCAGTACCCTTTGGGAACACCACACACAATTAAGACTACAAGTGACAGTACAATTTCACCTTTGGTACAAGCCTGTACTGCACAGTAAAGTGGTAGCGATGGCTGAGCAGCCAGACTTATCTCAAGAGTAAAGTGAGCAGTATCAGATGTTACACAAAGGACAGCAATTGCTATGGTTCAAACAAACACTGACTCAAGGTTTCTGAGTAAAAGAACATACATTTATTTACACAATAATTTGTAAAACAGTTCACTAAGGTAAAGCAGCAGAAAATCACAATCTTAATACACTACACACCACCTAATGAATTCTGGACAAGTTAAGCTCAAAATGAAGTGTGAGCAAAATGGCACTCCAGCAATTTAAAAAGGGAGGGAAAGAAAAAGTTATTCAAAATCAAGCAGCACCAACAAGTAATTAGGCAGGGCAATCTCGAAAAGGCTTACTACAGCTAGGATTCAAATCAATAGGCCTGGGCCAATGTCAATGGTTCAGAGTATTTGCAGAGGATCACACAGTTCAGAGTAGTTTGCGGTTAAGTCTTTGCCAAGAGTTCGAAACGAAGTTGGCCAGGAGAAAAGTTATTCAAAAGAGTAGAGAAGGACAAGCCCTCGGATTAGCAAAAGATTTCAAACACTTTCACCATGGTCGGACGGAATGAACGACCGGATTTGAACAGTACCTTCTCACAGTTCCTGAAGCCACTGTTGGCCTGACATGAAGGAGGAAGACTGGAGGGTCCTGCACTGTCCAGGGAAGAAACCAGCAGCAGAGCAAAGCGACGAATAAAGGTGCGCTCCTTAAAACCGAAACAGGGTCTGGTCCTCCTGGCTATCCGGTTCACTGCAGCTATGCACAGCAAATTCGACCAGGGGAGGGAGGCCTTGCTTGGTGTTTGGCAAACTGGTTGGTCCCACCAGCTCAAGGGAAGAAGATTCCTTGCAGATCTTCTCTGTCGTCGAAGTGTAGGAGATTCGGACCCGCAGCAGGGCTTCACCGGGAGGTTCAGTATTTGCAGTAGTCCTTTTCCTTCAGCTTCTCTTCGGTTCTCTCGATCCAGTGGCTACTCTGCCTTCCAAGTCCGAGAGACCTGCTTTTTATGCAGTTTTCCCCCATTCACACAGCCTGGCTGTCAATCACACAGCAGGGTGGCTGTCCTGGCAGGACAGTCACATAGACAATCAAACAAGAGTGTGACTTGGGTCTCCAAGGAGACCCTGTGCAGGGGGCCTAAACCCCTCCTCACATCCTGTCTACCTAGACTCTCAGGTGCCTAAGGAGGGCTTCTGTGCAGAAGCCCGCCAAAGGACGGCAAACAAAGGAACCAAACCTGGTTTGGCGCGCAGAGTAAAACACGAGAAAAGACCTTTACAAAAAGAAATGGCGAATAAACCCAGCCGGAACCAAATAAAATTAAAAGGGGTCCAGCGGATTAAAGTTCGAGGCTACTAACTTAGCCTAAAACAGTACCAATGCTATTTTCATAGTCCGCAGTAGGGAAAAAATAGATACCACTGCCACCAGCCAAATCTTAAAGAAAGGGGAACGAAATAATGTTCCATGAGAAACAGACAAAAAGGGATAACTATTAACCCTTTCCAGTACTCTATGGAAGATAGTTTGTACTGGGTCTGTGGATTTAAAAAGACTAATAAAGTCAATGGCAACTTTTCATGTTCTGGGAGACAGTAGTCAGTCCCAGAAAAGGGAGTTTAAAGTGGGAAGTCTGAAAAAGACAACCCTGTGTCACTGCACTAAAGGTGCCTATGGAGTAGGTGAGGCTCCACAGTCTATGAACACAAAAATGTAAAACACACAGCAAAACACATCTAAGAGTGAGAAAAAAGGCTCACACTCTTATCAGGTGAAAAAATTAATCCTAGAAATCCAGCAAAGCTGCTGAGGGACTCAGTAGGTAAGGGAAATTAGCCATTCTGGAGAATTTTCCCTAACAGCAAGTAAAATGCATCCCTGTTTGTCTTCCATGCGCAAGATCAGATGAGCGTTCAGTCGCCTCCCATTACTCCGTGGCAGCTGAAGATGCTTACATGCTATGTGTGGGGATGGGGTGGATGAAGATGCTCGGTGAGGAGAAACCCTGTAAAATACCCAAGGATAGTCTGGTGCTCTAGTTCATTTGTAAAGGTGGGATGCAGATACCCTGTCTAGAGCAGAACCACATTTTTCTCTAGGCTAGTGTTCCACTTCCTATGCTTAAGCAGTTTCCTGGCGGAGGACATCTGTTTACTGACACTTACACTGAAGAGTTAGTACTAGAAATGGCAAATTGTCAATTGAAGCATTAAAACAGCT
Organism: Ambystoma mexicanum; assembly: GCF_040938575.1. Lineage (NCBI taxonomy): Eukaryota > Metazoa > Chordata > Amphibia > Caudata > Ambystomatidae > Ambystoma > Ambystoma mexicanum. The sequence goes on from NC_090934.1 coordinate 1,246,320,598, forward strand.
AATCTGCCTTTTGTGTAAATGAGGGAATCACTCAGCAGCAGTGAAGCTCTGCACATGTTGGATTCTGGATGCATTTACATTTCTAAAAGAGGAAAGCATGAGCTCCAGTGGCACGTCCAGGTTATTGATGGTGGACTTTCCAGGAATCACACTGCCGGTGACGTCGCTGGCAGGGCTTCTGCTGTGTTGTGGAACAGGCACCCAGCCGAAGAATGTACTTCGCTCTGCTATAGATGTTTTTGAATACAAGTGCCTTTTTCTTCTTTTGATTGGTTGAATATAGTTTTGGTATCTTCGCATGCAATACAATTCACTTCAGGGCGATCAGAAAGACAATATGAGCAGGGGGTAAGGTAGAGGAGAGGATAACATGACAGTATACAGTCAACCTAAGTAGACATTGCTGCAACTTCGTAAGTGCTCGAGGTGCCCCAGCAAATCGAAGGGGCAGAGGCTATGTGGACCACTCCAGTCTTGGTGATTAGGTGAAATAGCTCTCTATGGTTAAGCTTCTGGTTTCTGGCTGTTTTTAGGGTCTTTTTCCACATGCATGGGTTTTTAAATGGCTGTACGGGTTTGCGTTAGATGTTGTGAGGTGAGGAGTTTGTCTCCCACTTTCTTTTTCCGGTAGGGTGTACTCGAGCAACCATGCTGGGTTTGGCAAGCTGTACCGGGTGGTAATGGCCCGCCTTCCAAGGTATTAGGCCAAAACGAAGCCACACGCTTAATCGCAGACCGGTACGGCCCGCAGTAAAGGGCATTACTGCCATTAGTACCCTGGGCGAATTGACTGTGGTGCTGATGACCACTTTTTGAGGGGGAAAAGGGGCAGTAGTGCGTGCACAGATCCTTGTTTCCACACAAACAATGCTCAAAACTACATCTAAGATTGTCTCCATGGCAATGGAGGCCAGGTTCCGTGGGTAGCCCAACTTCGCTTTCCATGGTGCATTTGGGAAGCCGGATCTGAAGGGCCTGTAGGGAGTGCCGGTAGCAGGGGTTTGGTATGAGGGAGAGTTGTGTTGACAGAGGGCAAAGGGTAGTGTGTCAGTGTGGGAGGAAGATGGTGGGTGTGAGCAGCAGCTTTCACGGAACATGGGCTTACCCTGGTAAGTAGATCCAACATTCTAAGCAACCTGATTGCACTCCGCATCCACCCAAGGTGCCAATTGCGATGTGATGGATGCAGAGGATCTCGGAATTCCAGGAGGTGCATAACATTTGTAGACGGCAGTTTCAGCCTTTTTCCCCAGTTTGCTGGTTAGTTCAGACGGATAACATTGAGCTGGTTTCTTTCCATAGCAGGAATCCTGTGCAGTGATCCCTGCTGTCGTAATGTATTCTCGGGGTGTGAAGCACTGGATCAGTCTTATGCCATGTTCTGTACAAGACCCTGAGCCTCAGTAAGAGTTTGGAGGCATTAGAAATACTAAAACCTTCCAACAGAATTGCAGTTGGCATCAGTGGTAACTAGCTGTTCTCTTCCTGATACTGGGATTGTGTTGCTCCCCATTTAATAGTCTCTAGGACATAATTGAGGAATGAAGGTATTGACTCTGATTTTTGCAGGGGTAATTCCTTCATGCATATGCTGCTTGCGTCACCCCTTATGGGTTTAGTAACACAATTTAGAAGACCGAAAAAAAGAAAGTAATAACGTTACCTACTCTTTTTTTCCCCCAGATACCTCCACACTCACAATGTTGCACCTTGTATCAGATCTCTCCTATGGATCATGATTGGCAGAAGGATCTTTTTTCAGAAGGTTGAGGTGGTGGTGGGTATTGCAGGTGTTTGTCTTGGGTCTTCAGGATGCTTGGGTGTTGTATAATACCCAGTGTCCTCGGCTTTCAGTGAAGGGCTGGACACCTTGCTTAGTCCAACTTGCCTTTTGTATGGTAGAGCAGTAAAGGATGGGTTGTCAAAAATGGAAATCTGTCTTGCGCCATTTAAGTAAGCATAAGATGTTATCTGTAGTTGCAGCACACTGGTGCCATATATCGATAATATGTTACAATTTGAAAACAGGAGCAGTTATTGTTTAGGTGTATTTCTGTAGGCTTGTTTATTTATGTATATACCTGATAACTGTTTTTTTCTGATTTTATAGGCCATTGAAGAGCAGCAATGGCGTGAAAATACTCACGAACAAAGATTGATTGTTTTTCAAATTTCACCTGAACACTAACATGACTTTATAGGGCCATTGTACACGGTAAGGTAAACCGTTTTGTAATTATTTTACAATGTAGTTTTTATTTTATTATTTTTTTTTTTACTTTTGGCACGTTTCTTGTAGATTACAAATCTGACCGTACTGCTTCTCATCACAGCAAGCTGTCTGGCCATCATCGTTAGCACCACCATGGAGCAGAGACAATCATAATTTTACTTTGTGCCGTCCTAAGGTTTATTTGAGCAGCCGTTTAGTCCCCCTTTCGACATTGGGAAGTCTATCCCTCTGTGTATTCTGGGTATAGGGCAACGTAGCACCAGACCCTCAGAGAAACTGTATGTTGGGCGGCATACAGAGATTCCCGGAACGATAGCTTCATGTAAGGAAAAAAATTGTATTTAACATGGTTTACTGGGGCGTATATTGCTTGTTCGACTGCATGAAATGAAGACATGGAAATGTTATGTTGATATGCGTTTATACTGCACCAAATCACCACCGTAGTAGAATCGGGGCACCTTGGCTTGTCCGTGGAGTGGCATACGGTGCCCTGCCAGCGCACTCCAGACCTTACTTTGCTGGAGTAAAGAAAATTAGTAAGGGAAGGATAAGAGGATTGGAAAGTGGGAATTAGATGTTACTAACACATGGAGGGAATCAGGGGTAAAATACTTTTTTGTTATAATATGGGTAAGATGGGTGCTTGGAGCACAGTACAGTCTCTGGCTTCTCCAGCACAAGATGGCAGTTCCAATAGTAGTTCTCAGGACCGTTGATGGCTAAGTCTCGTTTCCTTGAAAGTCTCTTGCCTTCGAAGGGCCTGATGTGTCCAACTAACAAAAATTAAATGTTCTTCCAACAAATGAAAGTTTGTTCCCAATGTTTGCTGGGTGATGGGTTCACTCCTGGGTCCCCCTCTTCTGAGCGCTGTCCCTTCTCAATTCCTTTACACAGTTCACGTAGGGTGATGGTTTCACTGCAGGGTCCCCCTCTTCTGGGCGCTGACTCTTAATTGTTTTCCACAGTTCACGTAGGATGATGGTTTCACCCCTGGGTCCCCCTCTTCTGGGCACTGACCCTTCACATATCGTATTCCACAATTTATTTATCTCAGTTCTTTTCCCGATTAATGTTTGGATGATAGCTTCAACCCTTGATCTCCCTCAGTCGGGCTAGGACCCCTCTAGACAGCCAAAACTTGGGCGAGTGTTTCACCCCTCTTACTTCTCAGCCGGATCTCCCTTGGTCGGGCTCAGACTCTTCTCTTCTCTTTAGCGGTATTCACTTCCCTTGTTTTCTCAATGTCTTTGCAAACAGTTCATAGTGGACATCCCTCTGCCGGATTTATGTCTGACAACACTCTGTTTCTTGGGACTTTAGACTTTGCCCCTCTTGGGATTTGCTTCCCTTGTTTCTTCTCACTGCGGGATTCACTTCCTTTTCTTTCACTTAGTTTGTAGATCAAAGTCTTCCAATTGTACAGGGATTTTGCTTGACTCACAGTATGTCCACTTTGACCTATTCCTCTGGCTCTCCTATGGCCTGCTGGTTTCTGTAGTTTCTCTCAGATGGGGATTGACCAGAGTCTCTGGAGTTAACAGCCAGGTGATGCCGGTTTCCCTCTGCAGCTAGTCTCCCCTTCATACTTTACAGTTCTTTCACAGTTCCTCGAACTTGGTTCAAACTTGCCACTTTGCGATTATCAATTTATACAGCCCAGTTCTTATCGGCTCTCCCCTCGACTCACTGGCTGTGATGAACCGCTTGACTTTCCTCTTCATTTTAGTCAAGGCAGTACCATGATCGTGGGAGCTTCCCTCGCTCCTGCTTATCGTCGTAGGCTTGCCCCGTGTACCGTTGACATCTGCTTCAAGACACTTGTGCTATTGTTCACAGTCTTGGGGTTTCTTCCTCGAAGGTTCTGTGGGTCTGGGACGAAAAGGGCAAGGTCACTTTTCTCCTCGCCACCCTCTCGATTCCTTCCGTCTTTCTCCTTCGTTTGAACTGCCGCGCCTGATTAGCTGTTCCTTCGTGCTGTCTGCCGTGCTCGCCTTTCTGGTACTGCGCTGACTGGTTCCACTTTTTATCCCTGTGGGGAAAAGGACGGGCCATCAGCTGTGTGCGATTCAGTTTAATTTCCTGACTCTGCCCGACGTTGGGGTTGGGACATGTCAGGCAAACAGGTTGCATGTCAGTCCATTGTCTGTGGGGCACAAAAGTGTTAGTGTCAGAAAAGGGGAGAGGTTGAGCTTCTACATGTTCTGCGTAGTAGGATTAGGATAAGGGTGTATTGGGAATCAGAGTCTTTGTCCTAGGGGGGTAGGTGATGTCAGAAGGGTAGGTTTTAGAGGGTTTGTTAAATGAACGAGAATGACCAGGATAGAGATTAGAACAGAGGGGATTGTGGGAATAATAGTGTTCTGACCTAGTAGATTGGGTGTTCGGAAAAAAATAATAAGAGAAATGTGGAAAAGAATGTCCAGATAAGAACCAGGGAAAGTGGGAGTCTGGGAGTTGTGTCTCTTAACAAGTTTACCAGATGTGAATGGGTTGTTGGCTTTACCTTTGGGTAAGAAAGATTCAATGGGTGGAAGAGACGATGAGCTTATAAAAGCTTCAGAGACTTTGTTCCCCTCACCATCCTCTCTGTGATGTGATTGTGTCCCTTCTCGTTAATATAGGGTTTTTCTTGCATCTTTTTGCTTGTTTACTTGGGCTTCTCTCCTTCTCCCTCCCTTGCTCCTCCTCTACTGTTCCCATTGAAAAGTAAAGATGGAATTCTGGAGTTTTATTTTCAGTAGAAGGGATCTCTAGGTCTCCTCTTGATGTTTTCTCATGGGACATTTTCCCTAAGGTTTCACATATGAGGCTCTCTCAGGGTGTTTTCCAAGGGGTCTCATATGCTAAAATCTCTACTCGGACCCCCCTATTAATTTTTTACAGGGTTTGGGGAAAGGTTTAGACATGCAAAGGTTAATTCATCTTCACGGGAGATAGGAGGTAACATTTTTAATCCACCTTCCTTAAAAGGCAAAATAAAAAAAGGATCAACCCAAGGGATATTGTACTCTTATTTGGAATGAGATTAGAACCTTGCCCTTTCCCTGTAAGAAATAATCCTGATGGCAAAAAAGATAGTATGTGTTGCCCTTAACATCCTTTCGAATGAGTAAAATAGCTTGAGAGGTCAGGGAAGAAAATTGGACTCCTGTTCTTTGTTCCAAAGGCTGGAAGGGTATTGTTAGACTGTCTACAAAATTCTCCCAGTTAATGGAGAAAGGGGTCTGATAGTGTTTGCCTTTTGCTCCAAGATATTTGAGTTGCCTGCAAGAAAATTGTTGTGTTGCTTGTTCTCCAACTCTGAGGGTAGGATATGGAATTCTATATTTGGATTGTAGACATGTGAGTGGGCTCTCCAACTATTATCAATTGGATCATATCCCACTGCTGTCATGCACCTGCCTTCCTGGCGCCTATGGAACTCATGGAGGCTACGCCGCCATTAGAATGCTCCATTATGCTGTTCACGCTGTCCGCTTGCAGGACTAATCTTTTGTCCTTCCTCTCTCTCCCTTCAGTACTTAGGTCCACCCCTTACTTTCGCTTTCACGTTGCAACCCGCTAGTTACTTTGCTTTGGGTCTACATGCTAGTTTTCCGCTTCGGCCTTGGGCCATTTTCCCTTTGCTTGATATCTTTCCTTTGGCTTGCCTCCCCCTATTCTTTTCTTCCTTTTCCTTTCCGGTACGGATCTCGCTCCGTGCGGACCCAGAACACGCTATTGCATTCTGTCTTTTTTCTATCTGCCGTCTCTTCCAGCGTTTGCTTGTGTCTGTCTTACCTAGCCCTGTCCTTACCTTTCTGCCTTTCTGCAGGAGTCTTCCTCTGTCTGGTGTGTTCGCACTTTTGCCGCTTTCCTTCCCCGCTGCTTAAGGATCTCCTTTTCTCCATTTTTAATCAATCCTCTTCCGGCTGTGCTCATACCTTTACGGTAGCCATTCGTCCAAGGTGTTGGTTCCATCGTACGCTTACCTTTATTTGTGGACATCTTCTCTACTCCATCGCTTCCATCCCAATGGACTTCTACTCTCTATCAAGACTTCAAGAAGTTTTTCAGCCGTAGGCTTTTTCCTCTTGCACCCGCGTCCTCGGGCGGGGGTCCAGTGTTTTCCCGTGGTTATACGGCACCACTGTGCCTTTCCTCCGGGGAAGGCCATACCTCTTCTCAAAAGAAGAGGTCGGACCGTAGAAAGAAGGGCAAGAAGCTTCGAGTACCTTCAGAAGAATCAGGTGAGGAGGAAGGGGATCTAACAGTGTTTAATGAATCAGAAGCAGACATAACTGATAATCTTGACAACTGCTGACACCATATGTGAAGAACCTATGGTGGCAACAATAAGACAGACACAAGTGATCACAGTTCAAAGGTGTTTATTCAACATTGAATGTAGTATGCAGGTTGGAAAAATGCCTAATCTAAACCTAAATCTTAGATGGGAACACGCGTCGGCCATAAAATGAAAAATAAGGCAGTCCTAGTGGCTTTGGGTCAAATAAAAAGGGCCTATACTAAGAAGCCTATTGCCAAACCTTACAACTAATGCAAAAACTGGTGTGGGATAGTTCTCAAGAAAAGAAAGAGGTGTTCTCAAATTATATGTCAAGATGTGGGAGCCTGGGTCTCACTTTTCCACGTTTGAAGCACGGGGTAAAATGGGAGGTTGGAGCACAGTACAGGCTTCTCCAGCACGAGACTACAGTTCCAATAGTAGTTCTCAGGACTGATAGCTAAGTCTTGTTTCCTTGAAAGTCTCTTGCCTTCGATGGACTGATGTGTTCAACTAACAAAAACAAAAAGTTCTTTCAACAAATGAAAGTTTGTTCCCAATGTTTGCTGGGTAATGAGTTCTCCCCTGGGTCCCCTTCTTCTCAATTCCTTTTCACAGTTCACGTAGGGGAATGGTTTCACTTCTTGGTCCCCCTCTTCTGGGCGCTGACCCTTCTCAATTGTTTCCCACAGTTCACGTAGGGTGATGGTTTCATCCCTCTGTCTCACTCTTCTGGGTGCTGACCCTTCACGTATCGTATTCCACAATTTATATATCTCAGTTCTTTTCACAATTAATGTTTGGATGATAGCTTCACCCCTGGATCTCCCTCTGTCGCGCTTGGACCCCTCTTGACAGCCAATACTTGGGTGAGTGATTCACCTCTCTTACTTCTCAGCCGGATCTCCCTTGGTCGGGTGCTGACCCTTCTCTTCTCTTTAGCGGGATTCACTTCCCTTATTTCTCAATGTCTTTTCAAACAGTTCATAGTGGACATCCCTTGTTCCGGGTTTACGTCTGTCAACACTCTCTTTCTTCGGACTTTAGACTTTGCCCCTCTTGAGATTTGCTTCCCTTGTTTCTTCTCACTGCAGGATTCGCTTTCTTTTATTTGACTTAGTTTATAGATAAATGTATTGTACAGGGATTTAGCTTGACCCTCAGTATGACCACTTTGACCTCTTCTGCTGGCTCTTCTATGGCCTGCTGGTTTCTGTAGTTTCTCTCAGATGGGGATCAACGAGAGTCTCTGGAGTTAGCACCCACTTGATGCCGATTTCCCTCTGCCGCTAGTCTCCCCTTTACACTTTACAGTTCTTTCACAGTTCCTCGAACTTGGTTCAAACTTGCCACTTTGCAATTATCAATTTACACAGCCCGGTTCTTATCGGCTCTCCCCTCAACTCACTGGCTGTGATGTACCGCTTGACTTTCCTCTTCATTGGAGTCAAGGTGGTACCACAGTCGCAGGTGCTTCCCTCGCTCCTGCTTATCGGCGTCGGCTTGCCCAGTGTACCATTGACATATGCTGCAAGACACTTGTGCTATTGTTCGCGCTCTTAGGCTTTCTTCCTCAAAGGTTCTGTGGGTTTGGGATGAAAAGGGCAAGGTCACTTTCTCTCCTCGCCACCCTCTCCATTCCTGTTGTCTTTCTCCTTCGTTTAAACTGCTGCGCCTGATTAGCTGTGCCTTTGTGCTGTCTGCTGTGCTCGACTTGCTCGTACTGCTCTCTCTGGTTCCACCTTTTATCCCTGTGGAGAAAAGGAAGGCCCGTCAGGTGTGTGTGATTCAGTTTAATTTCCTGACTCTGCCCAATGTTGGCGTTGGGACATGTCAGGCAAACAGGTTGAATGTCAGTCCATTGTCTGTGGGGCACAAAAGTGTTAGTGTCAGAAAAAAGGGGAGAGGTTGAGCTTCTATGTGTTCTGCGTAGTAGTATTAGGATAAGGGTGTATCGGGAATCAGGGTCTTTGTCCTAGGGGGGTAGGTGATGTCAGAAGGGTAGGTTTTAGATGGTTTGTTAAATGAATGAGAATGACCAGGATGGAGAACAGAACAGAGGGGATTGTGGGAATAGTAGTGTTCTGACCTAGTAGATTCGGTGTTCAGAACAAAATAGAGGAATGTGGAAAAGACTGTCCGGAGTATCTGGATAAGAACCAGGGAAAGCGGGAGTCTGGGAGTTGTGGCTCTTAACAAGTTTACCAGATGTGAATGGCTTGTTGGCTTTATCTTTGGGTAAGGAAGATTCAACGGGTGGAAGAGACGATGAGCGCAAATAGCTTATAAAAGCTTCTGAGACTTTGTTCCCCTCACCATCCTCCCCGCAATGGTACCACGTCTCACCTGGGGTATTCCCTTGAGCATGACCACGAGTCCCGCTACCCAGGTTATCCTCCCCCACTCCCCACCCCCAGGAACTGGATCCAACAGTGATGGCCGTGTCCTGGCCACCTGAAAAAAGGATTCTCGAGGTCTTACTGGGAGAATATCCTTATCCTCTCTCCCAGTCACACAGCCCTTTCCTTCCATCTCTTCTCATCCCCCACATCCCTGTGAAGTCAATAATTTGTCATAAAGCGTCCTGCATGTTGTTCCTCACTCTTGTCAAATGTTTTATACAAGCTTCATGCTATGCTAAGCTACGTTTTAATCCACATATGGGTAAATACTCTTTAAACTTCTCTGTTTGGACCCATTTTACCCAAATTGTCTTGTGTGAGAAGCCCCTCAAACCCTACTTAGAGGGGTTTGGCTTGCCTGCATATTGTAATATGAACAAGATTTCCAGTGCCAAGTTTGGTTCCCATTCCACCCCTGGGCTGGACCATAGTTCTGGAAAATGGAGGTGGCCTTGTTGTAGTAATTGGGTTGTGTTTCCAAGGAAAGCTTGGAGAATTGTTAATAGTACACTGTCACAATGTTATGCTGGGTGCATGAGAAGGTCGCTTAAGGGCATCTTTCTCTGGTTTGTAGGCATTCTCCCCAGCACGGCATACACTTCACTGAGGCAGCAACTGCCGCGATGCACGCTTGCACGTTTTAAAAGAACTGGCTGTGCTTTCGCGTGCCTCGGGCAGCTGCTGCTTCCCTGGAAGCTAAGGCCTCATATCCGTAGCCAGGGACCGCGTCCAGGGCTGCCTTTCGCAGCCTGCCTTCCTTCTTTCTTTCTGCAGGGGAAGGCCTGATTCAGAAGCTCCACTCTCCGTGCTTGTGACGACTCGCTCCCTGCTGGCCGCATAGCTTCCTACCCGACTTCAGGCTGGGCCTGCAGCTTAGACCTCCAGTCGTGCCAGAAGGCTTGGCCGTATTCCCCCGCTGTGGTTTGACGGAGCAGTGTCTAGATTGATAATTCAATTGCATTTTTCTTACATGTTTGTTAACAGGTTTAGCGAAAAAATATCATACAGTTTGATTATGTACAATTACCTTAATAAAATAAACAGTTTCATCTTTAAATCATTAATTGTCATAGATCCAAGTTCAATACTGTTACTTAGAGTTGACCATCAAATCGCACAGAACATGAGCATGGGATCATGGCTGATCCTTAAGTTTGACTGATCACTTTTAGAGTAGCACTTCTTTTTTTTAAATGTTTAACTATTATAGTAGGACTTTCATGCCCACAGCGTTATTATGTCCCATTGTCTCTCAATGCACTAAAGGTTTGCCTACCTGCAACCTACCAATCGGAGGGACCTACAGAATAGATCCATCGCCACCTGACAAATGGCCGTCATCTGATCAAACAGGTAATTCGCTGCATAGCAGAGCTTGATCAGGCTGTGCCGTTCCACCCCGGCAAAGCCTTGCCATGGGAAAATTCAGCTTGCTTATTTTCAACTGCTTAACTGCCCCCTTTTACAAGGCAGTCTGCCTGCCAAACAAGGAGTAAGTTCCCATCATGTTACCTCTGGTTTAACAAGAGTTTTGAGAAGGCTTGAGTGGATCCTTCATGCTGGCTAGCAGTCTTATGCTGTGGTTGTTTCCTCCCAGACTAATGGCCAGAAGTCTCTTGCTCTCCTCCAGGAGTCAAATTGCATTTGGCAATAACTTTGCCAGCCTCATCCTAGGTGTGCTTTGTCACTGCAATACTAAATACTGACCATACATTCTCTTATTCCATTTGTTCAACAACCCGCTGTCTCCGCCATGCACCGAAGAAATGCTCGCCATGATACGCCACCCCTTTGGCACTAGCTTCCTATTCCCCCCCCTGATTGATGCTTACAATTAAAAGGAGATTTTTGACTCCTCAAGGGTGTTATATTCACGATAAGGCCACACATAAATATTGAAGCCTTTTGAATCCTACATCCTAGTCTTCATTATATAATGATTTTCATATGCTTCTGTGCACCTGTGGCGGCAGAGCCTTTTCTCAACTAGTGTGACCTGGAATGGGTTGGCTCATGTCCATCCTTCCCTAGAGACTCCTCATGTCATCCACAGGCTCTAGTGTTGACATCATCATAGCAATCCCCCACCCCATCAACCTCTCAGCATTATTTTCTATTTCAATAGACAGTGATATCCTTCTACAGGCACATCGCCTTCTCGCGCCTCAGAGGCTCAACAGATTGAAAGGAAAGCCTTTATCGGTTCGCCTGCCACCCGAACTGACAATTCGTGGGGAGAGCAACATGGGAGGGTAACATAAGGTGGTGGTAGTTCATTCATTACCATGTAGAATCCCACCCTTCCAAACCACAAAGGGTAAATGCACAGATGGAGCCCAACAGTATGTTGGTGATATCTGGACATGGGGCTGAGACTGTGGATAAAGGAGACCCAAAAAGAGTAGTGCGAGTTGGGGGAGAAGGTCAGTTGCCTTCAGAGAGATGGACTGGAAATAGAATCCAATAATGGCTGGAAACTGCACTTTGGGCACAGGTGGCAGGGAAGAGAACAGCTCCATTAGAAGTGCCAGTGGGACCACTAACATCAAGAGTCCAGACGAGGGCAAAACGGTTGAGATGAAGGCCACTGCCAACTGCCAGACCAAGAGAAAGTATGGGGAAGGTGTAGAAGCTGGGAGAGGACTCCCGAGATGCTGCTGAGCCAGGCACTTCATCGCACCAGCAGCAACTCAGAACATGGGGCGGAGAGAGGTTGCCTTCTGCTGTCAGAGACGGGGCCTGCTGAGGCCCGATAACCAAGAAGGAAGCAGGAACTTTGAACAGGAGAAACTGGCTGGTAGCCTACACCCCACCATTCAAGAAAACCTCGAATACAGAAACGACTAGAGCCCTGTATGATGAACTCCATGCTGGAGGCTACAGACTGGGACTGGGAAAATGAGAGGTGGGGACCACCAGCAGCTATGTGGAGTAGGCACTGGAGGACGTATAGAATGGATCCCCCAGACTGCCCATTCCCTCCCTTGCCTCCTGCGGATCAACTCCCCATTAACCATGACATCCCTTTGTCAGGTGGAAGTGGTCCCTTGAACAATGAAAATGACTGTCTGCCCAGACTCCTGCAGATTCATGCCCGCAGAGCCGATAGTAGAGAGAAAGAGCAATGACTTGCTGAGCGACCCAAGTCCTCAAATGTTGCTTATGGCGATCCTCGCATGCCCTGCCAGTTTACCATCATATCACCCCACGCATATCAGTGGGTTAATCTCATACTGGTTTGTAAAAGTCATGGAACTGATGGGCAGCGACTTCTGCCTCTAATTGCTATTTGAAACTAAAATGGTCACCCCAAGAAAAAGTGGAGTTTTAACCTGCTCTACTTGTTCATTATTTATGAGCAGTCTGTAGTTCAGTGGCCTGATTTCCAGTCATGGTGCACGGCCATATGTTATAGACACGTACGGTCAGTTGATCAGTTAGGAATCTCGAGGCTTATCCTGCACAGGGGCAAAAAGAGATAGGATTTGTGTGAGTCAGGAATACAAAGTATGAGCTGTGTTGGGATGGAAATTAGCCTATCACCCCCACATCCCCCCGGCGCTTCCAAATACGACGAACACCATATGAAGAGATCTAACATACAAGGGGGTGGCAATCTGGATCATTGAGGCAATATAGATAGAGCAGACCTGCAGCGCTTAGAAGTAGGTGCATGGCACTAGAAAAGCCCATAGCCCTCCACTCCATTTTGTGTTAGGCCCAGGAAGGATAAGCTGCAGGCTCGCGTCACTCATGTTCCTGGTTCACAAGGTCTAATTTCTGCACAACATGTTGTTAGAGCCCTGTTCCCGGTTCCCACGGAAGTCCACTTCCCTCTCATCCCTTTAGTGTTGCGTATATTCAGTATCTTTCCACGGAATGCACTCTGCAATAGCGTAAGACAATATTAGGATCTGCGCTGCGTCCATTCATCTCCACTAACCTGCCACGAGGCCTTTGACCCCCACCCAGCCAGGCCGGAGCCAGCCTCACCTCACTGCCTCGACCCCCACACCTTTGCATTCTTTGACATACATGCGGACCTCCAGGTCCCAAACCCTCATCAAGTGTCTGCAGGAGATCTAAGCATGCGCTGCTATATTTCTTCCAAGAAACAATACTAGGGGGGATAAAATAAAGATCAAACCCCAGGGAGGAGACCTTGAGTGTGAGAGCTGCGGTATTAACGAAACCTTGAATGTGTGGGTCAGCATGACTGTATTTTATCCCCCCTCTTCCTTGGTACCACTTCCTGTGCTGCCCAGGTTCCGCCACAATGAGTTAATATTCAGGCTTCGCCTGTTTACCTTAGATAGAAACAATGTCTAATGTGTGACCCGACCTTCACTGCGAGGATGAGCCCAACTCACCCACGTAGATATGATTGGTGGGAAAAAAACCAGCCAATTACTGCCTGGCATCCCCTATGGAGCAGGCCCATGTGAAGGGTGGTTCACATAAGTGGCACCCATTGTGTACCCTATAGAGGACGCTGTCTGGGTTCTTAAGCCCATGTTTGTAACTGTTAGAGCGAGAGCGCTCTCGAGCAGCAGAATCCTTTGCTGATATTTGTATTCTGTACAATTAAACCTGGTTATCCTTGCAACGCTATCTCTTGGCCTATTTCCCTAGCGGGTAGTTTTTACTCTGGAGTGTGCGCATAACGCGACTTGCCTTCAGCTGGAGCATAGTGAATGGAGTGCTGCAAGGAAGAAAGGTGCAGTGAGTCAGGACCAGAGTGGAAGTTGGAGGAAAGAATAGCGCAGGAGGAGGTGGGGAGTTATTTAAGAGTGAGAGTGAAGAAGGGAGGTAGAAGTACAAAGGAGGAGGTAGAGGGAGAATAAATAGCAGAGGAGAAGGAACGGCTCGACCCGCAGTTGATGCTTGGGCCAACATGATCCATCATACCCAAACTGAGCTTGATGTACTCGCACTTCTGCCCGATTCCTGTTTCGATGCTATAGGAATGCCAAAAAGTTACTATTGACCCATAATTGTCTCCCTGGCCCATTGTGGGCCCTAGAGACTGGTTAGGTGAATTGTGCATAGTTTCATCAGACATGTCCTTTTAAAATGAACATTGTGGTTATTGAATTGCCTCTTACCCCTGTATTCTTGCCCAGAGTGCTCATTGTTCTCTTGCCTTGCATATTCACTGTTCTTTCTACAAGGGTGGGTTTTGTACAGTTTTCAATTTCGTTTTCTTGCAGATGGTGTGTTTAATTCAAGTATATCTATTTTATAGAACGTTGATTGGACATTTACTTTATTTTGGAGTGTTATGCTTTGCTTTTTGGGTTGCTACTGAATCACATTCACACCCCTCATGGGAGTATAGACTTCCCCTGACCCACGTTACCCCTAATGGTGAAGGAATTCTCACCCATGAAATGTAAATCTTTATTTACACGGATGCTTCTAATATGTTTTTTTAAATGTATTTATTTTTGCATTTATTTCAGCACACAAAGACTTAAGGCATCTAGGCGCTAGTTACAGTAAGTGCTTGTTACTGTTCATAGGTCCGAGAACATGCATTAGGATTACAGCATAGTGGTGGTTAGTGGAAGCATTTTCTGACATTGCTCACCTCATGTTACAGGGGGCTATATCAAGCATGCATACATCATAAGGACAAACTCGGTGCAAGTATACAGACTGGCAAAGCCTCACCTCATGTTTTAAACCATTGTTGTGAATATATTATTGTCAAGTTTTATGGATGATATTTTCTATCCAAAAGTATGCCTATTTCCAAGTATGACCTCTGATTGAGTAACATCTTCATTCTTCTGAAAGGCATATTTGAAATGCATACATAGGCACGTTTATGTCAAGAGTTTCAGAAATCTGTGCAGTGGTGATTTGCTGCACAGGTTTTCCACCTTGAGCTCAGGTTCTGATACTAATGACCCACCGGCCCACAACGGGGGATAGTGCCATGGTATTAAAGCACATTGGCTATTTTTCTTAAATAGGGCCTGGTGTTATACTGATTTGCGGTCCTACACAAGGTGTGCAGGAATGTGCTCTGGTCCCCCTGTCTCTATGCTAGTGCCCATTTCACCTTGTGCATCCTGCATTCAATCTGTTTGTATCTTCACTATCTGTGGACGCAACACCCACTTTCCGCCTGATCCGGTCTAGTCTCTCACTCAGCCTGTGTGTAGGCCAGCACTCCCCTTGCCTTGTGTCCACAGTGCAGGCAGGTCTCTTTTTCATCTTTTGGCGAGAAGTGTCCTATGCACCCAATGTGTGGAGCATAGTACCACACGCACCCTGACTGTAGGCTAGCCCACTTCACTGTGTGTGCAAGCCAGCACCCTCCTGTACCCTTTCTGCAGGCAAGTAACACTTTAACCTTTGCACTTGTTAATACTTCCTTATCAATTGTGCAGCATTACGTTGCTATTACCATGTATATGGACTGTAGCTCACTGATCCATTTAAGCTAGCGAAATAAATGTGATTGGTGCATTTAACTTGGACTGCTCTCCACCTTACCCAGTGTGCCACTCAATCTTTTGCATAACCAGTGGTCATTCTGGGTTTCTGATTGACTTATCGATTTTACTGTGTGCTTTGCTCACGCCTGGACTAAGCTGTAGTACTCGGAAGCGCTCTGGGAGTTACACACTCGTTAGGGGTTCATTGTGTCCTACTACTAGTAGATGTGGACAGTGCAGTATTCATTCACATATTGCCTGGACAGGGTAAATGCGGACCAGGTAATATTATCTCCTTAAATAATGCCCCCATACATATAGTCACTGGGAAATGGCACAGGCGACAATATTTATGGGGACAATATATGGGGTAAATGGGGGCGGCGGTTAAAGGGGTGTGCCCCGCTCCCTTTTAAAAAATGTGGGGATCGTGGGGGTGTCTGCCGCAGGTTCCATATGGTAATATCGCTGCAGAAAAACTGCGCTATTCCTGTATGGTGACATTTGTGCGGGGATATTAGCACAAGGAACCGTAAATTAGTATACCGCTTTCTGTCTAGCGGCAGAAGCTTTTTGACTTATCCAATGCCAAACTCTTTACACGAATGCATACATCTGAACAAAGTAGAGGGCTTCTCACGTGACTGAAACTTTCACCTGTAATGCTGTCCACTTCAGGCTTGCACCTCAGGGCTATTTCTGACAGCCACCTCAAGCTTCAATATTTATCAAATCTGCTGCTAGACCAAACATTAGAAAGATCTGCCCCCTCCTCACCTATTGCTCAACAACATCTCGTATCGCCCCCCTTGTAGCGATTCCCGTTCACTGTTCTTCAGACTTGTCATTACCCTCCATCTATCTAAGTCTATTGCCAGTCCCATCCCTGGTGTATCCCTCATTTGTTGTCGTTCAATTATCGATTATTCCTTTACACTTATGTCTGCTGTGTGAGGCAGCCCCAGGAATGCCCCAACTGCTGCATGCATTATATATATATATACGCGTTTCTGTTAGATACACGCGGTTATTCGAATAAATACAAATAGAACAAGCGCAAGACCAGAAAGACATCCAAAATGTGACCTCACGCTGAGGTCCACTATCAAGCATTGTTGCCCGAAGCGTATTAGAACTAGACATGAATGTGTATGTAGCGCTGTGAGAATGATCTGTTCTGTTCACTGGAGGGCAAGCTGAGCCACATTTCCAGGTTGAAGAGCTCACAGTGAGAGCCTTGTCCAATGTGTGCGTGTGACCTTGGGCAGTTCTCGGCTTTGCTAAACTTCCCTTTATTACCCAGCGATAACCGGAAACACTAAAGAATTCGTAACAAAGCCCGTGCCACTTCCTGCTCTCAGACACCGGCCCGCTGTTTCAGAGGGCTGACTTTAGCAGCCCAACAAACATGTATTTTATTCTTAAACCAAACCATACTTTACATCGCCGCTTTTTTGTATTTAAAAGTTGTATTTTAATGAAGTAAATTGCACTACGTTGTGTGTCCTAAAGTCTATTTAGTGGGAGCAATTTACGGGTGGCAGGAAAACCTACACTGAAACTGTTCAAACAAATTAAAAAGAAAAGAAAAAGAGAGGGAAAAGAATGTCACGTTCTAAACAAGTAGTTCAACAGCGGATCTTATGTAGCTGTCATAATCTAAGGACTTCCAAACCAGCAAGAGTTCAAAAACGTAGTCATGTAACAATCGGGGCTTCAGGAAGATCGTGAGCACAACATTGAAATGGTCAGCCGTATATTCAAAACAATCTGGATAGACCACGTGTCCAAAAACGGGTTCCTTTTTTCCCTTTTGGTTGATGGATAGTTCGCTCTCCTGTGAAAGTTGTGAGAAGGCCCTTTATACAATCAGATTTTGGATAAATCATGTATATGCATAATCTCAGGATTATTTTTTTAGCTGCTGTAGCGCCTTTAAAAAGTCACGTTTTTTCAAGGTGTGGTAGGAAGCCAAGATCATGGCCATCCTCCAGGATAAAGAGGGAGGGGTGGAGGCAGGGATTTCTCGACTAGGGTTCCTGGTTACTATATCCACCACTCTGCCTCAAAAGTGCCAGAGTAGATGGCCGAGGATAACAACTTCATAGGAACAACCCCAACAAACAGATGACCTCTTCCTCAGTCAACAGCACCCTAAAAACTGCTTTCGCTGCATCCCACACTATTTCTAAGGGGCGTTGCGTGTTTCTTCGTTTTCATTAAGTTAAACGTATCTTTCAATTTCTTAGGAATTTTGGGAGAATCTATTGGAATGGATGCAGAACCTATATAACACTGTTTTAAAAGCAACTTCATGATCAATGGGAGTAGTCCGCATTTCCATTTTTTTTTAAGTGTCAGTTAATACATGTAGTAATTTATTGTATTAAATTGATTCTTTCAACAAATTGAGTTTATTCATTTAGTTAATATAGTATACATTTGAGTGTTATATAATGTTATTACTCATTGAATTAACAGATTCAATCATTATATAGAGAGGGACGATGGAGAAATGTTCAACAAAATGTATGTCCGTCATTCACAAGAGTAGTCCCCATTTCCAATAGCAGCCGGACCGAAGAGGCGCTGTAGGTAGCCAGAAAGTTTCCTTGATACATTTATTTTTTTGCTTTTATTACGTTGGCCACCTGTTGAAAACACCAGCTTTCGCTGCCATTGTCAGCAGCTGAAACCGCCTGGGCTTTGTACACATTCTAAGCGGATAGGGGGAATGTTTTCACCATTTGGAGCTCAGTGACGACCTTAAAGCATCTGCACGTCTTTTTAAGGTGCATTCACTTTTTTTCCAATTGTTGGGTCCAAGCAAGATGACTTCTTTGGAGGCAAACCCTTTAGTAAACTTAGTGGTCTACCTGTCTCACTATTGAGCCTTCTAGAGAGAGATCTACTTAATGTAATATTTTTCCGTATCGAATGGCAGGCCATAACTACTATCTTGCTTATATTAATTATAAGTTTCCTTTCTTCACAAAATGAAGGTTTCTTTTACTTCTTTCTTTAAGCCAGCTGGGGTTTATAGGAGGATTACAGCATCATCAGCGTGAAAGAGTACCCATATTTTTCTCCCTACGACTGTTGGGGTATCCGCATTCAGACTTAATATTCTGATTGCCAGATCATTTATGTAAATTGGGATGAGTAGAGGAGCCAGGACACATCCCTGTCGGACCCCTCAAGATTGGGAACCATTCGGTGGTCTCTCCTCCGTGGACATAGGTTACAGTGGTGGTATTATCCCCATATAATCTCATAAACGGGTTGAGAATTTCCATAGGTACGTTTACATTTTTTAGCATCCCCCGTAAAATTAGCTTGTTTGATTTCTGTCCGTCTCTCTGCATCCTCCTGAACTGTGTCTGCATCTCCCAGCGTATCCCGACCCTCATCCTCATTTTTTCCCCTTCTTACCCTCTTCCCTCGAAATGAAACTCACAATACTTTTCCCATATTTGACAGCAGAGACGTCATTGTCCATCTCCTCACTCCAATAAAAGCCACTGGGTTTCACTGGAATGAGTGTACCCTTCTCCATTTTATGAATCCAGGTACACCTGATGTCAGTTCCCAATCTACCCCCAAACCTCTCCCCCCCTACTACTCCTACAGCCTTTCCAACATTCAAATTCCCACCGTCCATATTGTACCCAGCAGAGTTATTGCACCACTTCCCCTTACCCTCTACACATATCAATGCTGTATGTCTGAGTGGAACTCACTCCAACTGCTCCATTTCACCTCCACCTAACATTCTTCGAGGATCCATTACTGGTAGCGGTCTTCTTAATGCTCAACTTCTAAGCCTCTACCAGGTTTTTCAGTCTGGATAGGCCAACTACATAAACTTTCTAGATCCTGGCAAATTTAGTTTGTTAGTTTAACTCGCTTTTGCCATCTTCCTATTCGGATCACAGATCTTTCCCTCCCTTTCTTTTCTGTCAGCTCAGGGTCCAATGAGCTTGTACATAGCTTGCCACAAGTACAGAACTTGCACCATTCCCCCCCCCCCCGAATGCTTCAATATTTATGTTTCTTCTATTTCAAAGAAAAAAGCAAATGGATAAAGTAGGCGGTATCTGACTTGTTTGTGTTGAAGGCATGTCATCACTTGCTTGCATTCCTTTCTTTTCATTAAAGTACAAGATGATAGGTCTTGAAGGATGAGTATCTTGCATCCTTTGTATTGCAGGAGTCCAACTTCCTTCCATTTCTTGCGTATTTTATCCTTCACCGTATAATTTTGGCAGCATATCAGAATAGTTTGCGGCCCTGCCTTTGGTTTACCATATCTATGGGCCTGGTCCATTTTAACTTGCATTGCCTCCTCATCTTTAAAAAGTGTGTCTACCAACTGCCGGACTTCTCTCTCTATTTGTTCCGGGGACTCATTTGTTTGTTTCTGTACCCAAATATTCATGCATTACACATCCTCGCCAGGTCTTGTATACCCGCTTTGGATGTCTTTTACATCTTGTTTAGTGGCGGAGCCATGATTCAGCATTCCCAGACCTTCTGTGATGCCCTTTCCGCCTATCATCCTTGGGAGATCCTCTGGGTGGGTACATTTAAGGAGTTTTACTTTCCAGCCAACATACTGTTCTTCACTAGTGTTCTATGTAGCCATTTGATTCCTTCCTAGGGGTTCTGGCCCTTCAACAAGTTTATCTTTCTCTCATGAAATGGCTCCATCTTTAAATTACGATCTGCGTTGTTTGATTCCTGAGGCCCAGGCAATTCTTTTCCTTTGCCTGCATGTCCGCCTCCTTCAACTCCACATCATTTCCTCCCTGCGGTTCAGCAAGTTCCTCTATCCTTCACTTTAATCGGCACCCCCTTGGATCAGCCATGTCTCCAGCCCACTCTATATTTGGGGTGCTTCCCACTAGTGCCGTCTCACTGATTTCCTTTGCTCCAGTGAGCAGTCTGCTGCATCGTCAGTGTTTCCTTGCAGGTGCAGTCTGCTCCAGTGAATAGCCTGCTTCGCTGTAGGAGCTATCCTGCTAGGTGCCTTCTTCCATCGTAAACAGCTATGCCGTTCCACTGCACACTAGTCCCAGCAGGCCCATTTACCTCTGTCAGCCATATTTGTACACTGATGGCCCTCTGGGACTAGTAACTTCACCTTTTCGATGCTATACTCCCTCCGCCTTCCAAATCTCTCAATCTGGCCTTTCCTATTGCCTTTCTACGGGGAATAAGACTCTGTTCACAGGATATAGACTAAGCTCAAAATTCAGGTGGCCATCTTTGCTGGGCCCCTGGTGGTCTCCCGTTGGTTTCCTTTTAAATGTATAAATGGCACTCAGGAAACCCTTTCACGTCATAGTCTATTGGCACATCTCATCTGATTATTCCAGCGCTATAGGGTGAGGGAAATTGTGGTGTGGAAGTACAAACAGTGTGCCAACGTTAAGGTTGTCTTTATCAGCGTTGAGGGGCACTTTCAAAAGTGGCACAAATGACTTGCTCACTAAAAACTATAAAGTTTAGTGCCAAATCTGCCTCAAAGGTGGTAGAAGTCTACTATTGGAAGAGAACATTCATGACTACTTCGGGAAAATGCCCTCTGGCTGGCATGTATAGAACCAAAAGTATTCTAATATTCACTTTCACTTTTTTGCCATAGTGACGTGACTCACTTTGAAAGTAAACAAGCAGTTTTCAATATAAATGTACTTTCCTTAGGACTGATGGCAATTTGATTAAAAATAAACATAAAGCCATATCTGGTTCAATATGATAACCTATGGAAAGCTACAGCTATACTGAATGAAGCCTTTTGATATCATGTTATTGTCAGCCTGGTTTCTAGACACATTCCTCTAACATGGCCTGTGTGTATAAGTGGTCTTGGACTGAGTTTCATACAAAACAAACCATTTAGGTGTAGTCCTAGAAGTCCCTTTTGTTCTTGCTGGGAAAGCTTGTCCTCTTACACGAGAAAAAGATCTGCCTCCCATGGGGCCCGGAGGGGACTGATTCTTTCAAGGACAGACTCTGCCATCGGAAAAGGAAATCATACCAGGATGGTAATTGCTGGAGTGTGGAGTCCCTTTGATGCAGGGAAGTAGTAAAAGGGGCAGACCTACAGTAGTCCAGGAGAGGTGATGGTCCAGAAAAGGGGCCTACCCATCTTAAAATCTCCTTAGTCACTCACATTTCCTGTGCCCCCACCCTTAGGCCTACATACAAATTACTCTGGGACTGGCATTGTCAGGAAACAGACTCTACAAGCAGCACAAGGATTGGGCCCTTATAGGAGGCTACAAGACGACCAATCTGCTGTGACAGACTGACTTTTTAGGAGTGGTGACACCACTCCTTTAATTAAATCATGTTTTTTGTATTTTATTTTATTTAAATAGCGCTTAACGACAAAGTGCTTCATGAAGTTTAAAACATTACAAGTGACATGATCAATATACAAATCAATTTGCGAGCAGATGCTCCTTCGGACATGCTTTGAAGAGGGAAAGAGAAGATAGAGACTTGATAGAAAGGGGAAGGGCATTCCAGTGGTTTGGGGCGAGAAGGGAGAAGGAGCAGAAAAGAGATTAGGCACTGGGGGGACGTGGGGGAAATATGAGAAAGAGAGACGTAGAATGCAAAGAACGT
Organism: Ambystoma mexicanum; assembly: GCF_040938575.1. Classification (NCBI taxonomy): domain Eukaryota; kingdom Metazoa; phylum Chordata; class Amphibia; order Caudata; family Ambystomatidae; genus Ambystoma; species Ambystoma mexicanum. The sequence continues at coordinate 1,246,342,585 of NC_090934.1, forward strand.
CATGGAGAGTAGAAAGAAACCAAGGAGGAAAGATAAAGGGGTGCAAGGCCATGGAGACATTTGAAAACCAGTCATTGGAAGGAAAATAGGAGTCAGGCTTCAAAAGACATCGATCTAAGAGAGTTCAAAGCCGTGGAGATGGAATCATAGGGTGAAAGGGTGCAAAGAACGCAAATAGAGGAGTGGTAGATTGATCAAAGATGGGCAAGGTGATTAGCCGGTAGACTAAGCAGTAGAGTTAAAAAATTAAATAGATGAGAAAAGATTAAGGATATGATGATGGGTTGAGAAGCACAAAAAGTATAGAAACCGGCAGGCTTTACTGATGTTAAATGGACCAAATTGGCAACAGCAAAAGATGGAGATGTGAAGCGAAAAGGCTAGAGAAGGGTCAAAAATGACTTTCATTACTTCTTCGGTAATGAAAGAGTCATTTTTGACCCTTCTCTATCCTTTTCGCATCACATCTCCATCTTCCGCCTTCCAAGAAAGGCGAAATAGCTTTTCCGCATCCATCCAAGAGTAACGTTTAGGGAAATCTGCTGCTGGAACCAGTCTACCTTCATGCTGAAACGCTGATACCCAGGACTCCTTTAAAAGAAAGGCCCGCAAATGCTCCCTGGCAATTTTTCTGCCTGGGTAGGACCGAAGAAGACCCACCTTATTCTTTGCATCCCTGGCCTGAGTCTCAGCAACCCAGGACAAAGGAACAGCTTTGGGCTCTGCTTCCCACCTTGAACCGCTTGTGAGCTATACTTTGGAACATAATGTACTTGTTGTATAAGCACAGTAACAAAATAACCAAATTGCTGGGCTCTGACCAGGGCCCGCTTCAATCTTTTATGGCTTAGAGCCATCACTAAGACCTGGGCAATCCATGAGCAGTTCACAGTTTGCCCGGGATGTGGCGCTGCAAAAGAAGATTTGTTGCATTTTTTTAAATTTTGCCCCCTTTACCAGGATATTAGAAAGAAGACTATTTTCCGCTGCTTAAAGTTATTAATTTTACCCAAACCATCCCGCTTTGATTTTTCTGTTGCGTGCAGAAACAATACCAGTTTCATGGGGCTGTTTGGAATTCTTGACAAAATCAGAAGTGGTTCTGTGTTAGCTCAGACCCCTTCAAAGAGTATAGCCTGCATTCGGCCCATACTACATTAAAGACACAAAGGAGGTATGCATTCACGTTTTGCCTGTTTCACTGCAGGTTTAGTAGCAGTGTCGGGCTGAGTAGGAGTTTCAGTAGTCATCCACCTACTCCTGCAGAGCAGTAGACATAGCAAAACAGATAGGGTCTAGGGAATCCCCTCTATACAGTCTCCAGGCAGCACAAGGAATAGGGCTGGCATTCCTGGCCCAGAGCCTATCAGAGTCCTAAAGGTGAGTCACACAACGTGACTTAGCTATATTCACAATTACTTGTATTTAAGTGATGCAAAGTGTCGTTTACTTAATAGCTGCATACATTTCATCCAAAATGTGTAATCTGGCAACACTTCATTTGTTTTGTGGTCCGAATATTCATAATTGTATTCAGCTGTCAGAACTCTGTCACTATGCATCCAATCACATCTTTTTTCTCCTTAAATTTACTAAAAAGGGATCCAACCATCTTTATCCTTTCCGCTTGATGATAATTTCACATCTCCTAGAAACGAGTGTGGCCAAAATAGTATCTTTTCATTGTCTCTCATCAAGGGGTTCAGCCATCTGGTGAACGGAGGATAGCACAGGGGCAACGTGCTGGTCTTGGAAGCAAGACCACACAGAGCAACTGAGGTTGGAATCCCGGATCCCCCCTTAGAAACCGAACGCAGGTGCGGTGTTAGGTGCATTAAAAAAAAATAAACATGTCAAGGCATCTCTGAAGACATAGGAAATCTTTATCCCGGAATGCAGATGTTTTTCTCACTATGTGTCATCCTTCTTGTGATTGGGGCATCAGCTCAAGCTGTTCTTTCTTTGCTTTTTTCCGCTCTGGCCAGTTTTTTTCTCATATCCCATAAACTTGAAGATTTATCTAGTACTAAAGAATAGATGATACAGGGGGGGGTCGGCGTGGCTAGCCAGAGACACCAGCAGATGCTGCTCTACTGAGCTCCCGACCTTCGATCCCGTTCTGACCCGAAAATCGCCCAAAATAATGCAGATTCAACCCCCAAAATAAAGAGAGGGCATCCCCAGGAAGTGAGGACACTGCCGCTCAAAATGCAGTGACACCCAAGGCCGAAACAAGGAGCAACGGCTCAGCGAAGGTGACAGCGGCGAACAAGCAAAATGGCGGGAAGAGCAGAAGGCGCGTCCCCCTCCAGTGAACGAGCCCCCGGAGCGAACCGATCGGGTACCTAGAAGGAGGACCAGCACCCCCCACAGTGAGTAGGGCCAAAAAGCAATAAATGTGAGGAGCAGGGAACAGCATCTGAAGCAGGAGGAGGAGCGCTCACCCTCGCTGCCGGGGCCGCCAGGTAAGTGACATTCGCCCTGAAGGAATTGGAGTGCGGTAATGGTCCAGATCCTGGACCGGAATGAAGCAACCCACACTTGGGGGCCCAAGAAGACCTGCTGGTCGAGGCAGAGTCCGGCACCACAGGTGGTGAGGGCTGGAGCCGTGCTCCGGCAGTCCGAGCGGATCTCAAATGAATAAATGCTTGGAGTGGGGGACAGTACCTGGAGTGGGGAGGAGGAGCACTCATCCTTGCTGCCGAGGCCGCCAGTGAAGTGATATTTCCCCGGAACGAGTATGGTAACAGTCCAGAGCTGTGTCCGGATCAAAGCGACCCACACTTGCGGGCACATGAGGATCAGCAGGTCGAGGAGGAGCCCGGTGCCTCTGGCGGTGAGGGTTGGAGCTGTGCTCCAGCAGACAGGAGTGATTCCCTGATGGCCATCAGTGGGGAAGAGCTGATAAGGCGCTACCAAACTGTGGTTGGCCCACAGGGGCAACAAACTCAAGCAGCGCTGCAATCACAATGCAGCAATACAAGACACCCCACCAGAGCGGATGAGGCAGCCACCAAACAGCGGTGGCCACATTGGAGCAATGCCACATTCACAATGTGGCAACAAGGGAGGGCACCACCCCACCATAGCGGAAGGAACACGGTGCAATGAGGCAGAGGGCACCCGGAGCACACCTCGAACTGCAGATTGAGTGGGGCGGCGGGATCTCGCCCAACAATTCAACATGGCAGCAAAACAACCAGCGAAACAGAAGGGTCCACAATCAGGGGACATTAAGGCGCTCATGCAGGCTGCAGACCCACAAAAGCATGCACTGCAACAAACCAATGTCCAAATCCACTCACCACCCGCTATACACCTGGAGGAGGACCCCCCCAATCAGAAGGTCAAATCTGTTGGCCATGCAGAAGGAGCTAAAGAAGGACATTAAAGAGTGCAGCAGGCCTAACAAAGGCTATCTCAGACCTCAATAAGAATGTAATGGCGGTTGAGAGGCGAGTGGACGATCTCCAAACAGCAGCATGTGAACAGAGATAACCTCAAGATGAGTTAACGCAACTTATGGACTCCATGAAACAACAAATGCGATTAGTACTGGACAAACAAGAGGAGACAGAAAACGGGTCGCAACGGAACAATATACGGATTTGAGGGGTTCCCAAGGCAATATCAGACAGGGACCTACAGGGATATGTAAAAAGTCTGTTCCAGTCCATCTTGGGAATGGAGAATTGAGTGCGAAGTACTGCTGGACTGTACTCCTCTTTCCAAATTAGCCCGGATGTCCTGACCAGAGTCTATTTGTGCCAAGTAAGGAGGAAATAATGAAGGAAGCCCGCAAACAAGAATCCGTGAGATTTAGAGACACCCCATTGGCCCTGTTCCAAGACCTGACACAAGCGAACACTCATTAAATGAAAGCACCTACCAGTAGTTACAGGTTGGCTTCGCACAAACAAGACTTGATATCGATGGGCGTTCCAGTGTGCCCTGCGATTTGAATGGCAGGGGCAATAATATTTGCTCTCTAAGGAAGACGTAATGGCTGACTTAATGGAAGGGGTAGAAGACAGGCAACCCTCTGGGCCAAAGGGGGGTCCAGCGGACAAGGAAGAAGTCCTACCGTCAGGGAGGAAAGAACGATGGAGATCAGCTCGGCTGCAACCCAAGGGGAGAAATAAAGGAGCTAAAGATGTGGTGCCACCATGAAGGAAACAGCAAGCAGGTACCAGGTTCTTTGAAGAGGGGAAGATACCACGAAAAACAATTGGCAACTCATAAGGGGGTTAAGACATATGACACTCAGATACTACACGACTATGGAAGGAAGAAGGGGAGGGACGGGAGAGATAGACCGGACCAGCCCTCATCATCCTGGGTGATATTGTTACCCAGTGGAGGATGACTAAGATTTTATAGGACAGTTGGTGGGGGGTGGGGGGGTAAGGGAGTACAGTTAATATTGTTGGGTTTAATGGGATGGTTGGAATGGTGGTGCGAGAAGCCCGCCTAAGTACTTGAGGGAAAGGGCCATGGAAAGGTCTTATTGAAGGATTTCAAACAGGGATAGGATGATGGCTGACCTACATATGGTTCCCCTAAACGTCCAGAGCCTAAACTCCCTGGTCAAAAGACGCTCCATATTAAGGCGGTTGACGGAGTTGCACGCCAAGGTTGCCTGGCTACAAGAAATAAATCTGCTCCCGAAAGAAGAGGCGCGCCTCAGACATAAAAAATTCCCGAAATAGTACTCGCCTCTAGTGGGGCTAAAAAAAAGGGAGTGGTGATACTGATCGCTCAGGAGGCAGAATTCACTAAACAATTCTCACACAAAGACTCAGAGGGTAGATATTTGGAGGTAGGGGAATTTTACGGGGCCAACAGGTGACACTGGTGGCGATTTATGGTCCCAATGAAAGGCAGGAACATTTCCTTGCTAAACAGTGGGGGAAACTATCAGGATGGTGCGTGGGGGAAGGTATTAGTAGGGAAGACATTAACTGCGCAATGAACTCACTCATGGACAAGACTCTCTCCCCCACACAGGCAGATGGTAGACAGAGACTGGCTCTGGCACAATTCCTCAGGGAAGTGCACCTCATAGAGACCTGGCAGTTCTTCCAGCCCCAATCCAGGGTATACACACACTACTCAGCGATCCATATGGGATTCTCCTGCATAGATATGATCCTAGTCTCTGATACTTTTATACCCCAGGTGACAGACTTAGAAATTGGGACAAGATACCCATTGGATCACTCCCTGGTGATCCTTCATTTGGAACCACTGATAACGGCACCGGTGGGGCGGAAACCGTGGCGCTTGAACGCTCTAATATTAAGGGACTCACTGTTGAGGGCCCATATGGAGGATACCTTAAAACACTACTTTCGGGAGAATGACACAGAGGGAGCGAATTGGGGTATGGTATGGGATGCAAGTAAAGTCGACATGAGGGTAGAATTCATAGCCAAGACATCTGCATACATGAGAGAAAAGTAACTTGTGAGGGTGGCACTCAAAAAGGTGGTAACAGAAGATGAAGGCTTGCACAAAGACAATGGGTCCAAGAAGGCATGGCGGGCCATGATGAAGGCCAGGGCCAAACTAGAAGCACTCCTGGCAGATAGTTTTGTTTGTATTAGTAATTGAGCTGATTTATGTGAAAGGGGACAAGGCAAACAGATTCCTGGAGGCAAAGCTCAGGAAACAGCGAACAAAAAATTATATTACACAGCTTAGGATTTGGGAAGGTAACCTTGAGAGAGGGGAAGCCGAACAGATGAAAATCACGCATGACTTCTACTCAAGGGCTGTAGCGGGAGAGGGATTAAAACAAAGGAACCAACAGGCGTTTCTGAGGGGACTTGACATGTCAAGTATAACAGAGACAGACAGAGAGGCACTGGAAGCCTCCTTCACTGAAATGGAAGTTAGCCAGGCAATACGTTTACTGGCAAGAAACAAGGCTCCCAGACCTGACAGGCTCGGAAACAAATATTACAAAACTTTCTAAATCCTCCTGACAGGCCCCCTTACAAATGTCTTTAACCATATACGAGAGACAGGGAAGGTTTCTGGGGACATGGGCTCATCCGCAACCATGCCATTACTAAAACCAGGGAAAGACCCCACCTCATGTTCCAGTTATCGACCCATTTCCCTACTCAATGGGGATATGAAACTGTATGCAAAGGTCCTATCCCTTCGACTGATGATAATCCTACCAAGAATTATCCATCCAGACCAGGCTGTGGGGGAAATAGACCTAAAAAGCCATAACTACAGGCAGGAGTCAGAGGGGAGATATGCCCCTCTGCAAAAGGCCTGCGCTAGAATACATGCAAAATGAGGCCCTTGCCCAAACACGAGGGAGCCAATTTAGGCATCCAAGCATGGGGATGCCTGAAAATATTCCTTGCTACACATGAGGGGACCTCATGAAACTGTTGAGGAAGGTCTGGAAAGGACGAGTCCCCCTTGGCAAAAACGGCGACATCCAGCATGTAAATGAAAGGGCCAAAATGTGTGCAAGCCTGCACAACATACTGGGGTTTTACTGTAACAAGAATGATGGTCTTCACAAATCCATTTTTCCCTCTCATTTTCAATTAAAGACCTGCTCTTCAAAATATGTATATACAAGAAGTGAACGACTTAACGAGGACCTAGAGATCAGCAAGAAGTGCTTCACTTTGGGTTCCTGGAACACAAGGGGTCACGTTCACTTAACTAGACCTGGTGACGTTGACCTAGGTTCACTGGACATTATATGTCTTTAAGAGACATGGCTGCAAGAGAAACCGTGCCTCAACGGTTTCGTAGTAGAACTATCGGCAGCAAGTAGAGGTGTTTTTGGACGCCCGTCATCAGGTTTGTTAACAGCTACAAAAATGGGAGTAGGTCTGGCAACACCCATAAAGCTCCACGAATCATACGAAACGTTAGTCACGCTGACCTCCTGGTATGACCAATCGGAAGGGCAGAAGAACAGGCGCAGCAACCAAATCATCATAATAAACACCTATTGGAACCCGCTAAAAATGACAACAAAAACCTACTGTACCTGGTTGAAGGATCTGCTAGACTCGCTCTACACAGAACATATCAACGCACACATCATAGTGTGCGGAGACCTAAATGCGGACTGTAGCGAGGGGAACAAAGAAACACAAGCAGGGAAACCTCGCAAAGCAATCAGAGACAGAGGGATCGCATGGGGCTTATTAACTAAACCTAGAAGCCTCCAGAACATCGCAGAACTTTTTCCGAAGCAAACAAACATCCCGACCTGGGAGAATCTGCATTGCAAAATAACCTTGGACTACATATACGTATCCACCGAACTGACAACAAGGATTCAAGAGTTCAAAGTTCAGAAAACAACGCACAGCGATCATAATCTTTTGACATGCAAATGGTTAGGAACACAAACACAGAACCCAGTATACAAGTACAACCTTGACATAAATAACCAACAATCAAGAACCTGTTTGAAGGAAGAAGACATCAAAAGGATAACAGAAAAATACGAACTGCCTGATCCAGCAAGGCCTCAAGCTCCTGGGAACCGTCCGAACTACTTACCGCTATTGATCCCGTATAGAAAACTAGTGGGAAGTCAGCGGAGAAGCAAACCATCCCACACTCATGTCTATGACAGACTGGTGGTGGAAAAAAGAAAAGTGGTCAGGAGACTGAGAAAAATCGCAAAAAAATGTGATCTCCAAGAAATCTGGGAAAAATGGAGTACAGAGTCTAAAAAATATAAACAGTGGCTAAAGCAACATAGACTACAGCTTTACCAGCAAGACGCGGAAAGCATGTTGAAATGTCTCAGCACAAAGAAATCAAGTGACTTCTGGTCATTAATCAAAGCATCAAACCTGGGCAAACCAACAGAACTGGTAAACGCGGTCAACGAAACAAGATGGAAGACTTACTTAACGACCCAATTTCAGCTTCCAGGCTCACGAGAAATACCAGCAAAATGTGAATCATCAACCCCTTGGGTGAACGTAGCAAACAGCGTGGAAATAGAACGGACCATCAATAACTTGAAATCATCGAGGGCCCCAGGCCCAGACGGCTTGACTATTGTTGAACTGAAGCAGTCCCCGAAAGCCTGGGCTGCAATAATAAGTAAAATCTTCACCCACTGCACACAATCGAAAATGGTCCCAGAGACTTGGCAAAAGGCGATCATAGTACCTGTCTATAAAAAAGGCGGAAGAGAAGATCCGGAAAGCTACAGGCCAATAGCTCTGTTGGATATTGTGGGAAAAATATACGCAGCACAGCTATTGGTCCACTTCAGAACGTGGGCAAACCAGGCACCCTGTTTTGACATCTTCCAGACCGGGTTCCAGAAAAACGGAAGCACAACTATCAACACAATGATGCTACAAATCCTGAAAGCAAAAACAAGAGAAGGAGCACCTCAAGTCTATCTGGCCTTTGTAGATTTATCCAAAGCTTTCGATAAAATCGACAGAGAGAAACTATGGACCAAATTAAAGAATTGGAAATGCCCAACGTCAATCATAGAGCCAATAACAGCTTTACATGAAAACACGAAGATCAGAGTAAAACTGAGCAAACAAGGCGCCCTATCAGAAGAGATAACAGTCCAGAGAGGCGTCAAACAAGGCTGTCCACTAGCCCCAGCCTTGTTTATAGTTTTCTTGGGGGACTATCAGCACGAGGAAGAAAAAATAAGAGCCTTCCCGCCCAAAATTGGCAAAAGCTTCATCTCACGACTCCTTTATGCTGATGACGCAATCATCATCGACCAGACTCCAATTGGTCTGCAGCGAAAATTGACACACTTGGCAAACTACATGAGAAAAAACAACTTGGAAATAAACGCAGTTAAAACCAAAGTGTTGATTATGGAAAAAACGACAACGAAGAGGTCGAACCTGCGGACATGGCGACTAGAAGACTCAAAACTAGAAATAGTCGATAAGTTTAAATACCTTGGGGTGACCATGGACGGATCATCAGCAGAAAAAGCGATGCAAGAACAACTGTGGGATAAAGTCAAAATACTCACTACCCAAACAAGATTGATCGATAAAAAATTTGGAAAATTTTCCATCATTCCTGCGATAAAATTCTACAAGACCAAGGTGGTGCCATCTATCACATATGGAATGGAAGCTTTTTTTAACGTCCCAAAAGCTACATGGCAAAAACTTGAAGGACACTGTCGGGGGGGATTCTGCCGGGGTCGGCCGGGCCGTCCGCAGACCTCCGGGCAGGGAGGCCCCAACTCCTCCCGTGTATATCTCGGATCGAGACAGAGTATGAGGCACACACAAGGAGCAAGGCAACTTCTGCCGTTTATTATGCAAACGGCAGGGATGGGTCAAGGAGCGTACGCGTTCGTCCTGACACACACACAATAGTGGGGCTCGCAGGCCCTTTTTACTACATTATGACGCGCTACTTGCGTCATTCCAAAAAGTTACCAAAAGAACCTATCGCCACTCTTGATTGGTTGCTCGAGTGGTGGGGTTAGTATAGTACGCATATAGAGAATGATATTAGTGGTTAAGATGTAGTCAGGTGGTATATCTGGGTTGTCCCTACAATTAGATACATAAGAATTGTTACATGAAGACCCCTGAGGATTGGCTAACGTTACTGACGTCTGAGATAAGAACCTCATGTTCTGATTGGTGCATCCGTGAGCTCCCCAGCCTGGGACCACCGTTGTTCCCAGCACACGGTGCACCTGTGGTTGCAACAGTGTTTCAATATGGGTACGTGCAGGCAATGTGAGGATTTATTCATAGGTGGGAGACTGACCGTTCCCACTGTAGCAGGTGTCCATTGAGCCTTTCAAGTGTGTCGGCCTGCGTCTCGTAGCGAGGTACCCAGACGCCTTTTCTCTCCTGGGTTTTGGCATCTCGTCAGGTTCGGCTTGGTCACGTGGGGAGGGACCGTGTTTGAGGCATAATTCTGCACAATTAATATTGTTTTTCCACTGTATGTCTGGTTTAATTTGCAGATATGATTTTAACATTGGTACGTGGAGTGCGAGGTTGCAACATCGTGCCTTTGAAGATTTGTTTCTTGACTGTGGGTTTGCAACATTACGACCTTGGCTGGTTGCTCCACTGGGTTCTTTCTGCAGGCTCAGCAACCTGACTTTTGCTTTGTTAATGTCCACGGGAACTCTTGCTTGAGGCCTACTTGGGCCTGGTGCACGAGTAATCCATTTAGTGCATGGATGCTTTAGGTTATAGTGGCATACAGTGTCATGGCCAGTATCGTGTTTCCATTATATCTCTCATGATGGTAACGGGTTTCAAGAGAAGCGTGAGCAAGCGTTATAAATGAGCTCATGGTGCGTCTTGCGTTTCTGCATTCTGAAAGCCTATGTAAAAATAATAAAGATGCACGTCCGTGAATAAGCCTGTCGCCTACGTCAGAGCACTGAGTATGTTCTTCGTGTAGATTGGTGTGGAAATGTTCAGCGTGTATAATAGTTCAGCGGTGCTTCCCGTTATCTAGGTCGTCATGGCATCTCTAACGATGTGTAGATTTCAGTCTAGTTGGTCCGTGCCGCAGGTGTCGGCATGGCCAGTGCGGGCTGTTGGGCAGGCAGATGGACACATCCGTATGTTTCTGTACCAGGGTATTTGGTCATCTGGTAAATGGGCAAACTCTTCTCGTGGCGGGTGTCTGGGCCGCGACCCTCTAGGCCAAGCGCGAGAGGTGAAGGACGGGAGTCTGGTTTTCCATTCTCCCACTTCAGTCCCCCCTCTGGTCGACTTGTCGACCACAAACATATCCTTCTCGTTATCTCCTCTTACTCTCCATATCTTGGTTATCCCTCCGAGATGTCCATAATGGTTTACGTGATCTTCAAATGACCAATACATGTATTCGCATGTTCCTCCAGGAGTACAGTACACCCATCTTCCTATGTAGCTCCTAGGGTTCCTTGGGTTCTCGATCTTCACTGATGGTGGGTCTAGATGATTGGCGATGATTTGGGTGCGCAACTTCTCCCTTTCGTGTATTATCACACCTGTGTGCTGGCCGTCATCCGCTGGCATCAAGGGGTGCATTCCCACCATTTCCAGCAACTCATCAGTTGAGCGCGCCTTCCGGGCTTTCCAAAATCTAATTATTATCAGTGCAGCTCCAGCCAAAATAGCACATCCCACTATTATTTTCAGTCCATCTGACAGCCAAGATGGCATCCATGACCATAATAGTGAAAACCAGCTTTTATCCTTGTTTACGCCGTTACTTTCGTCCATCATTTTGGAGTGCATCTGGGCCAATTGTGAAACTGCTTCTGTTAGTGTACCATTGTCGGCATCGTTGGCAGGTATGAACGTGCAGCATGATTGTCCTATCTTTGCACAAACTCCTCCTTCCATTGCTGTGAGAAGGTCCAATACATATCTGTTCTGTAGTGCTACCATCCTTACAGCTCGCAGCTCCTCTTTAATTGCGTTAAACCCATTTACTGTCGAATTTATGGTCATCATTAGTTCCCATCTGGTTATTTGCAGCCATTTTGCGTTTGCGTATGCCTGCAGTCCCGGATGTATTATTGAGGAGAAGAACATTGCTGCTCTGCTGAATAGTCTGTGTTCTGGCGGTATTGATGTTAGTTCCGTTTCCGACCTTCCCCACAGATAATTTCCTGTTAATGGCTCTCCTTGTCTTTTTCTCCTGTTTAGGACAGTATCATTGCTGTTGGTCCTGTTTTCTTGCTCCTTCTGGAGTGGTGCAGATCTCTTTCTTCTCCTGTCTCCTTCATCCATTTTCGGAAATTTCGCCACATCGACATGCTTCTTAGGTACCACTAGTGATGGTACATTGACGTGTACCATTGTGCACACACCACTCCACAGGGGAGGCAGTGTATGATATGCCTTTTCTCCACAGGCCCAATAATGGTCCATTATTACTGCTGTTCCCGCTCCCCCCTCAGGTAACTCCATCACACTTGCACAATTGGTGTTATATCCCACGTCCACCTCTCCTTTATGCTGGTAACATACTTTGGGCGCAGTCAATGGTAATATAGTTATCGGGTCTTCATCTTCTTCTACCCACGTGAGCATTGGTACATACTTGATCCATGTCGTCCAACATCGATGATTGTGTGTCTCGATGGTTGAGATAGTTTCTTTTGTTACCATGTTGCTGCCAACCACTCCTATCTCCCAGCTGGTACCCAGGAACACCTTTCCTGTTATCGTCAGTAATGGCCTCTCCCAGCATCCTTGTTTACCCGGAACTTCCGTGGCGTACCAATCACATGGTAGATACTGCAGTGTTACCTTCTTTGTTTCTCCTTTTTCAGGGCCACTTGTTATGTATCTGAATGCTTCAGCATGTAAACTGGTCTTGTGATAACTCAGATAGGTCTTGAGGAAGTTGTTTTCATATGGGTATGAGTCTCGTGTTTTCCATGTCATGTGCACTACTGTTCCTTGGAATCTTCCTTTCGTTTGGAACAGGGCCAAATATATTATGCACTGTGCTGTTTTTTCATCTATTTCTGTGGCAACAAATGTTCGTGAAGCGCTCATGGCGTATGGTATTAATGAGCAAACGTAACAGCTATCCTCAGTTGTCTGCTTACCAATGCGGGTCATGTGCTGGTACCATATGTTGTTTGTGACGTGTGCTGAATCTTGTACATAATTATCAATACCTTTATTGTCTGAGTATGTGCTGCGTTTAACTTTATTTCGCTTTTGTTCATTGTTACTGTTACCACCTGACGTAACACCTGTTGCAGCAGGGAGGTGGGGTACATTAGGTTTGGGTGCAGCAAAAAAACTCATAGCATAGCTGTACTGCCATACAGAGGCAGCCAAAACTCCGGTGATCATAAAAATCCCTATTATTTTTATTACATATGCTAACCTCACCGACATTTTTGCTCTTACCTTGCTGCAGTCCTGGCAGCGTATTCTTGCGACGTTAAAGTTGCCCGCCTAAAAATTCTCAAAAAGTGCTTGTTATTAAATGTTAGTTTTGTTTCATTAAGCTCTCCCTATCAAATAGTCATTCAGTGCCCAGGTGAAGAGTTGCTCCCACGCTACTCTAAGTGATCGGTCTCTCAAGACCGGCAAGTATGGGCGGAGGTGGGGCATGTAATTTTCTATGGCCAGGAGGAAGGCCGTGTAGTATACACGTACCCTTTTCTTTTTTAAGTATGTTGGCCTTTTTATTTCGTATACAAATTGGTGTGACAATTCTTCTGGGTAACTATCGTCTGGCAGCACCATCTACGCCTGCACACTGAATTTGTTAGATAACTTTTCTTAACAATACAATATTACGCAGCTCCTGTATGTGCGAGAGAAAAAGAGAACATTCACGTGTTTACATGTGTATTGGTGCAAGCGAAGTCCTTAGTTTTTATTACAATTGTATTTAGTAGTCAATGGGGGGGGGGGTTTGCTCAGATGGCGGGAGCAGTTTTACTCTTTGAACGTGTGACCATGGGGTGGGCAGTGTGGGGATCACCCCCTTCTTCGTCCGTTATTCTCTCCGAGGGAACAATTGGGTCGTTGTCTGTGGTTGTGTTTTCTTCCGCTGCCGGGGATGTTGTTGGCGTTTTTCCAATGGACCTGTCGTTGGCGCTGGGGCGGGTCTGCAGTTTGTAAATTTTTACATCATGCAGGTGGTTCCACGCACGCTTATCCTTTAGTTTTACTGCTCTTGTTGATACGTCCTCTACTAAATGGGGGCCAGTGAACCTCTGCTGGTTCCACTTTCTATTAAAATTTCGAAGTAGTACGTGGTCACCTTTGGCAAGTTGGCACAAGTTCTCCTTTCCCAATTCTGTATTTTCGTCTATTTCTTGGTTGCTGGTGGACCCGCCCCGTGTGCGCTCGAGCTGTTGAGACACAAACACAACGCTAGTAATCAAAGAAGACACATATTGATACATTTCATCACCTAACACATTCGCAGAACTTTCTTGGTCGGTGAATGCCCTTGACGTTGGTGTTAGGGGAAGGCGCATTTGGCGTCCAGTAACCACCTCGTGTGGGGTGAGGTGGTGGTCGGACCCTGGCCTGTTTCTAAGTTCGAACAGTGCTAACGGAAGGCAATACAACCAACTTTTCTTTGTTGTTTGCTGTATTTTAGCAATTGCCTCCTTCAATAGGCCATTCAGGCGTTCACATACACCATTAGCCTGTGGGTGGTACGCACATGCAAATTTGTGTTTAATGTTCAGTAGGGATGTGATATGCTGGAACATTTCATTTGCGAAATGGGGTCCGTTGTCTGATCTTAACACCTCGCACACTCCCCACCTGGGGAATACCTCCCTTACTATAAATTTGGCTGCTCTAAACGCATCAGGGTGTGAACAGGGCCCTGCTTCGATCCACCTAGAAAATGGGCATACTACTACTATCATGTATCTATTGCCTTGACAAATGTTGATCATATCAACATAGTCAATGTGGAGGTGCCGAAAAGGTCCTTCTGGTCGGGGTATGGTACCTCTTATCACCTTTAAAGTATGACCGGCCGTGAACTGTTGACATGTAAGGCAATTGCTGATAAAATTTGACACATGGGATGTTAACTCGGGACAGAACCAATCTTCTCTAATTCGTGCTGCTATTATTTCTTTGCCTGTATGGGCAGGGTGATGTAATTGGTTCAAGGCGGTATTTAACAATGCCAATGGTATTACAACTTTCCCAGTGCCACCCTGGCGCCATAGTGCGTCGGTTGGTGACATTGTGCATCCTCTTTTCACCCATACTTCTTTTTCGGCCATTGGTGCAGCCGCTTGTAACTCCATAATCTGGGTGGCTGGGAGATGGGTGTACCCTTCTTTTATTAACATCTCCCTCGCTATTCCCCTCCCTCTCCCTCTCTGTGAGTCTGTGGGGTTCCATATCTCACCAAAATATGCAGCATATTTTGCATGTGCGTCTGCTGCTGCATTTCCTTTTGATATATAGTCTTCTCCATTGGTGTGTGCGGTGCATTTTACTAGGGCTAGTTCTTGGGGATCGTTTATTACTTCAATTAGTTCAGCCAACAAGAGGGCATGTTGTACTGGAGTGCCGTCAGCTCTCCTAAACCCTCTTCTTCTCCACTTTGATAGCCCTGAGTGGACAGTGGATGTAACATATGCACTGTCGGAATATATAGTAACTTTTTTATCAAAACTTTCCTTTAGTGCCAATATGAGTGCAACCAGTTCCGCCGCTTGAGCAGAGTAATGCTGTGGTAATTGTACACACTTAATAGCCACACACACTGGCGCTTCCATCATTTGTACTACTGCTGCCCCAGTCCTCCTTATCCCGTCTCCTTGATCAATAGTTGATGACCCATCAATAAACAAAAGCTCACCTCCCTCTAGTGCGTTTTCTTCAACTTTCCTAGTACATGAGTACATCTCAGTTACTTGGGTGCAGTCGTGGGCGTAATCTCCCTCTTCAATTACTTCTGCTAGGAACCTTGCAGGGTTAACCGTGCTACATCTAACAATTGCCAGTTCAGCTTTGGACAAAATAATCTCATAACCTGTTGCCCTCTGTGTCGTCAGTGTGGACTTAGGTTTATTCAATATCGCAAATAGTGCATGTTCTACAAATAGTGTAGTTGGACACCCCATAGTTATTGATGATGCTTTTTCTACTGCAAATGCAGCTGCAGCAAGACCTTGTTCGCAAGAGAATTGTCCTAACATTATTGGATCTAAGTGACCGCTGTAAAATGCTACTGGTTTATAGCCCATGCTAGTCTTTTGGGCCAATACTGCTTTCATTACTGCTGAGTCGCAATGTGAAAATATAAAAAATCGTCGCTCATAGTCTGGGGATGCTAGTACTGGAGCAGTTGATATTGCTTCTTTTAATTCATCAAATGCCTCCTTCATTTCCATAGTCCATC
The DNA here is from genome assembly GCF_040938575.1 of Ambystoma mexicanum. Classification (NCBI taxonomy): domain Eukaryota; kingdom Metazoa; phylum Chordata; class Amphibia; order Caudata; family Ambystomatidae; genus Ambystoma; species Ambystoma mexicanum. Next base: position 1,246,358,455 of record NC_090934.1, read on the forward strand.
CCAACTTTTTCTCCCCTTTATTTGCTTCCTTCAAACCCTCAAGCAGGGGTCCTATGTAAGAGCTGTAATCAAATACCCATGCTCTACAGTAGTTGCACAGTCCCAGAAATTGCTGCAGTTCTCTTACAGTCTGTGGCACGGGAGTGCCTGATATTGCCTGTGCTCTTTGTGGTGCAATCCTTCTTCCATGTTGTGATATCAGTTGGCCAATGTAAAGTACCTGTTCCTGACAGTATTGTATCTTTTCCATGTCTACCTTGTACCCCTTTTCAGCCAATATCGTCAACATTTTTAATGAGTCCTCTCTACATTTATCTTCATTTGTACTGCAAATTATTATGTCATCCACATACTGTAACACTGTGCTTTCCAACTCAACGTTACCCAAATCCATCTGTATTACCCTATTGAAAATTGAAGGTGATTCACAATATCCCTGTGGTAATCTGGTATGTTTCCACTTCCTATTTCGGTAAGTGAAGCTTGTCAAGTCTTGTGAGTCTGGGTGTAATGGTATTGAGAAAAAAGCATTTTTAAGGTCAATCACTGTAAACCGTGATGCTTCTGCTGGAATGCCACACAAAATTGTGGCCGGGTTTGCTGTTACTGGATACTCTGCTTCTACTATGTTGTTCAACGGTCTGAGGTCCTGTATGAACCGCCAAGACCCTCCTTTAGCCTTGCGCACCGGGTACACAGCTGTGTTGCATGGGGATTCTGAGGGGACCAATATGCCATTGTTTATAAGGGCTGTTATGGTTTCGTATATGCCCTCATCTGCCTCTCTTGACAATGGGTATTGTTTCACTCTTGGTAGTATGGCACCCTTTTTTAATTTTATCCTTACACCCCCTATGCTTTTAATGCATCCTACATCATAAGGGCTAATAGTCCATAATGATTTTGGCACCTTTGACATATCTTCTTTAAAAAATGGGACTGGTGTGCCAGCGGGTGCCTCAAGTGCCATTGCAATTTTCTGTGCCACTTGTTTGTGAGCCACTGTTAGCCACATTTCTACACTCATCATGAACACCATTTCATTTTCCTCCTTTTCTTCTGAAAACAACTCTTCATCTGACACCTGGGTCAGCCTACATCCTTCTGCTAGTGCTATCACCGCCCTCCATGCTCTCCCTTCTTTATCTTGGGCGTGCACAGCAACATAATCAGCTGTTGCAATAATGCTCTCAATGTCCACTGCAAGGACCTTCCCTTCCAGTTCATTAGCTGGTGTTTCTGGTCGGAATAGATAGGCTGCTGGTCTCCTCCATATTTTCCCTCCTATCCCTGGCATCCATGCAAATGCCATGTCTGTTCCGTACTGGAATAGCTCGCCGTCTACCGGCTCCGCCCTGATCGCTATCTGTCCACAGTATGCTTGCAAAATCTGTCGTGCTGCAAGCATGTTAATCCCTGGAGTAGAGCAAATTATGCCATCCTCTGTAAAGGAGATCGTCATATTTAATCTGTTCATTATGTCCCTCCCCAGTATGTTTACTGGTGAGGCACTATAATACAAAAGTGGTACTGACAGATCGTAATCTCCAATAGATAGCGGAACGTTATCAGTAAATGGAACCAACCCTTTAGCCCCAGAAAACCCTTGTGTGTTCATGGCTTCGCCTGACATCTTAAACTTACCTTCCCTTATGCAAGACCGGGTTGCCCCGGTGTCAACAAGGAATGATAATTTTTTGTCACCTATCGTTACCTCTATGCGTGGCTCCTCCGCACTATTAGGTGTTACTGACAGGATGGGACACACCAAGGCCGTCTGTGGGCTGTCCTATTGGGGGTACAATGACTGGCCATTCCCTGTGTAAGGGTTGTGTCCCAACACCGTCACCCCACCCAATTGCGTTCGTTCAGGTTGTGGTGGTGGTTGTATTAACGCTGCACCAGTTACTTGTGGCAGGTATTGTTTTATTTGTTGTTGTGGTAGGGAATAGTGTTGGTCACTCCCTTGTGGTGACATCTGCTGTGGTTGTATGCCCTGCTGTTCTTGTGATGTCCTATGTTGTGCTTGTTCGTTCCATGCTGGTGTTCCTGGCCTGACCCTGCATGTACGTGACATGTGTCCTAATAGTCCGCAGCTCCAACACACGGGTGGTTCCCTGTTTTGCCATGGGAAGTTCCCTGTGTTGTCCTGGTATACTGGTTGCCCTGTCTGGTAGTTATTTCTGAGTCCCCCAGCCTGTTGTTGGGTATTATATCCGTATCCTCTTCCCCTCATAAACCCTCCTCTCCCTCTATTATAATTATAATACCCAGCTCCTTGCATTGGGTACCCTCCTCCCATGTTCTGTGCGTGTGATTGCAGAGGCAGCACTTGCTCTATTACCTCTTGTGGAGGCGCTATTTGAGCTGGATTTTGTGCAGCCACTACTTGCGTTGGGCTTTGGGCCATTGGTGTTGGCGCAGTTATTAGTGCCCCTTCCATGGTATATTTAGTAAGTTTTTTCTGTACTAATTTGGCCTCTTCTGTTTTCCTGTCCTCTTCCTTTTGTTTCATTTTTCCTTGCCATGTTCTACAGTGATGTACTATAGTCAGTTGTATTTCCGGCCATGGTTTTGCTTCCATCCCCACTACTTTCTTTAATTGTCTCTGAACTCCTTCTGGGAGCCCTTGTACTAGTATATGATAAAATATGGCTGGTGTTTTGTCCCATTGTTCTCTAGTTTCCATGCGCCACTTCTCTTGAATATCCTGGATATAATCAAGAGGATCCTCGTTCTCACCCATCTTACGGGAAGTAATGGCTCCTATGTCTGATGTGTCTGGGTACTGCACTCTTAGTGCCTGCCATAGCGCATGTCTGCAGTTTGCAAATGGTGCCCCATCATGCGATGTGTTTGTTATTGTTACCCCATGGAATCCCGCTCTTTTCCAAATGTCATCCGCTCTATCCCCTAATATTGATATTAACAGGCCCTTAACATCTCCCACTGCTAGTTTCTGTCCTGCGGTGTGTTTTTCCATTTCATATATCCATTTACCCGCACCTCCACTTAATGATGGGAGCCTACATTTTATGTTTTCCTTATCCGTATGTTTCCAAGGTACATACTGTGGTCTAACCCCTCCTCTCTCCAGCAGTGGCATTACATTCTGTCTTGTGTCATCCTTTATGCTCCATGATGTTAACTCTTCACACCCCTCCTCTTCCCCCATTCCTTTTACTACTTCAAATCCTTCCTTACTACCTCTTCTCCTACCTCCCTCTTCTTCCTTTCCCCTTTTTTCATCCTTTCCTGTGTTCAATATGGGCACGTCTGTTTGCCTGTCTTGCCTGCGACTAGGGAGGTCCCTAAGCCGACATGCATAAGGTGTAACTTCGTCCATGAAGGGTGCGAGCTTTATTCTGTGCAGAGAGCGTGCAGTTGTTGAACATGTGGGGTGTGGCGTTAGAGAGCGTGATGGTGATGTGGGTGGCGTGTGTTGGTTGGTGAGCGTCGGTGGCGTGTGTTCGTTAGTTTGTGTTTCTCCCATTCTTTTCACTTCCTCCTTACTTCTCTCCAGCTCCTCCCATCTTCTACTCACCCATGGCGAATCTATGTTTGTTCTAGTGAGGTATAGCTTATCTAAGCTTTCCCTTTCACTCTTCCTTCCATCCTCACTACAAAAATCATTCATAAATTGCGCCCCCCACTCTGCCTTTTTTCCTTTTATTGTTACAGTTTTTAAGTCTATTAGGTCTCCCTCTTCCTTTCCGTTGTTACCACCTGTTCCCCTTAGTGCTGACGTTGTTGCTACCTCTCTATTTTTATATACTTCTCCCCATCTTTCACTCTCCCTCTTACTCTCTTCTCTCTCCCCTTCACTCCTCTCCTCCATCTCCCTACTATTTTCCTCTCTTTTCCTTTTTAATTCCTCCATTACTTCGTTGCTCATCTGTTCCAATATCCTTTCATCCTCTCTCCTCCTTTCCCATTTCACCCTTTCTCTTTCTACTATACTCTCTATTACCTTCCCCTCTTCATATTTTTTAGCTGTCTCTGATATTATCCTCCTCCTCCATATTTCCATTTCTTTTTCATTTTCTTCTTCTTCCTTCTTCTTCTCCCTCATCACTACTCTTGATACCCTTTCTGCTGCTGCTTTTACCCTTACAGCTTCCCTCTTTCTCTCCTCACTTTGCTCCCTTAATTTTTCCAATTCGTCCTTACCTTCTTTCCTTTTCCTCACTCTCTCTCTTTCCTCCCCCTCAAGTTGTTTTATCAGTTCATTCTGCTCATCCCTTAGTTTAGCTAATCTTTCCTCCAAAATCTCTTCCTTCTGCCGTAGCAGCTCCTCTCCCCTCATTTCACTCTCTCTTTCACTATCCTCGTTTGTTCTCTTTACCGCCTCCCTTTCCTCTCCAGTTAGTGATCCTCGTAATTTCAACAATATCTGTGCAGCTACCCACTCATCGTTTCCTATCTCTACAGTCTGCTCTTCTCTCCTCCCGTCCCCCATTGGTATCTTTCCATGAGCCACATATGGTGGAGGGCTGTATGCCGGGTTTGAGTATCCTTCAGCCGCCCTTAACTGTCCTTTTATTTCTCCTAATTCTCTTAAAGGGTACAACCCTCCTCCCTCTGTTTTCACTCCCGGTGTTAAGGGTATCTCATTGCTCGGTTCCTGTTTTATGTCAGCTAATTTATCAACCTTTCCTCCACCCAGTTTTTCATTCCCCATATTCTTTGTTCCTTCACTCTCCTTTTCCCCATCCGTTCCTTCTTTCTTAATCTCCTTTTCTTCCGGTGTTTCCCCCATAGTGAACATTCCATTTGGTCCTGGTCTAGACCCCTGGAACATCCTCCATAAGTTAAACACCTCCACATGGTTTGCCAACTTCTTCCCCTTGTATGTATTGTGCAGATGGTTTAATAGTGAATGTTGGGCATATGGGTCAAAACTACCATTAGGCGGCCATGGTGTCAACATTTTGTTGTCCGTCCCCTGGGTCCACTCTATGCTGTACTTAATTAACTTCTCCCTATGTGGTGGCAGTGTGGTGCATATATGTTGTAGTGGGGTAGTGAGGGTATTCCCCCACCCTCCCAACCCTCTCCCGTATGACATACTAGCGCACCCTTTCTTACCCTTCCCCTTGCTACCAGTTTGCAACATACAACCTTTTATTGCTTACCTTGCCCCGCAAGTGTGGGGACTTACGACAATCCTTTGACAAATTATGCAATGATAATAATCACAAAAAAAAAAAATTATAAAACAAATATATTTATGATGTTATATTATATTCCTTCCCCTACGGCCCCCTGCGGCCGAAGCGCACGCAGCCCCCTGCAGCTGCGTACCCCTTACGACGATCTTACACAGTCGTCCTTTTTCCCCGTTCTCCTCCCACCTTTACACTTGCCGTGGCCGGCGTTCTCCGTGCGCAGCCACGCCCCCTTCCCCTTCTCCTCTTTGATCCACTCGTTTATCGTTTATCTCCGTGTCCGCTCCTTTATCATGTTTCTCTTCCCCACCAATGTCAAACCCAAAGCTTCTTGTGTTCACGATATCTTACTAAATCCCTACTGGTGACGTCACCTATTTCTTCGAACTACTGGTATATTCGTGTTATGTTCTTTAAATTCAAAATACACTTGCAATCTACCCCGCTAACCCTACAGCTGTCTTCCTGTCTCTCCTGGAACAAGGTAATCTCATCAATACTATAACCGGACTGCGCACGCTGCGTCGCCTCGCGTGTGATACGCCCCTCAACAGGAGGGCTTAACCAGCCAATTATCTTCCGTTTTGGGCAACTACGTAACTAGCCACCGCCCACAGGGAAACGTCATCTACCTATCGAGTTTCTTGCTCGAACAATAGGGAACCTCATCTACCTATCGAGTTTCTTGCTCGAACAATAGGGAACCTCATCTACCTATCGAGTTTCTTGCTCGAACAATAGGGAACCTCATCTACTCATTGAATGATAAATGTCAAATCGTAGGAAACCACACACACCCACCCTCACACGTAGTCGCGATTTAGGCCAATCAGTGTCTTTCGAGCGGCTGCACGTGATGTTTTCGTGCCCCGCCCCCCTCTTTCGCGTAACGTTAGCTTTTTGTTGCGAGCGTCTGCACGTGTTGTTCTCGTGCCCTGCCCCCCTCTTTCGCGTAACGTTAGCCGCCTTCTCTCGCACTCAATTCACTACCATTCATTCCATTATCATCACTCAATTAAACCTTCACCCCACCTTTTTACAATACCTCCCTCCTCCCTTATTTACTTCCGCCCCCTCCCTCACAATTTCGCATTGCTTGTTGTGCGTGTCATGCTCACCAAGTTCCCTCGATGCAGGGCCGCTCGACTGCGTGCACCCCTCCAAGCGGCTCGCCACCTCCCCTCGTCTGGACCACGTCTGGACACTCGCCGACCGCGGGCGGGATACTTCTCAACCGGCTCCCGAGGGCCAATATCCGGATTGCGCTGTCCGGTCCTCTCGCAGCTCCGCGATGGTCCTGTAGTCCTCAGAAGGGGGCAACGGCAGAGGGGGCCGCGCCGCCGGGCCTCCCCGCAACGGGAGTGCCTGGAAAAATAAAAAATAAAAGTCGATCTTAAACAGATCTCAGCAGTGCCTCCAACTTGTCGGGGGGGATTCTGCCGGGGTCGGCCGGGCCGTCCGCAGACCTCCGGGCAGGGAGGCCCCAACTCCTCCCGTGTATATCTCGGATCGAGACAGAGTATGAGGCACACACAAGGAGCAAGGCAACTTCTGCCGTTTATTATGCAAACGGCAGGGATGGGTCAAGGAGCGTACGCGTTCGTCCTGACACACACACAATAGTGGGGCTCGCAGGCCCTTTTTACTACATTATGACGCGCTACTTGCGTCATTCCAAAAAGTTACCAAAAGAACCTATCGCCACTCTTGATTGGTTGCTCGAGTGGTGGGGTTAGTATAGTACGCATATAGAGAATGATATTAGTGGTTAAGATGTAGTCAGGTGGTATATCTGGGTTGTCCCTACAATTAGATACATAAGAATTGTTACATGAAGACCCCTGAGGATTGGCTAACGTTACTGACGTCTGAGATAAGAACCTCATGTTCTGATTGGTGCATCCGTGAGCTCCCCAGCCTGGGACCACCGTTGTTCCCAGCACACGGTGCACCTGTGGTTGCAACAGTGTTTCAATATGGGTACGTGCAGGCAATGTGAGGATTTATTCATAGGTGGGAGACTGACCGTTCCCACTGTAGCAGGTGTCCATTGAGCCTTTCAAGTGTGTCGGCCTGCGTCTCGTAGCGAGGTACCCAGACGCCTTTTCTCTCCTGGGTTTTGGCATCTCGTCAGGTTCGGCTTGGTCACGTGGGGAGGGACCGTGTTTGAGGCATAATTCTGCACAATTAATATTGTTTTTCCACTGTATGTCTGGTTTAATTTGCAGATATGATTTTAACATTGGTACGTGGAGTGCGAGGTTGCAACATCGTGCCTTTGAAGATTTGTTTCTTGACTGTGGGTTTGCAACATTACGACCTTGGCTGGTTGCTCCACTGGGTTCTTTCTGCAGGCTCAGCAACCTGACTTTTGCTTTGTTAATGTCCACGGGAACTCTTGCTTGAGGCCTACTTGGGCCTGGTGCACGAGTAATCCATTTAGTGCATGGATGCTTTAGGTTATAGTGGCATACAGTGTCATGGCCAGTATCGTGTTTCCATTATATCTCTCATGATGGTAACGGGTTTCAAGAGAAGCGTGAGCAAGCGTTATAAATGAGCTCATGGTGCGTCTTGCGTTTCTGCATTCTGAAAGCCTATGTAAAAATAATAAAGATGCACGTCCGTGAATAAGCCTGTCGCCTACGTCAGAGCACTGAGTATGTTCTTCGTGTAGATTGGTGTGGAAATGTTCAGCGTGTATAATAGTTCAGCGGTGCTTCCCGTTATCTAGGTCGTCATGGCATCTCTAACGATGTGTAGATTTCAGTCTAGTTGGTCCGTGCCGCAGGTGTCGGCATGGCCAGTGCGGGCTGTTGGGCAGGCAGATGGACACATCCGTATGTTTCTGTACCAGGGTATTTGGTCATCTGGTAAATGGGCAAACTCTTCTCGTGGCGGGTGTCTGGGCCGCGACCCTCTAGGCCAAGCGCGAGAGGTGAAGGACGGGAGTCTGGTTTTCCATTCTCCCACTTCAACACGTGTGGAAATCAGTACTGGGCTTGCCCAAGTCGACCTCTATGTCAGCAATAAGGAGGGAACTAGGTCTAGTTTCACTCGCTGCCTCGGTGGAGCAAAGCAAGATGAGGCTTTACAGAAAAATCATAATGGCAGATTCATTACCCATATACAATGTGATTGCAGAAGAACTAAAAGAGGGCACCTGTAAAGCACTCAACAAATGGGCGGCCACAATCCAAGAAACGTTGATCGAAATAGCCTGCACAGAAGAAGACCTGAAAACAAACCCTGAACGAGTGAAAACCAAAATTGAACTTATGGACTGGATCCGGACATCAGATACTGCAAGGGCCAACAATCTACTCACCATTCTCCCCCCGACGTATAACAAGGTAAAAACGCCATTAAACTACTGCAGACAGTTCCCTAACAAAAAAATGCGAGGAACATTTTTGAAAGCCAGACTTAACCTCCTGATGACCCAGAAAATCCTAGCAATTCACACTCCAAAGACGGACAACAGCTGCCGGCTATGCAAAGTTAAAGAGGAAGTGGAAACGTTGAAACACCTTGTCCTGATATGCCCAAAGACACGGCCAAACAGATACATATTCCTTTTACCTTGTATACAAGGGGCGAGCACCCTAGATGAAGAGGCTGTATGGAACCGGTTAATATCGGGAGAGAGGACGAGATGGACCATCGTAATGGTGAAACTGATAGAACTGGCCTTCGAAATGATTGCAAATAAAACCACAATCATACCTGGTTGAGAAGGGGTCGCCACAACGCCATACATCATGTGATCATCGCAAAACATTTTTCCACTACTCAAGTCACATAAAAGAAGGGACACAACTTGGAGACACAAAAATAGGAGTCTCTTTTAAGCTGAAAAACCTTCCCCCCCTACGATCAAAGCATGAACGCGCTGAGGCGCATCTGTAGAAGGAGAAATAGCTCTTGTAAAAATCGTAAAAATCTTTTCGATTAAATTCAAGTAAAAAAAAAAAAAAATATGTGTAGGAATGCCATTAAGGAACTGTAAGTTTGTTCACCATGAGCCCATCACAGAGAATATTTTAAGTAACCAGAATCTACAAGGAAATATGGAACTATAACAGCATGAAAGGTTTCACGGCTAAAACTGACTCTAGTGACATTGCAGTTGGGTCTTCAAAATCAACACTCTAAGTATTCAAATGTACAGCTAACGTCTTCTGTAATCACTGTTGCAGGAAAGTACTGTTGCAAGGGTTTACATGTTAGATTGTGTGCATTTGCTAAAGTTGGATCAAATGTAAAATGCTGGGAAAAGGCAACTCTTAGGTTTCAATTCCTAAGAAATTAACCATAGGTGGGAAACCAGCCTTACCAAGCCTTCCTAAGCTGTGTTGCCATGGGAATGAACTCAGGCATTCTGTGGATCTTCAGGTTTTACGACCAAAAACACTCAGGCTGTTGTAAACTTAGCAAATAGCTTTTGAAGCTGTAAGCTAACCTCAATAAAAGGGTCCCTCTGGACATCAGAGCTAAGAACCAGATCTCTGCTTACAATGGGGGATATGCAGTTTTTGGAATAACTTGGGAAATATTAATCATACATTATTTATGTTCTGTTGTATGAAAAGCTGTCAGTGAGCTGCTTCTGGTGGGTCCAAAGCGATTTTGGTGACACCAACCTATCACAAGTTATCAAACAAATATTAATTGTGTTCTGTGTATAAATCTGACAATCATACTAATTTGAGAAAAGGTGTAGTAGGTGATAGGTACTCCACCCACCGAATGCCATATTTTTCAGTAATGTAGTTTGGGCGTAAACAAAATAATACGGTAGCTTCACCCCAATATGTCACACAGTCATCAAACAAGGGTTATGTGATTCACAAAAAAATGTAATGTCTGAATATGCTGGCATCTTTGGCTTAATCTGATGAGAAAAGTTATTTTTCAAAATGTGAGAGTTCTAGGTACAAAAGCCAGATCCAACCCCATGCCTGTGTTACATGCTTTATGAGGTATCCTCCCTGACTGCTCAAATTACACCTACTTTCTCTGAGCCTACCGGCTTAGGGAGGGGGAGGGAACCCTTGACCATTGCCCAATCAGTTGTGCGGGGAGGATGACACAGCAGTGATGTCATTTGGCTTATAAATAGGTTACTCCTCCTCAACTGAGGATTCTCTCTACAAAATCTGAGCTGTGCAGCCAACAGGAGATCTGGGGCTATACTTCCAGAAATAGGGCCTAATCCTGGAGTGAAGCAGTAACCTGCAGTAACAGATTGGGATCACAAAGTGAGGCCTCAATTGATTGCAGTGATGGTCCTGGCAGTGGAGCCCTGGCGCCATTGATGACTGTAGAATCATTTTCTTTTGCAAGTATAGATCTCCACATCCATAGATTAAACAAGTCATATCCATGTAAGCAGTAGCCTAGCGTGTCCATAAGGTGAAATTTAGTAATTATTCTATTGAAAAATATTTTTATTTGACTGTGCAATTTGCCAACTTTCCCCTTGACAAATACTGTGTTCCTCTGTGCCTTTAAGTCATTTTTCCTATGCAACAAAATCATCCCTTGTGTATCTGTTGATCATAGTTATCTTTCACCTGAAAGGTCCTTTGTTTATTTGCATAATTAAGTAAGTTATTTCCCTAGTATTTTGCTTAGTAAATCAATTAATTCCCTCATTGAAAATCATGGAGCAAGTTTGTTGCAATTCGAAATCAACCATCTGTGCCCTGTGAGGTTATTTAATTGTTATAGTCATTAAAGTGTTGGCCCAGGTGGTGTCTCGGGAGGATAGGTCAGGGGCAACATGCTCTCCTTGGAAGCAAGATGAAATGGAGCAACACAGGTTCAATCCCCAGGTCCGCGCTTAGAAACCTCTTGGTATTAAGCATGTTATAAATAACCTATCACATCAAAAGGATTATTCCCATTATGAGCTAAAACCAAATTTGTCCATGTGTAAATTGTGCATCTAAAAACGAATTCCCGTTTGCATCTGTCAGAATAAATCCAAACTGTTGTTCCCACTGTGAGAATATCTTTGCCTAAAACATCCGTGTGAGTTGCCCCTGTCATTTTCACTAAAGACTGTGTTTCCTATGTGCCTTTCTCATTGTTGAAAGCGTGTGTGTCATTTTTAGCCCCAGCCAAATTCAATGTGATTTATAATTTTGTTTTTCCAAAACATTCTCTTCCTCCTTTAAAAGGTGATTTTCTTACTCAATCCTTCTTCCTCTATAATTTTCTGAGCTCGGATTTAGCATTGCCTTTTCTTTATTTTATCGTTTTGAGCTTGCCTGTCACTTGCAGCCCCAGTAAAACTGCGTGAATTACATTTTTCATTTTTCTAAATCTTATTTTTCACATTTGGAAAATCGTTTTTCCTGCTCAATCCTTCTTTCCCTATCATACCATGGTCTCGGATTCAAATTCTATTCCCTTTTATTTTTCATGTGCAGCATGTGTAAAAATTGGATTTCCTATGTGTGTTAGCTAGCCTGTTTTGAAACCATATTGGCTCTCTAGTGTAAGCAGCCTGAAATACCCTTGTGTGCTGTCCCATGGTAGTAGCATTGAATCATTGAAAATCCCAGTTTTCCATTATAACAGGGGGGAGCGCTTAACCTTCCTGCCATTAGTTGAAAGAAATTAGTTGGCATTGCTTTCACAACACAAATTTGGTGTGACATTAAAGTCTATCGTAACCTTGTGATGTTCTAGAAACCTGTGCATTTTGTTGCCACATCAATAGTGGCTGCTGTTATATTTTGTTCTGGTTGAATATTAAAATAATACATTAATAAAGTGTTCTTTGACAACACACTGACCTGGTTCTTGATCTATTGGGACAAAGGGTGCTGGTAGAGGTTGGGTGCGAGACAGGTTGGAAGCCTCCTTAAAAAAACATTTGGGGATTGTAAAAATAAAAAGCGGTTTGATTGTGCACACACCCATTGCAAGGGAAAAAGGTCACTGTCTTTCTTGTGCTGCATAATATATTGGGGCAAGGTGGAATTTATAATGGGAAGACACACACAAGACAAGGTCTGCAGGGTGATAAATGTGACAGAGTGGGGCAGGAGGATGGGGCAGAAATTCTCCATGTTGGCCCTGAATGCCACAAGTGTTACGTTCACCTGGTCTCTGCGGAGGCTTTGGGGCACGGTTGCAGCCCTCCCGGGGGTGAGATCGCTCGGGTCCAACTTTGCTCTCTGCGCTTGTGTGGTGACAGGTGGTAATAGGTGATGCTGCTTGGGACTGCTCCTGCGTGGAGAATAGGGGACGTGAGTATGCCAGCTTGTGTGCCTGATCCCCTTCCAGACCCCTTCTCCCAAACGGTGGTACCCGTGGGATGCACTGTCCCTGAAAAGCTCACCTGTTTCATTAGTTTTGGCGAGCACTCTGTCCTGCTGCTTCTGACAGGGGCGCTTGTATGATCTGGACCGAGTTCCTTCACTGGTCCCTTGCACGTGGTAGTCCAGTCCTGCTGCAACTAAGCCACTATACTTCAGGTAAGTGTTCCTGTTTGCCTTTGTCTTTCCTCGTCTGTTTTTGTTGTATTGTAAAGTTCGTTGTCTTGTATTGCTGTCCGTTCTACTTTTGATGTTTCCTCTTTTGCTTTCTTCCCTTGCAGGTGATGTTGCCGGCCCGCCAGAAGCTGCAGAGCTCGGGGCGACAGCAGGAGGGAATGAGGAACGAAGCTGCAGCTGTACAGTAGCTTGTAAATTGTTAACTAGTGGGCATGCAGGGTTCAAATGCGGCGGGGCCCTAGGACGGATGTTCTAACCTTGTCTTTCTTCTTCACAGGGTCCGAGTTCGTGGATGGGGAGTGCAGTGCTGCGGCACCGGGATCAAGATCACTGGATGTCAGGAGATGAGTCTGCAGATGAAGCGATGAAGCACCGGTTTCCTGGAGGTGAGTATGCAGGAGAATGCCAGGTTTCAAAGGTAAGTAAACTGGTCTAAGCGGCGGTGAGCGTCACGTTGCACGCGAGTACACAGTAATGCGAAGCACCGGCCTTAAGGATGGAGCAGCTTATATAGCTGAGCTTCTGAAGCCACACCCACCAGGTTCAGCCTGCCTGCCACACCCGATGAATTAGCACATGAAGACCAGGCCTAGGGAGCCACACCCGATGAGTCAGCACATGAGGATGTTCTCTGGAATAAAGGCTTTCAGCTCCTGGAAAGTTCTTGTAAAATAAAAGCACTCCTGCACTGAAATAAGTGTTCCTGCTCACATCTCTATATGAGCCTGGCGCTGAGTCCAGCCAGGGCCCCTGTGTTTATAGGTCCCAAAGGGACATAAGTGAGTCAAGTGACCCATTGCCCCCATCACTAGATGGTGTGGTTTTTGTGTTCTGTGGCCTGTGGCCATGACAACAAGAGCATTCGACAGCATGACCTGGAACTACTTTAAACTTATGCTGGTGGGATTCGGAGGTTCCTGAGAGATACAGGGCTTTCACTCCCGAGGGTGATGTCTCTCATGGACGATTTTGCAGGGGCCTCAGGCTTCCACGTTGACTATGCAAAGTCCAAGGCATTTAATATCTCAAAGGATCAATCAGAGGCAGCACAGTGGCGTGAATCCTACCCTTTGCTCTGGGAATGGGATGCTCTAGAATACTTGGGGTTGAAACTGACCCCCACATATAAAGGAATATTTGCTGCCAACATCTCAGACCTCCTGGGGAACCTCTAAGGGGATCTCAAGAGATGGGCGTTACAGGAGTTCTCATGGTTCACCCGTATCACGGCCTTCAAAATGACGCTACTGCCCAGATTTTTGTGTCATGAGTTCTCTCCCGATATGGATACTGCCAAAGATGACCTCTCACCTACAGAAAGGGATACCCCATTTCATCTGGGGAGTTAGGAAACCTCGGGTGGCTAGTAGAATCTTGGTTAGGGGTCCGGGATTGGGCAGACTGGGGTCCCAGAAATGTCCTGCTATCTCACAGCAGCGCAACTGGCGCCAATGCTACACTGGACCTCACAGGGAACGGAGCGGGGGTAATGCAAGTTGGAGCAGCATGCTACTGAGATTCCACTTGGGTGCGTGGGGTTCCTCAAACAAGATTGAGAGAAGCTGTGTGACCCTTGTTGGAATCCACAAGAAACACTCTCCGGTACTGGGACAAAGTACTGCAGGCAAAAACAAAAAAACTCAAGCCAGGGATGGGCCCCTTTACACCAATGAGATATAACATGGATTTTTCACCAGGGAGGGCCCGATCTTCTGGGCAAACTGGGAGGGACAGGCCACACTAACCCCCAGTGATGTTTTTCAGGATGGTTCGTCCCTACAATTCCAGGAATGCAAAACCAAATTCTCTCTACCCGAACGAGAAAGGTTCCATTATGCGCAAGTCAGACACTTGGTCACAATCATAGAGTGTAGGGAAGTGGCCAGAAGAACTCCGGTGGGCTTGGAACTCACTATGAAGAAAGGAGCTCCCAAGAAGGGCATCTAGAGACTGCAGTATTTGCTAGATGGGGCGGAGTTGGGGGATGTACTACCATACATGGGTAAATGGGAGCAGGACCTGGGGGTAAATATCACAGAGGAGGCATGGGGGCAGATATGGGAGAGGGCGTAGAGGGGCTCCTGATGCCCTATGCTGTAGGAGTCGGCTAAAAAAAAGAATAGATGATACTGTTCAAAGTTGGGGATATTCGTCTCTTTCTAGGCTTGTGGAAGCACTAATTGTGCATCCCTACTAGTTTTGCACAGGATTTGTTTTTAAGGGCAGTTTTACTGCTTGATAGATGTGGGTAAGTATGCTAACTGTGTCCACAGACCTAAAGTGCTATTAAACAAGAAGAAAGGAATAGGATGCAGTTTGATAATCAAAGTGAGAATCTAAAAAAAGAGCTTTGTGAAAAAATATACAAAAGTACCACGTTATTCTACTTGTCATATGACGGCAGTGACTGCAAGCACTGACTTAGAGATTCCTCTCAGCCGGCACAAGCTAAGAGTGTATTCTTTGCTAACAACCAAGTGGCCACTGTCATATGACAGGCATGGTTCAATAAATGAAAATGATCCTGGTGCATGGTTTTGAGGAATTGTATTCTTATTTCTAGCAGTCTTTAGAGAGAAACCCAAATATTGCAGTCTTGTGGCAGAGCTCAAGCGAAAACACCCACCCATCTGGCTGTCCTAGGCTGGACCGCTCCGACTCCTCCAAAATTCCTTTGAACAGCTTCCTTCGAGATGAAGAAGAATCCCACTTGCAATGGTTGATCAGGGTGGCTTGCACAGAGTCCAACCAGTTACGTGACCTGACCCTCTCTATCTCCCCCTCTACACCACCCCTTTCTATCCTAAAATGAACTAGTTAAAAAATCAAAGGTTCACACTCATTCTACTGCTGACATGATTTCAGGGCATCTCCCCTCTCTAATATTCTCTGTCCGGAGGCAGCACTGACCATATAACAATCTCAGCAACTGTTTCCTCTTGCCCTACCTTTGCAGCTTTCCGATTTTCGCTTGCCAACCATTATTTAAAAGAACTGTGGATCCCTGACGCTGCTGAAAATCACTGCATTAGATGCAGTTCATGTATGAGACTTTGAAGCTAATAGTATTTGATCTCCAGCAACATTGACACAAGTCACTTAAGATGTACAGCTAGATACTCAAAATTGTTACACATCTCTACGTTACACATCTCTACGTTTCAAAGTGAGGTGCTTGCCCCCGTTGATAAAGACCTTAAGGGGCAATTGCTCCCTTCATCCCAATGTACTCAGCACCTATACTTTAAACTTTTATCACATGCTTAAAGGAATAGTGCACCCAGAAATATTATTGGCTAAAACGATGGGCAATAGTCTAAAACCTAGCTTAAACATATTTTGAATTAAAGTTCCTACGTAAACACTTTGAGCAAATGAGACTCAAAGCGTTTACATGGGAGCAACCATTTTTTCAGGCAGCCTCCTCAGCTCTGCCCTGGTGGCATTAAACAAGCAGCAAAAGCCCCCTACTGGGAGCATTTGCTTACTGCAGCCAGAGCAGAGCTGAGGAGGCTGCCTTCACTTTCATTTTACATTTTTGGTGCTCCCCAAGCCCAGGGAGGCACAGAAAATGTAAAATGGAAGCAAAAAGCAGAGGCGCAGCAATTAAAAATACAACGTTGTTGTATTTGTGATTGCTGTGGTTGGAAAATCACGGAAATCATAAATACAACAACGTTGTTATTCTGACTGCGGCGGCTTTTGCGTGGAGCCTCCTGGGCTCCCCAAACCGTGAGCGAGCCCAGGAGACTCCAAGCGAAAGCAGCTGCAGTCAGAATAAAAACTTTGTTGTATTTGTAAATACTGCACTGTATTTCTCACTGCAGCAGCTTTTGCTTGGAGTCTCCTGGAGTCCCTCAGGTTTGGGGGAGCCCAGGAGACTCCCTGCGAAAGCTGCCATAGTGAGAATTACTGCAGCATTTCAAAACACACCCGCGTTGGGTTTCTGCCTGCACCGGCTTTCACTTTGGGTCCCCCGGGCTCCCCCCCAAAGTGAAAGCTGCTGCATGCAGAAACACTGCGGCATGGAAAGACAACCACGTTGTGTTTCTACCTGCCGTGGCTATCACATGGCAGGCAAAAACACAACGCGGTTGTGTTTCAAAAACACTGCAGTTTTGGCTCAGAGGAGCGCGAGAAACTTAGAAAGAAAACCGCAGCGTTTTTAACTACAACAACATTGAATTTATGTTTGCGGTAGTTTCAGCTTGGAGCCCAAACATAAATACAACGTTTTAAAAGCTGCAGTTTTCTAAGTTTTCCGGGCTTCTCCAGCCAGGAAAACGTAGAAAAAAAACTGCAGCTAGAGCTTATTAAAAAAAAAAGAAATAAGCACTTACCGAGATGCAGCTTTCCTGCCTGCAGTCTCTGGTCTCCGTCCTCCGGCACCAATGAAGCAAAAGCCACCCAGTGGTACCTTTTGTTTATTACAGCTGCCTGACTGTTGCTTCATTAATGCCGCAAGGGCAAGCACAGGAGGCATCCATTTCACAAAATGGATGCCTCCTAATGCTTCCCATTTTTAAGTTTGAGCTTCATTTGCTCAATACTTTACATAGGGACTTTAAAAAATATTTTGTATGATTTTGTTGTAATGAATTAAGAGCACATTTATTAAGAAGTTTTGTAAAAAACCAAATTTTGGTTATATCACAATAAATACATTTTTTTAAAAAAAGATATATTTTTTATTATTGGCCATCTTTTTAGCCAATAATATTTCTGAGCGCACTATTCCTTTAACACCAGAGAGTCTCTAAGCACGCCCGCTGATTCGTACCTGTGTTGCGCTGCGTTGACTTGCTTCCAAGACAAACACGTTGCCCCTAAGCTATTCGCCCGCCGACTTTAGACATTGCTGTATCACACCACAAGTTGCAAATAGAGGTGGAATATCACTTCCATTTTATAATGCAGCCAAATGGGGTTGCCTACCCCAGTAGAGCTTTATCCCTGTTTTCGGTTCGAGATTTGTTATTTATATTGTCAATTTATTGCAATAACTATTTTTAGACAGTGGTCCAAGTGGGCGGGAGCAGTTAGGAACGGGGCTCCCCTACTTAAAAAAATAATAAAAAAGTTTTACTGTTCCTATACTTTTATTTAAAAAATAAACTACAGGAATGGTTTAGTTTTAAAACAAAAGTGCAGCAAGGAGGAGTTGAAACTTGCCCTTTAGTGCACTGTACTAAGCTGGTGTGTTTGTTTGAGGGGGCGTGGCTATTGGGTTTGTGGGGAGCAAGGGCAGACCAACAGGGAACATAGTTCCACTACTTCTTTTCGTACACTGCGACCACTGGTTTTAGAACGCTTCTTGTTTTTTTGTCATCATAGTGAAAATGTTATGCTTATGAAATGTAATTATATTTTATGCTTTGACATTATTTAAGAAAATCTGTATATTAATGTTGCCCTGATATATTGTTGCTTTGTTAATGGACTGTGGGAATCATTATGTGCCTGGTGGTATCTAGGCAGTAAAGTCTTGCTCCCACTCCTCAAACTACCCTACTCATTTACTGCCCTCCTGGTCCCTCATTCTCTTTGTCACTGATCTCGACCTATTACTGAAAACCCTCCGGGCTGCTGTCTCTGCCGTCCTTATGGGAGACATCAATCTACCCATCATGATTAAGGCATATCCCCTATAGCTCGACCCCTTCCTCTGCTCAATTTACTCAACCTTCCTTTGCCCCCCCACTCTTGCTCACCCTTACTTACCTCACCCATAACCAGATGAAAATTCAATCCTACTCGAAGAACAATTCTTAACTTGAACAAGTTGGAATCTCTCTTGCCTGCTGCTGCTAGTTGCGATGAAAGTCTCCCTTGGCCCTCTGGAAACACTGCAGCATTTGTGACATGGTGCACTATCTTGTGTCAAACCTGTTCATGCGTTTCCATCACTTCCCACCTTGCTGAACAGATCTTTGTTTTGCCCTCGTATGATGACCTCTCAACTTCATAAATTCGTCATGTAAACAAGAAGGGGATCAAGGAGGACTCGGAATGCAAATATTTGGTATTAAATAAAGTTTATTGTGCAGAAACATTGCGCAGGTGAACGAGTTGCAAAAGTGATCACAGAAATTGGATCTGTCTCTGTCAAGGGAGTAAGGCTTCACAAAGGTTTGTAGGGAAAAACAAAATCACAGTCTAAAACACAAGGTGGCTCACAGTTCCAGTGCCAGCTGCCAGGTTCATTAAAGCTTCTGGCCCTGACACACATTGCAGGTGTCAGATTATGTCACTTTTTTCCCCCGTTGTTCGTGGGTGGATTTTCAAGTTGTCCTTATTATGTACAGCTGCCAAAGGCACAATATCATTTCACTTCTCTCCTCTAGTCCACACTCCAGCTCAACATTAGGAACACTGCCTAATTTTGGACAACCTAAGGAATCTTCAAGTTAGCATTCGCTGACTGCAGACTGCTGAGCAAGTGTGTTTAGTAGAATTGGTGAGCGTTGTACTTTCCTGGTTAATAGGCTTGTTAGACGTATGAGGTGATTTATTTAGCTTTTTTCATCAAGCTTTGTCCTATGTGAAAACAACAAATGACTCATTCGTACTTTTGATGCTTTTTCATTTCCTTTAGCCATGATATTCCTTATCTACCCTTTCTACTAGCAAAACCTCCAATCGGGACTGCTCACCTAGTTCTTATAAAGGAAACTAAAGCTCCCTTCTCCACCTTTATGTCATGGCTCTTGCTTCTTACTGCCAGACTCTTCAATGTCACTTTTTAATCGTTCTAGTGATCTTCAAGTGGTGCAAGCGCGTACTTGCTCCTCTTCCGTTTGGTTAGGTATTGAGATGTCATTTTAATTAGCTGATCACCATGGATCTTGAATTTATTTGGCAAGAAGGAGGGTGAACACAGTTGCCTTGACCTCTATGCAACCTGTCTTGAAGGCAATAAGGACAGGAAAGGTGGGGAAATCGATGAAGCTTGGACATGATGTGGGGGAAAACCCTGGCATCTGTTCACTCGTATCCAACATATCCAACGTTCATCCTCCCTTTCCCCCAGAAAAGTGTAGAATGAGACCTGTTTATTTTTTGGCATAAAAGGCTGCAGATTTATTCCACAATAACATCAAAACCAAAACCACACTGCACACATTTGTGGAACAATTAGTCATAAGATGCGGCGACTGCTCTGTGTCCAAAATAACGTGCTTCCCCCTTCCTTCCCCAAGCGTCCAGATTAGGCCCAACTCTCCCAACCTTTGCGTCCGAGCCTCTCCTGCCCCTACAGGCGCTCCTGGGTGGGGAGAGTGCCGTTTTCCATGGGGGAAGCTGACCCCTAGTTGTTCCTCCCAGACCCCCCTGCCGCTTAGGCTCCCAAGGGGTGCTGGGTCTGAGAAGAGCGAAGACCCTTCTTGCTTTCTCCTGGCTCATTCGGAGTCTGTCTCATGTGTTTGGTTGGCCAAACACCGCCACAAGTGGGTTACCGCCCACCGTGGCTCCCCCCTTCTTCCTACATTTCGAGGATCTTTGTGCAGATATTCCAAAAGAAAAGATCCATGCCCAAAGTGGTCAAGTGAACCCCATCCTCGAGAAAGTATTCCGGGGATTTCAGATTGATCAGGCCATGCCTGATCTGTCCAAAGCCCCTGCCCCTGCAGAACTTAGCCATTGCGCAGTTCAGCTTCCTCCTGGATTTCCCCATCGCTGCATGGTTATCTGCACCTCTCCATTCCGGCCTCGGAATGATCTCAGACCAAACAATTTCTGTTTCCCCCAGTTCTCCTGCCAATTCCTGCAATGAGCACATCATTGCACGCATCAGAGCCCCCCTCCCCAAGATCGTCAGGTCGTTACCCCCCAAGTGAATAACCAGTATGTCCGGCTTTTGTTCAACGCTCAATAATCTGTGCACCTGCTTCTGCAACTGTGCCCATTTCATACCTGGCACCCCGTGCCAACCTATCCTGAATTCGCCCGCTGTCAGCTTTTCTTGTCCTTCCGTCCAACTTGCCCCTGCTCTAGACACAAAAGAGTGTCACCACCCATACTGATATCCTCCTTCTTCGAGCAGGTGCTGGTGAAAAAAGAAGGACAAAAACTTAAAACCTCACAATTTCTCAGGCCTGATATACCTTTTGAAGCAACCAGATTTCCACCTCCCAATCTGCTTGATTGCCACTTCCCCATGCCAACCGCTGCTGCGGATGTGACCGCCCCTATCCGGAATGATTGGGTCCCAAAGACCCCTTCCGTCTCCCCCATTCCTTCCAATGCCAGCTCCATCACTCTTCTAAACTGGAAGCGACTAAGTGCTGAACCATCCTGGTTGATGAGTAGTGGCGCCACCTTTACTGATAGAGGTCTGAACTTGAGATAAACAGACACTGCCTTAACTGGGCATATCGTGCTCCCTGTGATGCGCTGCAATGACACTGTGCACCCTTTGCCCTCCTGGTCAGTTTTTGAGCTTTTTAGCCATATAGCCACTTGAGGCTCTGAACAGTGCACATCCTGTATTTGTAAAAATCTCGTCCCCTTTCACCTTTGTTCTCTGGTACCAGTTCACCTATCCTGAATGCCTCAAAGAAAGCTAAGGTAAAAGCAGCTCTGAATAACGCCACCTCGTACCCCCCGTGGCAGATATGCCCTAGACAAAACACCAACTTCTGCAGCTTGACCACGTCAATGGGCCTCCTTTCAACCCCTCCAGATTTTACTTGTCTAGCCCATCCTTTCATTGCCATTCCAATATTGTGCTCTTTAGTAGGGTCGTTCTCCCCCCTAGGGGGGACGCTAGGTGCTGCGCCATCCAAGACCTAGTTTTCCCCTCACGCCAGCCCCAACCTCAAAAGGCCCTTTCCGGCGATTCTTGTTAGTTTCCCCCCAGCACTTCTTGTTTGAAATTCAGGTACCGCTCCCAGCAAGCCTTATAACTCCTTGTTGTGCCTGGTGCCAGGGCCGTCTGGATGAGAGTACTCAGATTACCCCAATCTTGTCCCACCACTGAGTTTTGAACGGAGACATCTCCTTCTCTGCTCCCGGGCAGCTCTCTCGGAATTTCTCCCACTGTATATGAGAGAGAGCATCAGCTGTCGTGTTCTGTACCCCCGGAATGTGCCTGGCTCGCACTTCTATATTCCTCTCTACCATGCATCTCTGAAATTCCCTCAACAGATGCAAAACCCTTCTGCCACTGGCGGAACCTTGGTTAATGATTTGGACCACCGCTAAATTGTCCGACCAGAGCATGGTTTTGCTGTTCGCCAGCTGTTCCCCCCACAGTTTAAATGCTACCATAATGTGGAAGAGCTCCAAGAGAGTGATGTCCTTAGTGACCCCCTTCCGATGCCATTCCCTAGGCCATGCCACACCACACCATTTGCTGTCAAGGATTGCCCCGAGCCCCAATGCACCAGATGAATCAGTGAATAATCTGCGCCTGTCCTCACTGTTCCCTTTGTTACGCCATATTAATACCCCATTAAAGTCATCCAAAACGGTGTCCCACATGGCCAGGTCGTCCCGTACCTCAGCCCCTAGTCTGACGTGTTGTCCTGCATGCGGCAGGCCGACCGTTTTCAGTTCCACACCCCTTGCGAATGTTTTGCCAACCGGGATGACTTTGCCTGCAAAATTGAGAGAGCCTGCCAGAACCTGGAGTTCCCTCAGGGTTGCTTTCTTCTTCCCTCTTAGACCCTTGATGATCCCTTTCAGTTTTGCCACCTTGTCTTGTGGCAGCCTGCATTCCCCTTTCGCAGAATCAATCTCTATCCCCAAAAAGGTAAGACAGGTCACTGGGCCCACTGTTTTTTCCTTGGCTAGAGGAACCCCCATTACCTTCATCAGCCTCTCAAATGTGCTCATGAGGTTTTCACATTCTTTGGACCCCTCCCCCCCGATAAACAAAAAATCATCGAGGTAATGGACCACTGCCCCCTCCGGACATTCCTGCTTCACTGTGAACTCCAGAAAGGTGCTAATTGCTTCAAAATAGGCACAGGATATGGCTCACCCAATCGGTAAACACTTGTCATAGTAGTAACGCTTTTGCACCTTAAAACCCAACAAATGTTGACTTTCTGTATGAATGAGTAGTAACCGAAACGCTGATTCAATGTCAGCCTTCCCCATAAGGGCTCCCCTCCCAGCCGCTCTCACCACATCCACTGCTTCTTCGAAAGAAATATAATGCACTCTGGACCTTTCTTCGCTAATCCCATCATTGACTGACTCCCCTTCTGGAAATGAGAGGTGATGGATCAACCGATATTGCCCCTCCTCCTTCTTTGGTACCAGCCCTAGTGGTGACACTACTAAGTTCGGCATTGGTGGCTGCCTGAAAGGCCCCACCACTCTGCCCAGAGCCACTTCTTTGGCCACTTTTTGAGCCACCACTTCTGGCATCCCCAACGCCGAGCGCAGGTTGCTCGCCTCTGTGCCACTCTTTACTATTGTACATGGGATCCTGAACCCCCACCTGAAACCTTCCCACAACATTTTGGCATCATTACAGTTGTGATAAACATTTAACCACTGAGTCATTGCTTGCAAATTAATTGGGGTTGGCAGCCCAATTTTAATCACACCATTACATTTTTGCTTCTGGGGCGTTTTTGACATGCTTTCTACTTCACTCTTTTTTTACCTTTTCTTTCCTTTTTGGAGTACTTCTGCGCTTCCCTTCGCTAGAGACGGTGCTGCGTTCCTTGCTGCTGCCTCCGTGAGGGTGCCTAAATCGGCACGCTTTTCCAAAGGGGCAACCCTCTTCTGAATTGACCCTCCAGCATTCAGCTTGCTCCCCCTGGTAGCTGCCTCTACTGTTCCAGGAGGAGTGCGCGCGAAAGGACACCCTCCCCCGCCGGGTGAATCCTCCCCTACCCCTCCAAACCTGGGGCTCCTCTACCGTGGCTTTTTCGCTTCCATCTCCCGTGAGCACTAATTTATCCAAAAACACGCACACATCCATTTCATCCCAAGATAAAGCTGGCCATACCTGCATTTTCAAGCGGAATGCACGATCATACTGTAGCCAACCTTCCCCACCCCGCTTCAAGTAAATATCCTGGATGTAATGGCCATATGCCAGCATTGCTAAAGTGTTCTGAGGGTATTTCTCTATCATATTTGAAGTATATACTAAAAAAGCCTTTAACCAATTATGCATGGTAGCCTCAGTCTTGGGTGTTTCCTTTTCCCTCTTTTCTTTTTCCTTTTCAGAGCGCTCTTTTAAATCATTCCCCAGAGGCTCCATACTACCAGTTCAAGGATTTCTATGAATTCCTTCCTCAAAACCCTCTCTTTGATTGATAATGGTATGTGCCAAGATAAAGAATTGACTGCCACCCTAACCGGGGCATACCCCGGCATTGTTCTCCCATACTGCGTCATTGTACCCCACACTCTATCTTGACCGACCATGGAGCTAGGACCCGGAGGCAACCCTGCGTTAGACACACCTTGCCCCCACCATGTGGTTGGCTGAGTTCCCCCAACTGTAGCCGACCCCAACTGAGTCCCCAGGCCACCCCCAATTATTGAGCCTGTGCCGGTTACCGGTAAGGGCTGTTGTACTTGTGGAGCTTGCTCAGAAATGGGGCCCCCAGTCTTGCCATTAGATACCGCTCCGCCCCCTTGAATGAGTGGCTGTTGCACTCCCCCAAAGTTGTTGGCGAGCGCCACACTCCCGGCCCTTGGTTCCCTGACCCTGGAGCCCCCATGCACTGCTGGTAACCCCCCCGGGTCCCAACCCCAAGACCCGTTGCCAAACCTCTTTGCTGTAATACCGCTGCCCCATTTCCCATATGGTTAAATGCATTGATGTTCCCGTTCAACAATTGACCATTACCCCCGCTCCCCCAAGCTTGCATACATTGCATCACCATACCTTGCACCGTTTCCAAGGATGTGGGGCCTTCTTCCCTCGCAGCCACCGGTCTGGTTGCAGGCGTGCTGGGTGCTCCCTGTCTCCTTGGTGCTCCCACAGGTTCAGGCGCCGGCACGGCCACAGCCTCCTGGATCCTTCCTTTGCTTCTAGACCCGACCACTCTAGCTTTCTTGTTCTTGGCCACCTGCTCCTTACTCGCCAAGGCCCTTTGAGTCATCACTCTCCTCCTCTTTCCAGTTGGCTCCTCTTCCTCTTCCTCGTGCCCATCTCCTTCCTGTTCCTGTATGTCTTCCTCATTGTGGAACATCAATGGGGATTCTGGGCACTCGCTTGTCCCTGGTTACTCTTCAACAGGCTGTGCCGCCAGATCCTCCATCCAATTGCAGTCGTGCTTGGCTACCACCAGCTTGGCTTTTGCCACAAAAGCATCCAGATCCATGCTTGCTGTTGTGTGCTTTGCCATGGGCCGCTGCTTAAGCAATGCTTGCCTGCTTCTCTTGGCTGCCCAGAGTTAAGCGCTCAGTCCACCCTCGTGCCTCCTGTTCCCCAAAGGAAGTGAGTTTGCCTGTGTGCTGCTGCCCTTGCCACACGTGCTTTTCCAGACCCACGGGTCCCGTGAAATGTCAAGCTTAGTGTTCTCTGCTGCCCCCTTGGTGCCCCAACAAAAAGAGCTCACTGCATGCCCCGGCAATGTTAGGGTGTCTCTAAACCCACGCCGGAGTTTGGATGATGAGGCCTCTCTGCAGCGGGCAGCCGCGGCTTCACAGCGAGGTTCTGTATTGGCACGTGAAACCGCTGTGATCCGCTGTTTTGGGAGAGATTCTCTCACTCGCCCCGCCTCCTGCCTGTGTTGCACGGTTCGTCTCACCTGCAGCAGGGTCCCAGGGCTATGCGTCCACGCTGCGAGGTGCTCAGCCGGCTTCGGAGTGATTCCCCCGCTCGCCCCGCCTCCTGCTGAGGTTCCGTGGCTCCTCACCCCTTTTAGCTGTGGTCCCGTGGCTATGCGCTCCAGCTGTAGGGTGCTCGGGCGGCTTTGGAGAGATTCCCCCGCTCGTCATGCCTCTCGTCGGTGTTCCGGGGCTCCTTACCCATGCAGCAGCGGTTCCCCGGCTATGCGCTCCATCCGTGCGGTGACCCTGAATGTTCCACTGCAAATCAGCAGCCCAAGCGTCCTCTTCTCCTCCCGACGGCGATGCTGACCTCAGCTGATCCTCCATCTGGCAGTCCTTCTTCTGTCGTCGCCGCACCTGCTCCAGCAGATCTTCTTGCTCGTGCTGCAACTGAAACGAAAAAGTTTCCAAACGAAAAGCTCCTTCCGCGATTCATGGGCGGGTGTCCTTCACGAAGGCTGGATGCTGGTTTCCCTGCAGCTCCAGCCTGCTCATAAAGGGCGAGACCCCTCCCCTTTCCTTTGTCAGCCCTTCGCGGGCTTTCCTTGGGATTTTCCACGCTTCTTTGCTTTCGCGGGCTTTGCCTGGGTTTTGCCGCGCTGGGCACGGCACCTCCCCCTTCTCCAGAGAGGGAGAGGCCAAGAGGGGAACACTGCCCGGGTTATCGGGGATGCCTCCTCCATTTTTTAGTGACTTTGTCGTCACCTTCAAATACAATCTAATATTCTAACTCCAGCTATATGCCTCAAAGCAAAGCGCAGCTCTGAGTGGGTGATTCAAGTTCTATGGAAGACTAACTATAATCTCAGACAAGACTGCTGTGTAAAAATCTGTAGGGGAAAGTTGTTATTTTGAGAAGAACTGATAGCTTGTACGTTATATGTTGCATGCTCTTGGTGATGTAGATTTGAAAATGCAATTAAAGTTCTATGATCATTTTGAGTTTCAGCAGTGGGAACTAGTTTAGGGCTAGTTTCCCACAATTTAGTCATATTGGTTGAATAAGTAGTACAGGGTGATTTCTGGTGGAGATAACACACGTAGATGGCACAGATTTAGTCCCGCCCCTTTTCCTGTTTTCCCATGTGGGCCCACATGCACTGCTGCTGGCCCAGATGGAGTCACAGCTCCCGCTGCCCACACTAACTTGGAATTTACAGCGTTTGCTCCTTCACCTGTAAGGGCGATTGGGTTATGGTGTTCACTCCCATCATGGAGGGTAGGCTGCTGTGGAGGAGGTAGCATCCAATTGGCCTCTCTAACTGTAACTGACAAAGGGTGCATACAGTCGATTTGAGTATGCATTCTGTTTTGGTGAAGTGTTGCATGCATTCTGTGATCTGGTACCTATTGCAGGGGATGCCTCAGTGAAGGAGTTGGAGAAAGTGAGAGAGCTAAAGCTGCGTGCATCTGATGCACAGTGAACTACAAAGAAAATGGCCATCTTGATCCTCCGAGACTACAGGGGATGTGCAGATAGATTGGGCCTGACACTTGTATACACTAGAGTAGTCACTGGATGTTGCACATACTTTGTTCTTTTCCCCATGCCATTCCTTAGGTTCACACATGCACTCTTTCTCCTTCGAGCAATTGGTGGCATTATTGGACGTACAGCATGCTCCTTACAAAAAGTGCCTTATCCTTGTATAGGAGCACGTGGACACGTCATCCCTAGCTCCCACCCCTCACCTCATCATACTGGAACAGCAGGAGAAGAGCCCTAAGTGGGACACCAGGCATTATCCCAATACCGCATGGAGTGTATGAGAGACGATATGCACTCAGACAACCGTATTGAATGTACCCTCGCACAGAGTGGGTGGAAGGATGCATGCACACACCATTGGACATCATAGAGCTATAAGTGAAATCTGACGAAAGCAGAGTGACCTCATAGAGGAAAAATACTGATACTCACTGAAACGATATGCATATACTCAAAGAATAAAGATGTAACTGGAGTAATATGAAGAAATCATATATGCAAAGAAGATAAAGTAACCTGCTGAGTAATAAGTGCATATACTCGGAAACGCAAGGTAGATGAGATATATAAAAGCTTGCTGCAGAGGAAGACATAACATGGGTAGAGTGGCCGTGATGGAAAGATGGACGTCGGACTCGTATTGAAACCAATCAATCTTCTTCAGAGACAGACCAGGGCTGCAGAGCCAGGAGGCGCCAACAGCTTTTTGTGAGGAATAAAGAGAAGTCTATTGTATTTTTAAAGCGCTTATACACAAACCAAGTGCTTCAAAGCGCTCCAAGACGGGGGTACATGGGATACCATCATTCATAAGGCCCTGGTCATTTCAGAATGATAAACAATAATAATAAGCATACTAGGCCTGACCACATTTCTGCTAATTCAAGTGCGTGACAGGTAGTAGGGGGAGCAGGGAGGCAGGGGGGTACAGGCATGACAAACTCACAATAATGCAAGTGAGTGAAAGCAGTGAGGCTAGGAGGGGATATGAGCAGGTTATTGCGCATTTATAATGTGCCACTACGAAACGTGATTCAGATGCACAAGCTAGGGGGGGTAAGGCGAGACCAAGGAACTGACAGACAACAAACTTATTGGGTAAGGTGTATTCAGATTGTGTAAATGCCAGACAGGAAGTATGAGGGAAGGGTAAAGGGAAATACGCCTGGTCCAGGAGAGCCGGGTTAAGTGCAGAGGGTTATCGCTAGGGAAGAGCGAAGTGCTGCAAGTAGTGTGGGGGCCGAAGGCACTGCAGGGGCTGGTGTGGGTGCCTGGGTCCTGTAAGGTTCTGAGGTGAGCCGGGTGACCAGTCAGCTAGCTGAGGAGACGGAGGTGGTAGCAGGTCGAAGCAGATATTAGCAGGGGAGAGGTAAAGAGAAGGCAGAGGAGAAGAGGAAGGTCTTGAGTTTCTGCAATTTCAGGAGATCTGGCTCGAGACGGAGCAGGGCAGGGAGTCTGTTCCAGGGGGTGACCCCTGAAGAGGATAAAGATCTACCCCCAAGTCTCTGTTTGGCAAAGCCACTCACTCTCAGAGAGTTGGAGGAGGATGAGCGGAGTGCTCTAGATGGAGTGTATTTGGGAAGAGTGTGTTGCAAGTAGTGCGGGGCCGCGTCCCCAGAAAGCCTTGTGTACTATGCAGAGGTCTTGTGCTTGATCCTTGCTGCCATGGGGACCCAGTGAAGGGATTTCAGTGCCGTAGAGATGCGATCTAAGGATAAGTCTTGCGGTTCTGTTCTGGATGAGTTGTAAAGGTCTGAGTGTTGAAGTAGGGAGATTGAGAAAGAGACTGTTTCAGTAGTCAAGTCTAGAGAGAACCAGAGCTCTAGAGACAGTGAGTCTCTGGGGGAAAGTGAGAAAATGTAGGATACCACGGAGGAGGTGCAGCTAGTAGTGAGATTTTTTGGAAATATCTGAGATGTGTGAGGCTAAGGACAGAGTGGAATCGAAGATGACCCCCAGATTTCTTGCCTCTCTGGAGGGTGTGGGTACAGGGCCAAGGGAGGCCGGCCAGAGTGAGAGTAGGAAAACAGGAGCAGGGGGTCCCAATGAGAACAATCTCTGTTTTACTGGCATTAAGGCAGAGATTGTTGGCTGCACACCAGGACTGAATTGCGGACAGACAGTCATGAATGAGCGAGGAGGAAGAAGCTGAGGGTAGCTTGAAGGAGAGCTGAGTGTCATCCGCATAACCCTGAAAGTTGGAAGTGAAGGAAGAGATTGTGTGGGCCAAGGCTGCCATGTGGATATTGAAGAACCAGGGAAATAGGTTAGATCCCTGCGGGACCCCGCAAGTAGAGAGGGGGATAGCAGAGAGAAAAGGCCCAAGCTCCGCCTGGGATGGACGGCCAGAGAGAAAGGAGGTAAGCCATGCCAGGGCCTGATTAGTGATGCCCAGGGTATTGATCAGGGTGTTATGGTTTACCGTGTTGAATGCAGAGGAGAGGTCAAGGAGAATAAGGACAAAAGGAGAGTTAGAGTTAGGATTTGAGAGCAGGTCTTCACAGGTGTTCAGGAGAGCAGTTTCCATGCCTCTGGATGCACTGAAGCCAGACTGAGGATCATGGAAACAACCAACAGATTCGGTGTGGGGAGTTATCTGAGAGATAGCCAACTTCTCCAGTAGTTTGGCCAGGGAAGGAGTGATAGAAATAAGGCGATAGTTTGCCAGAATAGATGGGTCGGCAGAAGGTTTTTTGAGTAGTGGGGGCACCAGACAGTGTTTGAGAGAGGAGGGGAAAACTCCAGAGACGAATGAGAGGTTACGGAGGTCCGCCACGGATGGTGCTAGAGTGTCAGTGTTGTCCTTGATAGTTTTGGAAGGGCATGGATTGACCTGTTTGGAATAGGTTTTCATAGACCGGACTAGCCTAGTGACCTCCTCAGTTGTGACAGTGGAAAAAGCAGGAAATGGCAGAGGGGGAAGAGTGTGAAAGGCCGAAGAGGGCCCGGATGATATTGGTGCATGTGTATGTGAAGCAGTGAGAGAGGAAAGGAGATCCAAGGTTTTGTTGGTGAAGCGTGCTTCCAATCCCAAGCAGAGGACCAGGGTGGGTGCAAAGGAAGATGAGCCTGCAGAAGGATTGGCCTATTCCTTACAGACTTTGAAAAATTTGGCTGTGTTGTTAGATGCCGGAGAGATGCAGGCCTGAATATGGACTCTTTTCTTGGAATGGATGCAGAGTCTATATTGCCTTTGAAGAAGGAGACAGGCCAGTTTGTCACAGGCTGCACCTGAGGCCACCCATTTCCATTCTGCTGCTCTACACTTGCATTTGATGGCAGCCAGATCTGAGTCGTACTATGAATTGCACTTTTTGTGAGGCTTCATACGTACCCTGATGACAGGGGCAAGGATATCGAGAGTGTTGGAAATGGATATATGAAAGTTAGAGAGGGCTGTGCCAGAGTGAGAGCCAGCCGCAAGAGTAGGGGGCGGAGAGAAGGAGGATGCAAAGGCAGCCACTGTCACTCTTTTCCTGGGACGGGTGTCCTTGAAGATGTGTGAGGTGAGAAGAGAGAAAAGAGTGATCGGTCCAGGAGAGTGCCGTAGTAAGAGGGGGAGAGAGAGGAATGGCAGTGGAGATGAGAGCATCCAGGGTGTGGCCTGCAGTCTGAGTCGGCCCAAAAGGTAGAATGGATAGAGAGACAGAGAGACGCAGAGCTTGCAGAAAGTTCCTGAGAAGTCCGGGGAGTCCAGATGGATGTTTAGATCCTCTAGCAGGAGGAGTTGTGTAGAGGTGGAGAGGAGAGAGGCGGTCAGGTCAACCCATTCTGAGAGGAAGAGGGTGGTCTGACCTGGAGGCCTATAGAAGGTGACCAAAGTAAGAGAGGAGACTGGCGAGAGCGAGCCTGCAGATCAGGCATTCAAAGAAGGAGTAGGCTCGAGTGGGAGTGATGGAGACAGGGATCCACTCTGGGTAGATCAGGGCTAAAAGACCAGGAGGTATTCAGATAGGACTCCCAGGACTAAAAGACCAGGAGGTATTCAGATAGCACCAATATTCCTTGCTTCATTAAAGTGGAAATGGTTTTGAATATACCTTCATCCGCTTCTCGGGACATGGGATATTGTTTTGCTCATGTCAAAATTGCTCTTGGTTTAAGCTTGATTTTAACTACTCCTACTCCTTTCAATAGGCCCATGTCATATGTACTGGTGGTCCATAAATTATTTGGCACTTTTTCCAAATCTTCCTGGAAAAATGACAGTTTCTTTTTTACCATTGCCCTTCTCTGCAGTATTTCTCTGCTCTCCACTTTAATCCAATAAGGGAGACTTAAGAAAAATACTAATTCATCATCAGAATAATCATCCCTAAAAGCTCTTTATCTGTCAACTTATATCCTTGACTAGGGGCTATCACTGCTCTCCATCCTCTCTAGTCATGATCTGTTCCATGGACAACCACTCTTTCATCTCTGACCACTGCTGCTTCTAGCTCTAAAGGGAAAGCCTGCCCTTCTTCATCATCCATACAAAATACTTCTGGATCTAAAGGGACTCCTCATAATGCTTTCAAGCCTGTAAAATCTAATATGAATTTGTTCACAATCATGTAATGTATCCCTGGAGTAGAGCACACTATTACTTTGTCAGTAAAAGATATTTTCATGTTACGTTTTGTCATCAAGTCAAAACCTAATATCTTAACTAGTGTCTTTACAGAATGCAATAATGGCATTGCCATGTTGTGTTCTCCTATAAAGATTTGTAATTCATCTGTAAAAGGAACTAAGTTCAACGCCCTAGAAAATACTTGCACATTTATGGCAATGCCTGACATTGGGTATTTTCCCTCCCGGACACAGGAACGAGTTGCTCCAGTGTCTACAGGGAACGAAAATGTCTTGTCTCCTATTATTACCTTGAACCTTGGTTCCTCTTTGGGGTCCGGTGTCACTGATAGTACTGAACACACCAGGTCACTCTCTGGGCAGTCCCATTGTGGATATAAATTCATCCCTGTACCTGTGAAAGGATGTTCTCCTACCACGGTCCCACTCCATAGTTTAAGTGCAGGTGTTTGCGGTATTCCTACATTTGTGTTCCATTGTGGTACCATGGCCTGTTGAGTCTGTGCTTGTTGGGTCTGTATCTGTTTTGCTTGCATAGGCACTTGCTGTGGTTTCCCTTGTGGTGATTGCATTTGTAATGGAGCTTGCTGTGTTTGCTGTGGTTGCAGTGCACATGCATGATTCTGTGTGTGATCCCGGGCATAATACTCCTGTGGTTCTGTATTATATTGTGGAACATAGCCCAGCCCCCCTCCTGAAGCTAGCCAATGTTGCTGCATGCTCTCTCTACTTCTACAATCAATAGGGCTCCTAGGTACAGCCCAGGTCTACCCAGGTAGGTAAATATTCAAACAAACAAATTAACAGGGTCAAGGAACTGAAAAAACACACACAATCCTGTTTGTGAATTTCAAAGGATTTCTGTAATGGTTATTACTCAGAAAACAATTTCAATTCCTATCACAGCAGGATATACATTTTTAAACAAGACAAATCACAGGAGAACTCGATTTACACAAAATAAAGATCATCAAATGGTGCAAGTGGTGCTCAACCAAGGTAAATCCCTTGGACAAATGTTTAGACAAAAAGTACAAACCCTGACACCATAAAAGGAACATATGGGTAATACAAAAAACAGTTCATAGTGCTAACAAGCATGATAGAGGAACAGTGAGTGGATTCAGACACTGAGATAAAAGCTTGGCTACTTCGTGGCTCGCTCCTCTGCTCAGGCAAGGTTTGATACATACTTTAGTGCGTACCCTTGCGCCCCTCTTGGAACCAGGAATCAAGGTGTCTATTTATCTTTTTTCTAATTCCTCAAAATGACATAACTTTCATACATATATTTACAATACAGTCCCACACCCTATGTTTGCCACCTTCGATGTTCTACTTACATCCATGGCTCAGCTCGAGTCCCTCGGCATTGACTCTTCCCCAGTTTGCCTTCAGTCCGCGGTGCACCTGCGGGGACCGGACAGGAATTTAGTGAACGGGGCACCTGTCGACCTATTCTTCTCACACGTGTGTTTTTGCATGCCAATCTCCACGGTCTTCTGGCTAATGGCAGAAGTCATCGATCGTCTGAGAATCTGGGCCTAGGTCGATTAGACAAGAACCATCCGCACTGCTACCAAAATGTGCTCCAGCATCTTGAAGCGTCTCATGTGCTAGATGGAATTACCAATAATGATCTCAGACCCAAAAAACAGGACAGACTCAAAGAATATGGCAAAGTACTACTTTATTATAAGCATAAATATACAGTAGAGCAATCTGGCGAATAACAGGCAGTAATTCACGCACTCAAACCCAAATGTGATTATACAAACGTTTTATACCTCGATATGCATCATCTATGATGTCATCCTACGTGGCAAACTGTAAAACCTATCGAAGGGACGGATTGGTCAAGGGAACATATGTACCTATAGTATGTATAAGTGTTAATAACTTAATTGGCTGAGCCTTATCTGGTGGGCACGCCTTGAACTACCTTTAAATACGTATAATACTGATTATAGCGGACAAATGGCAGCGGGTTGGTCTTTGCAACATTGTATAGAATGCTGCTACATAGACCCTCTGATTGGTTGGCATGCTTTCCCAACCTTGGACTTTCTGCTCGTTAGTAGTATGTAAGCAAAACAAAACTCAGGTGGCGAGAGTAACATAAGACTACTTCCCACTTTCCCAATTAGTCCATCATCTCTCATCGGTCAGGCCCCAAGCCAAGGCTTCTCCTTTGTAGTTGACCTCGAAGCCTGTTCTTGGTTTCTAGGACTTTCAAGGGAGTCTAGGCACACCATTATCTTCGTTTGGGCTTAATGAATAGCTCTTGTTTTCGACTTCTGAATCACGTGTGAGGAGACCACAAATGTGTCCATCTCAACCTTCTATTTACAGCTGTTTGATTCAATTGAACTGGGTGTCATTACCCTTCTTGGCCTCTGGAGACTTGCTCATTCCATCTTGCATAGGTCTTCTGCATCTTTAATTGTTCAATACACGGCTCTTGCAGATTGTTATCTTCTTTGCCTAATCTAAGAGAAATATGTTTGACGTACATGGCTTATCCTTTTGACTCCCCGTGTGCCTTGCAATTACTCTGTGAAGTAGCATCCTTGATCCCAGGCCAATATCTGGATATCTACCTTCTCCTGTTTCCAACTCTCAGGCACTCTCGCCGCTTGCCATGCACCCCCCAACCCCCTGTAAGTCTCTCAAAGTTGGCAACCTGCTCCATGTTGCTACTCTTAACTCTCAGTGTACTGTCAACCTGTCATCTGCCACCTCTTGAACTCTTGCCCCCACTGAGGCATGGTTTAAGGACAGCTCTGTCACAAGTTTTGACACTATTCTCCTGAATGCTACAAGATCCTCTCTGAGCCCAGGACTAAAAGACCAGGAGGTCTTTTAGTCCTGGGCACAACCATGTAACACAGTTGTGTACCCAGTGAGGAAATCAACTGGGGGTTCATGGAGATGTATTCAGGATCTTCGCCCCCTAAACAATATTGTCGAAGCAAAGTTTCCTTTAGTTCCAAATCCTGCTATGATATTATGTAATATCCCATCTAAGGCTAAATATTTTACAGTTCTAGATCTAAAAAACACATTCTTCTCAATTCCCCTTCATGAGGACACACAAGATTGGATTCCTTTTTGTATAGAAATATCCACATGAAACATATTTGTTTGCCCCAAGAGTACTGTGAGTCCCCCTCAATCTTTAACAGGGTCCTTCAGATGGACCTGGGCAATGTACAGCTTGAGAGTGCAATAATTCAGTATGTAGATGACATATTGTGTGCAGTGAGATAGAGGAAAGGTGCAAGGAAGGCTCTGTGTGACTCATGACCATATTAGCAGCGAAAGGATACGAGGTAGACAAAGAAAAATTAAATATTGTCAGGAATAGGGCCTGTACATAGGACAGCTAATCACTCGATGGGAGAAAAGTGACACCTGAAAGAGCAGAAGCAATTACGAAGCCTTCCGTGCCTAAACCAGTAAGGGAAATGCAACCGTTTTTAGGCCTATGTAACTATTGGAGGGCCTGTTTTGTTTTATTACAGTACATATATTCGACCACTTTTAAAAGAACTTAAAGAATCACAGGTAGACAAAAGTAAAATAACATGAACAGATGAAATGACTGAAGGATTTGAGGAATTAAAAAAGGCAATCAGTGCAGCCCCTGTGCTAGAAATTCCAGATTATCATGCAGAACTTGACTTATTTTCTCATTTAAATGTAGAAGTTATGACAGCAGTTCTCACACAGAAAACAACACTAGGACATGGACATAAACCATTGGCTTATTACATTGTGATTTTTGAACCAGTTATGAAAGGGCATTATCCTTACAAACAAGCTTTAGCTGCTGCCTCATTTCCAATTGAAAATGGGGTGTTCAGTAACATTATTTGTTGAGAATGCATTATTTGTCTTTCTAGAGAAACCCAAAAAATACATTTACCACACAAAGAGCATCAGGGTACAAGGTAATTATCTCGAACCCTGCGATCAAAATTGTTAGATGCAAAATAGTGAGTCCAGCAACATTTACAATACAGCCAGTAGTAGAGGATGATTATGTACATGACTGCACAACGTATACTGAATTTTATGATGATATTCCCTGTGCTAGAGAAAATGCTCTCGGAGTGGGGGGGGGGGGGTTTATTGATGGTTCTTCAAAAAATGACCAGATGACTGGCGAAAGGCATACTGGGTCAGCAGTAGTAAAGCTGAACCAAGAGGGTGAATTTGAAGTAGTTACAAGCACAAGATTGCCCTCACATTGCTCAACCCAAGCTGCAGAATTAGTTGTGCTTATCGCCTCACTGCAAAGATATGAGGATGAGGAAGTGACGTGTACTCTGACTTCGCCTATGTGACCTCAACTGTACATGCATGTTTGTCATGCCAGAAAAGGAAGGGCTTCCTCCGTGCAGACTGCACTTCAGTGCAACATGAGGCCATATTGGACAAGCTTATTGAGGCATTAAGTCTCTGGTTGACTATCGTAATCGTAAAATGTGCAGAGCATAATAAAACAACAGACGTACTTAGAAGTCAAAAAGGAAGCATTTTTCCCAAATATTTCTGATTTTGAAGTAAGAAGTGTTAAGCAAATGACCGGACGATACATGTTGGTAAAGGAGGTCTTTAACATGCTTCTATTGTTCAGTTAATTGAAATACACGGTCAAGCCTCACAAGAGGAGCAAGATTTATGGAGAAAATCGGGGTATTCTTTATCCTCCACTGAGACAATCTGGAGGCAGGATAGCACTGGAAAGCAAGTTATGCTTCTAGCTTTATTAAGAGCAGCGCTGGAGCAGCTACACTACCCCGTGCATACGACTCGTGAGCGTCTTGCTGCTAAAATTGAAGAAGATTGGTTTTCAGCAAATTTGTTAGAACATGTGGCATAGTTTATTGTGAATTGCATCATGTCTCCGAAATTTACTGCAGGGCACACTTTGCGAACAGTGAGTGTAGTAATCCCTAGACCTAATGGCCCATTTCAGCATCTATGTATGGTATATGTGAATAAGTTGCAGACATGCAATGGTTATAGGGAAATGGTGGTAGTGGTACGTCCCTTTTCTGCATGGATCGAGGCAGGTCCATGTACGCACCCAATGCCACATGCACTGTCAAGTTCCTTGTGCGTGAGGTGTTCCCAAGATGGGGTGTGCGCGAGGTTCTACGGTCTGACAATGGACCGCATTTTGTAAATGAACTATTCATGCAGGTCATTCCTATTAGGAATAAAACACAGGTTCTCTTCTGCCTATCAACCACAGGTGAATGTGGTTTGTGAACAATTAAACGTATTACTTTTTGAGAAGATAGCTAAGATTAACATTTCTTTAAAGAAGGAGTGGTTACACTGCTTACCCCTTGCATTAAATGCACTGTGAAATCAGTCTAGCTCAGATCACCACCTAACTCTACGTGAGTTTGTGACTGGATACCGAATGAGAACACCCCTTGCTCCTCCAACTAGGATAGAAACTGATGCCCACAGTGCAGCAAAGACATTAGGTGACGAGATGCATGATTATTTGGCAACTCTGACCGCTAGTGTCTCTTTTTCTTCAACTGTTCAAGATCGAGAGGGAGGGGTCAAAAAGGATTAAAGAATAAAGCCAGCCAACTCATCCAGACAGACTTTTAAAACAACCCAGCTTATATTCAGGGGACTAAGTGCTGATACGGAGGTGTGTCTGCACTTGGAATAAACCCTGTTTTCGAGGGACCCCACGAGGTGGAAGCAGTTACTCACACAGCTGTGGAGCTACAAGAAAGGATAGCCTGGCTGCACCTGCACGACATAGAAACCTACGAAAGAGAAACCTAGACCCCTCCTGCATCTACTGACAGTGAAGCAAGAGAAGAAGTTCCACGCATGCAAACAAGATCAGCAACCAAGAGTAAAGAAAAAGAGTTTATGGAATAATAAAAATACCCTTGAAATAAAGATCGACATGCCTTATATCTAATAAGGAATTAATGTACTTGATGCTTTCCTGGAACTTTGTTAGATAGGTACAGGGAACAATGCGTTGATGCACCACAGCCAAAAGACAAGACACTGTATCTTCTATGCTACCCATCATAATAACATGGCACACATTCTTGTATGCTGTTTTCACTTACATATTACAGTCTTACCCAGATTTGATAAGACAGCATGTGGACATTATAACATTACTTGGCAATCCTAAAAACAATCATATTATTTTCAGAATTATTGTGTCACTCATTTTACAGTTCTTGTAATAAAAGTGTGAGTCACAGAGGATAACACAATTACACATTAAATCAAACAAAATGGGAAGATTTCAAAATATGAGAGATTCACTACTATCAAGAAAGTCGATGAGTTTTTCTGGAATAGTAATTCTAATTTCATTTTAATTGTCTTTTCTTCCTTGTTATTATGGCATTTAGACACATAATAATTAAAAATGCAGATACTGTGGGGGACAATGAAACATCTTTTATGATCCCTAACACAAGCATGAGCAGCATCTTCCCTAATTTTATTACACACATTTTTTGATTTAAAAGATGTTGGAGAAGATCATGAAGGCATAAATACATATCTTGATAATTCAGCTCACTTAAAGAATAACCTATGATACCAGCACATGAAGGAGGTGGGAGAGAGAATGTCAAATGAAAGCTGCTACGTGTGTTCTCTCATCCCCTATGCCATGAAGCAGCCAGAACATTTATTGCAAAAGAAATGTGCCTGAGTCATCTGGCAGCGTGCACAACAAGAGGACAATTCAAAGGAAAATGGGCAACCCTATGATGGCGATCAAGAGGAACATTTCCATATGAAGGTATTTATGTGAAAATACAAAAAATGGAGAAAGGGATGGGTTGGACAACCAAAAAACATATGTATCCATCCCAGATTGGAAAACAAAGGTTGTCGAAATGAGGAGGATGGAATGTTCAGACATAGTTGAAAGATCAGGAGTACTGGGATGCTGGGAAAGACCTCAGCTATTGGTGTATGGACGAGTTGCTACCAGCACAGACAGGGAAGAAGGGATGTTATCTTGCCCTGCACACGTAGTAAGCATAGTACAAATAGTGAATGACATGTGTTTAGAGTCATGGGCCAAGTACTCTAAGCAACTAACATGGGTTGACAATGAAGCAGGATCTTTATCTATAATACCACAAAAAAATGCGACATGTTTTAAGAATGAAGGCCTGGTTCTGGTTGGAGAAAATAAAGGTTGTAAGCAGGTGCTCGAAGTCCCAGGAATTAATGGAGGAACTGCCATGCTGATCGATCAATTTTGTGCCTGTGGATCCAGAGCTTACATGCAACTGCCTAAAAATTGGGCAGGAGTATGCTCAGTTGTGGTCATACATGTTCCTGCATTAGTGATTCCTCAAAGTGACCTAAATATTGACAAATTTCCAAAAACAATTGACCATCAGAGAAGGAAGAGGTCGCTCAACCTCTACAGACCGAAGAGGGAGTACTCATTTTCATCAAAGTCAATAGAAGTCTTTAATGACATACCAGATGAGCATAAATTATTTAGCAAGACGGCAATGATAATGGCATCTATATTTATGCCTGGACCTTAGACTGCAGTCCATGCTAAATGGCTGCAGATCACCAGATGGGAGTTGCTGCAAAGATCAATTCCACAATAAAAGGATTTAATGTAATCAGAGAAGAACTGAGGGCCATTAGACCTATGCCCCTCCAGAAAAAGGTAGGTCCTGGACTTAATTACAGCAATGGAAGGAGGCGTGTGCGCCAACATCAGGCCTTCTTGCTGCACTTTTCGCCTTCCTATAATGGAGAAAATGGAACCTTGACAGAAACAGTAACTATGCTGACAACACTGCATACAAATAAGGAGGACGAAGCTGATGAGACAGCAGGAGATGGCTGGTTTTTGTCTCTGTTTTCGTGGATTCCAACCTGGCTGGCAAATGCCTTCAAACTACTTACAGCAATACTAGTGTTGGTATTCCTAGGATTCTGTCTCAGAAGGATAATTTTGGGACAATGTCCAAAGGCTGCCAAGAAATCTATTGGGGTGAAGATAATGATTGATGTGAATAGAGACCATACAGCACAGACTGAAGACACCACCGTGCGAACATCAAGAAAAGTCCCCTGGCACCCCCAGGAACAACGTTCTACTACCCTTAGCATCACAAGAAATATGTATGGTGTTGGCTATTTTGTCGACCAACTGGAGAATGCTGTCACATGACCTGAAGTGTGGATGAGCATATAAGGAATGCAGGCAACCTGAGGGGGGGGTGACGAAAATATTGTTCCCAAAGAAACCTAGATGTGAAGAGAGGATGAAGAAGATTGAAGAAGAGGAAGTGGTTGAGTACTTGACCATAGGTGGGAATTTAGAGGAGCAGGTGGACACGTCATCCCTGGTGGAGGGGTGACGAAAATATCAATCCAAAAGAAACCTAGATGTGAAGAGAGGATGAAGAAGATTGAAGATGAGGAGGTGGTTGAGGACTCTAGCAGACGGGGGAATGTAGAGGAGCAGGTGGACATGTCATCCCTAGCTTACGCCCCCTCACCTCCATCATAGTGGAACAGCAGGAGAAGAGCCCTATGTTGGACATCGGGTATTATCCCAATACCACATTGAGTGTATGAGAGACGATATGCGCTCAGACAAGCATATCAAATGTACCCTCGCACCGAGAGGGTGGAAAGATGCCTGCACACACCATTGGACATCATAGAGCTATAACTGAAATCTGACAAAGGCAGAGTGACATCATAGAGGAAAGATACAGATGGTGGTTCACGGTACTTCTTCACCTTACTTAATTACTCGCAATGCAGGCCTAAAATTTGATTGGTGCCAAGAACAATGTTAAAAACGGAAGCCCCCCTCCTACGCTATGCCTTAAATAAACATGGGTGCAATCAGTGTAGTGGTGGGCTTAGGTAACCACAGTGCCAACCCAACATCTCCTTCGGGTGCTCCAGGTGTAAATATTCTACGTCTGAGCAACACATTTTATCCATGAGACATGGCACAAGTCACATGGAAAAAAATGAACTGCTCTGATCCGTCCTCACAAGCCGGTTACAACCATATAAGTAAGAAGGACTTGTCATACCTGAAAAGGAATAGAAAAAAAACGTGCTCACGCATTGTGAAAGCTCGAACTAGACAAAGAAACATTGGCTTGCAAATCCATGCATGGGGATGTGAAAGTGCTGTACGGAAAAGGAAATAAATACGAGTCTGTAATGGCCACCAACAGAACATTTGAGGTATTAAAGTATACAGTGAGCATGCCAAATCCAACAAAGTGTTGCCCACACACAAAATCTTTGGTATCTCAGACTTTTCACAGATAAAATAAATACCATTAGCGTAGAAGTAGGCAGAAGGCTTCCTATCTTAACACTGCCTGAACAAAGCTAGAAGTCCAGTACCACCTTCAGTTATTTTTCTCCATTATGGAAAAAGTGCACCCAAAACTGTAAAATCCACCAGAAAGAGCCCTGCCCTGTGAACCCAATGAAAAAACACATTCCAACACGGACACAAACACCTACCTGTCCCTGCAATGCCTCACTTTCAATTGGTTCAAATCCCGGACCCCTAAAGAGAGCAAAATACGTCACTACCAACCAAAAAAAAAAGCTGACCCATGTATCTTAGTAATTTTGGCCCAGTTTCCAATCTACCCTTCACAGTAAAATGTCTATAGTAACTGGTGTTGTTATAACTGCAGAAGTACAATCATTAAAATCCCCGCCTATATGACAGACCGTCTTGGTTTAGACCCTCTAGAGTAACAGAACCAACTCTAATCATTATCAAAGAAGACACGTTCAAAGCCAAGAATAATGATTTTCCAGTAGAGCTGATCCTTATCTGTGTCATATTACAGCAGAACATGAGATCCTAATCCACACCACCCCCTCCCCCCCGACTCCAATCATTACGTGAACATCTCTAACAGTTTACTGACATGGAGCCCCGTCTTCCTCACCGGCCGCACAGTGCAGTTTAACTTGGATCAGTGTTTCTTAAAGGCAGCCCAAATAAAGATGGGCTCCCACAGGGTTCTGCACTCTCACTCTGGCTATTCAACACTTATATTCTGTGCTTAGCTAACTTGAGTCTTTTGCCATTCCATTTTAGGTCTATGCAGATGACACCCAAATCTTGGCTCATATGGACAACACAGCTGTTTCGTGAATTATATCACTGTGCACCTAACGATTGGATGTCTAGCAGCCGCCTTTGACTAAATAGGAGCAAATTCGAGATCTTAATGTTCGCTGTTGGTACAGTGTCCAAAACCGTCTACCAACATCAACACATGCTGAGAAAGATCACTGCATTTCAATACATGCTAACTTGCCCCATTCCATTCAGGAGAAGCTAGCACAATCCTGGCTTTTACTTTGCATTCTGGGACTTGCATTTCTGTATTTGCCACTATAACTCTAGGACTACAATTCTCCAAATGCAAAGAAAATACTGTGACCGGGCTAACACCTCCCACATGGATTGGGGCATGTTGGCATGTATGCATCTATGCACTTATTGACTTTCCTGATAGAATGTAAATCGTCAGAGCCTTAGAGCTGTAGTTGGATTACTTCTACAGTATCTTAAAGTAACTCCAGCTGGTTCAGAATCAGGCAGCACACCTGGAGCTCGGCCTAAAAAAAACAGAGCATATTACTCCATTGCTTACATCTCCAAACTGGCACATTCAAAGTTCTGTATATTACATACGATGAAACGTGGAGCCCCTACCCTGTGCACCTATCGATATTAAGGCTGAGGTACACACCCACGAGATAGCCCAGGCCATCCAGATGATGCTAGCTTTGTGTGGCCAAACTGAAAATAACATGAATGGGAGGAAGAGAATTGGGGCACATATTGGTAGCAAGTTGTGGAACTCATTCTGAGACTTGAAGAATACTGTCCACGTTTTGGGAAAGCGCTTGGTACTTACCTGTTCAACAAGGCTTCCCACCAAGAAGCGTTATCCAGCTCGTAATTCCTAGGCCCTCCTGACCGCATCCGGGATCTCCCAACCGTCTGGCAGGTAGCTTCACAGTGTCTAAGATGCCTCTTCCACACTCTCAAGTAAGAACATATGATTAATAGCTGCCGATTACCATAACTTGGACTCTTGTATCTAGAACTAAATCAAAAATGTGAGCAAGCGAACTAAAAAGTTATCATTAATGTAACTGCTTGGTCTAGTTGTGAACATACCCCCCTCCACTTCCTTCTTTCACCTTTCCTCTCCTCCCAACCCATCTTCCTTCGATCCTGTCCCCCACTCTTTGGCTATGACCGCTCAGTAGAATAATGTCTTGAAATGGCGTGCTATGGAACAACTAAATAAATACAGTTGTTTAGATCATCCTTGCACATTATAGGTTTCTTTAAAAATTGGAAATCGTGGCTTTCAAGCCCACTTTGGGTGGCGGACATGGCCGTTAACGCCCTGCCAGTCTGAGCCATGGTAGGCGCGCGCAAAGCAGAAATTTAAACAAAAATTGTCGATAAAGGCAGCTGGGCATAAGGTAAAACATTTATCAAACAAGCATTGACAATGCAACAGTT
Organism: Ambystoma mexicanum; assembly: GCF_040938575.1. NCBI lineage: Eukaryota > Metazoa > Chordata > Amphibia > Caudata > Ambystomatidae > Ambystoma > Ambystoma mexicanum. Next base: position 1,246,401,526 of record NC_090934.1, read on the forward strand.
TTGGCTTTTGTGTATACATGGAAAAGAGACTTGCACGCTGCTTATAAATCAAGTGGCTGAAGGCAGTCCTGGTTAAAACATTGTTATTACACCAGTAGCGGGTTCACAGCACTAATTAAACCATTAGCTTTCAGAAGACTGCTTTGAAAAAACCGTGGCAGGCACTTTGAATGCAGAGTTTTGATTTTAAGGCTTGAAACACTTGTGTATAGGCGTGTTATAAATGCCATATCATATCATAAAGGTAGCTCAAAGAGATTCCAGGAGGATGTGTTTTGGCTGGTCAGTCGGAGGGAATGGACACAGGGTTCAGCAGGCCCATGGACAGTCAACGGGTGGGTAAATAACCAAGCAACACCTCCATGCATTGTGTCCCTCATATGCCAACTCTCCCTAGATGAACTGCAATGCATTCGTCTTTGCCCTATAGCTGGTGCTAAAGCACCACTTTATAGCCAATACTAAAAATGCTAAGATTCTGACAGGAAATGTCTACCAGCTGGGCTCAGTGGGGGACGAAGGAGGAGAGGGGAAGTTAGAAATGAAGAAGCGGTACCATTGTAGCAATATTTGTACTCATAAATTAGAGGTTTGGGAAAAATGGAATTGAGTGGGATCTGCGATCACTGTACTGGTGACCAGGGCTAGAAACAATGCTACTAGAGGTTAGCATTATAATCGAGAGCACACATAACCGCTTCCTGAATTAGGAGTGCTGTTTATTTATGTATACATTTATAGATTCCTCTATTCTTTTCCCATCCTTAGGTCAGTGAGCCCAAGCCAAAGCCAGAAACAAATTTGGGAAAATTGCCAAAAATCAAGAGTTGCCGATCTGTGGTAAAATGTGCAATTTTGTTATGTTGTCAAGATATTTCTCTTTTGTAAAGCTTCGAAAATACTGAGTTTAGAATGCACATTTTGTTAGAGGGAAGCCCCCCCCCCACGATTTTCTAACACTTTATTTACACCATTTTGCACTTTTTGTCCCAAACATGTTATGCTTTAGCTCTTGTTGCTCACCGGCCAAAGCTAAGCCTATATTCTGAGGATTTCTACAATGAACATCTTGTGGGGGCACAGGCAATGGGACAACCACAGATGTGGCCCTCATATGTTTTATAAAAAAAACTATGTATCAAAGTTTGAATGTGCACCAGTTTCAAAATCAAACAATCAGATCGACACTACAGGTTGGAACCTCTAAGCAGCCAAGAGGTTCATTTGAAAGGGTGCATTCATTTCTAAAGCATGAGACTACTGTCAGAATACATATCTTGGTTACAGATATATGTGTATTGTTTAATATGTTTCTGGCATTATTTCACGCTTTACGGTTAAAGGTAGGTTTAAGCGTGAGCATATCAAATCACAAAGCTTGAAAATGTACTTTAAAGGCAAAATATCCCGAAAATGTTTAGCTGAGCCATCTACATTGTGAGCTCAAGTTGATGTGCACAGATAATATGTAGCATTCTCCATGTTTCCTATACACAATTCTCCTATAAATAAGTCAGCTTGTGGTACTGTACCCTCAGCGCACCTAAGCATGGGGTTGTGGCTCGGTGAGTGAGTGCTTTACACCTGAGGTCGCAGGATTGGGGAGAGATAGGACAGCGAGCCTGGGATTGGTGGCAGAGACATTTAAACAGAAGGTCAGGTGAGTTGTTTCATTTGGCCTGAGGATAGCTTTAACATCTGGCACACGAGGTAATACTTTCTGACATACATCATGGACATACCTTGACTGACATCATTGGGCTTCAGGGCTCAAGATGGACCTCCCTGGTGATTCCCACTGAGGCAGAAACATGTTTGTGGTTGATTCTTATGTGAAACAAAATTTCTGAACGTGGACTGCTCAGAACGCAAATGCACTGATCCAAGTTGTGAACCAACAGGTTCCAAGACATCTCTAATATACTTGTCTACAGTTTTTCAGCAAACCAAACATAGATTTAATAGCCACAAGTTTAAACAAAGACATCAATGTTAATTCAAAAGAACATACATTTTTTGAGTATCAAACCAAGTCCCTTCAAGGTGTTCCACCCAGGGAAAGTAGTAATGATATACTCACAGACACCTTAGTAAGAAAAGTTAGTGTTCACAATGATGTGAAATTCATACAAAAAGATTCCTAATGTAGCCAGACTCACAAATATGGCTAGTGAAATCAACATTTAAAAAACAATAGGGGTGATGATGCACACACACAATCCTACGTGTTTCGGGGCCCACATGCCTCATCATTAGGAATATACCCTCTATTTTTCTGAAAGTGACAAGAAGAATGATATGGTGTTAGAATTTATCGTTGATTCATATTCCAGATCAGTTATTTGAACACACAAAACTTGAGAGCAATTGCCCAACCTTTAAAGTCTGCCTCTTAACAGGAAACACGCTATGTTACATGAATAAAGAACCACGAGAAATCCAGTGAGTCGTAAAAAAACAGAAAAAGAAAATAATAACACAACTGTCTTGAAAAATAGAGAGCCACCACCGCACCTCTGGTGTCAATACAATAACTAGAAATACCTGAACGCTAAGAGCAGCAGTTCCAAAATAAACAAAAACGCGGTGTCTCGTCGCAACCCTAAAAAGCAAACTAAATGAGCTCTATGGTGCTTATCCAGAGATTCCCTTCAACCCCCCAAAAATGTACTTGAACTTGCACCAAACCTTGAACGTTCAACTAGACGGTAATCAGGCTAAAGACAAATGACGGGAAGCTGTAGAATGTAAGCACACAAAGTAAAGATATCAGATGGCTCACAAAAAGATTCCAGAGGGACAGAAAAGGAAAAGGTTAAGCCAAACAAATGAATAACAACTTCATTTACCGCTGTGGTTCCACAGCAAGACGATATGAATCAGTGCAGCCACGCCAAAACTCGCTGGGCCACTATGTAAACAGATAAAGGACATCATTACGAGTAGGGCAGTAAGGGATACCGGGCACTGGTAAGGAGACCGGTGCTGGCAATCCCTTACCGCCCTACTACGAGTTCCCTTAGCGAGTCCGTCCTTTAACACCTGGTCTGACCAGGCGTTATGGACCGGACCCGTTAAGGGACTTTAGAGCTAATAACGGTACCGCAAATTGCGGTACCGTTATTAGCTACTTCCCCATTCCCATTGAGCCCTATGGGGGCTCAAATGGGAATGGGTAATGGTTTTTTTCAATGGGGACTTACCGGTCCCCATTGAACGAGACTGGTGCTGGTACCGTTATTGGATGCAGTCATGGCGCAAATAGCGCCATAACTACCTCCAATCTCGGAATGAGGCCCAAAGTGTTACAGGAAGTGGTGTAAACTTACGGCACATTGGGCCTCATTATAACTATTGCGGAATGGGTTTAACGGCGCCGCTAATGGTGCCGGTGCTGTTAAACCCATTCCGCAATATTACGAGTTTTCCCAGAAGCTGAGGAGGAGGGGGGCATTTTCCTCCTTCAAGCATATTCTTAGGTCCAAACAGTATCACCTCCATTTTTTTTGGATTCAGTTCCAGCCAATTTTCCTCCATCCAGGTACCTATCTCGTCTAGGCATCTAGTAACCAAGGCAAGAGCATCTTCTACCTCATCAAGCCTGATGTACAGCTGAGTATCATCAGCGTAGGAATGAAACCTGAGATGATATTTTTCCAGGATATTCATCAAGGCACGAAGGTAAATGTTAAACAAAAGTGGAATTTAATCTTTAATCACAATGGAATTCGGTTGGAAGACAGGGGATTGAGGTAGTCATCTACGGTATGTTAACAAAGGATTTGCACCCCAAAGATAAAAAATGCAATATTAGTGGCTGTGGTGGGGCACTGGAAAGGTGTATTGGAAAGACATGCAAATCCGTGTGTGGATTGAGAACGTGAATCAGGAAACACATGTTCTGTGGAGTTTTGTCTCATGAAGAAATGAGGCATTTTCATAAATAATGTGATAAAAAATAAATTTAAACTGTGATGGAAATTGCACCTGGGCGGGTATGATTTAAAGAAGTCCTTCTTTAAATCATTTAAATCAAACTTTAAACTATTTAAGGCATGAACTTACTTCACTTTCTATGAGGACAATTCGGTCTTGGAGGCAGATACCCTGTTGACAGAATTTGGACAGAAAGTCAGATTATTTTAACAGCCTTGCGACTTTAGAACATTTATATTCTGGCATATCACCTGTGCCTTTTCCAACAATGAAAGAGAAATGTAATCTACAATATAATATGATTTTCAAATAGTTGCCAATGAGAAGTTCTTGGCAATCTATTTTCTTTGCTGATCTTAGAATTAAAAAATCGGTTCCCCTCTTTTTCATTTAAATAATAAAATACCAACAATCTATCTCCAGCGACTGCAGACAACTGGGTGGACATGTTCATTCATCCATCTGTCTGTTAAAGAATAAGTGGTAAGTTTTAAAACCACACAACCTCGTTTGTGTGTGTGTAATTAGAACCCATTTAGTCTATGCAAAGAAATGTTTGATCTCTAGGTTGCACAGGTTAGAACATTTCAAATATATCTTCATATGTAGTGTTCCCTTGGGAAGAAAGAATAATTGGATCCAGAGGTCAATGTGCATTGATACAGATGTTACCTTTTAGTGTTTATCTGGAGAACTTATTTAGTTGTAGCTATAATTCCTATACATTCATCTCGCCTAAGCCCACTGCATCTGACCATCTTGAATCTCCCCTAATTCATGGAAGCACATTCTCAGCAGTGACACTCTTGAGTGATCTCCTGTTTGGGAAATTGTTCATACAATTGTTTTGAGGATTGCAATTTCTAAATTAACTTTAAGCAGGGGGAATGTTGCATACACAGAATTCCCTCGAGCCATTTTAGTCAAGTTTAGTACTGACAATTAACATTTTGCATGCATTTCTATCCCGACTAACCTACTTATTTATAGTACTTCCAAAATGTTTGCAAATATTTATTCTCTAAAATAGGCCGGCTCTGATTTTGGTTTCTAAGCCACTGAATAAAACCTATTTGTGTTACAAGATTGTCTATGTTTTATTTTTACTCCCCCAAATAACCTCTGAAACTGCTTGACTTTTAACTCCAACTGCTGCTGAGCATTCCCATATTGCAAGCAGGGCGTGGCTGTGTCCTCAGAAGTGAAGTATTATCCATGGTTGTTATTACCACATCCAGGCAACTGGAGCACCAATACATGTCTATTCTCACAAAACTGTGCAGGTCCACGATTATTCCTCGTGTTTCACATGTCACAGAATCATTTGGATACCAATTATCTCCCATCCACCCAAGGCCATCCTGTTATTGTTCGGTGTGAAGAAGATTCTGTGTTGACTCTCCTTAATGTGTCCCCTAGCACTCTGTATGCAGCCAACTCTTGCCTCTGACACCTCAGTCAGCAAGCTCTCAGCATTACCTGTTGCTTCTCTGGCTATCAGCATGAGGGAATCCATTTTGATTACTGCGTTAGAAGCCCCCACATCTCCTTGACACTATTGAGTACATCACAAGGCCATAATGCATCCACAACTTGAGTTAAGGTTAATACATCCACAACACTAGTACCTGCCTCTGTGAAGATTTGGTGGTCCAAACAGGCAGCTTGCTTTCCTTCTCTTTACCAAATTGTTCCACTGGCAATAACACCAAAAGCTATACATACATCACAAAAATCACTATCACTAACCTTATATTATGGTTTGCCTATATGTTTGAGAATTAAGTCCTTATATCTTGTTTCGACCTCCTTTTAGCCCATCCCACTCACCTTTGACCCTTTCCTTTTCACTCCACAGACCACCGTCTTGCTTCCACCCTGGGTGGGTGATCATAACTCGCCTCCACAAGGACAAGGCAAAGTGCTTTAAGACCGCTATAGTGGTGATGTGTGCAGTATGAAAGACTAAATAACTGTGATAAGGCCAGCCAACTACCCCCTTCCTTGTGACAACCTTTCTCTATCTGACGCTGTAGGATATTTAGAATTTCTGCCCCCCTTCCTCTTTTCCGACACAAACACTTTCTTACACCGGTAAAGACAACGGACTAGCACCAGAGCCGTTTACCTGACATGTCCCAACACAAGAGTCAGGCAGAGTCAGGCAATTGACAATAACTACGCACACCTGACGGCCTTTTGCCATCCCCACAGGGATAAAAGGCAGAGCACGATAGCACACTTTAAGCAAGGCTGAACGCACAAAGAAACAGCCATTCTGGACCGGCAGTTCAAATGGAGGAGAAAGGCAGCAAGACCTGGAGGGACAACAAGGAGGGAATTGCCATTGCCCTTTTCAACTCAGATCCACGAAGCCTCCGACAGGGATATCATAAGACCGAGAAGTCCAGCTGGCGTGTGGTGTGACAGGTGTCAATGGCAATGGCACCCGGGGCCCTCATGCGCTGATATCCAAAGCAGGGAGAAGTGCTTGCCACCATGGTGCCGTCCTTGACTCCCGAGACAAGAAGTTCCAACAGTTCAGCTCAGAGAAGACTGATAGTAAACCGAGCTGTGCTGGGCCCAAGGTTGCAGGCGACAACATTGTTGAACAAATAACTTGTGTGAATTGAACTTTAAGGAAACCGCAGTACAAGGTCCAGAAGCAGAGTGGTCTGGTGCCGCTGGGGCGCTCATTTGAAGGACTCTGGTGCCTTTTTGTATTGTGTTGTTTTGTTGAAACTACGAGAACCAAGAGGCCTTAGGAAAGGCCGGCCTGAAGTGTCGAAGTGGTCCTACGAGTGTTGAGCAAAACCCCTTGTACACTCAAAAGTCTTTGACACATTGAGGAAAACTGAGCGAACTGTGATATTGGCAAATGTGAACCCGACTGAGGGAAGCCTACAAATCAGGGTAACCAGTCACACACCCGAGAGCAAGGTATTAATACAACTGTGTGAATTCTGGCTGGGGTGTTAAGGGAAGCCTGGCCGGGGGCTTTAAGGAAAGCCTGACTGGTGGCTGAGACCTGAACCTAGGTAAAGGGAAGAACCTAAGGGGTCTTATGAACTGTGGCAAGTGTGTACCTGACAGAGGGATGCCAATAGAAGGCTTGGGGAAGGGGCGAAGAGCAATCACCCTACGTGAAATATTGCCAAAGGAACTTTTGGTTGTTTATTGTTTATGGTCCAGCAGGCCTTCTTAGGCAAGAGACTTGGTCCCAGGAGGTCCTGGCATCATTGAAAAGAAGTGTATCCTCGTGCTGGCGAGTCCTAGGAGTGTCCCGTGCTAAAGACGTAGGGAAGGGAGACGCCAGCCATACCATCCTGATTTATCATTCGGTGAACACTTCTTTCTTTTCTTGTGAATATTATCCCACACTATTTTGTAAATTAGTTGTAAGGATTGGCAATATTTTGTTTCTTGTTTTTAGCATGGGCCCTTTTTATTTGGCAAGATGCCACTACGACTGCCTTATTATTATTTGATGGTTGTAGCTTGCTCCCATCTTAGATTTAGGTTTAGATTAGGCGTTTATTTAACCCATTATACAGTTTAATAAAGACCCTTGAGCTTTGATCACTTGTGTCTGTCTTTACTGTTGCCACCATGAGTTCCTTTTAGTCCCTTTTATATATTTTAGTACATAGTTTATTATTATAGAGCTGTGAGGTTGAATCCTACCCTGCATGCCCAGTGTGAGGCTTGTCCTGATACCCTTATGGCGCCAGGAAACACTTTTTGCTGTATAGATGCCATACAAATGTTCAATAAATAGACATTAAATACATTTGGGTTGCTTGTCTGGTTGGCTGGAGCCCTCGCCAAGTACGGGGTGGTTTTTAATGGTAAATCCAACCGTTGATACCTTTCTGAAACTGGCTCTTGACATTCTCTTGTATTAGCTGTGCAGGAAGAGTCCTCGCCTCGGTCTTCTTGGTTAGTCGAAGTAGTGAAGGGGAACCTTACTGTAGTCAGGAAAAGATGGTCTTGTACTAGAGAAGGCCATACTAGTAAAAGGAGAGAGCAGCGGTGCTGTAGTGAAAAGCATTGCACCCCTCCTCTGCTCGACTGGTGTGGATATCTCTGAGATATTGGCCAGCAGAGTTTATTTTTTATAGGATCCTTTCTTCTGTTTATGAGTGAGAATTAGAATTGCAGTAAATAACAAAGCAAGGTAATTGCCATAGAAAAAGTATGGTGAGTGAGTGTGGAGAACAGCAAAAGAATTGGGTAGGAGGAAAAAGAGAGTTTTTGGGGTGAATATTTTTGTGCCACGTGTTTGGCTCGGCATTAGGCTTTTGTGAGACTATTTTTTGATAAACTTGAGTTAGAGTATGCAGACTGTTGAATCTTTTGTGCCATGTGTTGCCCGGTTATAAGGCAAAAGTCTTAAAGTACCATAGAGAATGGTTACAGGAAAGGAAGGGTAAAATGGCCCAATAGGTTTCCCTGTCGAGGGAACCTATGATGCAGGGATACTGGAGAATTTACATACCTTCCTGACTATGAAGTAAGTGCTCGAAATTAGAGAAGCGGCTAAATGTCCTAGAACTCTGGCAGATGTATGAAAAAGTCAGGAAGGGCCATATTGTTAAAATCAGGAACAAGGGGCTGAAAAGGGAGGATGCAGGAGTTCCTTCTGCACTACCCCATATCGTTGCTATCCTTTATCACCCGCAGAGGGGTATACAGACCCTGAGTTTGTACCTCCATTTTCCCTGGTAGCTACTCCAGTGGCTACGAGATGGATACAGGTAGAGCCTCCATCATCTGCGATTCCTAGAAATTGGGATCTCGAAGGAAGTGGGAAGGTAGCTCCTTCAATGGTTAGGGCTGAAAGAGGTTACGAACAGAGAATGGGAAGGGGGCAACTCCGACTGCTAGATTAGCAGATAGATTAAGGATAGTGGAACGAGAGGGAGTGAGACCCGCATTTAGAATCATGGATAGAGGATCAATATCGAGGGAGGAGGTCAGGCCTTATACTGCTAGGATAGAGGATAGGCTGCATGAAGTGGTAGAGATACAGAGTGGAAAAGGATGAAGGAAGCTCTGAGGCTAGCGGAGGAAGAAATAGGGCTGCTACAACTGCAAAGAGATAAAGTGCGGGAAAAGGAGGAACGACAGATAAAGGATGTAGATAAAGGAAGGCGTAGACATGGCCAGGTGCTTGTGAGACTAGATAAATTAGTTATCATAAACGTCAAGGTGGACATGGAGGACGAGGACACTGCCACAGTTACAGGGGCCGAGCAGGGAGGACAGGAGATGGTACCCTATAGTAGTGTTGAATATGCTTCCATGCCTGTAGAAGGGTCAGGCGATGGGGTAGCTGAGGTAGATGATGAATAGGAAGAGAAGTGGATGTCGAACAGGGAGAGCAGGCTGTAGGCACCCTACCTCCTGCTCCAGTAGCAGCAGTATGTAACACACCATGGATTCATAGGGCGTGCCAGGGTACTCGCATGGCCGTAGTAGGGGAGAGATGATGAAAGCTCCAGTTAAATTGGGTGTAACTCAGTTTCCGTTACTCCGGAAGGGCCCAGAAAGGGCATATTATGTCCTGTGGTAACACATGGACCGGGAATAACCTGATGAAGACACTCCCTTCACTCACTGCAGGAGCGGGAAAGTGGATTTATGCATTGGAGAACATACCACCGGTTTCAAGTTGGCCATAGGGGACATGAAAAATCTATTTGCGGCTGTGATGGGGGAAGCGGTCAGATGAGCTTTAGAAAAAACTGGGATATCCAGGAGTTCCGTTGGACACGAACACCCATGATGGAGCAGCATTCAAAAACTATTGGGCACAGGTTTGGGGGAGGGCCCTGCAAGTTATGTATCCCATATATGCTGGGCATAAATCTGATATTTACGAAGATAATGAAACTGGAGGACGATCCTGCCGCCCACATCCTGTTAATTCAGGAGATGTGAAGAGCAGACAGGAGAAGGGTGGGATCAGAGTGTAGCAATCTTCTATCACATGCTAAAGAAAGGACTCCCTAACGAAGTCCAGCACGATTGGGATAAGGTGGTAGGAATGGAGGCCAAGAGTTGGCCAGTGGTTCAAGCACATATTGTGCATTTTTGTAAGAGCAGAAAATAAAAAGAGAGGGAGAGTGTAGAGCAGACACAAAAAGCAGACGCTAAGCTTGTTCAAAAGAAATTGGCAAAAATGTGTCTAGAAGTGGCGGAAATTATACATTCTATGGAGGGACAGGAGGGGCAATCGGGACAACAATGACAATCGGGACAACAAGGACACAGTGAACTGGGTATGACATGGGTGGATGGACGGGTATGTTCCTGGTCCAAGGCCAATGAGAGGGTTTCCGAGGGGCAGGGAAGGATATCCGCGGGGTAGTGGGTCATTTGGCAGGTTCGATGGAATGGGTCCTCAGTTCAATGGGCCGATGGGAAACAGTTATGGCAGGTTCTATGGGATTCAGTGTTGGTCATGTGGAAGGTTGTGACACGTGTCGCGGGATTGTAGTGAACGGCCGCAGTACTTTAACATGGGAGCTTAACAGATGCAAGCCTTGATCCTGCCATATGCCCGGGGCTCTGTGCAATCGCAGAAGTCACGGGTTGAACAGAACTCAGTGACTGCGGCTGCACAGACCTTTGCAATCCCACTGACCATGCCAGCACAAGCATCAGTGCATATATGGGAGAAGATTTCTTTACCCCAAGGAACAGTTCCGCACTACACTGGAGCGGGTTTTTGCTATAACATTCTATGGTGGGATTTTCCCTGCCTAAAGAAATCTAAGGAAAGTCTGTGTACACAAGTTGAAATCAAAAGTCTGTCTGTGTCAATACCTATGCTTGTCCTCACAACTCAACAAAATCTAGTGGGGGAAATGTTCTCAAACAAACAGAAGTGTTCAAGTCCAAACAGTTTCAATATAACTTCGTTTCAAGGAGGTTTGATCACGTTCTAAGGTTACCTTGTGTAGATTAACAGGGATCACAGTTCCCATCAAAGAAGGACTTGGGTTTTCCCTTCCCCAAGTTCAAATGCAACCCATTTCATACAGCACTGTAATCTTGGGACTCCCTTCCTCAAGATAAACACTCTCCAGTTCTTTGTTCTCAGGTTTCCCTTCCCCAAGATTTATACTGAGCAGTTGACTTATTTCCTCTGTTCACAAGAGAATACACGGTCCATTTGACCCGTCCTTTGGTTGGCTTCCCCAAGGACACACACTTTTTTGCTACTTTTTCAATATTTAGTGGTTTCCGGTGTAGGCGCCGTTGTCAGACCATACGGTCCACCCATCACAGGTCATGCAAACATATGTTTCCACAAAGGCTGTTGTTCAGTAATATTCAAGAAAACTCTTCAATTTCCTTATTTGTCTTGCGCATTATTCTTAAGGTGTTTTTATGGCAGTGGGTTACTTGATACACTTGATTGTCCCAGAATGTCTATGCATCCTTTAGCATTTCATAATCTGATCAAGTAACAACTTTCTTTACATTCAATTCTTTATAATTGCTGCATTCACTTGGTTTCATTCAAACCACAACTTTTCTGTCGCCCAATATTCAGCAAGTGTAATGTTGCATTGTATTTGTCAGGATAACACCTTTCATTCTATTTGGTTTTCATTAAATGTCATTTTAAACTGTGCCGAGTTGAATAGCACCTTTCCTTTAGTTTAGTATTCAATAAGAGCAATTTTAAGTTGTGTGTGTGTTAAATAACTCCTTTAATTTAGTTTGGTATTCAATAAATGCTATTTTGAATTTCTTCTGTGGACCATTACCATTTCCAAGGTCCCTTGGAGGGCTCTGGCATTAATAGTATCTCCTGACACTTACCGGGTCTCTGCAGCTCTGTTCGGTAGCTTCTTCCCACGTGAGAAAGCCAACTCGCCTGTTCCTGGGTGCTCCACTCTGCACACGCCGGCCTTCGTGCTTGGCTCTGCCTCTGCTCCCTGGCATCGCCTGCTGTATGCCTTCCCTCACAAGTGTTCCCAATCCAGCACAGTCTGTTGGCAACACTTTCGGGATCTCTGTCGGCATCTCAGCTTGTGGCTCCTCAGCACAGCAACTTCTCTGTTACTTTTCCATTCTGTGACTGCATCTTCCACGTGCTTCTGATTTCCACCTTTTATACGTTTCTCCCCATTCTACCAGGCTGCAGGTGAAACGAGATATGCTCAATTGCCTCACCCTGCTTAAGCCTATTAGTGTGATATGCCTTACCTTTATTACTCATGCCTCCAGACCACTCTTCTTCGTCCTAGTACCAGAGTGTTGTTTATAATAGGAACTCTGCACTCCTAGTTGTTTCTTCTTCTTCTCAGTACACAAGGGAAAACTAAAGGGGAGGATGGGATGAGATTGGTAATAGCTGTAAGGAAGGCCTGGTATCAGGAATAGACAGACACAAGTGATCACAGTTCAAGGGTGTTTATTAAACTGTTTATGCAGGTTGGAAAAATGCCTAAACCTAAATCCAAAAAGGGAGCAAGATGCGACCATAAAATCAAAATAAGGCAGTCCTAGTGGCATCATGTCAAAATAAAAGGGCCTAAACTATAAAAAAAAAATTGCCAAACCTTACAACTAAATACCAAAAAGAGTGTGGGATAGGATTCACATGAAAGAAAGAAGTGTTCACAAATGATAAGTCAGGATGGGGTAGCCGGGGGCCGCCTTTCCCCATGTTTTCACCACGGGACAAGGTGGGACTCCTGAGCACAGCACACGCTCAAGCTTTCCCCAGCACGAGACAACAGTTCAGCTCTCAGATATCAGGATCGTCAGTGGTTAAGTCTCTTTTCTAAAAAAAGTATCTTGCCTCCAAAAACCTGATGTGTTTGAAACAATAAACAAAAGTTCCTTTCCACATGTATGTTGGGTGATGAGTTTTCACCCATGGGTCGCCCTCTTCTGGGCCCAGACCCTTAGCAGATCTAAGCCTCCCTCCGTCAAATTCACTACGGCTGTTCACTAATCAATGTCTCCTGTTACCTTCAGGATTCTTAATCTCTTTTTAAACAGTTCATTGTGGACGTCCCTCTTCCGGGTTCACCTTTGTCAACACACTGTTCATCAGGACTTTAGACTTTGACACTTTTCGTCAGCGTCCTTCCGTCGAGTTTCCTCTTGCCAACTTTTGCTAGTCACACATTTTATCCTACGTTCTTACGATGCAGGATTCACTTCCTTTAAGGTTAAAGCCTTCTGCTGGTCAAAGTCTTTCGACTGTACAGTGCATTTTACTAGACCACTATAGGACCACTTTGACCCCTTTCTTGCCCCATTCCCAAAGCCTTCTGGTAACGGTAGCTTCAACACTAGGGTGTGCGCCCAGACTTTCTCGAGTGAGCACCCATGTGATGCCGGACTCCTCTGCAGCTGGTTTTCCCCTCTCGTTTGAACAGTTATTTGTACTTTTCTTAATTTGCCACTTTATGACTTTCATTCAACACAGGTCGGTTTCTTATCGGTTCTCCCCTTGACTCACCAGCTGTGATGAACCGCTTGGCTTTACTTGTATCGAGAGGCAAGGGCGGTACCACGGTAGCAGGCGTCTCCCTGTGTCCACCTTATCAGCGTAGGGATGCCCTGTGTACCGTTGACATCTGCTGCAGTACACTTGGGCTATTGTTTGCAGCCTTACAATTCCTTCTGTAGAGGTTTCACGGGCCTGGCTTGGAAAGGGCAAGGTCCCTTCTCTCCTTGTCACCGTCTCGGTTTGTGCAGTCTTTCTCCTCCTCTTGAACTGTCGTGTTGAGTTAGATCTCTCGTCGTGCGGTCTGCCTTGCTCGTATTGTGCTTGTGTGCTCCACCTTTTATCCCTGTGGGGAAGGGAAAGGGCTGTCAAGTGTGTGTGATTCTGGTCACTTGCCTGACTCTGCCTGACCCTTGCGTTGGGACATGTCAGGTAAACAGCTCTGGTGTTAGTTAGTCCATTGTCTTTCGTACTGTGCGAAAGTGCTCGTGTCAGAAAAGGGGGATGGGTAGAGTTTCTGAGTATCCTATATAGCAGTATGGGTAAAAGGCGTTAGAAGAAAGGGGATACCGCATCTCACCCGTCGGTGTCCCACTTCCACTCCCTGAGGACCTCCCTTCCAGGTGATCCTTCCTCACTGTCCACCCGCAGGAACTGGATCCAATAGCGATGGCCGTGTCCTGCCCACCTGGATGACAGATCCCTGGGGACTAGTTAGGGAGACACCTTCAGGTTTCTCACATAGCCCATAAAGGATAGGAGGTAAAGGTAGGTCAATATCAGTAAAGGGGAGATAACATGTCTCGCCTTTGGGTACCTACACTATATAAACACTGAGCGACAGGCTATTACAGACAGAACAGCAGGGGCCCACCTAGCAACAATGGCCAGTTCCACGGAACAGGGAACCCATGGAGCTGAAAGGCATGGGGGCTCAGGCAGCCATGCAGCAAAAGGAGGAAGGAAGCTTGGAGCCTCTTTCTTCCCGCCGCACAGCACACCTAACACTTGAACAGAGCTCCCGAGGACCTGCCTTTGTGATGAAGCTGAGCTCCAATGAACGGGGAGTATAAGCGCCAATATTTATATTTTATTTATTTATTTATTTATTTATTTACATACACAGAGCTGGCAGCAGGCAAGCCATCGCTGGTTTGAAAAGTGGATGCGTTCCCTGTCTTTATGTCCTTGATGGAGTAACAGGGGCCTACAACAATGCCTAGCTTTTTGGGTCAGCCCGGTGGTCTCGTTGCCGCATGCAGCGACTGAAGGAAAGCTCCACGACTTGGATCGGATCACAGTGGGGCAAACTAAGTTTGCACACACCGTGTCTATAATTGAATAGCTTGGTGGGTTGAGCTCCAGCCACGGTGAGCTGCAGGCCCAGGGTTTTATATAAGCGGAGCTGCAAGGATCATTGAAGGGCCGAACTGGGAATACTACAAGGACGGACGTGAGGGGATGAAATCCGCTGTCAGCAAAGACACCACAGCCGTGCAGCTGGAAGGAACGAGGGTGACACGGAATACGGTCCCTGCAAGACAGGGGACTGCAGCTTAAAGGATACGATGCCTGCCTTGTTCTTGGGGTCAGCCCGGTGGTCTCACTCCACATGCAGTGGCTGAAAGACGGCTCCACAACTTGGCACGGAGCACAATGGGGCAAACAAAGTTTGCACACGCCGTGTCTGCAATTGGATAGCTCGGTGGGTCGAGCTCCAGCCAAGGTGAGCTGCAGGTGCAAGTGAAGAATGCCAGATCCAAATGTAGCTTCCGGAAAAAAAGCTGCAATAACACGCTATCATCGGATCATCGGCTGTGCTTCTGATATTTAGAGCCATGAGCTCTAAAATAGCAGAACTCCAAAAAAGTGGGAGCAAAATCTTACAGTTGGCTGGCACCTTTCCTAAAATACGAGTTTTATAAAATGTGACAGTATATATATATGTATATATATATATAAAACACGACAATCAATTCCACCTGAAGCGCTCTATAAAATATTTATATTGGTCATTTTATGAGGTGGTGAGAGATGTTGCTGAATTTCTCTCTTTGCCAGAGTTTTCATCCAACTGGGTTTGCCTCTGTCAGTTAGGAAGCGGTGCCCTGCATCCAACATGCCAACTAAAAACACATCATGTGAAAATAAGAAACAGCGAAGGCATGTCTTCTGTCTGCATCCGGCTAACTGCTCCTTGAAGCAGTAGAGAAACTGGGGCGCGACTCAAGCCTCTGCCCCCCTTCACAACCGCAGATCTAATCTGGCCGCCACGTTTGGTTTACATTAGGCAGTTTAGGAGGCTGGTTTCACATGCGTGGATGGGGGGCTGGGCCCTGTTCACCACCACTCTGACCCTGCCTGCAACACCATGTACACAAAAGGCGGGGCACGCCTGTATAGGACATTAAGAGCAAGGGCTGAATGCATTGCAATTAGGGGTGTAACTTTGGCTTCGAGTAAGCATTCCATTAGGTATTCGGCCTAAGCCGAAAACCTAATTTTCAGCAGGAATTCGGCCAATATTTACTCCAAGCTTAATTTTGGTACACCCCTATGTATAACCAGTGGGCTGGAGCCCAAAAGCACTTGGGGAGACCCTGAGAAGAATCAATTTATTTAAATAGTTATTCCTCCAATTCTGATCCCTACAAATACTTAAATGTCCCTATAAAGAAATTCTCGCTATTCCATCATTTGGGCATTCCTAATCTGACGGGATTAAGGAATAGATACTGCCACCTTGAGGTAACCAAGGATGGTATAATAGTAACATACCAAGTTTTCCAGTGATCCCAATTAAATATGTGCTGCACAATTGCATCAGGAAGGAGGTATAATTATGACTGCGATGGGCGCAAGGAACCATTCATTCCCAATGTTCTATTGTAGTCCACCACATAGGTGTAACATCATGTGTTGCAAATATGCGCATGTAGAATCCCAATAACGTTACGCAACCAATAAAGGGACGCGTGAATACATTAGTAAAACTGAATAGACGAAAAACACATAGCATGGGAATCATACACAGTAATAGTAGAAAGGGGACTATACCCGGAACTGTGCGCAGAACCGGACATAAAAGAACCCCCCTACCAAGATGGCGGCTGTTATCGAGCACGAACAGCGAGAATTTTAAGAGAGCATACGCTGCCGGTCTCTGAGGTAAGAGCGTGAATACAGAATACTTTTAAGCATATCGATACTCGTTTAGAACGAGTGATCGACTCCACAACTGAATAGCATTAACGACTGTGTGAAGCTCTGTGAACAGGGATCAGCTACTAGCCAAGATAGCTTAAGACCCTGCCGATCGTGCAATAAGTGACGCCAGAATGAATTAACTGTTTAACTGTGTACATACTAACAGGCGGTTTGGAGCACACAGACCATACGGCCCAATAGTAATATTAGACCCTCTCTATTCTGATGCAGGGTGCAGACATACAAGTTGGCAATGACTGTACAGTCTAGTACTGGATACCCCCAGATCACCTGACCCAACAAGGAGGACCAACCCGCAATATACAGCAGAGGGTTAAGCTATGTATAATGATCCCAAGACGGTAATGGATATATAGCAGACATATAACACTAACCTTGGATTATATATGTTCCCAGGAGACATACACAGCAAAAACATGCTGCTGCTTGGAACATAAGAACTGATGATACCTTGTGGGACTCACCACACACTTAAGACCAAAAGGGGTTTGATGATATAGACAACAGTGAAATATATGCATCCACAGAGTCCCTGATATGTGTATTTTCCCTTACAGGGACTGGATAATTGGATAAAGACGTCCCATGACAAGTTGGAAGACGCCCTCGCCAGTCAAACTAATCTTGAAAGCTGAAGAGAGACAATATTAATATTGCCTTTCATCGTGTTATGTGACATAATAAGTCACAATTTGTAGTCCTGAAGAAAGCGGTAAAACTGTACAATCCGGCTGAAACCGGTTGACATAAGAAGGTTCAGGGTGATGTCCTGACCCACCTGACTCTTACAAATATATATAGAGCTTGGTTAAGTTACATCATTTTAAGAAGAAGAGTGAATTAGATGTTAAAAATTGAACTCACCTTAATTTCATTTTTTCAAAAGAGTATTACTCTTTTTTATTTGTTAGTGATAAGTCACACTGAACGGAAGCACCATGAATAAAGAGAGAATGTTTTGTTGCTCCTTTTTTAGACAGTCAGGAAAATAGTGAGCGAGATTAGTGTCAGTTTTCTCTACTATCCCCTCTCCTATATAGGCGACACACCAACGCCCTTCTAAGGATAGTTGCACCAAGGGATAGTGAGAATTTCTTTATAGGGACATTTAAGTATTTGTAAGGATCAGAATTGGAGGAATAACTATTTAAATTAATTGATTCTGTCTGTGATGTGTGACCAGATGTATGGGTAGAGACAGAATTTGGAAACCCTGCAACTTCAGTTGTATTGAACTGAGACACTGAGAAGACCTAAACAGATAAAACAGGAAACCAGTGAAATAGCAAACATCTTTGGAACTCAAAAGCTATGGACTCAAGTCTGGCAGTTTATTGAACCAGACTTGATACAACATTGGGAAAGTCTATGGTCAGGTCTGGCAGGTTAGTGAACTAGGCCTGATAAAAGACTGGAAATGTTCATTTTTGTTTCACAGACAGAGGAAGAGGATTCCTCTAGAAGGTTTTGAGAACTGCGTTTTGCATACAAGTGGAATTAAGAACCAAGGAAGAGGTTCATCTCAGGAGAGTGAGGTAACTGTGTTTTCTTTAAATTCGTCTGAACAGTCAAACAGTGAACAGTTAATTACATATGCTTTCACAAGTACTGTGCCTTGGAGTCTGCATCTAGAATGAGTGGGCCCCCATCTGGATTAATGAGACATCCAGTTTTCTTTAATTAGATTGAAAGTGTAAGGGGCGGAAATAGGTTTAGACACAATACGGTGGACACTTTACGCACATCCTGACTTGGTCCTTAGTATTTTTATTGTGGTACGGCAACCAATCATAGAAAGTAGGGTGGGAGGTTTCTCTTTCATTATTATAAATAAAAGTCTATGCCAACCAATTTACCACAACTGTGTCTAAACTCGTACTTCTGCGCCCTTACATTAGGCAGTTCAATAGTCTAATTTATGCACATTTTGAGTGAAATAATTGGTAATGGCATACCTTCTGTATGCAGCAGCAACCTTTAAAAATAGTTTTAAAAAGTACAAATAAGGCACATGCTTACTTTCCAGCTATAGGGAGAATTTGATCAGACAAATCCCGAGTTAAAATGAATGTAGCTCAAACTCGGATTAAATTCTCCTCTCAGTGTTCTACAAAGATATTCTAGCTGTTTCAACCACTCCTACTAACAAACTAAAAGAACAATGTAAGAGGGATGTGGGTGAAATTCAAGAGAAAGGCTGATGGAAACCTCTGAACCACCTTAGAAATGTCACTGACCAATCCAACTGAACTTTTAAATCACATGAGTTGGTTATGCCTGCCCATGTACAGATACTGGACCACCCTAACTAATGAAATATCTAGAGTACTATGATGTAATGCAAAGTTTCCTCCTAAATTGCTCCTGTTGAGAATATTGGACGGGTGGGGTGCAGTCGTTGGATAGGTACTTTCTTGGGCTAGCTGCTACTATGGCCTAAAGAGAAATTTCCCTATTAATATATAGTGCAACCAAACCCAATAGTGTCTACATTTATGAGAGGAATGGATAAAATCATGAGATTGAACAGCACTGTCTGAAAAAATGCATAAAGGGAACCCAGCCACACAGCTAAAGTCAGGGGCAAGAGGGATCCGGTGAAGTGTACAGGCACACTACATCTAATAACATATGGCTAATTACCAGTCATCACATATAACCATCCAAAAATATGACACCCTTAAACGGGATGAACCGGAATGCAGTGCCGTTTCTAAGGGCCGGCTAGGCGGCAGGATGCACGAGGCGCAGATGGGGGAGGGGCACAATAGAGGCAGGTGTCAATCTACCCGTTGGGGCGCCATCGAGATGGTTGAGGTGCATGGATTATGGAAAGCGGGCAGCATGCTGGCTGAGATATCTGGTGGGGAGTCGGGCCTGGGTGGGTCTGAAGAGTGACTAATGTACATAAAAAGAAATCACGCTGCGTGCTGTGAGGCCCAGGCTCACCAGCTCATAGGAACAAAAAGGGTCTAATTGTCAGCACGATAGCTCGGATCGGCAGCTGATGATCTGCGCCTCCTGTGCCCCCTCGCCTTTCACTGCTCCACCCTATGCCTCATTCACTCTCTCCCACAGTTTCGCGTCAGTCAGCCCGCTGGGTCTTCACACTTCTGAAGTTCTTGTTACAAATCACATTGTTCTCACGTCTCTCAAAAGCCAAGCATTGCTGTGAGCTCGGAGCGTTTTCTGTTCACAGATCAAGCACAGTAGTGAAAGAAGGCAGAATAAAAATATGCAGACCACTGTTCTGTGATCTTAAATTTCCCGTGCCCATCCTTAAAAAAGCCATCCAGTGCTGTGTTTTAGTTTTTGTGGTTGCTTTGAATCCATGGACTTCTCGTTTTTTTCCCATTTGAACTTAAGAGAAACTACAAGTCCCAGAATGCCAACCAAAACCAAGCCTGGGTGTTTTTTTCACACGTGACCATGGGAAACCTGCAAGCACTTAACGTTTGGCGAGGGCTTTGCCCTATTCATAGAACTATTTTGCATGTACCTTCGCTTTGCTTGTAAACCTAGGAACCTGGGAACAAAAAGCCCACTGCAGTTCCTTTTGCCAGGATATATATATATCAATTCAAGCAATGAGCCATTATATGTGTGCCTAATTTGTCTATTTTCTTTCTTTGTAAATATCCCGGGTACAATCACAACAATACGAGCTTAACCAATGTTTAGCTGGTGAGGTAGCTCACTAAGTTACGCGGTTGCTGCTGTGATATGTGTTCAATCTGCTGTTCACAGGACTGGACCGTGGCAACGTTAGCTCAGCCTTTCTTGCACACAATGACATTAGTTAATACAGAGCTCTCAAGTTTCCAGTGTTCATGCATGCGTAGGTCATCCAGTCCTATTTTTTCTTGGAATTTTGGGAAATGAGTTTCCCTAAATTTGAAAAGGGGAAGAAAAAACTACGAGCCCCGCAATCCAGAGAGAAAAACATGACCAGGTGGCCTTCTTCTGCATGGCTATAGGGAACTTAAAAGCTCTGGTAATAGTGTTCCCCAATTTAATGGTACTCAGTAATGGCTCTGTGTTCACAAGACTCTTAGATACATGCAGGCAGGCAGCCCCTCCCCTGAAAACCCTGAATCATTTCCGTAGGTGGGGGTGTGTCCGGTCTTGAGTAATGGCAAAATCCTATGGCTGTTTTGCTATTTTCCTGGAAGTTGTGATATAAAATACACCATTCGAGCCTATTTTCCAAAATGTACTTTGGGGTGATATGCTCGGTTGAAGTTGGGCATTGCACATAAACCCCAACTCATCCCTGATATTTGCACTCTTAACTGAAAAACAGCCCAGAAATGAAACTCTCAGTGGGAAAACAACCAACATCGGCAATTTAGCTCTGTAGGAGAAATGTCAGAAGTGAGCAAATTTTGCCCATAATTTGTGATTTTCTTTTCTTCTTTTCTTTCTTCTGTGGACCAGAAGAAAGCCATTTTGCCCACACGTTTCAGATCTCTGCCCTATCTGATAATGACAGGTCTTGATATTCAGGTTGGTTCTCTAGAGTTCCTGTAATATTGAGTTCTACTGTGAAGTATTTTCTTGGGGCACAGTGCACAGCAATGGGACCTACATGCATGACACTAAATTCCTGTTTGCCAACTGATATCTGGTTAATTAAAACATAAATGGCCGAATATGCTCCAGCCCACAGTACAACATCACGCGCTACACAACGCAGCTTAACAGACTCTTTCTTCTTTGTGGACATGTAGCTGTGGAGTCCCCACTGTTGTTGTACCTGGGGCAAGAGGTGCGCACTGATCGTGAGCATTATGTTGGGCAGTGCTTGCTTGTGTGAAGGGCTGAGCCGCAAACGGTTGAGGGGCCGACATATTTGCTTGTCCTGGGCTGGGCGCCATATTGTCTGGAAACTGACCTACCTCAGCGGTCATGTGGTGGGGGTGAGGGCGGATATGCTTAGAATGTTTTGTACCTACTGTTGTTTAGAAACGTGGCATGGCACGCAGAGAATCGTTTCACCACGGATCACATGTAAAGAATATTAGTTGCACTTTTAAGAAGCAGTCCAGTAAAGGCAGAAGATTCCAGCGACAGGCGGCCGTAGAACAGTGGGACAATGCTAGTACACACACTAGCCAATAAACCGGTACCCGCCCGCGGTCCTGCAAACAATCCCCGCCGTATCCTTCTATTTATAGCTACTGAAGGTAAACTGAGTGCAGATTACATGGAGGGAGTTGCAATTCCGCAACACTGTTGTTTTAACAGTAAACACGCTGTAGCATTGGGGGCATGACTGAAACCACACGATGGCATGCCTGCTGCCAAGAGGCACCGAGTAATCCATTACTGGTAAAAGTCGTGCCGCACTAACTTTGGAAGGATCACTGATCGAGCGAGTGTTTAACTTCAAATACCTAGGAGTAACCCTAGACTCCTCTTCGCAAGACAAAGCCATGCAATCGGTCCTGATGTCCAAAGCCAACAAATTGGCAGCCCAAGCCAGGGCCATAGACAAAAAGTTTGGAAGATTCTCACTTATCCCTGTGCTAGAATACTACAAGAAAAAGGTGATGCCGACACTAACATATGGGGGAGATGCTATGATGAACTTACCACGATCCATTTGGACAAAAATTGAGGCAAAGTTCTGGCGAAAAGTCCTCAGTCTCCCAAACTCGACCCCAATAGCCTCAATTCGACGAGAGCTCAGTTTACCCTCTCTCAGAAGTTCAGTCTCACAATCGTCTCTAAGACTGTTCAGGAAATGCCGGATGGCTGAACCACCATCAATATACTTTCTCATCAACCTCGAAATAGAAAGGAATACAAGCAAAACCCTCAAAAAATGGAAAGAAGAAAACTTCAGCTTGCTAGAACAGGTCAATGCAGACGAAGAACAACTAATAAAGTACCCAAAGAGAACCTTCACCAAAATCAAAGAACTCGACTGGATAAGCACCCTGGAGACAGCAGGAAAAAACAAACTAACCTTACACCTGCCGTCAACCACGAAAAAACTCAATGAACTCCAGGAATATATAAAGAAGTTCCCATCCAGGAAAGGGAGAGACATGCTGATGAGAGCCCGTCTAAATGTCTTGCAGACAAACGAGATCCTGACAATTAGAGGCCAGTCGGAGAACAATAATTGTCGATTTTGTGAGACACAAGAAAAGGAAACAATCCGCCACTTGCTCCTAAAATGTGCCTCAAACCAACATATAAGAAGAAGATACTTAAAAGCAACCTTCTCAGATTTCATCATAGAGGACGAAGAAACATGTTGGTCTCGTTTGATTGGAGGCGACAAAACATCATGGCAAATAGCATCCTACAAAATCTTGGAAGCCATAAACTGGCCGATAAAGGCACATTTTTAGAGAGCTGTTCTCATTTTATCATCTTCTTTCCTTTTTATCTTCGCCACGCTTACAGACACAGACAGAAACCTCAAACTTTGTAAAAATCTTTTGATTAAATACAAATAAAAAAAAAAAAAAAAAAAAAAAAAAATTACGTGTCTTCTGTCACAAAACCGAAGCAGCGCTACAATGACTAAAGGGTGCCTGATACTGCTAAATACACCCGCGCCTACCGTAGGCCGAGTTTGGTTTATGGTTAAGATAGTGATGTTACATTTTCATTTGTATGCATTCTCACTGGTGGCTCTCAGCAATTTGAAAAGGACCCCTGATTGTTATAAGGACTGCCCTGCTCATTGTTTTTGCCCGAAACCTTGCCCGCCCGTGTACTAGGATGTCTGCTTGTCATTTGGATTGCTTTGCCTTTCGTTCTGCAATTGACCTCGCTCGCCCTGTATCAGACCCCTTGCCTGCTCATTTGGATTGCTCTGCCTTTTGTCTCACTGCTGACTTTTGCCTGCCCGTGTACTGGAACTTTGTGTGCCTCTGGATTACTTTTTGCCATTTCATTTGGTTTCCTTCATCAACTCCCGAGTACCAGGACTTTTTGCATCCGTCCTTTGGCACACAATCATTGCTTCCTGCTCATCTGCCCCCAAGTCAAAAAGGAAGATCATCCTGGAATCATTCTGGAGTCATCCGATGACTCCATTCTAGAGTCATCCATGGATAGTTCAGGAAGATCATCCGAAGTATTCCAACAGGCCAAAATATGTAATGAGATGATGACTCTAGAGTTATCACAGAAACTACTACAGGATGAGTTTGGATTACTTCCAGTGATGATCTTGGATTACTCCAGGATGACTCCATGACAACTTCAGGATGAGTGGGGATTACTCCTGGATGACTTTGGATGACTCTAAGATGACTCCATGACAACTTCAGGATGAGTTGGGATTACTCCAGGATGACTTCCGATTACTCTAGGATGACTCCATGACAACTTCAGGATGGGTGGGGATTACTCCTGGATGACTTTGGATGACTCTAGGATGACTCCATGACAACTTCAGGATGGGTGGGGATTACTTCAGGATGGTTGCATGAGAACTTTAGGATGGGTTTTGAATTGTGAATGATTCTTGCAGACCACCCCATGATGAGTTTAAAAGATTTCAAGATGCTTCCAAAACATTTAGGAAAAGGGGTTTTTTATTACCCAAGGATGTATTCCTTTTGAGTAAGATTGGTGGCATTACTTTAGAATGACTCGTTAGACTTATGGATAGTTTACTGGAAATAAATCTAATGAATTTTGCAGCTGTCACTGTCCATCTTTGCTAGAGCACCCAAATGTTGTTAACCAAGTTCACCGATTTAGTGCACAAAACTACAACCGCCCCCTCCCATGTCACGAACCAACCTGTAAACTCCCTAATTTCAATTCTCACCTCTAGCCAACAGGGCCTCACACCCAAAATTACAAAGCACTGCATTGAAACACACACTTCCAGTGACCTAAACAGAATCTGTTAAAGGTCTACCTGCATGACAGACTGCCGCCAGTCACTTCACCCAATATCACTGAGAGCAGCCAACATTATTATGATAGTAAAATACTGCAGCTATACATTGTTGATATTTTATTATAGTATTGCTGTGGCTATAAGATGTCTTCAATCAAACATAGGCTCAGAAAGTGTTCAAAAAATGTTTTATTTAACAAATGCAGTTTACCGGCATAGCTGTATTCTATAAGAATAAATCAGTTTGCAAAAATACAAACGAATAATCATTGATCCTGCATTTCGAAAGGCGGTGTCTTCTTTAGGCCTCTTCTGGCATTGCAGATTTTGGTGGCAAGCTTCCTGCTCATCACCTGGCCGTCCATAGTAGGCCAACTGTTAGCCTTGCAGACAGATCTCAAAAATTCTACAAAAACAAGAAAGGATATATGAATATAAATGGACATCACAAGAGGCATTGTTAAATTACTTATTGTAGAATAAATACAGGATTAACAAATGTTAAAATGTCAACCTACAAATGTGTCACTACATTTAAATGCATTTGTACACAACGGTTGAAACAGGCTTAAAAGAGATTTGAACTGAACATATCTCTGCTCTCCTTCACCGCACAGTGCATATGCCTCTGCTGGTGGGACAGTGAGTCATTCCACTTCTCTCTGCTTGGAATGTGTTTTTTTCTAACATATTTGTCTCTAACCTAAAGTACTCAACGCACCTGTGTGCCTTCCATTTTATGCAACTGGAATCACCAAGACTCCCTCCTGTCACAGTAACCCAAGTACTGGAACTCCTTCTCTCCTCCTTTGTGCATAAGGACGCTACGCTGAGGTTGCACCAACCCGGAACTAGAGTTCTCCTCGTGTCGCCCGGGGTAGAATCCTTACTAACCTTCCCTTTTTCTTATTTTATACCTGCCGTTGTCTCCTTTAAAGAAAAGCCAGTGCTTCCAGTGGCGGAGTCCGGTGCAGAGTCCAGTCTGCCTCCAGTCCTCCAGTTCCTGCTGTGAATTGAACTGCTGCACTGAGGAGCTGCACTACGTGCTCAGTCCTCTTTCTTGCTCTACTGGCCTTACTATTCAAAAACCCCACCAGGGCACGGAGCGCGGCGCGGAGCCCGGCGCAGAGTCCAGTCTTCCTCCAGTCCGCCTTCATCGCCGTAGTGCTGAGGACTCGTGAACCTGCGAACTACCATTCCTTGACTACCGGTAAGAAGTAATCATGGTAATTGACATTCGCCCACAGACGCGGCAAACAACTTTGAACGCCCGAAATCGTGGCGAGCCTTCTTTTTCAGCTGAAGCCACGATCTCAGTCGCTGGCGTTTCCACAAACATTCTCCCTTCTCTCCCCTCCCTTTCCACATCCTTTGGGCTTCCTAGCTGTCCCCCTCCTTCCTTGTTACAGTCTGTTCTTCCGCTCCTCCTTTTCCTTCCCCTCACCTGGCTCAATCTGTAGCTGCAAGTCTCCCTCTCAGTCCCTCACGCCCTCATAACAATGGCTTCGGCGGCTTCGGAACAAAGGCACCTCTTATCGCTGCAGACCCAGCCGTGGTGCCGGCGGTTCGTGCTCAAGCGGTTCAGGCAATGACAGGCGATTTGAACTCTGGGGTTTGGGAGCGCCACCGCAGACATTGTGATTGAGCCGTCTGGGAGAGTTGAATCACCTGTTGTTTTGGATGGTGCAGCCCAGTTGCCGCTCGATGTACTTGGTGACGAAGTCGATCAAATCGAACAAGTCGCGATGCCCGACTGTTTAACCCATGATTCCCACTCAAATGAGCCTTCTAACATGTGCAATAACATTTTAGGAGTTGCGACACTGCACACAGCGTCATCTGATCCTGACTCACTTACTTTGTCAATTATGGCAAATAGACTTCAGCCACTCGAGTCAACTGAGATGGTATAAATTGATACAGCTTCCTTTCTATCTCCATTTGACGTAACGGACACAGAACTCCTGGCACTAAAATTACCAAATGGGTCTGGAAATCAGACACATTTTTCCTTTGTTTCGCCCCTGAACAGTGTAAAACCATACGACTCTCCAGTCAGCAGAGTTGTTGTTGAGAATACGACACCCGAAATTGAGTCGGACCTGCAAAGAAGCAATGCTTTACGTCCATTGGAATCACTAGCAACCCAGCCCTGCCTACCCTCCCTTCCCACATTTATTCATAAAAACTGTTTGGATGTGGATTTGGCAGGGCGTGAAGCGAGGCTGACAGAGCGGCTGAAAGCTGACTATCAAGCTGTAAAAAACAAATTAATTCATAGCTTCTCCATGGCTCCACAAAATGTATCTATCACAACAGAAATAGCACCGACCAACAGAGAGAAAGGAGTGAAGTTCGCTCACAATTCAAATAACAAGCTTAAATCTTGGACAAGTACACCACACCAAAAAGATACACAGAACCTTCAAAACATGGGCTTCACCTTGAAAAGAAGCTCACACTTGAGCTCATCAAAGGAGCCCACCGAAAATCTGCGATTTCATTGCAGCACTAAAGCAGCCCATCAATCTTCAGGAAATGATCGGTCCTCTGGAAAACAGGATGAACCGTCTACTCCAGAGCCCGAGTCAACTACCCACAACAAAGAAAATCTCTCGGTAGCAGCTGGGATCCAGATTCATAACAATGTTCTGGCGGCTTCATCATTAGCTTTGATTCCATTTATCAAACTCTTTGAAACATTAAACGAGACTGTAAAAGATCAAAATGCTCTGTTACACAATCTCATAAATAAAGTCGCGTCATTGGAAGAAAACAACACTCACCTAATGTCTAGAGTCGAACGTGAAGCAGAGATCTCCTTTCAATGGCAAAACCGGCTAGGGGATCTCGCAATGAAGGACCACACAGCAAAAATGATCAAATGGAGGCAATTCCAGAAATAATTAAGTGGTGTCGGCATTCTCTACCACAAAATAAGGCGAACATGGAAAGTAAACTCACTAAGAGACTTCCACATCGCCCAGAGAGATGAAACGATAACACAAGGAAACAATGTGGACCAAATAACATCCCTAGTCTTTGCATCGCCTCCGATAAGATCTCTGATACACCTCAATCCGATGAAGCGAATATTGCAATCACTGTATCTTCTGACCCACAATTGATATCTACATCAGAAGTTCAGGTTGAACATTCTCACCCGAAGAGAGCACAACTGGGCTTGGGTGCCCTACCAGGAAATACCATCTCACCTGTGGTCGTTGTAGGAAAAGACCAAACCATAAATAAAGCTATTGCACCGCTTTCCAAAGTACCTGTCAGTACTTTTGACATCTTTACCGGAACTGCAAAACTGTTTGTCCCCTCGGTTCCATCCAAACCGGGTGAAAAATCTACAAAAGCACTGGTCAACAAACAAAGAGTGAACAAGCGGCAAATGAAAACAAGCAATGCTCGAATCAAAACAAAGCAGTTTGTGAGGAACCTCTCTACGCCACAAAAGTTGGGCCCGTTCTCACGTAATGTTTCCAATGCTCATCAGGATGAGCCTGAATGTGTGCCTTCCAGAAATCCGGTGTCAAAATAGACTACAAAGACAAATGTGGTAAGATCAATGAATCCAAACAAAAGACGAAGAATTGAATCTGGTTCAAAGACAACTGACTTAAGTGTTACCGATCTATGTGATCTCTCTACATATTCAGCTGAATTTGATGAATCCATTCAGCCACCACAGGCAGACGGAAGTACTTGCCCTGTTATAAACATCTCCCAAGGTCCGAGAAAAACTCACCAAACAATAAAATCTAAAGACGGTGATACAAACAGGTCCGTTATGAGTGCAAATCCTAACATCTCAAGTGAGTTTTCACAACGTCACAATCAGAAATGCGATGAAGCTGGTTCACAACAAAAAAGACTGATTTCTACAAAACTAAATCCTAAGGTGACGGCGGCGCAATGGCAAAAACAAAAGCAAATGAACTTAAAAGAAATTGCGCCTGCGAAACAGCCACAGGAACAAAAGCTTTGGAGAATTAGACTTGAGAATATTTTCTCAGATGCAAATGAGGTCAATTTAAATCGCAGAAACGTGATGCGATTGCTACATAATTTCCCATCTTTAAGAACGATCACTTCCAATGATATAACCATTGTGGAATACATCACTGAGGACTCCCTAGGTATGGTTTACCTACACATCACCTCCCAGGCAGTTGAAAATGCCTTGGTTGCAGCAAAAGACAAACTGCTGTCATATGGCTTTGATATGACAGTAGAAGCCAAGCAAACACGAGAAGTGGAAAAGATGTGCCATATGTCTGTGAGCAATCCCATGAACAACGATGAGAAACTCTAAGGAAACAATTTAACATCAAAGAAAGAACAGCCGGCAACCAAAAAGCCCCCCTTAAATCAGCTTCACAGAATTACTCTATTAGAACCTAGCTATTGCAAACAAGGAAGGAGGATGTGAATGTGCTTCTCTCATGGAACACCAGAGGTTTCCGGCATCTGTTCCAGAACTTTGAAATCCCCCTGGAAAAAACGTTTGCAGTTTGTCTCCAGGAAACATGGTTGCGGGATGTGCCCCACAGAGATGGATACTCTATTGTGTTAAATCCGGCTGGAAAAAAACAATTTGGTCGACCATTCTCTGGGCTGCTGACAATGATAAATAATTCATCTGGATGGGAGATCTTACACTCGCTTTCTCCAAATATGTTCGTGCAGGGAACAACCCTCCAAAATAGACTTGGACCTAGCGCAACTCCCAAGCATTTATTGCTTTTTAACATTTACTGGAATACAGCGATGATCTCCTCACGTCTCTTCATACAATCAATAACAAAATTGATTGATGATAACATGGAACTGCTGCCCGATTTACAAGTGATAGTTTGCGGCGACCTGAATTTTTCGTGGTTTGATGATAAATTGAAAATGACAAAATTTAAGCATCAAGCTATCACTTCCTGTAGAGGTTATCAATTTCATTCAGCAATGAGTGCTAGGAACTGCTACATGCTTAATGGCCAAACTAAAGGAGACTGTCCTCCGAACTATACATGACAGCGTGATGGCACAGAAAAAATCCTAGACTATTTTTGGGCATCTAACACCATGTCTAATAATATTATACAGATGAAGATCCTGAAATCAACACTTAGCGACCATAATCCGTTTGAATTAACTCTAAAAGCGTCCTCGCTAAGAAACGAAGAGCTTTTCAGTCAGCCAGTTGAGGTCAATCAAAGAGGTAATCGGTTAAAAATAAATAATAACCAACTTAGGAGAGTAAATGAAAGGATGTCCTCAGAAGATGTAGGTCCATGGGATAAACTAAACTATACTGCTCTGTTGGTAGACTTTCAAACAAAGTTCAATCATCCAAACAGTTGTTCATATACAAAAAAATATGAATTTAGTCCAATGGTGTCTCTAAAAAAAAAACAAATGCAACGTGATCTGAGAAAATTAAAAAAGGTACAGATCCAAACATACTGTCGCAAATGAAACATCTTAAAATGAAATGCTGCAACTGGCTGAAATGCTTTACACTGATGAGAGACCAAGAGCGAGGAGAACGAATCCTGAAGCTTATCATTTGTCATCAGACAAAGGAGCTTTGGAACATCATAAATAATAAAGCAATACACCAGCAAGCCAAGATCCAACACAGTGTTTCTAAGGCCAGTTGGGAACAATAGTTCGCTAAGCTCTTTGGAAGCAATGTAATCTGGACGAGCAACGAAACGCTCGAAGCGGTCCAGTCTTGGAATGTAATCGAATCAAGAGTAGACATATCAACAGTAATCAAACAGCTAAAAAACTCTCGAGCGGCTGGACCCGATGGTCTCACCAGCGTCACATTAAAAGCAAACAACGAGCAATGGACAACCTTCATTTATCATCTATTTAAAGCGATAGCCACCACAAAGTCGATCCCTAAATCTTGGAACTTGGCCATCATAGTTCCCATTTTCAAAAAAGGTAGCCGAGATGACCCAGCAAATTATCGACCTATTTCCCTTTTAGACATTGTGGGCAAGATATTCGAGTCCTTTCTACAGCAGAAATTGTCCAAGTGGGCCACCAGCTCAGGTCACTTTGATATCCGAGAGACAGGCTTCACTAAGGGTGTGGGGACAGAAGTAAATTTGACGATATTGAACCTGCTGAAACTAAATGCTTTACAACAAGGCAAAAACCTGTTCATAGCATTTATTGATATGAAACAAGCTTTTGATTCACTTGATAGATCAAAATTGTGGAGAAAATTGAAGACATGGTCGTGTCCACTCGAATTATTAATAATGGCTCTCCATAAAGAAACTTCAGTTAGAGTGCGAATCAACGAAGCTGGTGAGCTCACTGAGGAAATAAGCACTAAAAAGGGAGTCAAACAAGGATGCCCTCTGGCAGCCCTGTTATTCAAGCTTTTCATATCAGACGTATCTGAAGCGTTCTCTCAGCAACAGCAACAGCATCAGTTGGACAATATACGCAGATGATATTGTCCTAATCGACTCAACACCAATCGGCCTTCAGAGACTCTTATTGGCCCTCGAAAAGTACTTAAATGAAAATTTGTTGCAAATTAATGAGGGAAAAACAAAGATCATGTCGATTGGATATACTTCTAAAAGATGAATCAAGAACTTCAGATGGAAACTTGATGCAATACAGATACAACATGTACCAACTGTTCGATATTTAGGCATATTATTCAATACCTCAATTAAAGAACATGATTGGATGCTCGATCTCAAACAACGTATGCTGACTTTTTTGCTACAAGGGGCGAAGATTCATGCTGAATATGGGAAATTTACCTTAAAACCTGTACTAACTTTCTATACACAAAAGGTTATCCCCTCAATTACGTTTTGGAGCTGAGGCTGGCTGGAATCTAGATCATCATCTGTGGTCAACCCTCGAAGGTTTATTTTGGAGACGTATACTTAAGCTTCCAAAGGGCGTCTCTATGATTTCTATAAGGTATGAGCTTGGAATCGAATCGATGTACAACATAGTTGTCTGGAAATCGTTGGCTATGCTATGAAAGATGTCGATAATGGATCAGGCTCCAGCCTATCAAATCTTTTCAACTGTGACCCAACAGCAGCACTGTGATATCATGATAAATTGGTCCAGTGGATTAAAAATGATCCTTGACTCCGCAGATATAAAGTGGGAAACACTCATAGCAAGGCCTCAAATCGCCAAACAGAAACTAAGAAAGTGGAACTGGATCCAGAACTCTGAACAAAGAAATCTCCTGCCTTCGTCGATTGATTTGGGGCCTCTAACAAACTGTTTAGACTGCCTACCCAGATATCTCCTAAAATTTCCCTCTAGGAAACACTGAAATCAATTCATGAAATTGCGACTGAACGCATATACAACTAAGGAAATCCAATTGAGACGTAGAGTCAATAACATCGAGAATAATCTTTGTAGGTTTTGTGGCAAATCAGTTGAATCAGTTAAACACCTGATCACTGAATGTCCTAATATAACGCAATCTAAATCTCAATACCTTAATTCGTTTGCACCAGTAGACAAAGACATGGACAAATGGTGGTACTGGATTCTATCTGGAACAAATGTTTTGCTCTCATGTGCAGTATGTGAGTTTTTGGAAAACATTTTGAAAGAGGATTTGTCCTAACTTGAATTCCTTCGTCAATACCTATTTATATTAATGGAAAGAATGTTTCTGTTTTTGTGAGTGCTTCTTTTTTGGATATTTATGTGAAAGTTAGATCTGCCTTTATTGTAATTGAAGTTTATTTATAAACTAAGTGGTACAATTCAAATAAAAAAAAAAATAGGTGCAACACCAAGGTGGGGTCATGAAACTGGGGGACACAACTCATTAAAGCAAAGCTGAGGGTGGTGCTAAAATGTGCCCTACTCAGGAATGAAAGGCTTACTTCTAATAACATTTCAAAAACACATGTTATCCATGATACAAACTTGAACACAGTAGTAGTTCCTAAATTGGTCTTTATTTACATGTAATACTTTCAGTTCTGGTCGTTAGAACAGCATGTATTCGCTAGTCGTCTCAGTGTGTTAGAAAGCTAGCACATGTTGGATGCTAGGTCCCTCAACAAAATATGCCAATGCTACTCCACTTTCCATTTATATATGCGCCCAAAGGAAATTCTGACTCCCATCTTCCTACGGGTATATGCTAGCATTGCCATAGTAAAACAATTTCATGTTGCTAAGACTGTTAGATGCACATAGAGGGGAGATGGATAGAGAGTGAGTGACAAACTGGAAAGCACATGTTGCATGTGCTACAACCGTGGGACCTTCAGGGCCTCCTGAATGTGTGAGGTCTTATCTAATGTTTGTAAAACCCAGTCCCTTAACCTTCTGTGTGCATACCATGGGAAATGTTTTCATGTATTTGATATCTACAACAAAGGTATATTCTATAAATAAAAGTATGTATAGCTGCCTAAAGGGCCCCACTTTCAGACAGTTCAGGTTTTGCATATTACATGCTATTATTTCTAGCAAGGGATTGTTACTTAAACATAGGAGAATCTTCGACATTTTTGATCATTGAGAAACCATGGTTATCTATGATTCCTCTGTGGCTACTCTCAATATTTGGTCGGATCTGAAGTATGTTTTTTGTGGAAAGACCCAAATGAAAAATAAAACTCATGCATTTAATAGTAATGTGGGAATTGTCTTTAAAAACACATGTGAACACACTTTTTACCCACAACATAATTTAAAAGCTATATTAGGAATAGAAACGAGAGGAGAATGAAACACGGGTAAAGAGGAGATGAAGAAAGTATGTTTTACAAGGTTATACTACTATTCTTAATTTTAATTCAGATGCATATTTCTGATGGGTTGAGCACATGAATGTTCGTAAATTGAGCTTTCATACAATGATCATGGATGGTAGTCTTTATCCCCTCGTCCATTGAACCATGCCCCAGTCATTACTTTGTGAGACGTGCTGATCCTCCTTAGTAATGGAGGAACCTTTTGGTGCAAGGGGACTGGGGATCCTGATGTGGCACTTCGATCATAAATGATGCCATTATAAATTATATCAGGTTAGTGACAGCTGTAGATCTTTTCATTGGAGGAGCATTTCCTGAATGTAAGTGAGCGACCAAGACTAACAAGGGAGCCCGAACCAATGTCAGAGTGTTAGGGGGATTCACCTCACCCATAACCCCCGACCCAATGTTTTTTTATTGTACATAATGGTTTGAAATGGTGCATTTTGCAGCAACACTTTTGTTAAAAACTGGGTAAAAAGACATAATTTACAATTGGTTCTGGGAAATAAAATTGAATAAATGAAGGCCAGGTTGCAAACAGTAAACAGAATCGTTGTATGGAATTTCCTGATGCCTGTGCTCACAATATATGCCAGCATTGTCGCTATGATCCAAGTGTTTTTGTACATATATCTGTCATAGCTGCCACCATTGCCGTGTAAAACACCTACCAAGTTGCCTCTGACCAAATTTATCAATATTGCCACCGTAAAACACTTTCTGATGCTAACAGAGTCTATAATAAATCCCAGCACTGCCACTGTAAAGCACATGTTCATGATGCCTGGTCCCTTGTGAGCATGTTGCCAGGTCGGGGAGGAAACACAAGGCTGTGGGCGACGGCCTTGGAAGCAAGCATGAAGGCCTTGCTGAAGAAAGCCCCCCAAGTACACGACCAGTGAGCGATCTGAAGGCCGGCTTGTGTTAGAAGTAAGCGTGGGAGCAGCGTTGATGAAAGGTTGCGATAGAACAGCAGAATGCTTAATGAAACAGATTATGGTGAGACGAGAAAAGATATAGATTAACATATGGGTTTTCGAGGAATCATTTGCCCTTCTAAAGACAATGTAATTCTGCATAAAAGTAACATTCCGTGCAAAAGGGAACGCAAGATATGGGAAGCAATTGAGAACCGTCATTAAACAAAGCAAATACTGGAAATGTATCCGCAACCTAAGAAGCTGAAGTTTTGTGGAAGATTGAAAGAAAGCAGTTGATAAAGATTGTGAAAGGGCCAAGTGGCCAAAGTAAGAAAACATGATGAGAGCATGACACACCTTTTGAAATTGAGAAAACTGTTCTAATGCGATGTCAGAGTGGTCATGCAAAGGTCTAAGTCAAATCCTTTCAGTTTCGAAAGTCTTCGATTGTGATTGCCCAAGGAACAAGAAGTTGAAACAAGAGACTTAAGATTTGGGGAAGGGAGCCCCAGGGTGAAAGGAAAAGGCAGAGTTGAGCCTGGCTGAGGGAAGCCTGTAATAAACATTTGGTCAACGGAAAGTGCATATTGAAATATTGTGAAATGGTGAACATTGTGCTGTGGTGAACGAAAAGGGAACAGTGAAACAGGTTTGAGTACGACAGAGGAAGACCTGTGTAACACGGTGGTACGATGGTTGATTCAGAACTGGAACATTATGCTGTGGTGAAAGAGAAGGGAACATTGAAACAGGTTTGAGTCCGGCAGAGGAAGGCCTTTCTAGGACGATAGTCCTATGGTTGTTTCAGAACTGAACTGTACATGGAAAACGAGATCAAGAGAGCTTAAATGAGCTGTTGAACTGTGCAGGTGTCTCAGTAAGCCAGAGTATGCTGAACCTGATGAAACTGTGCCTGTCACCTATCCATCTGAACTCTCTAAACCCTGTGCTATTAACACTGGGGAAGGGAACAGCTATACAAGCCATTCTGACACTTCTTTTGATAGCACTTATTTATTTTTTTCCTTTGTACACATTTGTTGTTAGAGAAAGAGGGCTAGGTTAGGTTTCTTTAGTATAGGCCTTTATAAGTTGACTTAGATTGATGAGGACTGTTTAACTTTTGTTTCATGGTCGAGACTACTCCCATGTTAGAGTTAGGATTAGCTAGGAATTACTCCAACCGTGCTGATTTTCTAAATACAGGTTTTTCAAACGTGCATCTGTTGTGTATATCTGCTGTTGATACCATGCCCTCTTTACACTAGGTAGGCGGGAGGGGGCGCACCGGACACATGGAAGGCGCTTGGATGGAAGAACCCCGTGCTCCGCTACTGCTCCTCTGAAAAGACCTATACTTCTCCTTAATGAAGAAAAATACACCTGTCTTATCGAGAAAATGCCTCAGGACTTGCTGTTGTTAGTTCATGTTGCATGTGGAGCTGCATTGTACCTTAATCCCTCTTATGTCTGAACGGTGGTACTGCTGAAGTGTATTTCTGGTGTCAGTGGCCCATCAGAAAGGCGGGTTCTGTTATCTGCAAATTGTGGGCCCTGACTGTGTGTGCACTGGCATAGCATACCTTTAAAAATAATGATTTATACTAACATTGCATAATATAGCATAACAAAGCATAAAAGCTGGCGTAAATCTGATTTGCATAGATTTAAACAAATAAATGCAACCAATTTGTTGTCCCAAGGTCAAAATAATTATTTGCAGTTGTTATTGGGTGTCTGCTGAGCAACGTATGGCACAATAACTACATATACATCATTTTGCCTTTCACCCTAACCAACAACACGTCGACACATCCTGAAACAACACAGGTTAACACAATTAAATGTACACCAACCCCAGATACAATAACAGACTACATTTCTGTAACCAGGACATTAGCCTACCACTTAACCTAAAAGTGTTTGTGAGAGACTGTGTGTCCTTCATAGAATTGACTGATTGTTTACACGAATTATGGTGTATTCCACTAGGGACATATCACATTTGTACCATTGGATTCAAAACCTTGAATTGTCATTTGAAATCTCAGTTTTGTTATTTTTGTCTTTTTATATGTGATGTATGTGTTCTCAAAGGTAGTTAGAGAGGGGCTTTGAATACACTTGTGTTTATATGTGTAAATTCAATAATGCATTTGTTGGATTACATATTTACTATTTTTCTGAATTGTTATACACCTTCTGTAGGGAAGCTTTGTTTATTTATACCTAGTAGCTACCATGCCATAATCAGGCAAGAGTTATTTACATTTTAACATGCCACCAGGCTAAGATAGACAATTATGTTTTAAATCAGAGGTGCAGACACTTAAAAAAACACCTTTGCCTGTTGAAACATTGTGTTCCAGCTGCTGTCAGGCATGTATATGTAACCTTTGAGCCTGCCCTGCTTCCAATGCAAGGCTGGCATTGGAGATGTCAAGTGACTAAAGACCAAGAGTGTTACCTGGGGGCAAAGCCAATGACCAGAAGGGGGTCCGCATCAGAGGACGTAAGTGATCTAGTACCAAAGGGGAGAATCCAGACCAAGGCAAATAGCCTGTAACAACCTGGGGACAGAGGCTGGCAGGGGCTAGACAAGAGTGCTAGGGAGGTTGCTGAAGAGAGTCAAGGCGCTATATCCCTTTAAGTTTATTTAGAGTCTGGAGCATATAACCCCTTCATTAACATTACCAAAGGGACATGGTGGGGTTCAGACTAGCGTGGCAGTGAGCAAGCTATTAGGGACACCGTAATACCCTAGAGTTCGTTTTCTGTTAGAGGGGCAGATATTTCTACCCAATACCCACTGTAACAGGGACGGAGATCTGTTCGTATCAGGTTGGGGTAAGGACCTCAGCCTGGAGTGGGAGGAGTAACAGTGTTTACGACAGAGCCAGTCCTACGCCAGAGGTAAGCTTTGAGAGTTGGGAGGACTACAGTCCCTATCCCTTCCCCCTGTTCCTGTTTGTTTGACAGAAGTACCAATACATATATGTTTGAGTAGTACACAAGGGGGAGGTTTTTGATAAAATGTAATACAAATTGTGCATTTTAAGGAATATGTATTCAGTAACACTGGTCAAAACTACTAGTCGCATGGTGAAGTAACTTATCAAACTGGCCCAAATGGGCCAGAAAAGTGGCCCACTTTGACCAAACAAACTGGCCCTCACTAGCATTTTTGCTTTGGGCATTGCCCCATAGGCCAGTCAGAGCCTGTACATATCATCTCATGCCAGCACCGGACCCTTCTGGTCAGTGTCTTTCTCTTTGCCTTGTAGGATGTCCAGTGTTAGCATCCTTAATGGGACAGCCAATGAGTCACCAGAGAAAGACAGGGCAGAGCAAGCAAGAGGCAGAGTGAACCGCACCAGAGCGGGACGTAGCAAGTCGCTATGTGACCCGCCTCCGCTGGAAGATGTGGGATACATTTACCCACTCAGTAGTACTTCCCCACATCACCAAGCTGCACTTCAACAGTTAACAGCAGAATGGCTGTGCTGACTCCTTTAAGCACCATTGCCCTGCATCAAAACTGCATTTGCAGCTCCAAAATGATGGCTGCACTGTCTTGCCAAGCACCTATTGGGCAGGATGGAACAAGGGGGCACACTGAGAAAGCCTGACAGTGTGTTTTTTACATGCACCAAGAAGAAAATTGAGAAGCAGCACTGCTTTGCTGCTTGATCCACATTCCCCTTGAAAAAGGAAATATTTGGCCTTTATAATGATAGCGCCCTGTTGCTTTTCCTCATCTGTTCAACCTTACACGGTTCGGATCCCGGGAGATCTAGCTGTGTCCATCCACATTCAGATTGTGCCAGCAAAAGAGAGCACTGTCACAGAGTGGCAAGCTGTGGCAGGCATGCTCTGGGAAGTCACCAGAAACTTGACTTTCAGCCGTACGGAAAAGCGATTGACCTTTGGCTACAAAGTGTCAAAAATAAACCCTGCAACAAGAAACCCTAGCTCTCTGTGCATATGTCAATTTCAAGGAACCTTTGCCTTGTACAGACTGTTCTGTAAGAGAGAAACTGTCTAGGGCTACAAACAATGTTTGAAGTCCAGATGGGAGAGAAAACCGAATTTGAAAGGGAAATCCCAGCAGCATTCACCACGTGTCAAAATGTGTTTTTGCAAAACAAGAAAATCTTCTGTTTTAAAAGTTCAATGTTGAATAAAGCCCTTTCCTTGCCTAGGAATGTCAGGGGGTGTTGTGTGAAAACATACAGGGGATGTTTTATTTCAACAGACATGATTCTGATGCAGAAAAATAAAATAACTAAGGTATTGACTGCATTGTGGAACTAGCCAAACAGGTTTTCTGCTTGGGGGGGGTTGCTAGCAACAGGAGAGGCTTCCCCCCCCCAAAAGAAGCCACAATAGATTCAGGGACACTTACGTGCTAATTGTGCCCTTGGAAACTCTGAATAGGCCAAGAGAAAGAAATATCACACACTCGTCAGACTTGTGTCTGTGCTCCAGCTTGAGACAATAGATTCTGGGACACCTACATGTGACTTCTGGAAGTGACAACAATCATCCACTCAAACCAAGGAGTTTCAAAGAAAATCTCCATGACAGCCCTTGGCTAAGCTGATATTTGCTGGTAGCCTAAAAGAAATGGTCCCAGTTGAAGGACAAAGGCCAGCCCAATTTGGCTCAAAATACTATTTGATGAATACATTTTTAAGACTGTTAATTCTGTAACCGGACAGCGCAGTAATGTAAAAGTTGTACAGTTTAAATGTGATTTTTGTGGCTTCTAAACAAGATATTGTGGCCATCCATAGCATGTATGGGACGAAACCCCCGAGAAAATATGAATCATGGTAAAAGTACACATGGTGGAACGTTAAAAATTAATAGAAATATGCACTACGAAAATATGCACACACACCTATAATTGTGGGATTTTTGGTGGAGCGGTTCTCACTAAAATCGCGAAAAACTATTAGTAGGGTGAAACAATGGCATACAAACCTGGGAGTGGGAACACCATGCTCTGTATGAAATATGTCATTTGCCTAGTTTTTTTTGTGAACGTGGCCCAAATGTACAAATGTGTCCTTTATGTTAAGACTGATTTTGGCAAAAGGGACTGTGGGAAGGCTTTGCACCTCATAAAAACACAACCCCATAAACTGAGTCCCCTCCTAGAGGAGGCAATCAACATTGGCTGACCTATGCGGTTCTTGGGGGTAGGTCTAGCTCAGTTCTGCCCATCAATAAACCCGGTGATGTCACCCGCTTTTATAGAAAGGGTGGGAGCTCACAGGGACAGGACACTCTCTCCTGAATTTCCAGCGCCTGCGTATGCAGACATTCCAGATCCACCTTTGCAAGATTCCAGACTATACTGCGAGGTCAAAGCATAGCTGACCCTATCCCAGCAAGGCCATTGATCCAGAAACCCCACTAAAAATCCCAACAACACAGGGGAAAAGCTGTGTTACCTTTTGGGGAGCATCCTGTGACCAGACCGGCTTTTTGCACATTACCTGCATGCCCGCTGCACCCTTGCCATCCAGTGACTATACTTGCCCAGCTGTTTGCTGTGAGGGGCGCCCGCCGTGTTGTGACCAGAGTTTTTGAGTCCAAAAACCGGTTGGCTGTCCCAGATCCCAAACTCAAGTGTGGATTGTTAGTATTTCCCCATCCCAAAACAACACGTAGCCTACCCCATCTTGACCCTTTGTCTTTGTCTTTTTTTCTAAGTAATCCTATTCATACCCTGGTAACTTTTCTAAGACTGTTCTAATTCCCTGTGCATCTTGTTCTTGATTTCCTGGTGTTAGGCCATCCTTTCATTCACCCCATCATGTAAATCCTTAGCAATATTTTGATTAAATTAATTAATTTTCCCCAAAAGAAAAGGGGTGCACTGCGTAAAGGGTTACAACTGCAGCGTAACTTTTACATTCCCGGGTGGCGTTCCTCTGTTCTAGCCATTAAATCTAGTGTAAGTAAAACTTGTCCTTTTTCTTTCCAAACCGATTTTCTCATCTTAACTGCTTTTATTTTACCAAAACTGAATTTCTTTCACCTCGAAAATCTCATCCAATTATTCAGCTATACTCACTCTTTCACTTCTATATTGTCCCTGTGATGTGCATCCATCACCCAGCCGAAAACCCGCATTCTGATTCTGTGTATTTAACCCGTTTAAAAAAAAACGTTTTGACATTTAAAACTGCAAAAAAAGTGTAAATTGCAACTTTTCAACGTGTGAATTTGGCTGCACTGTGTTTTCCTTTCAAGTTGCTTTTTCACCTGTATGCCCTTTGCTGGTACCTAGCCTTGTAGTTGCTAGTGATATTACATCCCTGATACTGTGATAAAACATATGTATCTCATTATTTAACCACACATATAATGAATTATTTGTCAAATTCCGAGTGTCATTTTATGCAATTGCAAGGGGTTTTAAAATCTGTTTTGCCTCTTATTTTGTGAGGGATTTTGATTCTGTTTGCTGCTTCATATCCCTGACTCCCTGTCATGCCTGCGCCACGGGCGCATCCATTTACGCTCAATATGGACTATTTGTTTATCATTTATTTACAACAGACTCTTGGATCCATCTATATTTACTTTGGGAACTTTATTTCCCATTTGCGAGACTTTGGTGCTTTATTATTTTTTCCAACAAACTACGTATACCACAATGCACCTGGCTACAAGCATCGATTCCTGGTTGTTCCTATTGGTTATCAAAGGAACTACACCCCCCAGAAGCCCTAGGGACTTGCCCTGCTTCCACCAGCCCAGGAACAGAAAGAGAGGTGGCCGATTGCCTGCAGGTGTGCTTAGCCAGGTGCAACCAATTAGCCTGCCTCTGTGCTGGGCTAGGCAGTATAAAGGCTGCTGCCTGCAGTGGCTCAGCCTCTTGCATCTGAGAGTCCTTCCTCCACCTTTTGCGTCTTCCTACGGATCTTGTATGCTGTTTACCTTCACTCCTGCTGGGACCCTGCCTTGTTGCTTGCTCCATCCTGCTGCCTCCAGCCATAGCCTTCCAGGCTCCCTGCCTCACAGCCCTGCTCCTCTGGGCTCTCCACATTGCAGCCGATCACGCTCTGCTGCCTTCCAGCCTCCGCCCTTGCCCTGCCGGGCTCTCCACATTGCAGCCGATCACGCTCTGCTGCCTTCCAGCCTCCGCCCTTGCCCTGCCGGGCTCTCCACATTGCAGCCGATCACGCTCTGCTGCCTTCCAGCCTCCGCCCTTGCCCTGCCGGGCTCTCCACATTGCAGCCGATCACGCTCTGCTGCCTTCCAGCCTCCGCCCTTGCCCTGCGGGCTCTCTACATTGCAGCTGATCACGCTCTGCTGCTTTCCAGCCTCAGCCCTTGTCCTCTGGGCTCTCTGCTCTGCAGCCTGCCTCACTCCGTCTGCCTTCAGCCCTTGCCTTCTGGGCTCCCTGCTCTGCAGCCTGCCTCACTCCGGCTGCCTTAGCCCTTGTCCTCTGGGCTCCCTGCTCTGCAGCCTACCTCACTCTGGCTACCTACAGCCCTTGTCCTCTGGGCCTTCCTACTTTGCAGCTTATCACGCTCCGCTGCCTACTACCTACCTTTTCCGCTGGGTTCTCGGCCTAGCAGCCCTCTACAGTCCTCTGCTACCTTCTACGTTCAGCGGCCCTCTCCCTCAGGGTTCACTCCTTACTGCCCGGCCCTTATGGGATCCTTGCCGTGCAGTCTGCTTTACTCTGCTGCCCATAGCCCTTTTCCTCTGGGCTTTCTACCTTACAGTCCTACTCCTGTGGGCTTACTCATTGCTTTCCCGCTCCTCTGAGCTCTCAACCTTGTTCCTTACTGTCCTCTGCTATCCTATCCTGTTACACGACTTTCCCTTCATTTCCTTCTGCTAGTTTGCTATCACCTCCTTTCCTGGATTTGTCTGTAGTATCTTCTCTTGTACTGTTTGTAGACCCTTTTGTACAGAGCTTGTCTGTTGGTTCCCATCAGTCAACCTCTGCCCCTTCCCTTGTCTCGTTTCTACATTACAGACACCCATAGCTGCTGTTCGAAGTCATGAGCAAACAGCGTGGGCCTCTGTTATAGCAAACTGTGCAGAAGGCTAGAGTATTTCCAAGGTTCGTGGAATACTCTTTTCCTATATCTGCATACACCCCAAGAGGGTATTCATTCTGTATCTTTTC
This sequence comes from Ambystoma mexicanum, assembly GCF_040938575.1. Classification (NCBI taxonomy): domain Eukaryota; kingdom Metazoa; phylum Chordata; class Amphibia; order Caudata; family Ambystomatidae; genus Ambystoma; species Ambystoma mexicanum. The sequence continues at coordinate 1,246,443,908 of NC_090934.1, forward strand.
CCTTGCTACTCTTGCCTACTCTTCGTTCTCTTTCCTTTCCGCTGTGTGTGTTCTTATCTGTCCACTTTATTTGGCACAACCACCCAAACCCTTTCTGGGTGTCCTGTGCCACTCTTAATAGAGTGCCATCCCTGACACTCCCTGCTGCTTCTTCCTATCAGAATACGATTGATTGAGATTTGAGGGAACACTGCAGGGGGAAATCTTAACTCGGTTGCTATCTAGCCTAATTGAAAAAGTGCTCCTATTCATGTGTGCTTTGGATATGTTCTTGTAGTAGGTTACCCAAGTGTATTTCAGTAGTTTTCATTGTAATTATCACCCCATTGGTGATTGCTGCCCAATTTAAAACTTGTGATTTTCTTTGAATTTAAAATAAATGAATATTGTATTCCCACCAACCGGCTTGGTTCATGGTCCATTGGGACCCGGGGTATTTGTAAAAGGGGCTGTGAGACGGGTTGGGTACAAGCTCAATCTGAATTCGTTGAAAATAAAGAAAAAGTATTCTAATTGAGCGCTACATCCTAGGCTAAGGGCAAGAGTCCTGATCCGGTGTGTGACGCCCGATTGGAATCGTTTACAAAGATCAGATTAAGTCATTGAGCAGAACGCTCCAACCACCTCCGCCTGCTCTGAGACAGTTGAGCCACACCAGCGCAATGCCAGTGCAAGGGAGGCACAAATAGCCCTTCAGACTCGCACAATAAATATCATTATGTTCATCTGTAGAGGGTTTGGGGGGGACCACGGAGTGACACCCTTTCCAACCGGCATCCTTGAATAGCCAAGAAGTCCTCACACAAACTGAAACATTGACTGTTGCCAGCTGCCATTGCAGGAGACCAGCGATCCTGTTTGTGAAAACATGGGTGGGGGTTTTAAGATCCGTTTTGAATGTTTTCGTGATTGTAATACCTCACTGGAGAAAGGACAGAGTGCGATTGGCTGGGGAACGAGCTGAGGCGGAGGGCCAATGGAAGGATAAGGGCAAGGATAAAAGAAAGGACAGGACGTAGGAAGGTGTGGGTGTTCGCCTGGTTGAGGATCATGGAGGAGGAGGAGGAGTGTGAGACCAGGTGGTGGAAGGATGGAGAAGAGGAGCGTGGAGGAGAATTGCTGAAAGAGTGTGCAAGATGACATATATGTTTGTGAGTGTTACTTGGGGTAGAATAAGCTTGCAGGATAACTGAGTGACATTAATAGAATGAGAGTAGGGAGTGAATGAAAAAGGTGACTTGGGGAGTGCAAGAGGGGTGACTTGGGGAGAAGGAGTGTGTGTGGAGTTATAATAGAGTGGAGAGGGGAGAGTAGTAGTAGAGTGGAGAGGTGGAGTAGTAGGAGAGGGGCGAGTAGTAGAGTGGAGAGGGCAGTGTAGTAGGGTGGCGAGGGGAGAGTAGTAGTGTAGCGAAGGGAGAGTAGAGAAGACTGGAGATTGGGAGGGGAGAGAGTAGTGAGGAGTACGTTTGGAGGGTGGAGGTAGGTAGAATAGAGAGGAACATTGGAGGGACAGCGGAGGAGGAGTCAAGGAGAGCGAGGGGAGGGTGAGGAACAGCAGAGTGTGGAAGAGTCAGAGCAAGTGAAGCCTCAGTGTCTGAAAGGCACAAAACCCTTAGAGATAGAGAGGTACGGCCCTAAGACGCCCTCGTGATTACTAAAGAAATGAAAACGCTTGAACTGTCTTCGAGGGTTAGCGTGTTCTTGAGGCCATCTGTGACACTATCCACGTTGTCACGGGCAGAACAACTAAGCCCAGGGGACCCCATCAAGCAGGAGTGGGAACTAAGCAGCTACCCAGCCCAGATCCATGAAGACACAAGGAATCCAACGATAATTTGAGGCCATCCACCATCTCCGAAGGACACATGGCAGTGGCTCAAATGAGCTGCGATCAGGGGCTTGGAAGACAATCCACTCCATGACAAAAGAAGTGCTCTGGGACACAGCTGACTAGAACAGAGCCTGGAATTTTCGCACTCCGGACCATTGGTTCATCTTGAGGAAGGAATATGATGTATTCTTGAACCCATCCTGATACTTTGTTTTGATCTCCCTTTTTCTGTGGGATAAAGGAACTCCTATCTCCCATAGGAGTTGTCCTAAACCAAGCCTTGTGATTCCTACCTTACAGGTTTGCAGAGGGATAGCAGAAGGAACCTTGGCAGAGATAAAATGGTTGTGTGGTGTACTCTCTCGTTTCCCAGATGGCCTGCCTTTTGTTTAGCTCGAGGTGTCCAAACTTCATGCGTGTGTATAAATAAGACTGTTGATAACTAAGAATTCCAGTCTCTGGTTGTTCTGTTCTTCCCTCTTTGTTACAATACTCGTTGTCTTTTTATTTAAGCCACGCACACGTTCGAGCCGGGAGCATACAAGTTTCGCAAAGCATGCCCTTCTGATTGTTTTACCGTCCTCTTGGACGGGTGCTCTGTGGGCTCTGCTGCTGTGCCTGTCCTCTTGTGCGGTTTCTTTTCACCGGTGCTCCCTGGATTAGGCCTGGGGCAGCGGTGGAGAATCTCCTGGGAGCTGAGATACCAGGACCCTGCTATTTCTAAATGTCATGCAACACATGTCAGATACTACACTTTTTCCTATGCTTGGCTCAGTTTGGGGACTGATTGGTCTGTTAAGCATTTATGTATTTCCATGTGAGACTGTGAGGTGAAGATCCCAATTTGAATGTTAGGCTCACAAGAGTTGTCCACCCTCCCTTATTGAGCCTGGGAAAAGGGTGGATCTCCAATTCAGGCTCTGCACTCCTTCCCAGGGTTCTGATTTGGGGACCTGGGTTAGTGACATGAAACGATCTCCCGTTCCCATCTGGAAATATTTTCTATTGTTAGTTGTCTCATGCCCATCGGATCAGGCAGGTAGATGATATGAATGGCACACTTTGACAATTCCGTGAACATGTGCAGCCTCTTTAAATGATGTAGAGTTACACTACTCGTGTGGTACTTTGTTTCAATGGCAGCAATGTGTTTAGCTTACAGAAAATGTGCCAAGTGGAAACGTATCCATGTTGATGCCTTAGACTCTTTCACGCCTAGACAAAGCTCAAGTAATGGGGAAGCCAGGCTTGACTCCGCAACCTTATCAGACAGTAGTGCTCGCGCCACAGTGGAAGAAACACAGTGAAAGAGATCTGTAGCCCCAAGAGAATGGGGGGCTGCCGATGTCAATTGGCCATCCTCTTATTCCAGTAGAATAGCTGGATTCCTCTCCAGAGGATGTTGAAGCTGGGGAAGAACTAACGGGCAAATATTTTACACCATGTGTCCCTGACCAAAGTGCTGGTCTTGCATATCTTTTCTCTGATTTCCCCTGTCAAAAAGAGAGCATGGTATGCCTCCTGTAAGGCTCTCCATGCCCAGGTTCTAGCATGGGTGAAGTCTTCAACACCCCTTTTCAAAGAGATAGATCCTTTGTTAAACAGCTCCTCTAGCTGCCCACCCCTGTCTGTGGGGGAGGATGCCATTCAACACAAAGTGGGTACAAATGTAGAAACTGCCCTCAAAAAGTCCCAAGTTCTTTAGGGTAAGGGTATGTGTTGGGTAGTGGGATAGTGCCAGTAGGGCAAGGTTATTTGCGCGAATGTGCGGCAAATAGGAGGAAAACATCCTCTGCTGCTGAAAAGCACAACGGGGTTAGAAACGCGTGATGTGGTCACTTGCAGGTGGTATCTTGGGAGGGTTGGCTGCTTGATGTTGATACGCATCGAGGCGCCTCAACCTTGCCTGCATGGATAGGCATTGGAGCAGGCATTGGAGTGTTGGTCAGCAATTCGTGTGAAGAGCAAGTAGACTATGAGGATGCAGGTTGTGCATGGAAACTAGGTTTAGGTCAAGGGTTGAGTGGTATATAGAAGCACAATGGTGTCGGGGTACACGTTTGAGAAAAGTGTGTCACAGAATAATGTTGCTAACATATTGTGAAGGTGCAAGCATCACATAACTTCACACACATTCCTTAAAGTTGTACATCTTGTGTGGCGCAAACAGTATTACAAGATGTCACATTGAACACCATTTCTTGAGTGACAGGAGCTGGAATTAAAGGTCCATTTACACAGGTACCTGTAAAGCACCAATGCATATATTCGGTGGTACTAATGGATGGTGGCATTGGCACATGAACGGATTCTCTGTGTTTTGCCCTAGTCAGTGTAACCTATCCCTCTCTCCCCGACACACCTCACGCAAATGAGCCATCAGATAACTCACGCATTTCAGGGCAACATGCAAAGCTTTCATTTTCTAGCCCCCTGCCCCCCCACATGGAAAGATATGCTTGCAGCCTATGTACCTTCTCCCCTACTACTATCCCGTCTCCTCTCGAGACAGAATCTTCAGTAACTTGCTTTCTGTTTCTCCGATCAGACCTGGCTTTTCCTCCACCATCTTGTTTGGACAGGGTCACCCTTACATTGCCAGCACCAAGAGACCATTGTATTTGTGGTGTGCGGAATATGTTATGTTGCAGTGGGCTTTCAGCACTGAGCCATGTCTGTGTAGAGGTGCATATGAATGGAAATGCACATACAGAGGAAGGTCTGACTGTGCTGTAACCTAATTCCACATAGAATAGAATGGGTCTGACTAGTTCCTAGGAAAGCAGCAGGTTAAGCATTGGGAGCGGAGCAGGGCCGCACTACGTCGTTCAGGTGTCCTTTACATCATGCAGATGGCTATGCTGGAGTTTGTGTTGTGGATTAGTGAAATAAGCATTGGAAAAGAGCAGTGCTCCATATAAAATTTAGAAGTGGGAGTTTTTTACTCCTTTTTTTAAAGTTGGGAGTAAAATGATTTTTAGTGTGTAAAAATGTAAGTCGAATTCCCCAATGAGGGTATTTTTATAAGCAAGTAAAAATGTTTCAAATGGAAAACGGAAATTATTTTGTAGTAATTATTTCTTTGCACCTAGTTATTCATGCACATTAAAAGATACATGTTTACGTCTTCTGATCAGGTAGTTGTAAGAGTAGTTTCTTCCTGTGGTACTACGTGTACTACCAAACCTATCCATCGAGCTGTGTGGGTGAAATCAGGGGCACAATATTCTACGTCTCTGTTTCCAGATTTATTTTTGGGAGTATTTTTACTCACTATTTTTATTTTTTGGGAGTATTCGCCTATTTCTAGGGAGTAAAAGTGGCCGCCGCACCCCTTATCTGTAAGGCTGGAAGAGGGGTTCATTTGAGTGCATTTAGACTACCTAACGAAGAGATGGAATTTTGGGCTTAGCTGCTCCAGAATGGAGTCAAAGCAAACCCCCCACCCGTCTGTCGTGCAGAAGCCTAACCTCTGGTCGCTTTTTCCGTTCAACCAAGCTCACTGCTGCTGATTGTCATTGTAGTTGAACTCCTCTGCCATTGCCAGGTCCGAAAGCCTTAGACTTTTCAAGCGGCCGACCTGCCCAGGTGGAACATACCTGCCATGTGTCAGTGTGTCCCAATGAAGGGTTGGGCAAGGGGTTGGATGCTGGACTACTGCAGAAGTGGCTGGATACGGTAGTGTGTGTAACAATGATGATATGGGGTGCTGAAGGTGTGTGAGTGTGTGTGTGAAATGAATGTGCAGGGTGATTTGCCAAATGGGGCATCGTAGGTATCTGAAGAAAAAAGTAATCGGTGGAGTGCGAGGAGAGAGGTTTGTGTGGGCGGTAAAGAAGGGAAGAGCTAGAGGAGATAAGAGAGGAATGATGAGTGTAAAAGAGGAAATGACGATGAGAGGAGAAAAGGTGACAAGCGCAATATGGGTTGAGGGGCATGCTGCTGGTAGGGCGGGAGAAGTGTGCAGTGCATGACGCATGCACATTTCTTTTTATGTATGTTCTGCTAATTGTTAGGCCTCTTGTGGTGAATAACTGGTGCCATTGGCAATGCATGATCACTTGTTTGGGACATACCATGGGTTGGTCTTGGGGGGTGATTGAGCCTGTTAAAGCTTTAAATTGAGCTGAATTCGTCCATATTTAATAAATGATCCCTCACCGCAGGTTGTTGTGAACAGTTTTGGGAACTTGTGGATGGCTGCCACAGAAAACATAAATAGATATCAAAATGTGTGTATTCAAGTTATAGCACAGCAAGACGTCGGGGGCTATTGGTTGTGGAACAACTCAAAATAGAAGAATCTAATCAAAACTGTGAGAGGAAGGATGGTTAAAATATATGCTGTGTCAGGTCCTATGCCAAAAAAGTCCATTCCTTATCTATGTTAAATGTTTCAGAGCGTTGCCCAGGTCGAATTTCTGAAAATCATTCACGAACACAGGGATTTTAAAATGTCAAACACTTTAAAACCCCAAATCCTTGGCCTGGTCTTTGTCTGGATTATTGGCTGGGTCTTTGTGCTGGTTTTGTCTTGGATTTCTGTTACCCGGTGTCCAAGATGGCACAAGCAAATACTGCAAATCTCAGAGGAGCTTCAGAGTTTTTTAGTAAAGATACTTTTGGCGCCAAGGGCCATCGCTTTGTCTCTTGTTTAGATGCACCTGCACCCTAACCTAAGCGCCCCTAGCCCCTGGTAGGAAGGTACCGATCGTTTCACCCTTAGTATGCTAAAAGACTAAGTAATCTGCAATGCTGACCTACAAGCCTGTGACCTTATCTGCCTTAACCCCCTCAGGGAAATCCTTGCTCTTCCCTACTTTACGATGGGTTAGACTTGTAGCGTTAAAAGTGGCATGGTGCCTTCCACATGATCTCCTTTCTCTCACGACCATTTCTTCCTCCGCCCCTCGATATGCGATGGAATTCTCTCTCATACTCTCTTCTTCCCACCTCCTACTCCATCTTCTACTATTCCTCTGTCAACCCATTCTCTCAAACTGTCTGATTGTCACCAACACCATTTGATGTTACTTCTCTACCACATCCACTTCCATACTACTACTCCTTTCTAGGCACCACTACTTTCTGCTTCAAACTTCTACCCCCAACCACTACTCCACCATACCACAACTACTTCTTCCTCCCACTACTATTCCTTCCTCCAACCACTCCAGCACCCTTCAACTACTCCTCCACCTACTACCTTACCTATCATTCACTTTGTTACTTCACAATCACACCTTACACTAACACTCTTAATCATGCGTGTTACACTTTAAAGCACACTCACACTGCAGTAGTACTTGCACTCACAAAACAACACATACACTGCTTCAGAAATCACCTCCAAGGGCCTCTCCACCCGCATCCTCCTGCTGGTATCTTAATCTGCCATCTCGTCTCCTCTGACCTCACCCGAATATCTCACAACCTCCAGCTTCCTCTTTTATCCTACTCCCTTTCCCTTGGTTGGAGTTCTAACACTAACCAATTAGCCTCTGTCTCCCCTGCCCAGTAGGTGTTAGGCATAAAAGCTTTCAAATATATGGCTAAACCCCGTCCCTTTTCTCTGTGCGGGACCGCATGTGGTAGCAATGTCAGCCGTATCCTACATGTTCCAGTTTGCGTTAGGGATTTTGTAGAGGCCCACTCCCCGTGTAACACATGCAATATCAATAAATGAGACACACCCCAATGGGGAATGAGACTAAGAGAACAGGCTGCGAGAGTTAAGTTTTGTTTATGTAAAATTGGCATCCAGAGAACTCTGCTGCCCGAGAGCGCTCTGGCAAACATTACAATTACATGACAATATAAAGTAAAACAGCGTCATAGATGACGCAACTAACATAGGGTACTAGACCAGCGCAGGATTGGATGGACAATATAGATACATCTATCCGAGTAGGCACTGCTTCGTCCGGATTGGTTGCCCAGTTGGCGGGAGGGTGAACATCATGTGATCTGGATGCAAGCGTCCAGGAGGGGTGAGGGTCAGGTCGTAGTGTGGTAGGGAGAGCCCTAAATATGCTAACATGAGATACTACCATTTGACATGTACTAAATAATGGTCACTACAGCTCCTTTGAGCATATCATCATAGATCTATGAATTGCGCACATATAATCACAGCATTATTCCTTGGGACTTGTATGAAGTACCGGGCTTAGGGTCCTGGTCAGTAAAATAACATTGGCTGTGAGATGGGTCCAGGAGCATCAAAGAGGCTATAAGACATTCTGACATTTGTTAGTTCTAGGGTACTGTGACAGAGGTCTGGTGTTAGTTGGGGGCATACTGGGGTGGGATTCATAGTGGGGTTACGCGTCTGGTACATCAAGGGAATACCCTGCAGGGACACAGGGTTTTAGTGGCAGTAATTTTCCAACAGTGGGGGTAAGAGGGCACGGGCAGTTTTGTGGAGATGGATGAGCTACAAGGCATGGTTCTAGCCGGTTCACACAGAGGACAATGATCTCAGAGGAAGAGTGAGATGTTACATTGGTGTATTTGTTGCAATTATCTCCGACTGATCCGTGAGAACGGAGCTGCAAAGCTTTCAAGCACAGTGAGAAAAGGTGGGGGCCATGAGCGCGGTGTGCGCGGCGATGCAGAGGGGAGAGAAGCCTTTTTGTGTTATCGCAGTGAGGCCTAGTCCAAAGATGGAGTTGAGGGTACACAAAATAGAAGCCAAGTGTCCCGCACAATAACCTTGCCTCTGCCACTGCAAATGAAACTGCTAGTGTGCATGCGAGCAAATGGAAGCGTCCCCCATCATTGTACGAGCAAGTGGCTTACATCGTGCTGAATGTATGAGGGGGGCCTAAATGACCCCTCACTCCCACACAATTTGTTGCTGTTCCCCTCCAAGGTAAGAATTGTCCCCCTTGGGATGTCTAACGGTATTCTGTGGTAGTCTAGTGGCCCTGTAGAAATGTCCTGTTGTATTGTACACGCAACAGACCCCTCTGCCAATGCGGGGCTCCTGCTCTGCTTCTTGTTTCTTCTATGACTCCGGACGCGTAGCAAAGCCAAGAGTGTTGGCTCAAGCATGCACATTTTCAAAGCACCACCCATATGTGGCCAGGTATGCCATTTGTTAGATGTTTCCATGTTATGTGCAGTGAATGTCATAATTGTCCAGTTATTTATTTTTGTGTCATATGGTCACAATAAACCTTTCACAAATTGTATAAAAAATACCATGCCAAAAGAGATCATAATGAAAATGAAGAAAGTAACATTCACAAAATATCTGAGTACAGTGGCAGGCACTCCGAGTGCAAAGTTTGATGGTACGGCTTGAATAAAGCGAGCTCAAAGAGTTCCCATGAGGAGGAGGTGTGTGCGAAGAGGGGCGGGAACTTGGTGCGAATGGCCATAGGGATGAGCGTGTTAGTGGCTAGTCAATGGCACGGCAGTATAGTTCAGTGGCAACGTGCTGGTCTTGGAAGCAGGTTGATGGCAGAGCACCACAGGGTGGAATCCTGGGTCCGGCTTAGAAACCTCTTGGTATTGAGTAAGCGTAATGAAGTATAATATAATAATGGGTGGACAACATCTATACGCTTTGTGTACCTCCTCATATCTTCCTAGTACTCTAATGCAATCGTTTCGAGTAACACAAGAGATGACTGCAGAGAAAAGGAAAATTATGCAAGTGTGAAAACACAGCCTGAAAAGCGCCTGGATTTTCATTCCCAATCTCCCCGATAATTCGTGTATGTGCCCCACATATTTCTAAAAAGGTAACAATTGCTCAAACCTCCCCGCAATGCCCAATGAGCCCTAGATGTCCATTAAATGGGCACATTTGCGGTTACTAATAAGAAATGAGTCTGGAATTAATGGATTACACGGATTTGGCAACACACCTTCAGTGCCATTGACGCCCCGACATACGTACTTTGAAACATGAGCAGTTTGGAAACGCAAGGCAGACGTCGGGGGTACATGATTGGTCTGGGTCCACCCTCGTTTTTCAGAACGTTTTTTCAGTTTGTCCACCCTCTGCCTCTGCTATTTTTAGGCCGGTTGTTAAGAAAACTGAAGTTTGCTTGAATTTAAATGAATGATTTAGTTGCCAGAACATTGAAGAAGTCTGGTTTCGGATTCCAGGTCCTCCGTTTCGCGTTCATGCACTTCCGTACAAGACCACAGGAAAGCGCAATCACGGTATTTAAAACGTTTCATATTCTGATTTTTCTTTGTAGGAATTTGTCCTTACAAAATCTTGAATTTTAAAGGTGTGCACCCTATTACAACGTTACAGGACCATCTCTCCAGTCATTGTCCGTGTGTTGACCTGTGCACTTCCTCCCATTAGGGAAGCCAGTTCAAGACAATTTGCATATTTCACTATATGTTCGCTTCCAATGACGTCACTATCCATTATTCATATTAATGACCCCTGCACCCTCTTCCCGCACCTCCCTCCCCCCCCCCCCAAATTCTGTTTTCTGGTCTTGTGCTGTGTGACCAAGTCAGATGTTAAAAGTGTCTAATTCAGAACGAAAATATAGCCAAATGGCACTTAAAGGGTTCAGAAAAGCTGGGTCAGTGGATAGCTCTGAAGGGTGATCCTGAGAATTGTTTCTCCAAGACACATCAACAGAACCTTCTTGGTGTGAAAAGAGGACCTCTGTCAGTTTCCCTGCCTTGTGTCGCATATTTACACGTGCCAGGGCTGTAAGTGGCTTAGCTTTCGATGACTCTAGTGTTTGCTCTCCACTTCTGATGGCGCAATCAAGGACTTGAGCAAACAGTGGCAGGAAGGGCACTCGAAAGCCCAAACACAACTTCAGATTACAGCTGCTTAGCGCCGACACTCTCAATTGGGGCACGGCTACTCAAGCTGCTCACACACACCCACCCTGCTTCTCCCTATTTCACATTTCGCCCGTATGTGCCCTAGCGTGCGCGCCCTAAACCCAACGCCTAAACTTAATATCCCCGCTTCCCCGCACTGCGATTCTCCTCCAATTCATTACCATCCACATTTAAAAAAATTAAACGTGGCACCACTCTTTGCCTCGTGCGCGGTTGAAACCGTCCAAAGCACATAACACCATGCATTTGATTTGCACATCGGCTTGTTTCGTTGACCTTTCCCCAATCCCCCGAAAACAAACTTAGGCATGAGCTTAAACCCCCCGTTCTCCCCTAAGGCTTACCACTGTCATGTGGCAAACAGATAACCTGATTCGTGTTTTCTGCCGCCCCTATCGACCGTACCTCAATCAGCTAATAATGCCTGTTATGGTGCTGTCCCTTTAAGGGAATGCACGCGACGGCGTGACGTTGCACGCCGCCACGTGCCCTATTAATAAAGGGGGCGTTCCCGGCCGCGGCATTCGCGACCAGAGAGCCCGAGCCTGTCACATCGTCTCCGTGTGAGTTCCTGGAGTGAGAGAGTTCCAGGGCTCACAGAGCATCACAGTGGGGGCCAGGGATTCCCCCCACAAGGATACAACAGTGGCGACGAGGCCGTGATATGTCCAGACCCGGCGGTGATGATTTAACATCATTTTGTCACCGGACGAGGGACGGATCTATGGTTCTATGCTTGGGGGGAGGGGCAGCCCACGCAGCGGCGGTGGCCATTTTGTCCCCTCAACTCGAAAACTTCACAGAGCTCCGGTGGGGCCTGTGAGTGCCATCTAGGCACAATTTTTGGAAATATGGATAGCGGACCGCTATCCCCACATGGACATGCCTGAAATCTGCAATTTTTTTGTGACTTTTAGGTGTATTTCACCAGGTGAAGTGGAGGTCCTGGGGGGAGACTTGCTATTCTGAATCTCCTACCCTAGGCCTCACTGGCTCAATTTCTGGACACTCCTCATATGCTGGACAAGATACTGACTGGCCACTAGACCAATACCATGGCTGGAAGCTGGTGTGTGCCTGTGTGCACTGGTGAAGGACTGGTGGAGAGTTTTGAAGATCAAGGAGGCCTGGAGGCCTGTGATCCTGGTGGAAGACCAAGATGCCTGGGCGAAGGACATTTCTACTGGGTGAGTTGCGGCCCTTGTACAAGGAGAAGGGGTGCCTGTGCGCTCTAACCCATGAGACACCCATCGAATCAGGACGGGGCACAGGCTGTCCCACAAGTGCAAGCACCACCACCGCCCCAACCTCCAGCAATGGCCCAGATGAGGGCCCTGGCGGCGCTACCACCCATACCCGAGTTTGACGTGTCCGGCCCCCCCATCGAGCCTGGGGCCTAGGTGGAGGCGATGGGTTGATCACCTTGACATGTATTTTCGGGAAACGATGGAAACCAGCGATGACAGCAAGCCGGCCACGTTACTGTATGCCGCCGGCCCAGCTGTACACAAGATCTTTGACGCTCTCACGACCATGGACTACTCCTATGCGGCAGCAAAGGCAGCCCTTCACAATTATTTCCTTCCACTGGCTAATGCGGACTACGAGAGGTTTGTGATGCTCTCCACCAAACAGAAAGAGGACAAGACCCTCGACACATTCCATGGCCGTCTCAGGAGCCTCTCGGTGGCCTGCGCATGGGACAACGCCGATGACATGATCAGAAATCAGATCATCCAAGGGTGCTCCTCGGGCAAGTTGAGGAGACAAGTACTGAGGGAACCAGGAATCACCCTTTCTCGCATCCTGGAGCTGGGCCACTGCCAGGAGATTTCTGAGGTACGTGCTTCTAGGATGGGGGCGGGGTCCCGCGCAGCCAAGTCGGAAGAGGTGTGTGCTGTGGGTCGTGGTGGCAGGGGTGCCCGGAGGCCGCCTGGCAATTTCCGTGAGAGGGGCGGGAAGCCAGGCAAAGCATGTCAGAAGTGCGGGTATGACCTGCCCCACCCCGGTGAATGCCCAGGCGCAGGGAGGCCATGTGGATGGTGTGGCAAGATGGACCATTTTGCAAGGGTGTGCAGAGCGTCCCTGGCAGTGATGGTGCCGAGAGGCCCAGTCCGATATGGGTTTTTCAGACAATCTCGCCCTCCAAAGGTTGCCCAAGTAGATCAGGGGGAGGAAAGTGCCCAACCCGATGAAGAGGAGGAGGAAGAGGAGAATATCTTCTTTGTATCAAGCATTGATGCCCTCCAGTCCAAGGGCCGAAGACAGCCAAGATGCATCGTGGCAGTCAATGACTCTCCAGTGTTGGTGCTGGTGGACAGGGGGGCCTCAGTCAACGTTATGGCCCGTCAGCATTATGATGCCATGTCCTGCCCCCCCAGACTGTCAACCCTGAAGGCTCGCATTTTCACATTTGGGGGATCACATCCTATTCCCATGGATGGTGCATTTGTGGCTTGGGTAGGGCATGGAAGTTCCAAGATGAAAGCACGGTTTTACATCACCCCAGTCAGTACCACACCCTACTGAGCTGTGCGGCGGCTGAAGCCCTCAGACTGGTGAGCTTCGCATACTCCTGTATGTGGCGGATATACAAACGCTCCTGGAAAAGTACACAGGCCTCTTCCAAGGGATTGCCCGCATGGTTGAGGATCCAGTGCGACTTCACATCGATGACTCGGTGCAGCTAATTGCCCTCAAACACCACAGGGTGCCATTCCATCTGAGGGAATTGGTGGACAAAGAACCAGACAATGGCCCTCATTACAACCCTGGCGGAGGACCATGGTGCAATTTGCACCATGGTCCATGGCGCAAAGCTGCCAACTCCGCCATGGGGGTTGGCGGACGTACCGCCCCATTCCGACCTTGGCGGGGCGGTAAGTCCCCAATCCCCATTTACCCTTCCCCATTCCCATTTTTGCCCCATAGGGTATAATGGGAGTGGGGAAGGCGTTAATTACGCCACCGTAAATTACGGTGGCGTAATTAACGAGTCCCGTAGCGCCATGGATTTTTCAGGCGTGAAAATCACCATGGCGCTACGGGAACTCGTAGTCTGGCGGAAAGGTACGCCATGCTTTACGCCGGCGTAAACCCCTTTCCGCCAGGGTCCTAATGAGGGCCAATCTGCTGAACCTTGACATCATAGAGGAGGTGGAAGGTCTGACGCCCTGGGTGTCCCCAATTGTAGTTGCCATGAAACCTAAGCAACCTGATTCGGTAAGAATCTTTGTGGACATGAGGCTTCCCAACAAAGCCATCAGGAGGGAACGCCATCTCACACCCACGATTGATGACATTATCGCAGAGCTGCAGGGAGCTCGCTTTTTTTCGAAGCACGATCTTAGGGCGGGATACCACCAAGTCCTCCTGCATCCAGAGTCGAGATACATCATGACTTTCACGACCCACAGAGGTCTATACTGGTACAAGCGACTCAACTTCGGGGTCTCCTCCACGGTTGAGGTATTTCAAAACATCAGGGGGGCGCTGGCAGACCTAGAGGGTGTTCTCAACATCAGTGACGACATCCTGATGTTCGACAAGTCAGAAGTGGACCATCTACAGAGACTGGTGAAGACTTTCGAGAGACTTCAGTCACTGGGCCTAACACTCCGCCGCGAAAAATGTGAGTTCCTGAGGGTGAGCATAGGGTTCTTTGGATTCATGTTCAAAGAGGGAGGAGTGTCTCCAGATCCCAGGAAGGTAAATGATATCAAGGATGCGAAACCACCTGAAAATGTGTCCGAAGTGAGACGCTTCCTGGGGATGGTCACCTACTGTGGCCGGTTTATCAAAAACCTGGCATCCAGGTCGGAGCCGCTACGGGCACTCACTAAGAAACAGACGGCGTGGCAGTGGGGATCATTGGAACCAGCGGCGTTCGAGGACTTTAAAAGCGCCCTCACTGAGGTAGACACAATGGCCTTTTTCGACCCGGCCCTGCAGTTCGAGATTGTCGTGGATGCCAGCCCGTTTGGCCTCGGAGCGGTTCTAACGCAGGTGGGGCAAGCCTCCTGTGTCCATCCCATGGCCTATGCTAGCAAGGCCCTGTCCGACACGGAGCAACGATACTCCCAGATAGAGCGAGAGGCGCTGGCTGTCCTCTGGGGGTGCAGGCACTTGCGGCTATACATCCTGGGAAGGCCGGTGACCGTAGTGACAGACCACAAGCCCCTGCTGCCGATCCTGGCGGGCTCATCCTCAAAACCACCAGCGAGGATCGAGAGATGGATGCTGGCCTTGTTGGAATACGGGGTCTTGTTGGTGTATCGGCCAGGTGCCAACAATGCAGCCGATTATCTATCTCGCCATCCGGGGAGTCACCAGGACGGAAAAGCGGATGGCTGCGAAGAAGAGGCCCATGACCATATACAACTGGTGGTCGAAGCGGCCACCCCGAATGCCCTACCGCTGGAAGAACTGGAAGTCGCGGCTGCCAACGACGAGTGCTTCTGCATGCTCAAAGCAGCCCTGCAGCAAGGGTTGTGGAAGAGTGTCCTGGAGTCGCTGGCTGGGCGCACCCAGGAAGCAAAGATTGTGCTCGAGCAGCTGTGGAGAGGGCGGGAGGAGCTGTCATTCCCAGAGAAGGGCCTGCTGCTGAGAGGTGAACGAATCGCGGTCCCGCAGGCAAAGGTACAGGAGGTGATAGGCCTGGCACACCAAGGCATCAAGGGGCCGCAAAGACCAAAGCCTGACTATGCCTCAAGGTCTGGTTCCCCAAGCTAGAAAAACGGGTGGATGACTATGTCGCATCATGTGTGTGGTGTCAGGCAGCGTCGCCTGCCCAGAGGGAGCCTGCCATCGAAGCCATGCCACGCGGCACGCGACCCTGGGAGGTGGTCCATGCAGACTTTGGGTCCACGTCGCAGGGGATGCACTTCCTGGTGGTGGTGGATGAGTACTCCAGATACCCGGAGGTGGAGTTCATCCAGTCGGTGGCCTTCGAGCAAGTGGTGGTGGCGGTGGAAAAGGTATTCTCTGCCCATGGTCTCCCCACAGTACTCTGTTCGGACAATGGGGCTCCATTTCAAGGTGAACGGTTTTCTGCCCTGATGGAAGGCTATGGCGTACACCATAGGAAGGTCACACCCATGTGGCCGAGTGCCAATGGAGAGGCTCAAAGGATGATGCGCACGTTCAATAAGGACTTTCGGATTGCGCAAGGTCAAGGACAGAGTTTGGAGACGGCCCTCTACCAGTTCCTGTGGGTGTATCGAACAACACTGCACACCTCAACGGGAGTGGCCCCGGCCAAAGCTCTCTTCAAGCGGTGCCTGAGAGGGCTGCTGCTGGAAGTGGGGGAGATAGAGCCGGCGGTCATTGACACTCAACAAGTGGAGCTGGAGCGGCAACTACGAACTGAGCAAGAGAATGACTGGAGAGGTCTTCAACAACAACTTGTGCCCGGGGACGAGGTGCTGATAAGGAACCGACACCCCGCGGGAAAGTGTCACTGACTTATGAGCCTGAGCCACTGGACGTGATAGCAGTCAAGGGGTCCATGGTGACTGCGTCAGACGGCTGAGCCTCGGTCACCCGGAACGTTAGCTTCTTCAAGAAGCTGGGGGAGCCCAGGGCTGAGGCACCGGTGGACCAGGACTGTGTGGACATACCCGACAAGGGTGGGGGTGTGGGGCCCCTCCCTCGGTCCCCTGTGAGGGTGCCTGCTGACAGCGTGGCTCCAAACCCTGAGGCGAGCAGGAGGTACCCCCTGCTTGTTTCAGTGACTTTGTATTGGACTCATGAAGGAGCATGACATGGAGGTACCTGCGGAGTGGGGGAGGGGGGCACTGTGAATAAAGGGGCTCATTGGGGAGTTAGTTATTTGGGTTAAGGGTGTTAGTGTGTTATAGATGTTTATTGGAGTTATGTAGCGTGTTATGTTATTGTTTGTTGTCCTCATAAAAAAGGAGGAGTGTGGTGCTGTCCCTTTAAGGGAATGCACGCGGCGGCGTGATGATGCACGCCGCCGTGTGCCCTATTAATAAAGGGGGCGTTCCAGGCTGCGGCATTCGCGGCCAGGGAGCCCGAGCCTGTCACATCGTCTCTGTGTGAGTTCCTGGAGTGAGGGAGGCCCGGGGATCACAGAGTATCACGGTGGGGGCCAGGGATTCCCCACAAGGATACAACACCTGTAACCCCCCAGGCCTGTATGATGCCCGTGCGTGTCCACATGTGTTGCCCTGACAGGGTAAATATCACCCAACATTAACCAACCCAAATGCCCCGCGACCCTGCCGCCACCTTCCTCCTGCATCCTCGCCCACACCCCCTTGTTTACCGTGCTGACTCCCTTGCTAATATTCTGGCTTAATGGATCACCATCAAGCCTCCCCACCTGCCGTTCTCCAAGCACCAACCTGGTCCGCCATCCGGAAACCACCCGCATCTTGCCAAGTTCCCCCATTTCCCCTAAAAGGCTGTTAGCACTGGTGAGCCGAAACGCAATACTAACATCAATAATATCCGGGGCGTTAGTTACAATTACCCCATCGCTTAACAGAAATAAAACCATGATGCTTGCATTTCGCATGCACTGAACATTTTTGTAATTGCGCATGTTTGCAAACTTTCCAAGTGTTTTGACTTGTGGTGAACAACACTGCCCCTCTAAGCGCTGATGCGTGGGCCACCCGTCCCATTGTGAGCGCCCCCCAAAGACATCCCCATTCCCGACACAATTGACCCGCTGGTACTTTACACTAACCACAGTGCCGCTAACCCCACGCTGCTGGGGTACACAAGATTGATTTCCTCCTGCGTGACGCAGGCCGCGTAAACCCAAACCACCTGTCCGACCACGATGCGGGCGAGTGCCCCTTCATACCCAATTTCCGCCGACCCAAGCCTCGCCTATGTGCTTTTAAATTATACCCCGCCTTCCCACTTGTTTAATTTCCCCAAGCAGGCGCGCCTCGTGCCCCCACCGTTGCTGCGGACAGTATAGCTGGACCATCCCGCGACTGTCTCCCCCCTCGCTCCTTAATTCAGTTGTGGTCGTCCCCGATCCCGACGGTCCCGCGTGCCCAGCTGCGCAACCTCGACGATGCCCCTTATTACACCCGAATGCATTTTGCCCTTCCCCCGCACCCCGCGCATTCACGGCCCTACTTCCCCCGGCGGACCCCTTGCCATCCCTTCCCTAATCACCTTAACTTCCGAAAACCGACGCCCACGACGCTCCTTCAGATCTCGGACCGGGCCTCTTTCCTGGCACCAACACGAGCGCAGCTCTTCCCGCACCCCGGAAACCAAAGACCCTGACCACAGCACGACAGCAACAAACAGGAAACAGGGAAAAAGAGGCTGAACTCACGTGCCGGAGCCCCCCTTTATAGGGCTCCCATGACAATGGTATGCGCCCCGTCGCACCCTGATGAGGTCACCCTCCTCTGGGCGGTGCCATACGCATCCAAGGGCCCGCCCCCCGATCCCGCCGTGCCCAATGAGGGAGTCGGCACTAAGGGTGGCCCCCGCCAATGCCCATTCTACGAATGGTGCGGGAGCCCAGCGGTTTAGCGAGAAGTGGAGGGTTCACAGGTTGCAGGGCTACAGTGCATTGCTGGACAGATAGGGGCATATATGCCATTAATCACATGTTCTTGATGGCCAACCTTACGAGAAATGGGCCATTTTTCTAGAGCTCGATAGCAGCGTTGAATGATGCGGTTGCTCTTTATTTGAAGAAACTTTTACCACAGTAGTCACATGTTTCTCCAGCCACTAAATGCTGACGCATGTGAAGCTGGGGACACTGTAGGTGTGCCAACCACTGCAGGGCTGTAACCCATACAAGATCACACCCCCTGGCGGTTGATACCCCTCGGGATATTGGTTCCCGGACCTAGAATCCCAGCCATGCAGTCAGAGTCGTAGACCCCCACTTGCATACTCTGGCTGTGCCTGTCACTGGGGACAGGAAAGGCATCTATGGTATGTCTTTTGATAGCTTCCTCAAGATATGAACTGGAGCCAGTAAATGGTGGCAAGGCCTGGGAGTCATGCCGGAAGAGGGGCAGTAGCACAGCTAATGCAGCACTCCCAGGATGGTGCCTGCCATACTTGCAAGGACGTAGAATGCTACATTTGTGCAAGAAGAAGAGGTTGGAAGTCAACGGCTCAGCCGTTCACGACTAGTGAATTAAGATACCCAAGTCTCTAGTATTTTGTAGGCATCTTGCACTAAGTACTGTGACACTCATGGGCCTGACCCAGTGAAGGTGGGCCAATAATCCAAGGGTTTTAGGGGGGCTTTGAGTGGGACCCCTGTCCAATGCTTCTCGGTATGTGTCGAGCATGTATGCACATTGGTGCTGCTGTTTCATACCTGCTGCCTCTCAGCATCTGGCCTGGCACGGCGTCTCTCTTTTCTTTTTCAGTTGGTTACCGGAAGAGGCAACATCCAGAGAACTGAAACTACAAATACAACAATGCACTTGGCCCAATGTACACAAACCTGCCTGGAATGAACTGGCTACCCAAATGGAAATGAGATAGGCTTCCCTATTCAGTAACCGAATGGAAGACAAAACACCCACTTCTGACTGCCCATGCATGCTACAGGGGAGCAGCGTAGTGGGGCTGGCAGCAGCAGAGAGTGACACAGCACTTGGGGACACCAAGGAACATTCCCTAAAACCTTTGTGGACAAGAGCTTCCTTGATCCAGGAGGGAAACAGAGAGCAAACGAGGCAGGAGACTGCATAGCAAGCAGGAAGAGAATGGCGGCTGAAAAGTGGGCAGAGCTAGGGGCCCTTATGAAGGCTTCCAGGGACAGTCCCAACCCATAAGAGCAGGAGATGTGAGGAGTTTGAATTGGGGAAGCTAGAGATTGGCCCAGGAAAGCAGCTGACTCTGGTAGCCAGTGGGAGCAAAGATAACATTCTAGTCAGGAGAGGGATGGCTATAAAATCAGTGGTCATTGAGGTGTATCATTGACGTCAGGGAAGGAGAAAGGATCACTAAGAGACCAGAGAGGGGTGTGCAGCAGGTGGAGGAGGACTTGGAGGAGACGTATGGCCCACCGTGTTTTGCTCAGAGGCCCGCTATATTTCCGTTGTATCTCCTGATAAGCTTTGTCTTTTTTTGAGCCACGGTGCTCCTTTCCTACGCTTGCTTTGACCATTCTCCAGAGTAATGCCAGTCACAAGAGCGAATATCACCAACAATATGGCCAATAACACAGATTTGCTTTCTGGGGTTTCCCCCGGGACACCACCTCACTCCACCCACCCTGCTGCTTTGGGCAGGGTGGAATCTTTCTCACGGCTTACATCTCCTGTCCTCTGCAGGAGCGGTAGTCGCTTGTCTGAAGTTCTGGCACTAAGTGCAAAAAGGAGACAAAGACTCCGGAAATACCCTCTCCCTTCTACCAACAAAGCTACTAAGAGAGACGCCACTAAAGTAGCTGTTGTCTCAGTGGGGCCCCCCTCCTCCACGCACATGCAGCTATTGAATATGGCTCACCTTCCCATAATGGTCATGCAGGGGTTAACAGGGACCCATTAGAGGGTAAGGGATCTGACAGTCCTGCAGGTTATGTGCCTATGTGAGTTCCGACAACTACATCCCTGTTGATAAAAACAGGGGAGTGGACAGGGGAAGTCACCCCTGGAGGTCCTGGTTAGGGGCATGGTGACCTAACCACTCCAGGAAACTGGTTGCTCCTCATGGAACATATCATGCAGGATCTTGATGCATGTTTAAATGCCAAGGGTTTCCGTCCTTTGTTTCTTTCCCTGGCTTCCAAAATTCCTACGCTACACCCACCGAGCCTGGACAAATCCTGTCAATCTGAGCTCACTGGCAAAGAAAGGTACTGTCAAAATCCTCATACCCAGAAATGGGTTCATCAAGGCTGCCAAACTTGTTCCAAAGAATCTTCTCACAAAGGAACAAATCTTCAGGTTTCTGTAGCTAAGCCTGTTCTTGGCTCAGCTGGTGAACCATCTTCTGGTGGTTCTCTTACATCTTCACCCGATTCCTCATTCTTGAAGGATATTCACCTTAATAAGTCCTCTATGGCAAGAATTGCTGACCCTATTTTAAGGAGTTTTGCCTAGGATTCTAGAAACATCATTCTTACCAATGTGGACAAGCCTAGGGAATATGAATCCAGGGGGCGCTTAAAAATAAAATCCTAGCTTGGCTTAATGAAAGAGTGGGCCATAACTGTGTTAGAACTCAAAACCTGAGAGTCCTTCGAAGGATACAGATCGACAATTGGTGCTCCCTCGATAACACAGATTGTATTGTCATTGGATGTGGACTAAGTAGTTTACCCCTGTTCTTGAGAAAAAATACAAACCTGCAGAACATGTCCTTTTTTACTAAGCTAAGAATTATTGTGAACTGATTTTTTGCCATGGTTATGTATGCCTTGGTACTTTTTTCCTTTTCTGATGTTCCTTCATATGCCTGATTATTTTAGGTATTTCTATGTCATGTTTTTGTATTTTCTGTTTTCTCTGTTTTTGTCAGCGCATTGAGGCCTATGGGCATGCTGCGCTATATAAGAAATAAACTAAACTAAACTGAACTATGTTTCATGCTAACCTGTCTATTTTCCCTTGTTTATTGGCATTTGCCCAGTTTATTCATCTTCATTTGCATATTTTTAAATAACAATTGTCACACGTAGTTCAAGAATTACTCCATTATTCAAGGGGTTTTCTTCTTCTTTTTGTGAGGCCTAAGGTCATCCATCTTTGGTTGATGGCTACCTGGGAAGGCCGATGTTTATGTTCATGTTCGGGGAACCCAATTCGTTGTGTTTCCTGCTAAGATCATCCCGGAGGTCAGGGGCCATCTTCCCCATTGGTCCCCCATTGTCTAGGCGGCCTCTGTGCAGGTGTTCAAGCTTGCCTCCTCCGCTCGGCATCTCTGTGCAGCAGTGGTCGAAGTGTACGAAAAGAAGTAGTGGAACTATGTTCCCTACTGGCCTGCACCGGCTCCCCACAAACCCCATCGCCACACCCCCTCCCATGCACAATACAAACCCCAAAATACATGTTCCTGCTGTTTAAGGCAACGTTCCGTGCAGTGCACTGAAAGTGCAAGTTTTTACTTCTTCCTACACTCTTATTTTAAAATGAAACCATTCCAGAACGATTTATTTTTAAAATAAAAGTATAGGAACAGTGAAACTTAATTAAAAGTAGTAGAGGAGCACCGCTCCCGCCCACTTCGACCACTGCTGTGCAGCTGCATATGGATGTGGCTTTTCGTTCTCTTTGTCATGCAAGTCTGGCGCCTCTAGTGTGCTCTGCTGGCAGTGCTCATTTCTTTTCACTTTGGTGGGGCTCTCTCTCTCAATCCCCAGAGCAGTTAACTGGTATCTCGGGTGTCTCTGCTACTTGTGACTTTACTTTTGCTGCTGGAGCTCTGAAATGAAGAGAAAGACACAGGCAAGTATCTGATAAAGGGGGCAATGCTGGTGATAACAATGGACTGCAGTAATAAATCCTGGTACAAGTTGAGAGGAATGGGATGAGAGGACTTTGGGCCTTCTCTTCCAGTGCCACAAGATTTAGGACTGGTTTGCGGCGTCTCCGTAGGCCTTCCACCCTTAGTTGAGAGGGGCTCTCAGCCCCTCTTGACACTGTTCTGGTCACAAAATAAAATAATACCTTCATGATGATGCCAGTTCTTTCTCACCCTACTTTACAACAACTACCCATCCATCCCCATGCACATATACAGTGATCCAACCTGACCAGCTAGAAAGGAAATACGTTGTGGAACTAAGGTGATGGTTGGGAGCTGAATTCACAGGGTACAAGATCTGAGTTGAAAGTGGGCCTTCTTTGCAAGGTCCTGAATGTGAGGAAGGAAGGAAAGAGAGGAGTCGAAGATCACTCCAAGGCTTCTGGCTCCGGATGAAGGAGAAAGGGGAGAGCCCATTGAGGATGGCTAGAGTGAGGGGAAGAAAGAGGGAGCAGGAGTCCCAATAGATAGGATCTCAGTCTTGCTAGAGTTGAGGCAGAGATCAGTGTAAGTGCACCAGGATTGGATGGCAGATAGGCAGTCAGTAATGATGGAGGAAGTGAGGAGAGGGTCAGAGGGAAGTTTGAAAAAGAGTTGTGTGTCTGCGTAACACTGGAAGTTAGGGGAGAAGATGGAGATGAGCTGTACGAACGGGGCAAGATAGGTGTTAAAGAGCCAGGGAGAGAGGTTGGAGCCCCAGGGGACACCACAGGTGGAGATGGAGATAGAGGTGGGGGAGGAGAAAGAGCCCAGAATAACCTGGGATGGACGATCACTGAAGAAGAAGGTCAGCCAGTCCAGTGCCCGCTCTGAGATACCTAGGGTGTCATGGAGCCCTTTTACGAGGAAGGAGTGGTTGACCATATCAAATGCAGAGGAGAGATCAGGTCAAATGAGAACAGCTGGAGAGTCTCAATCTTATATCACGTGTCGTTACAACATATTCAACTAGCTTAAATAAGGGAAACCTCTGCAGGACATATTCTACTAACTTTTTCTTTGTAGCTAATTTCTCAAGATTAGATACCCTGTCCCAATGTAATGACTTCAATTTGATGGTGTTCAACACACTACACACTTTATAACCATCTATAATGAAGTCATTGCCAAGCATTGCATCATCATTGTCCAACATACCAATACTCTTGTTGAACTCCACACAATATAGGATTTAAATTCACTAAAGGAAACATGTTTAGCAGGAGTATCCTTTATAATCCCTGCAAATATGCCAAACAGAGTTTGTTAGTTGCATATTTCTTTCAATATTTTCAAATAAAGCCTGCTGCTCGCAATTTTACACAATTCAGTGATTGATATCGATCCTAATTCACATTGTATGGCTTCAACTGGTACTGCATTAGGGAGACCCAATATTGCGCGCCATATCTTCCCTTCCAGTTGATCTGACCATTTGACTTGTTTCTCATTAAATATCTCTAGTCCATAAAGGATTCCCGTCACTATACTAGTCATGTAAAGTTTCATGTAACCCTCAAGCGAGTTGCCTCCTTTAGTGACCAGGAATCCTTGTATCATCCCAAACTTTCTGTATACCTTAGGAGTGAGTTGGTTTTTAAGAAAATGAACACCAGTTTTATTCGATATTGATACTCCTAGATAGTTATAATACTCTTCTTCCATTGCAGTGCCATCTAGTACCCATTTGAAATGTACCTCCTTCTTTCTTTTAGCATCAATAACTCGAATATTTGTTTTCCCCAGATTTATGCTAAAGATAACTTAAAAATCAAGGTGTAAGGCATTCAGGGATCTCTGCAACCACACAGGGGTACTATCTAGAATAACCATCATCAGCAAACGATAACCAAGATATATGGCGACGATCAATGCAGGGAGAAAATTTTTTGCAGGAGAGCAAGACATCTTGCATATCCGCAACATATAATTATATAAAAGGGGCACAAGAACTCAGCCTTGTTTAAGGCCATGATTGATTGGTATGCTATTGGAGAGCTGTCCATCCAGATTTAATCTGATTTTAAGCAATGTATCCCGACACATTTGCTTAATAAAATGCAATAATACCTGGTCAATGCCCCGTGATTTAAGCTTACTCCACAGGCGTGAACTAATAGCACAGTCAAACGCCTCAGCATAATCAATAAAACAAAGATAAATCTTTGCAACCCCCACCACATGTTTTTAAACGGTTATACAAATTCTAAAGGGCCCTGTATGCAATGAAGGGAGAGAGACATATGCACAGTTAAAGATGGAGACCATGTATGGTCTTTGTTATAGGAGTAGGCAGTAAATAGGAAGACTGAATTGACCTGGAGGTACAATCTTCCATCAAATTCTCTGTTTGGGGGCATTTGCTCATGGCAGAGAACCAACGTATTTGGGCATATGCAGAGTGTTTAAACTCTACTCCTTCTCCTCACAACGTCTGTTACACCTCACGTTTGAGAATCTAGATTTTGACAATTTCTCTACTTTCGCCGCAAACATTAACTGTTTAATTTCTGAGGCCTTGGCATGTTTCCAGGGCATAATCAAACCAATACCACAGCCAAAGGTTTTGGTAAAAAAAACTGTCAAACTCTGCAATTTGCAGATATGCTGCCAGTGGGAGAGCTCCAAATATTGGCCTCATTACCACATTGGAGGGCTTCTACAAGTCAGCAGTGTATGCAGGTGTGAGGAATTCGACCATCCACCAGGTGGGTGTGCACTCGTCTGGGTTTTTTGAAATTTTAAACAAATGTAATGATTGTAGATGAACCTCCAGAAAAAGTGTGGGGCTAATCTGCACACATTTGCCTATGCTCACCACCTGACATACACATATACCCGTGGCTCAGGGCGGACACAGCCTACAAGCGCCATCCCCCCCGTCATATTTAGTTGGGCTATGATAGCCAAGAGTACATCAAGGCAGCTCAGAAGGGGAAGGCAAAATCTTCCTCGTGCCATGGCCAGCCTAATTAACTAACAAAGGCTCAATGAATCCTCCCAGTCCTTTTGTTAGCTCTGCTAGTGGCAGCTCCACATACTAATCAGAGTTAATTCCAACAGGCCCACGTGGGGCCTTGCTGCAGGACTAAAAAAGGAGAACGGAAAACCCAACAACCTTTGATATGCACTGTGTCAGCCTGAAGCCAGATCCCTCCCCGCAGTAACAAGGGCAGTAAACTACCATGTCTGGGACAGCTGTTTACAGTAGTCAGCCCTGCACGGGGACCCCATTCAGAAGGTACGAGTAAGTGTTTTGGCAGCGATCGAAAGTCTGGTCTCACTGCAGCTTCAAGGGCGACCTGCCGCTTTAATCAGGAACCACAGAGAGCTCCATTAACTAGAGAGACACTTTGATCTACAACAGACAGGACGATGGGTGGAACTTAGTATTACATGTTTTCAACCCTTTACCTTTTCTGTTGCAAAGCACTCTGGTTATTACCTCATGCATACAGGAGAGTGTTGGTGGGGATCCAGGATTGGTTCATTAAGGTAGGCTTAGCCTACACCAATCACTGTGACCAATTTGGCTTTCAAAGAGGGTTGAGCCCCTCTTTTGGGCTGATCATCTGATAACTTTGCAAGGAGTAGCAACAGGAACTTAGCATTGGACCCTGGCTGAAGGTACAGTCTGCCTTACATCTTCCACCAGTGAAGGAAGGCCAGGGCACCCAAGAGGGAAGCGCGATCATTCCCCAAACCATCTCCCATGGAACAAAGGAAGATACTGAATCCAGAGGACCCTCCAGCAGCTCCAGAACCAGTACTGTAAGGAAGGCATAGTATCAAACACTGAAGACAGACACAAGTGATCACAGTTCAAGGGTGTTTATTGAACTTCAATGAGTTGGTTGAACGCCTATCTAACCTAAATCTAAGGATGGAAGCAAGCTACGACCATCTAATAATAATAATAACACTGTCCTAGTCGAGTCTCTGTCAAAATAAAAGGGCCTGTACTAATAAACCTATTGACAATCCTTACTTCTTAATACAAAAGGGTGTGGGACAATAACGTATGCAATAAATAAAAGTGTTCAAGAAATAATATGTCAGGACGGTTGAGCAGTTGGCTTCCCTTCCCCACGTTTTCAGCACAGGTCAAGGTGGCACATTCCAGCTTCGCACACACTCTGGCTTCTCGGCCACTAGCTATATCAAAAAGTGATCAGTGTGAAAGATCATATATTTGGTCCTTTGATGTATTCATACACAATCACATCCAAGTACACATCATTGCTGTTGGGTCAATTGATTTATTGCCCCTAAGTTTTATTCAATAAATCTTTTCTTAAAAATTAATTAGAGAAGGAATTACCCAAAATGGACAATTGACCAACTAAACAAAAGGTGATACATATGTGTACAATCCAATTAGATCAGAAGGATTGAACTCATAAAATACACATTTCCTTCTATTCTTTACAATACATTTACATAAGAAAACATGCGCTATCCAGAGCATTATGTCTTTCTGGAATACAGAGAAACAGTGTGATATTGGACACTTAAACACTACAAACAGGAGGCCGTCGACATTATAATGTTTCGGCTAAATTGGAACTATTTGTTGAAGCTTGTGTGTAAAAGGCCTTCTTCAGGACGGGAGAATGTGTTATCCATGTCCATTGGGTATCGACAGTACTCGTTTTCTGTGGTTCTGGTTTTAACATAGACCCCCTCTTCAAATGATGGGGGGGGGAATTCGCACCTCCAGACCTCATCTATAAGTGATGGTTCCCGAAGGACCAGTTCACCTTGCAGTGAAAAAAGCCCCTGCTGCCATGAGTGAAGTCATGGAACTGGTAAAGAAAGGGGGTAAAGATCCCCTGTCGTCAGATGCTAGGTGAAAATCCTATGTCATCCGACGTTCTCCAAACTGGAATGAGAACCAATGGCCTAGAGTAGTTGTGGACCTGGTAACTTCTGAAGGGACCGCAAAACCAACCAGCGTGTGTCTCGCTGCTAACTAGGACACAGTTCAAAGCATAGAACCAAACTAAAGAGAAGGCAGCTGCCTTCAACACTCTCCTCAACGTTGGGCCGTCCATCTTAAATGGCGACACAAGCCCAGTGAAGAAGCTAGGAGCGGTCCATCGACAAGCATCGAACAACATCTGCCTTTCAGGGACATTTTTGAGCCAGTCGAGCCCCTTCGAGCTGCAACCGACTGCACCGCTGACTGTTGTTATGCCACAGCCGCTAAAGCCATCAGAAACGCCTCGATCAGTGCTTCAGGACCACCGACCAGCACTGAGATGACGATTCTTGATCCCGAGCCGCTGTGTAGGCCAGCCGGCAGCCCTCCGCCCAGCCTTGTGCGCCAAACTGCCTGACACCTGATGCCCGCAGCTGTCTCCCGTCTTGAACTCTGTCGCAGAAGCTGCAAAGCGCTCTGAAGCCGACTTGATGCTGTCGAGCACCAAGAATTCATACAGTACAAGATACATTGTAGTTCTGTCTCCCAGGTCCTTCTCAGAAGGCCCCTAGTGAAGGTTTACGACCCATTGCCCCCTTTGTGTTCAAACCAAGTATCCTTGAGCTATTACATTTAATTACTGCCTGACTACCCTACTGTCAGTTTCCAGAGTGCATCCCTTTTCCTTCTAACTGTCTGTCCTCCTTTACAGGGTGGGTTGTATTTTGTAATGTGCTAGAACTGTCTGATGTTATAATAATAAAGTAGATATCTGTATACAACCTTGACTGGAGAGTCCCTTTTATCATTGGGTAATAATTGTATTTTCGCTGTATTGCAACTAACCACCGATCCACAACCTTTCAGAGATAAGCCTGCCGTTACGTTCACATTACCAAAATTGGACAAGGCGATTTATAATTGGCTTCTGTTTCCAATCTATTTGGATCCCTTCTGGTGTGCTAGAGGGCTGATTGAAGGTTTAGAAACCGATATTCATCCCCGGGCCACTGGTGGCCCGGAAGTTGATTTGTCACAGCTAGTGCGGTGCCATGGCATTTCCAGTGAAAGCCCTTTCACCTTGTAATTGTATTCTAATGCGAGCCTTGCATATCAGGGTCAGTTGTTTTGATTTCATTCCCACTGAGGTACTAAAGATCCTGGGCTTTCAGTACAGTTGCATAACTGGGTAATCCAGTACATGAGTCATCATGTTAGCCAGAGCCGGACTTGGACAAAACAATACGCCCAAGCATCCAAAAAAGGGGTTCACATCCGCAAATCACAATTCATGACACGAATGGGACCATGGACTGCATTTTGGGGAAATTAACAAATGGGGCATTTTTAAGAACATTGGGCCTGTAACATAAATCAAAATGAGTAAGTAATCAAACTAACCCACTTTGGCCCACCAAAGGCAGCCAAACTGGCCTGTCAGACTTGGAATCCCCTATTGCCGTATATGCTAGTCTAAGCCTGAAGGTGGTCGTTCCAGGGTTCACCCCTGTGTTTGCAGGAAGATCACAGAGCTCTTCAGTGAGCGCTTAGTGCACAAGATGTCTGAGTTGCACATGGGCTATGGAAGTGTGTTCACCCAAACACGTGTGCCGATCCAACCAAACACCACGTGGGTGTCCTGATGAAACTCCGGACCGTGAGACACACGGTCCCACCTCAAGTTAGGAAACCAAGAAGCACATTGTTTCAAACTGAGCCAAACCGTAAAGGAATCCGTGTTATGGCAGAAAATAGAACTGTAACTGGTGTCGATTAATCCCAAACATACAAGTAATATCATATTGCTATTTCTTCAAGTGAGCTGCGCAAACGGCCAATCACGTGTAAAGGATACTTGAATGTAATCAAATAAAAGATATTAAACATAACTTGAAAACATTGCAATCTAATCGCAAGAAGGATGGTGACTAAAAATCTACTGGATACATCACAAGCATAAGGAATGTGTTATTATAATAAGGCAGGTCAAGAGCGCCCTATATATAAGACCGCAGTTAGCCGACTATGAGACCTTGAGCATGTAGGCCTCAATAGGGTACATACCCACTACTAAGCTGCATAGTGACACAGGGCTAGCAAACGTGCTAAAATCTCCAATGTTATCACTCCGTTTCTTAATGCTATCAGGGAGTGGCTACTCCCTGGCATGATGGCGCTGCGCATGCCTGCGTGGTTTCATGACGGCTGAGTATGCAGCCTCCTTCTACACATCAGATAGGCGGCAGCTGACTGGCTCCATTGCATGGTGGCGCGCGCTTACCTCGAGGTCTGCCCCTGGGGGGTGAGAATGCGTCGGGGCACGATGATGTCTGCGAGCTGCACATTCCTAGAGATCCCGCAACTGTCTTGGGCTAAGTTTGTAGGATAGAAACTGGCTTCAGGGCGACCCCCTTGAACATGGTCAGGCTACAGAGTAGAGGCCCTGCTGCACGCCATTCAGATGAAGGAATGCCGTTTTATGAGGGAGGCAGGCTTTCTCGTGACTAGAACCAGAAAGATGAACTATTCAAGCACTGGGTCCCCCTGGGGGTTATCGGTTGCTAGTGGTGGCATTCACCCTCCCTCCCCCAACCTCCGCTTGGGCATGTTTTTTATAAGGAATTCGAGAAGCCTTCTGTGAATGGATGGGAATGGTGTCTGAAGTTCTCCAAAGTTTTGCTTAAACTCGAATCGTGTTCAGTGTGGCCTCTTGGCCAGCAAAGTGCTCAGTGGTGGAAACAGGCTCGGTCTGGTCTGACAGGCCAATGTGGGTCTACTATACTGTCTTAAGTGTTCCAATATGAAAGGTTAACGCATTGTGCATACCGATGTTACTGGCTCAGTCTTCTAACAAATACACCATTTCCCCCAAATATTCTGAGAATGGTGACCTCAGGTGGTATACAACTTGTGTGTCATGTCAGAAACGGCAATCTCCAACTGAGGGCCACTCTTTTTTGGTTCTCGGGACAGTTTATTGAACAAGTCCGCCTCTGTGCAGATCCACAAAAATATGCAACGTCCAGGAACTGAAAGAACTACCAAATGCACGTAAAGAATGCTTCCCAGAATGCACCTAGGTATGTTCCTCTCACACACGTTATTGTCCACAATGATAATATTTCTCTTAAGGACTGATCTTATGACAGAAAATGAAAGACGGGTGTGTAGCTGTGATCTGGAGAGAACTATGAGCGAGGGCTGGGATTGGTGGCATTGTGCAGGCGGTTTAAATTAACATCCATAGGGGCAGGGCATACGTACTTGGAATAATTAGCATACAATTGCACAACATCACAGGAAGTGACATCAATGCAAGACAAAGGCTGTTTGTAGGCACCTTTCAGTAAATGGGTTCCAGCTGCTGTCCTTTTGCTAAAAATAGTGTGCATCCACTTAATCCATAGTTGCAATGGTTATGCCACTCCCGGGGAGCCTGAGGGCTTCTTCTAAGAGCGAGGGTACATGGGCAGGACAAGGTTAAAAGATATGGGATGTCGAGGCACTTCATTTGTGGTAGGCGGCCTGGAACAGGTGCCTTTTCAGGGATTTGCAGTGCTTCAATCAGTCTGCCTCCAGCTGGGGATGAAGCGTTATGGAGTATCAAATGTAAGAGTACTATCCCTCGAATGGTTAGGCTGCCCTGGAAGGAGGCTAGTTCATTTTTGTGAGCTGATCTTTGGCAAACAGTAGGGCAGACATTGAGTGAAATAGACACAGAGCTGTGGATCACTCTACTGGCCAGAGAAGTAGCCATGCCGTCAGTGATGTAAGGAACCATTGGAAAGATGGAAACATGTCGTCCCAGCACTTGGAATGCTTCTGTGGCTTCCAGTCAAACATGGAAGCCACTAAAGAAAATAGTTTGCATCGCCACCCATAGCTTGCATGACAGGGCCCAGAAGCCACTGCGAAGATGTCCACCGCATACATGGCCAGTAGGATGCTTGGATCTAGTAACATAGCTCTAGTAAAAGTCCCATGCTCCAGTAGGAAATGCCAAGGAGGGGCTTCATGTGAACTTTTAAAAACAAGTAGGGTCTTCCTTACCTCGACCAGAGGGGCAGTGTGTGTTTTCTTGGTCTAAAGGGACCATGTTTTCATTTTGGTGGCCAGTCTGGTGGGGACGTGGAGTGTTATTGCTGACTCCCCAGTGTGGTAGGAGGCAACATGCCATAGTAGGAATTGTCCAGAGAAAGACCACCAAGACCAGGTCTGTGAGTCAGTGGATACCCTCAATTCAGTGAGTTTTGCCTTAAGCCAGAGCAAGTGTGCTTGCTATGCTCTAGAGACTTTCCCTTCAAACGATCTCTATAGGATGCTATGGTTGTGGATTGGCGCTACAATTGTGTGTACCCCCTAACAAATGTTCCGTTGATTCTTCCCATTCTCAAGTGATTGAGACAGGGTGAGGAAT
The DNA here is from genome assembly GCF_040938575.1 of Ambystoma mexicanum. Lineage (NCBI taxonomy): Eukaryota > Metazoa > Chordata > Amphibia > Caudata > Ambystomatidae > Ambystoma > Ambystoma mexicanum. Next base: position 1,246,475,378 of record NC_090934.1, read on the forward strand.
ATGTTGCCTCTACGCCCAAGGGAGAAGATGTTAGACAAATCTACTTGTCCTGTAAAAAAAATCTACTTGTCACTCTATGGCCCTAATTTCTTAAATATGGCATAGTCAGGATGGGTGTTTGAAGGCGTGATGGATGCCATCCACAGCCGTTCACTAAATGGTGGTTGCCACGGTGCCTGGGGCAACATGTCTCATTGAACCACAATCCCCAGAAAGCAGTCTGTCAGACGACACTGCATCCAATGTTAGGCAGCGGTGCTCTGCCAGACAGAGGTCGAAGTACCAGGAAGCCTGGACGCTGCAGCATTTAGGCCTGTTTGTATTCCACTTCTCATCTGTTTCCTGTGACAGAACTCTGAATACCGTTTCTCGGGACTACTTCTGCTGGTATTATCTACGATGGCTTCCCCTTGCCCTTCCCCTTTGGGACGGTTTTTGACCCTACATGTGGCTCACCTGCGTATGACCCTGCCAGCATCATGGAGCCTGCTTCTTGGATTGCTCTTTTATTCATTCATGTTTTTTAAACAATGTTGGTTTATTAAATCAAACCACATGCTTATTACATAAAACAACAATACAAAATACATGAAAAGACACAAATAAACAACGTTAACAGAATACGAATTATAAAAATATAATTTCACTAATTTCAATAATTAGTTTCTAGAAGCTTCCAAAAGTAAAAAATGACTATAATAATAGATATTTGATTACCATTATAAAGTGGCCGCTAGCAGGAGGTGTGTTTCAGTTGATGCTTCACCCCTACACGCCCTGCATGTTCTCAGCTGTCACGCAATTTCTTCTCTGGCACCTTATGGGAAGCAGGTTTAACCTAAAGCACATGCAATGCTTTGCTGCAGCTTTCTTGGGCTATATTTTACAATATTCCTGCACTTGTTTAAATGCGGGACACATCTGTATAAAATCTGACAGCGACGGTTTACTTTCTGGGTGACTGTCATCACATTCCACATCCCACAATTCACTTTTTCAAAACAACAGCTTTAAAAAAAAAAACCACCAATATTTTCAAGTTGTTCCAAGGAAATATCCAGGGAAATTTACGAATTCCTTACATTCTTTTATGAAATGTTTAAATGTTACACAAGAGCCCTGTGAACTAATTCTATTCAAGGCTCCGCACAGAGAGAAAGGATAATCCAGACCTTCATAAAACATCTTTCCAAATATCATTAGTCTCTTCTTCAGGACATGTACTCGTAGGGAATGTAGTGCTAATTCAGGTCTGATGGCTTGGACGGGCTTGCCCTTGGGTAGCCCCCACAAGAATCTCAATATAAAGCCGTCCACTCTAGACAATTCCTTCCAACCCACTTTCATTTTTGTTTCTAAGCCATATTGCTCCGTAGTTTGTACCTCCACTTGAACCCTACTGACCCTTCTGGGATTACTTCGTGGCATCCTTTGCGGTAACTCCCCTATTTCCTTGGACGTCTGCTGAACTCTACATGGGTGAATAGACTAGTTCATGCATACAGGACCTCGCTATGTTTTATGAATGTTGGAGTGAACACTCTTCCCTGGAAAACCCCACACGTTTTGTCCCTTTGTAACATCCTCTTGCCTTGCAGGCTAGGCCCAATGTAAACAGGATTGTGCCCAGTAACGCAACACTTTGTCAGGTTGGTTATCTGGCCTATGGACTGATTTGAGCGCTTGTTAGGAGGTAGCCCTCTCTGATACATTGATCTGGCTCCCTTTTTCCTAGGGTGTACTGTAGAATGAGTCAATGAACATATGTCAATGTGGCAAGCTAATGTTGGCCTTACCTTGTATGACCTACTTTTCGTTTGTTGCAGCTTGGGAGAGGGCTGGTTGGCATTCCTTTTCACTAAACACAGTTCAATGTGATATGTCCGCATATTAAAGACCGAACACAAAAAAGACCGATTTATTTTGGCCGCTTGTGCAACCTTTAATATGCGGAAGTATCACACTTCAAGTACCCCTACACCGCCCCCCTCCCGAATCGGATCCCCAGCCTGCCCCCACCACCTCCTGCACTAGATGATTTAATGGAAATCGGCGGGGTTTAACCCCCCAACACTCCCTTTTCTCTATGAACATCTCCTTTTCCCCACCCAAAGCCTCCCTCCTCTACCCACCCTCACCACGAACACACTAACACAGCCACACAGTCACACAAACACTCACATTTACTCGCCTTCTCCTCTCCCCAAACATTGCTCACACACGCTGCGCACACAAACACACACTAACACTTACCTGGGCCCCAGCGGCTTTCCTCTTCCGGCTCCGTTGTTCCCGTCAGCCCCTGCGCGCACTCGTGCGCGTCGCAGGGGCTGACAGTTCAATTTAGAAAGACCGCTCGGAGCAGTCTCTGAGCGGTCTTTCTTTATATCAGTAATTTAAAAAATCTCTTATTAAAAATGGATTTCTTCACTTAGTACCTTACTTCACTGATGCAGTGCTCTTGGGAGGAAAGTCTTGTATCCCCAGGGGGATGACGGGCCACCACCTTGAGGTGCATGGGGCAGTTGGCTGAAGCCCTGATACACACAGACAGAACATGCTATTTTATATTTGATAACTGTCAAATATACCAGATAAATACATGTATAGAAAGGAACGTAACACCGCACGATCAGCTGTAATTCAATCTTGGTTTTTCGAATTGTGTGTGGTTTTATACTCAAAAAATAAATGTATGGCCTACCATAAGCAAAATAATGCAGGATTTGCACAGCACAATTAAGTACTTAAACTATTCTGAGCAAAGTATATAAAAACATGAATTTTTTAGCAAAGCTATCAAAATAACAAAAGGAAGTTTCCAGATCACACGTTCTAGTACATCCATGCAATTGTCTGCAGTTGGAGGACATTTTATTATTTATTTATTTATATTTATATAGCGCGCAAACAGCCCAGGGGCATTGAGGCGCTGTTACTTGCAGGAGCTTAGTTACAATGGTACGGGAATGGTAGCAGTCGTTGACACATTTTGACATGAGGCGATTTCAGTCTTGCTTCACTTTGGTGGGTGCAGGAGTAGTGAGGAGGAAGTGCTTTGCTATTTAAGGTCAAGTTGGTGGGGTTTGATCCTCAGTGCTAAAAACTCAATTGAATAGAGTAGAAGGATGGCACCTGCACAAAGATGAAAGAAGCTTTACGTAAATAGCACTCATCTGTCCCAACATTTTAGCAAGAAAACTTCTTTAGATGATGTGCACATAATTTAAAAACTGATTATGAATGAATACTCTAAGCAAACGGCAGCAGATTTACGTGAACAAAAATATAATTGCTTAATTGTCACCACCTGAATAATCTACTCTGTGCCAATAAGCAGACTGGGTGTCTATGCCTTTTTTTAAATTCCTGACCAGATATATGTTCATCCTTCCCCATTGGCTTCCCCACTTCTCCTAGTGTTTAAAATGCCCCACGAAAAGTCCTTTACATAGACCAGAACTTCATGCACGTTCTTTGTCCAAAAACGGGCCTATTCATGCTGTGGCCGTCCTAGCACGGATTTTTGTTCAATGCATTTTAATGGGCAAATGCAGATGGACCAGCATTTCAATGTGTGACGGGTTCGGGTCACATACCTGTCAAAGAGGGAAGATGGGCACCCTCAATCAGGGGTCGAGGGGTGGCAGAAGGCTCACTAAGACAGTATAATACTACTGGGAAGGAAGCCACTAACACTGATGAGACTGGGGCCTTGTATGTCACAACCTAGAAAAGAGCATCTTTTCTGTAAAATTTTATTATTTACATAACTTTTAAGGCTATATACAATTTTTGTAGCTCAGGCAAAAAAACGGCCCATGTACTGAATACAAATTACAGGTTTACTTCATTCTGGTAAATTAAAAATTAAAACAATTTTGATCAGTTTCATTTTCAACACGAATAAATGTGTGTTTGAATACAATAGAATATGTTCTCACAAAGTACTTATAGGTAATTAATTCCCAAACCCATTTCAAACAGGCATACAATAGAATAAATTGACAAGGACAAAAAGGTCATGTCTTGCAATGTTTTGAGACAAATAGAAAAATAAATTAACAAAATAACTGAACATAGAGTACAATACAAGTTTGTTCAAAATGGATTTGCAGGCATTCACTGTTTTCTCAGGACGAAATTCCTAGGATATTTGCATTGCAAATCGCTTTCATTTAACTACATATTGTGTGTGCCCAAAAGTATTATCACATTTGAGAATAGGGTAGTGTAGTTAATAACTGAAGAAGTGCCAAAACGACAATTTTCTTGAATGAGACAATAACAATTGTTCTTTTTCAAAAACTTTAAATGTAATCTCAATCTTTCATATGGTTGAAATAAACATCTTCACAAGTAAATTCCAGCTGGCCTGGGACGTCTAACCCCGGACATGATGCACATGGTTTGCAAAAGACACTTCAAACAATATGAGGAGGGGGGAAATTAACAAGTTCCCTTTGAACTGGCGATAACTATCTCACCCGCCCAGACTTGCTGGCATCCTTGTTTCACTCTAATCTACACGATTGCCAATTCAATAGGCATTGCCACGGGACCCACCGTGAGAAACTGATCAGAAACCCATAAAGCATTTGTCAACTCTGCACTTATGTGTCCCGTCACCCCGGGTTTATTACTTGGTCACAAACAGATGGCCGGACTTCCCTGGACAATGAATAACAGGCTCCCATGTACTTGAAAAGATTACATCTCCTTTCCACAATAGTACTGTGCCATAAAAACCTGAGCCTGCCTGCAACTGACCATCTGATATTGTCGTAACTTCTCTCAGAACTTCTTCAGCCTTCAGCCTTGCTAAACCAGTTTTCGCAGTCACACGAGGTCATCCCGCCAGCTCAGGCTCCTGGGTCCTGCACAATTCCCAATTTATGATAGGATTTTGCGGCATACAAATCTGTATATTCATCATGTACCCTAACTGTCCCAAAACACATTTCCCTCAAGACCCCATGTATGAATGCAGTGCATGTATGTTCAAGACTACCGCGTCCTCTCATAGTGATTTCCCCATTGCAAATCTTCTTTCTCGCATGCGCATATGAAGCTCCTCATTGCCCAACTTCTAGGTGTTACGTGGCACACCACACCTATATTGCATTTATATTTCTTCATTGGTTTTTGACAAACCTTGCTGCGCTCCTGCAAATCTAAAATGTATCAATGTAACACCAAAAGTAACACATATCCCATTCCCATTGACTACAATAGATACATGTAAAATTGCAACATTGCGTCACCCTCACCGTTCCCCCAGTCACCGATATGGTGCGGGCAATGTGAACTTCTCTTTCTCATTGTGACCTTTATTGGCCACCCCAGGATTCCCCCCTTTAGTTAATACTTTTACTGACAAACCAATTTCTTGTTCTTTAAAATCATCTTCTTGAGGAAATAAAACCCTACAATCATCTCTCACATCAGTCCCAATATCGGTGTACTCCTCCAGTGAACAAACCCAACTCATCCCCCACCATTTCCACAATCTACCTGCTGCACCACACAATCATCCCAATCCGGTGGAGGACACAAGACAGCTCCAGTCTGAGTACCCACGTGAAATGAAATGGTAGTGGTCCTAGTGTTGGACAGGGTCACAGTCATCATGGCAGATGCTTTCGGTACCTGGACAAAATAGCATCATAAGAGCGTTTGACAAGAGCCAAAGATAATAAGGAAAAAGACAACAATTGGCATTAGGATTTTGACAGCTAGGATCATCCGAGACGGTACTCAAGAAAAAAGAAAATCCAACCAAGGGTAATTTGTGATTCATGCTTCGTTCTCCTTGAGCACCCTAAACTTCTGCAAAATGGCAATTGTTGGACTCAGAGTCTCATTCTATGAATCATTAGGAGGCACAAACATACAGCAGGTGCTCCCGATCTTCTGACAGACTCCTGCCTCCATAGCTGTTAGGAGGTCGAGAATATATCTATTTTGCCAGGCGATGAGCCTCAGGGCACGTAGTTCTTTGATTGCACTAAAAGCTGATTCAAAGGAATTCACAAACAAGAGTTTGTATTGGGTCACCTGGAGCCTCTTCGCATTTGCGATAGCTTGGATACCAGGGGCCGGAAGAGAAGAAAAACAGATGTCCGTCTGGCTGAACAGACGGTAATACTCGGGAATGTCCATCAGAGCTTTCGAAGATGTCACACAGATGTAGTTAGACCGCTTGGTCCATTGCAATGGTTCCTCTTCTTCACGATCTGGCAAAGTCATCATTGGGTTGTCCATAGATGTTGACAAAGGGGATGCAAGGGGTACAGGGGTCAGAGGGTGTACAGATGAGACTTTGAGCATTGGGCAGGCAAGTACTAAGCGTTCTTCAGGAATAACAAGGACAAGCAAATGCAGTTTAGTGAGACTGAATCATACCTCGCCAGGCTGGAGGCAATTGTCTGTACGTGTATTGTCCACAAGGCCAAAACACATCAAGAAGTGCAGATGTACCTCCAACATGATCAGCGATGCAAAGCGTGCGGCTGCAGTTCCCATTTGTTCCAACAGGCACTGTGCCATCATCCTTAAAACACAGAGAAAACTGTGTGAGTAGCTGAATCTTAACAGGTGTTTCTGGCTCCTTGAGCCATGTCAGATATTTTAAATACTTCTGCCATACATTTTCACACTCTTGGTTAACTTCTGCCATCTCCTCCTCTGATAATCCCCTCATGCCCCGCCACCCCCACTCTGCAACTCTTCACCCCTTGCTCCCATTAGTTGTTTATTATGATGGACCCGGTCAAATTGAACTAGACTCTTTGCATACAATGCACATTCTTCTGCTCTTTACGATCTGTGGCTGAACAGCTTCATCAGGTCTATCAAACTCCTAACAGGTTGCAGGTGTGCATCCTTAACTGGGTTTGCCTGACTACATTAAAAGGGACATGCCTGACCCTCACAACACTCTGTAGGCATCTTCCTCGTCTCAGTACCAGAATGGTAAAATGAAAGTGTAGTGTTAATTCCTCTCAGTCTCCTCTTTTTTCCATCCCAGTACTTTTAAAGGTTGAATTGGGGAAAATGAGGGAAGCAGTGTTACAATAACCGCTGTGAAAATCCTGAGGGTGTTCTCACTTGTTTTCCCCCACAATCATACTCCCCTCATGTGGCCAGGGAAAGGCCAGCACTTTTGAATCCTGCCCCTGGGGGTGGATACATGAGGGAGGATCACCTAGGCAGAGGAGACTTAGGGGGAGGGGATGAGAACCCCTTTGGAGAGACATTGTATTCTTCCTCTTACAGTTGCATAGCAACCCATTCTCCCTCAGACTTAATGGGGTATGTGCAAGCACACTATATATTCCCCTCTCCCCATTATCCCTCTGAAACCCCTTCCTCAGCTTTCATGGGACACTTAGAATCCCAATTCATCTCCTACTCCACAATTTTCACTAATACTGGCAAGAAGAAGATGCAACTGGGAGTAGGGACAATTACCTGCTGGAAACACCTTAAGAAACAGAAGGAAGACTGCCACCCACTAACATCAAATTGTCCCATTAATAGAGTCAGGTAGGGTCAGGCATTTACCATTGACTATTCACACCTGACTCCACTTGACTCTCTCTGGTCAGGGCTAAAGGACAGACAGGTATTGCAAAGTGGAAGATTGGAGGTCAGGCAGACCCAGCCCTGACCATAAACCTGCAGCCCATTGACACACCAGCCAAGTATAAAAGGAGGCTGCTGAGAGAGCACAAAGAGAAGCAGTTGGGAGAACAAGAGGGAGACTGCATGGCTGAGGACTGAGAAGGGATCCCTACTGTACAAGCAATGTGTTCCTTCTCAGTCCTAAGCCAGTTTGCCAGCAAGCAGAGTGCACCATTAGAGCCAGAGAGCAGGAAGAAGCAGCAGAAGAGGCCTGGAGAATCTGGAGGAGAGGAGAGTGCCAAGATGCTGCCTCATTGTCTGTAAGGGGCTGCAGCATGGCTAGGGAGCTGTATCTCCAAAGAGCCGGAGAAAGGCAGACTGCAACCTGCTGGCCGTGTCCAGCGGAATGCTCATTCCCTTGGGACTTATGTCAGTCCCCAGGGTGGCAGAGAGCCGGTGGTGAGACCCTGACCTCGACCCAAGCATCCCGTGACCACTTGCCAGCGCTTCGCTGACCCATGAGTTTCAGAGAAAGAGAAACTCGGCAGTGTGCGGGTGGCTGAAGCGAGGGAAAGATTGCTAAAAGAGGCACGAAAGTAGAAGACAGAAAAGTCTATTATAGTCCCTTGAAAGAGGTGCATTGTGGGACTTGCAGTGCAGAGACACATAATATGGAAAAGCCAAAGGGGTCTGGGACCCACACATACGGAAAAGCCAAAGGGGTCTGGGACCCATGTTACAGAAGAAGTTCTTGAAACATCAGCATTGCCTCAGCCAACAGGGACTTAAGAGCGTTTCAAGGGAGGACAGTCAAGAGGGTAAGAGTGACCGGAACCAAGAGGGTGTGCGTGACCCAGACAGACAGATAGAAATAAAGTGTGCTGGAGGCAACAAGCTAAGAAAGGAACAGAACATGCAAGCTGCACAGAAAAATTCATTTAGAAGTGAAGGGCAGATCAGAGCGGTCGCGCAGAGGAGAAAGTGAAAAGACTTGCGTTCTCAAAGGTCTCTGACCTGCAACAACACAAAGGGACAGATGTAAGGAAGACCACTAAGGAGAAAGTGGGGAAAAAGGGAGCTACACTGGGAAAGGAAGTGGGTGTGAAATCCCCCAACGTGTTTGTGAAAGACTGTCTGGAATTTGGTAAAGAAAGTCAATTTGTGAGACCCATTTGAAGGCGAATTTTGTGCAACTGTTGAAAAGTGAAGTTTGTGGAAATCAGTCAAAGTCAAACTGATGAAATTTAATCTTGAAGAACCACAAAGGCTTTGATTCTGGGAGAGAGGGAAACCCCTGCAAAGCCTAAGGAAAGATATTGTGAACTGGCTATGAACTTTGCTAAACTTGAATTTGAACTCTACAGGATTTTGGCTGAACTTTTGCAGAACTGTGAACAGCCCGAGTGTCTTGATCTTGGGGAAGGGAGCCGCCAGAAGGCTCCACTACAATCCTGAATTTACTTTCATGCACCCTTTTTGTTTGAACATTACCCTGAACACATTTAGAGAGTGAGGGCAAGCTTAAGTTAGATGCATACATTTCTTTCATTTTGACTGACAGACTGTGGACTAGTTTTCTTTTCTTCACATGGTTGAGTTTGCGCCCATTTAGCATAGGGCAAGTTAGGAATTAATCCAACCCCTTTCTTGAAATAAAAGTTTTCAAACTATATCTTTGTGTCTGTGTCTACGTCTTGTCACCATGCCAATCTCACACCCCAAAAGGTTGGCGGAGGCTTTATTTGTCATAATTAGGGAAAGGGGGATAACATGTCCCACCTGAGGGTACCCCTTTGTGAAAACAAAGAGAAAATATCGAGGCTGAGTACCCCAAAAGGAAATACACCAAACACGGGTTACAAAGGAACATACAAAGATCTTTATTTTATACTGAACAGTTTCAAAGGACAAAACAACAGATAGCTATCGGCCCTCAGTACAACACAACGAACTCTAGCGTGGTTCGGTGTGCTCAGTGAGTGGGACTGTACATGAGAATAGTTGCACTTTATATACCTTTGGAAACATGATGTCCAACCCTACTGTGGGTTAATATTCATTAATACATTACAGATCTAGGGTTCGTGCCGAGTTCACACATATGCACACTTAGGGTTTGCCTTTAATACATTCGCCAACAAGCCTAAATGGTAACAGTGTATTTTAGGATTTCTCATAGAGTCTTCTCAAACATTAATACAATGCAGTTTAAACAAGTGTTCTTAGTTCAGTATTTGTATACATTGTTCTTAACATATGCTCGCGGATTAGCTTCATTGGCACAAGTAATCCTTTACACACAGGTCAACGAAGGACAAGGTCTCAGTTCATGACCCTAACATGTGGCCTTTAGGCAAGTCACACATTAGTTCATACACAGAGGTCAAGACGGCCATGTTACATTTCGGAATGACACCGTCCACCATTTTAGCTCACAGGGTGACTTTGCAGAGAGAACCTAAAATGGCAGATTTACCTAAAATGGCGGCTTACATTGATTCTAAGGTCGGGACCTTACAACACGGATTTCTTCGCAAGTGGCTTACAAGCAACTTGGCGTAGGCCAATATACATATATTCATCACAATAGGAGGCACAATATAATTTCCTGTTTGCAAACCCTCCTTTTGGCCTATGCCAAGTGCTAAACTAGTTTTGATCTTCTTGCAAACAACTCCATGTATCATCGTCCATGCACCCTGAATCACTGTCGAAAATATCTATTGCCATAAGATCTGTTACTAAGATATCCTTTAACACATATTCTTTGGAGTTTTTATCTGGGGCAGACACCTCATGTCCTATTGTACCTATCGCCTGTGCGCAACATCCCCCTAGCATCGAACATATACTAGGTAAACACTGGATACAACAGCAAAGAAACAACAGAATTCCCAATTTAATCAGCAAGACCGAAAGCACCTTCCACCCCTAAGATCGCAAGAAGTCCCAGAACCAAGCACTAAGATCCCAGTTTCCCTCAGGAACATGCACTTCTGAACTAAGGACGTGCAGATTCTGTATTGCCTTGAAGATAGTTGGGGAGAAATCTGGCACGAAAACACAGCAAGCGGACCCCACTAATGTACACACTTCACCATGTTCAGCCAGAATGCCATCTAATGCCATCCGGTTCTGGAGTGCTACTAATCTTATTGCTTTTTGTTCTAATGTCATATTATAGAGTATGTCCGTGGTCCGGTTGATGGCTCTCTCCAGTACTCTCGCTAGTCTTCTGATGTCTTCGGAATTTGCTATCTGTCCCCAAAATGGCACAAATGATTTCGCTACATCTCCCAAGACCTGTGCTGGAGTGTCACCATCCTCGTCCTGTCGTGGATGAGCCTTTGAAACCTCTATAGTACTAGCTATGAATACCCCGGGTAACAGGATCCCTAAATAACAAGTTCCCTGCCAATCCCTGGGTAACCATGGAAATGCTACATTACCGCAAACAAAGTAGACAGGTTCGCCTACAAAGGTCTGTCTTCCCCAGTCAAATTCACAACGTTGGCGCAGCCTTTAAAATCTCCCATTGACTGAGTACCATTCCTCTGTATGCAGAAAGAAACTGAATCGGGGCTATGGTTAACAGTGTAGGAAGGAGGCATGGCATCCTTATTGCCTATAGGAGCCATCTTAAAGGAAATCAAAGATTGAAAGGGACGAGACAGTCTATCAGAAGGCCTAATAGAAGTAACGTTAAGCTTACTCCTATTTGCGAAAAGCGAGCATCCCAGGGGAGTCAGAACACGTTTCTCAAAATTATTCAAATTAGTACCATCAAAGTTCCCTGAGATGCTATCGTTCCAACGGCCAAAGAACAGTGCTCTAAGAGAAGCATAACAAGCAGTTGTCAAAGGTAAAGGGTGAATATACCAACCTAGCCCTTTATCCCCATGTTACGGTAAACGCGAGCAGACCCAACAGTTGGACCTATTAAAAATGGCATCTGTAGCATTCATGATAAGTAACAATGTATTGTTGAAATATATTTGTCTATGCTGGGAGTTCCTAGGAGACAGAGTATGCAAATGCACAAAGGGAGTAGAAACAGTGGGTACATTTTCAGTCGGTAACAAGGACTGTAATGAATGTACCTCCTCGAGGTACCAGAAGCACAAGGCAGTGACTATTATAATACCAATTAACATTATAAAAAGACAGCAATACGTTTTCGGGGCCCAAGTGATTTGTCCATTTTCCCAGCCGGTCACACGATCATTTATCAGTCCAGTATGAGCGGTAGCGGTTGCAGGCATTGCAGTCTTCAAAACGAAAAACTCCAGTGTCATTAGCTGGCGACCTCCCGGCCGAGCGACTTCTTAGTCCTTCCACAACCCTAGCCAACAGAATCCCTTTTTTTCAAACAAGTATTTGGGCAAAAAGCAAGCCCTTGATGATTCTTTTCCTTCTCCAAATGCACAGCCGAACCGTGCCGTAAGTCTATTTCCTTCTCTGAATGCACAGCTGAACCCTGCCGTAAGTCTATTTCCTCGGACGTAGATTGTACCTTGTTGTTCCTGGTACTGATTGATCCAAGATCCCGTTGGAAGCAGCGTATCAAGAGCAAGTGAAGATGCAAGATCTGAAAAAGCAGTTTCCGGAAGCGAAACATTTTGAGAGTGTGGAGACGAAATGACGGGTTCCCCAAGCCTCACGGGCTCAGAGAGATTCTCCGATGCACTCTCACCGCTATTTACTGCTTTGGGATCATTGGTTGCAGCGTTAGCGAGGGGTTCTGTTTCCTCTGTATCGTGTGGCACTGGGAGAGGAAGTCTCTTGAGATGCGTTGCGTGGATCACATTTTTTCAGCCTGCGACACGCACCGCCGTCTGTGTGACCAGCAGGACCTGGAATGGGCCTCGCCAACGAGGTGCAAGGCAAGAAGAATGCTCAAATGCCTTGGTGAGCACCCAATCTCCGGGCCGAATACTGTGGGCCGGGCCCTCGTATCGCACAGGTAAAGCCTCTCGCACCTGGTGATAAATCAAATACAGGTTTTTAGTCAACTGGCTACAGTAATCTGAAAGAAGTACATTTTCAACATTTTTTAAAGATCGACACTTAAGAAGGTTCCAGATATTGGCAGGTATCCCCATTACCACCTAAAATGAAGAGAGCCCAGTCTTAGTTTGAGGGGTTGTACGCATGGCTAGTAACACGATCGGTAAGGTGTCCGGCCATTTTAGTTGGGTGCCGGCACACGTCTTAGTGAGCTTGTTCTTGATGATACCATTATGTCTTTCTACTAGTCCGGCACTCTGAGCGTGTCTGGCCGAATGGAACCATTTATCGATCTGTAATGCTGCATATATCTGCAGAATCACAGCAGCGACAAAATGTGTAGCATTGTCCGACCAGATGACTCTTGGTAGCCCGAACCTCGGGAAATACTCCTTTAACATAGTTTTCACAGTAGTCATGGCTGTAGCATCTTTGACAGGGAAAGCCTCGACCCATTTGCTGAAAGCACAGATGACAACTAACACATATTTTAAATTGTTGCACCGTTCCATTTCAATAAAATCAAAGTGGATGACCTCAAAGGGGACAGAAGGTGGCCCGAAACTTCCCCTTGGAGTTGATGTCCCCTTTCCCACATTGCGCTATAAACAGATCATGCAGTCTTGAGTGTAGTGCTGAGCTATTTTCGAAATTTTGTCATTCGCCCAAACTTTCTCTAACATTTTTGTAACCTTCTGGGCACATATATGTGTAGGGCCATGGGCCATAATGACCATCATCATCACGTATGCTTCAGGAAGTAGCCATTTCCCTTCAACCATGTCCACCCAACACCCATCATCATTGAGTTTCCCCAAGCCCTCAGCCCACCTCTTGGATTCTTCTAATGTGGCATCGGCTTGGATATCCCTTACGGACCCAACACCCTCGTCCATTGCATAGGCATTTACGGTCTCCCTTGAAACATACATCTCCGTAAAGAGATTGGTGGCAGTCTGTTTAGCTATCTGATCAGCGAAAGCATTCCCTTTTCCTATATCATCTATAAACTTTCGATGTGCTGCACATTTCACGACAGCTAACTGAGTAGGGAGTGCAAGCGCTGAGAGCAGTTGTACTATTAGGGAGCCATGCTGGATCTTTGTACCATGTGAAGTTAAAAACCCTCTCTCTGACCAAAGTCTCCCAAAGTTGTGAACCGCCCCAAAGGCATACTGACTATCGGTATATATGTTTACTGTAAGCCCTTCAGAAAGTTCACAAGCTCGGGTCAGTGCTATAATCTCTGCGGCCTGCGCAGAGTTATGCGTGATTCTCTTGGTTTCCACAACCGTGCTCAATGTAGTGATTGCATAAACAGCTGTGGATGTACCATCTGGGAGTTTGAAGCAGGAGCCATCACAAAACAGCTCCCCTTGTGGATTGTTCAAAGGAGTGTCTTTTAGATCAATTCTACCTTTTGTCTCTTGTTCGGTAGTATACAGACAGTCATGTGACTCTTCGTTACTGCAAGCAGTACCTTGCAAGAAAGGTAAGAGTTCAGCCGGATTAAGAACACAACAGCTCTTAATTTGTATGTGGGGGGCAAACAAGAACAATTCATATCTCGTCAACTGTGCAGAAGTGAGGTGTTACGTTTGGGTTCTGTTCAGTAGGACATCTACAGAGTGAGGCACCATCAGGGATAGATCATGGCATAGGACCATTCCCTCACTCTGTTTTACAGACGCAGCAGCGACACCTCGCAAACATCTTGGCAAAGCACATGCTACAGGATCAAGGGCGGAAGAAAAGTAACCACATGGCCTATTCTTCCCTCCATGTTCCTGTGTTAATACAGCCAAAGCACATCCATTACATTCATGCACAAACAACACAAAGGCCTTTTCATAGTTTGGTGTGCCCAAAACTGGTGCCGAGCATAATGCAGTTTTGAGCAGATCAAATGATTGCTGGTGCTCCGTGTTCCACGGCAAAGACGAAGAAATTCCCTTTTTTGTCAAAGCCAACATCGGCTTAATCACTAGTGAGAATTTTGGAATCCACAACATACAGTAAGAAGCCATACCTATCAAGGCTCTAACTTCCTTCTGTGTATTTGGGGCAGACATGCCAGAAATTAGCTTTATCCTTTCAGGTGTCAATCTTCTTCCCTCCTTTGACAGGAGATAGCCTAAATAGGTGACCTCCTGACAACAATATTGAAACTTTTTAAGCGAAGCTTTGTGACCATGGTTAGCCAGGTGAATAAGCAACAACACAGTGCCCTCCTTAAAAGCGCTCTCAGAGTCGGCATCTAAAAGCAGGTCATCAACATACTGAAGCAGTGTACAAGTAGAGGGCAATTCAAGAGTATCAAGCTGTTCTTTCAAAGCCCTACTGTAGATGCTAGGACTTTCCGTGTAACCCTGCGGTGCACGGGTAAAGGTGAACGAGCGCCCCCCTAAGGTGAACGCGAACAGGTATCTACTGTCCTTGTGTATAGGAATACTAAAGAAAGCATTCTTCAGATCCACAACACTAAAGTAAGTGGCTGTAACCGAAATCATAGTTAATATTGTCATCACATCCGGCACAATTGGAAATTGCGGAGCAACAACCTTATTAATAGCACGCAAATCATTATGAAACGGAACGGAATTGCATTATCACCTTTTTTGTACACGGGTAAAATTGGACTATCGCACAAACTACCTGCAATTTCCTCAATCACCCCACAATGCACAAAATCGGAGATGATGCATTTCAAAGCTTGCTCACCCTCAACTGAAATCTTATATTGTGGAATGCGTGGCAGCTTTATTCCATGCTTCAAGACTATTTTAACAGGCTCGATCTGTAAAACAGTGACATCATTGTCGTCAGTTGCCCATAAACACTCTGGTACATCACTGAATTCTGGTGGCAAAGGTCTGGTTAAGAATTGAGAGACAGAAAGTTGCTGTGGTGAAATCGTCAAACGCACTCCATCAGAAGAACAATTAATTACCGCATTTAATTCTTTCAACAGATTCAACCCCAGCAAATTCTCTCCACAATTCGAAGTCAAAAGGAATGGACAGTGGTCCATGAAGGGACCCAAAGAAATAGGTACCAGCGAAGAAACTGGGCAAACAACTGGTGTGCCAGAAAACCCTACAGAAACATTGGGTTGCCCTGACAGTGGAATGTCTGGGACCCGAGAATGATCAATGGAACACTTCTGTGCCCCAGTATCTATCAAGAATAGATGTTTCCTATTTCCCACTGCCATTACAATGTAGGGACCGCTCTGATTAGCGGGAATAGGCGTAGGTTCCAAACCCTGCTTCGGGCAATCCTAACGAAACAAAATGTCATCAAAAGGAAGTTCTTCAGATAGCTATGCAGCAGAAGGATGATCAAATATGTTTCTAGTATCCACACTCGGAGTCTGATTATCCTGTGAAAAAGGTTGCCGAGGATCCTGTGCAAACTGACCTCTACCAGGGCCCCCTATACCCGGGCGACCTCTGGATCGCCTACCCATATTTCCAAATGTGTTGTTCAACCTTTGTCGAAGGACGGGGCATTGTGCACGCCAATGACACTCTTGCCGACAATAGGCACACTGGTTAATGTTCACAGGACCCAAGGGCACATTCCCTTGTGGAACATACTGACCTCTAATCTGCGAACTACCCCCTCTAGGGCCTCTAACAATTTGCTGTAATAGTACTTTAGTCTTCAAATCACCTTTTCTCTTCTCAACTCTTTCATTTTCATTATTGACACGATTCTCATAGTACTGAGCCATGTGCAGTACTTCTGATTGAGATTTTGCTTGCCAAGTGCTCTCAGAAGACATAATTTGTGACTGGATGTCAGGCAGCAATCCACACACAAATTTGTCCACAAATAATCTCTTCCCAGACTCTGTGCCTAAGTCTTGTCCACTGAAATCCGAGAATACCTGTTCGAACCGATTAAAGAACTCGGTAGCACCCTCAGACCTCCCTTGGACACAGGCTGTAAGCTTGTCCCAAATAATTCTCCCAAAATTAGTATCACCTGGGGCGGTCTCTCACCAGCTGGCCTTTCTCCATCGAGTCTAATCAGGTTAGCCCATGTATCTCCCAACCCTTGTACGTCGTCTATAGACCTAACCTGTTTCCACAAATCTACGGGCAGGAGTACAGGAAATAACAAATCATTATCACCCAAGGTGAATACTGAGGACTGCAAAACAGATTCTATTTCTTTATAGAATCCTGTCGGATTTTTCCTAATGTCAGGAATAGATTGTCTAATAGTGTTCACTTCCTGTCTTGAGAACGGGACGTGAACGAATTGTGATACATAATGTGCATAATGTGCAGGAATGCTCACAGCAACTTCATTCGTTGCAGGACCAGCCGCAATCTCAACCTTCGGGACAATGTCGGAGGAACCTCTCTCATAGGCAACTCAGAAGTAGGCAACTCCGAACGCTTACTAAGCAACAGAGCCAAGTCGAGCGCTACAGCAGTCGAAGGAGTGTCAAGTGAAAAAGCTCTCTTATAAATACTCAATAACTCTGTGGGACAACAAATCTTTCTTTTTACACATTCATCCTGCAGGTACTCTACCATTACCTGTATCACTTTCCTCTGCACTTCTGGCGTATACTGACTATATGTGTTATATACCTCGACTGGAGTTATCGACATATCTGAGATCCATCTAATTGCGTCTCTCGTACAAATTCGTACTTCCTCAGATATCGAGTTACGACAAGGAAGGAACCGTTTCTGTACATACATACTTTCCCCATCGTCATCCTCATTCTGTAACCTTTCCAACTCCTTTCTATACTCAAATATCCTCTCAACATGCTCACGTACTTTCTCCACAGTGTTTCTTGAAAACGCTAAAGTGTTTAGATCCCTCAACCCTTGTGGAAGATCTGCATTATTTAATTTGCCCCACATTACACATAAATGAATCTCTAAACTTTCAATAAAAACATTTTTCTCAGGAAAATTATCCATATTAGAAAGTGTGGCAAGAACATTAGCTCGATCATCCCTCCCCATACAATGCTTAGCCCATGCAATAAAATTTTGCTTTGTCTCTGGAGGTACAGTATTACGAGTGACAACCCTTGACCCCGCACCCTGATCGACTACAAGCGGTACAGGACTACTTGGAAGAGGGGGAGCAGGCAAATTCAATGGAGGCACTATTACTGGTGCAGTAGGAAGAGGCGGAAGAGCAGGTGTAGGAACAACAACTGGAGGACAAGGAACAACAGGAGGAGCAGGAAGAACAGGCGGAGCAGGAAGAGTAGGAATAACAGCAGGAAGAGGCAAAGCAGCAGGAAGAGGAACATACGGAGGTGGTGCAGTGGCACCAGGCCTTCGCTAATTTAACAATTTGTCAATAAATTCATCGGAAACATGAAGGTCTTTAGAAGGATAGATTTTCTGAATGCCAAGTGAGAGCGCCCTTTCCATATTCCTAGCCGACTCAGACTGTTTATCTTGGTCATATAGCAACGCTTTTTCGGCATTTGTTTTATGACGGCGCGCATGTTTTTCTCTACTGTTAAGTTTTTGCGATGCTTCTTTTTTCCAATTCTGCAAAACATCAAATGCTGCAGGTCTAGCCTTTTTCTTTAAAAAAATTGACTCTAAATACTCAATACGAGGGATTTCAAAACTACCATTGATTGGCCACTGAAGTTCGGAAGTATGTCTGGTTTGTCTGTGCCAAATATCATTAAACACTATACTACCAATGCCATGCTTACAGTACATAGTACAAGCCGGCAACCCCTCCTGTGGTGGCGGACGGCTAAATTCCAAAGATTGCCTATCGCTGCGGAATAATGCCCTGAAGCAGGTAGACAATTTCCCAGGCATGTCAAAATGTTGGTGTTACCTTGTCAATAATTTGCAGATACAATACGGCAAAATCAAATCATCAGGATACTTAAGAATCAGGTCACGACTCACCTGATCGATCCCAAGGAGGTCCGATTGGATTTCAAAATTCTTACCTAACTAATCTTACCTCGTGTTTGGTGATTTCGACAAATCTGCCCGCCTCAATAAGTGGACCCTCGTCAAGATGCCGTCTCAGGCCACAAGCTGATCGTCCAGGGATCGGATCGTGCAGCGCTGCTGAGGTGTTGCGTCTCTTTCAGAAGGGGCCCCTTATTTTGTCACACCGTCCGACCCCGGTCTGATAGCGTGTGTCAACCTTCGGCAATCCGGCATCAATCTTGAGGGTCCCTATTCGGGCGCCAACTGGGAAAACAAAGAGAAAATATCAAGGCTGAGTACCCCAAAAGGAAATACACCAAACACGGGTTACAAAGGAACATACAAAGATCTTTATTTTATACTGAACAGTTTCAAAGGACAAAACAACAGATAGCTATTGGCCCTCAGTACAACACAACAAACTCCAGCGTGGTTCAGTGTGCTCAGTGAGTGGGACTGTACATTAGAATAGTCACACTTTATATACCTTTGGAAACATGATGTCCAACCCTACTGTGGGTTAATATTCATTAATACATTGCAGATCTAGGGTTTGTGCCGAGTTCACACATCTGCACACTTAGGGTTTGCCTTTAACAACCTCGCCAACAAGCCTAAATGGTAACAGTGTATTTTAGGATTTTTCATAGAGTCTTCTCAAACATTAATACAATGTAGTTTAAGCAAGTGTTCTCAGTTCAGTATTTGGATACATTGTTCTTAACATATGCTCGCGGATTAGCTTCATTGGCACAAGTAATCCTTTACACACAGGTCAACGAAGGACAAGGTCTCAGTTCATGACCCTAACATGTGGCCTGCAGGCAAGTTACACATTAGTTCATACACAGAGGTCAAGACGGCCATGTTACATTTCTGAATGACACCGTCCACCATTTTAGCTCACAGGGTGACTTTGCAGAGAGAACCTAAAATGGCGGATTGACCTAAAATGGTGGTTTACATTGATTCTAAGGTCAGGACCTTGCAACATGGATTTCTTCACAAGTGGCTTACAAGCAGCTTGGCGTAGGCCAATATACATATAGTCATCACAATAGGAGGCACAATATAATTTCCCGTTTGACACCTTCACAAACTCCAAGGACCCTCCACCCAGGTGATCCTCCCTTATTTCTCCACTCCCAGGGTCAGGATCCAAAAGCTGTAGCCTTTCCCTGGCCACCTGAGAAGAGGATCCAGAGCGTTTAGGAGTGAGAATTCCCTCAGGAATCTCACAGTGTTCAAATTCGTGTTTTCATGGTCCTTACGGTTCTTTTATCTTCATGTTTAAAGATGGCAACAAGTGTAATTATAAAAGGTTTGAATTAATCTAGTTTATTGGAACTCGAAAATGTCATTTTGAGGGAAAAACAAAGTGTTATATTGATTTTTTGGATAATAGGAATGATTAACTTGATCCCTCAACCCATGCACATGGTTTCGCAGTGGATAATGTTTGGTATGGCCATATAAGGATAGTTGGGAGAGAGAGATCAGTAGAATATTGCTACATCTGCTCTCTGATCCCCCATGCTTCTGGTGTTCTCAGGGTATCTATCCCAAATGAAGTAGAGGTGCCTAGTGCATCTAGCATTGTGCAAGGTCCAAAGGCAGTTTAAAGGGCAATCAGTTACGGCTTCAATCATACCTATCAATGAAGACTGTTCAGTTGCCGATTGTAAAGAGCAGAAAAACATACAGTGCATCCAAAGAGCCCAATTGAATCTAGAAGGGGATGTTTTTTCTAAAAATCGATGGGAGCAAGGGGTGAAGGGTTGCAGAGCTGGAGATATGGGGAAATTCTCAGAAGAATGGGAGGCATGAATAAACCAAGAATGTGGGAATGTGTGGAGAAGTTACTTGCAACCTCTGACATGGCCCAAAGAGCCAGTAAAACCTTTAAGGATACAGACACCCATTTTTCTCTGTGTTTTAGGGTTTTTGGCACAGTGCCTGCTGGCACAAATGGGAACTGCAGCCGCACGTTTCGCATAACTGATCTGGCTGGAGGTACAGCTGCACTTCTGGACAATTTTTGGACTCGTGGATCAGATGCCTATAAGCATTTGCCTTGAGCCTGGTGAGGTGTGTGCAATTTCTCTACCTTCCATGCGCCAGTCCTCATCATCCCTGAGGAACACCTGGTCCTTGTCCGTTCAATGCCCAAAGCTACATCTGAGGTCCCTTTGTCCTCTGCGCCCCTTGGGTCCCCTTCATCGTCATATATGGAAAAACAAATTACTTTGTTTGACCACGAGAGTCAGGAACTATTGCATTGTACTCGACGTTCAAATTATTTATCAGCACCCTCATCAAAAGCTTTTATAGACATCCCTGATCAGTACCAGTTGTTTAGCCACACTGATACCTTCTTTTCATCTCTTCTGCCACCTGGCGTCCATGCCGTGGGAATTACCAAGTGGCTCCAGGTGACCAGATATGAACTTTTACTATTTGTCAACACTTCTGAGTCAGCGTTTAGTGCCATTACGGAAGAGTTACGGCAACTGAGGCAAAAGACATCCTCGACCTCCTAACAGCAATAGAGGTGGGGAGTGTGTAAAAGAATTGGGAGTACTTGCTGCACATTTGTGCCTCCCAATGATACAGAGAATGGTACCCTAACACAAACTATTGCTGCCTTGCATAAACTCAGAGTGATCATGGAAAATGAGGCAAGAGTTACCAATAATTTGTGGCGACTCTCTCTTCTCCTGGGTACCTTCTTGGATGAGCCTCGCTGTGAAACTCTCCCTGCCTATGTTTGTCTTTTTTCGTATTCTTTTCTGTTCCTTTCAAATGCTCTTACGATGTTGTTCTGTCCAAGTACCGAAAGTAGCTGCTGTGATGACTGACCCTGTCCAAGGCTAGGACTAGTGCCACTACTTCCTGTATGGGTGCTCAGACTGAAGCTGTTTTGTGTCCTCCACCAAATCATGATGATTGTGTGGAGCAGTGGGTGGATTGCGGACATGGTGGGGGGATGAGTTGGGGTTGTTCAGCAGAGGTGTATGCCCAAATTGGGACTGGTATGAGTGATGGTTGATTATGATTTGTTAGGTAAAGTATTAACGAAAGAGGGAATGTTGGGGTGGTTATAAAAAGGTCCCCACAGGCATGAGGGCTCATTTTGTGCGTTCCATTGAATACTGGGGTAGCGCGATGTTTCAACTTCATATTAATCCAGTGTTGTAATTATGGTTGGGATATGTTACTGTAGTGCTACTTTTTGTTTAGAACTGATACATATTAGATTTGTACGCGTACAGAAAGATAAAATGTTCAAACCACCAAATGTAACATGAACACGATTCACACATGGGGTGCTCTGAAGTACGTGCAAACGGAGACAGGGATGGTTTTTAATGCACATGCAAGGAAGAGGATTGGTGATAGAGAACCCACTGTGATGAAAATATGACAGTTATTAAACATGCATGCACACCCATACAAAAGCACAGGGAATTCATGAACCTAAGTAGAGTGGGATGTATGTGATTTTAATGAATTCAATTACAGAGAATGCTTGTTTACCAAATCTAAAACAATGAAAAAAATACTGAATTCTTTTTTTTGGGGGGGATGCCCCCTGTTTTTCTATAAGCCTAAGCCCACCTAAACCCCATCCCCATCCCGACCCGTTTTACCCAATTACCCCACCTCACATATCTTTTTACCAAATTTCAGTCTTTTTTTCGTTGTTCATGTTTTCTGTAAAAAAGCATTCTCTGTAATATATTCAGTAAAATCACTGGCTACCAGTATAGTGGGCTTTTTTTTAACTTTGATAAACTGGCTCTGCAGAGTTTCAGGGCCAGAGGATGGGAAAATAAGTAACTACGGTCTTAGCAATGGTCAGCTCAGCTGAAAGAGCAGGACGTGGGTTTTATGGCCTAGTAGTATCGCCGAAAGCAGATGTAATCTCTTGAATGCATAAGCGATTGACAGAGGGTTTGGTCGATTTGTTTTTGACCAGCAATAAACGTGGGGTGAAGCAGTGCCTGAGGCCATGGTATACAATACTCAATTGTTATCTCAGGGGGAAACTAGAGGCCATACATGCTGAAGCAGTAGTCGTATAAATTAGAATGACAATGGGGCCAGTAAACCGGGCTAGACGAGATAGCTATAATTAGTTCAAAGAGAACTTGTTTATTCAGCTTCCTTCATATCTCCTGAAGTATCTATGTGAACCATGTGCAATTATGTTTAAGGTTAAAGGATTCAGGCCACTTGTTAATAGTAATGAATTATGTTTGCACACAAATATTTAACTGTTTGATGATGTCATGACGTATCACGGGCGAATCCCAAGAAGGGATGTGCTATGAATACAATTTCAAGATGGTAGTTAAGATAACAGCTACCAATGAGAATGCAGGAATTGGAGAGAGATGGGATTTCTTTGAAGAGATGTTGTCCAATCACATGTGGGGTGTGGATTGTAATAAAAGATATGGGTGTGTTTTTAACTGATGCAAGATGTATAAAATGTATCAACTTGCGTAGTCTGCTGAGACTTGGGTTAGTTTGACTCAACAGAGTCCTATAGCTGCTCCCCGGACGATTGTACAATAATCCTGCTTTATGTGCAAAACGTGTAGTCTTTGCTCAGGTGGTGGACCTGCTTTGAGGTAAGGTAATTAGGGGTCTGCCCCCACAAAACCCATTTCTGTTTAATAAACATGTCTGCAACTGAGAAAACTATACCTTTGTGTCCGCCCCTCATTTCTGACCCCTCACACTAGACAATAATGAATGTAGAAGGATCAAGATCAGAGCGAGGGAGATTATTAAAATTAAGCAGGGGTGCCAATCGTATATTTAATGGAATCGGGAAATGTAAATCTTTTCAATGACCACTTGGCTGCAATGCTTAAGAGATGCTCAAATAAGGATTGATATAATGCATACAATTTCACAGGCATGTTCACAGATTTCTTAAAACGCAGGAAGTATATTAATTCAAGCGTGCCCATTTGTACACATTGCTATGATAAATATGTCCAGGAGACAAATAGAAAGCTGAGGTGCGACATAAGAGAGCTATGTGGTCTACCCCCAGGGGAAGTTAGGAGACTGATGAAGAGTTTAATGTTAAGGTAAAAGAACTGGCTGAGAACGTATACATACCACCTACAACAGAAGAACTCAGAATTAATGCTCCAAGTATTAGTATCTAATCAATATGCTAACTTCTGGAAATGTATCAATAGAGATACCGGACAACAGGCATCTCCATCAATCCCCTATCTGTGGGAGTTTGTGTTGCTCACTTTAAATCACTATACTCGGCAACTACAGTAGAGATTCCTGCACATTCACATCATGCAAGTGAAATTCCCAAGAGCACCGGGACCAGGTGGGTTATCCAAACTCACCATGAAGGGAAACCCAGAATTTTGGTCTTGTATCTTATTCAATTTATTTTAACGAATAATATTATCTTGCTCTACTCCTCCGTCATGGAAGGCGCCCCACCTGGTTCCCATATTTTAAAAGGGAGACAGGTGTGACCCCAAGAACTATCACCCCATAGCGTTGCTCAATGTTTCATGCAATATCTTCCCTGTTTTCTTCTGAACCACTTACAAAATTGGGCCAAACGGAACGCTGGATCCTCGACAGTCAAGGTTTAGGAAAGGTCTAGGGACCTTGCTGAATGGCTTTATGCTACTGTATCTATAAGACAGATCTAGGGTTAGAAAACAACCTATATACCTAGCCTTTATAGACTTAGACATGGCATTCGACCGGGTAAGTTGCAACAAGCTTCGGGATCAACTTTCGTGCTGGGGTGTCTGAAAATCATTGATTTACCCATTGAGGCATTTGCATTTGCATTCTGACACCAACATACAAGTTCAACTGAATATAGATGGGGACACAAAACTAAATCCCAGGTTCCTAAAGATGATCTAGCTTCCGCAATGCATATTCAATAACCAATTGAATTCACATACACTCAATCTTATTTGTAGCTGTGAGATGGCTGCACCGGGTCTGTCAGGACCCCACCTGAAAGAGTATTTTCACAAGCAAAGGCAATCTACACAACACCATTTGTGCGCCAACAATGGACATGCAAACTCAACCAATCTTATTTGATATTTTGAATTACTTTTTAATTACTTATATTTAATTACTTATACAATACTTATACAATACAAAGCATTTCACAATTTGCCTAGTAATGTTGCCAGATATGCCAAATGCTTTAAAATAAATTCACATGGAACCAAATATCATGAAACACTATAGGTAACTCAATACAATATGCCGACACGTGTTTCGCTTAGAGGGTCACACTAAATCTCTGCAACCTCTAGTGAGCTTCTTCTAGGCTAATTTCAATTTAATTTGCTAATCTTCACACATGTAAAACAACTTGATAACACACAAAGGAAAAAACACCTATACTGTTTCATGATATTTGGTTCAATGTGAATTACTAGGAAAATCTATTGAACCTAATAGGATGTTCGATGGTATCACCAGATTAGCCTTTACTCATGTACTACCTAGATTGCCCCATTTTGTATTTACCTTATTTATGTATGTGCACTGAAGCTTGCATTTTCTGTGGTGATGCCTCTTGGTAACAAGGTGGGTTGGAAGGGGGGTGAATGGCATAAAGGTGATGCTGGGGAAGAGTTCTTTTATGCTGCATATTTTTTCTGCCTCCAAGTAATGTAAATGGACCAGTCCCTTAGTGGTAAACCATATAAAATACTGAGGGTTGAAATCCTGTTCTAGATCATGGAGAGGGTCACTGTTATGTTTAGCCTATGGCCTTAACGCATGGAAGCGGTGCTGGTAGGAACATTCACACACACCAAATGTTAGGTACTTACTGATCCTCTTTATTTCTGGCCACCACACCTAGCATGTTGCATCTATTTGGAATATGACCCAGACCCTTTACATAACGATGTGGATAGGTACATAATAGGATATTACATTCTTCCCCATTAATTAAACAAGTCAGTATAGCTACCTCATTTCCTCCATCAATCCCATAGGGCTCTTCTAGGTCTATCATTCTCCTGTCACTGATGTCCCCCTTCATCTTAAACTGCATCCTCATGGTTTGACCATTATTCATCACCGATATATCCCGATTCTTCCAGTGTCTCTTCATGTCGTGTTTCCCCTTCTTCTTCATCCTGAATGGGTAGACTCTGTACTTTCCTGAAGAGCAATGCATTGCGTATAATCCTCTTGTCACTTGTCTCTGCAGTTATCATGGTCCCCTTAGTCTCTGTTAAAGTCATAGGCCATAGGCCAAATGGTAGTGGTCCCTAGCACCTTCTCACCTACTTGAAAGTCAGAGGTACATGCTTTCCTCTTTTTGTCTGCACAGTCGTTAATTTTGATTGTTGCCCCCGCTTCATGCCTGTGTAATTATTTCTCCACCTGAGATAGAGGTCTTTGTATTTCTTCTTGGGGCAGCCTCATACGCGCTTGCCTCCAAAACATAAGTTCTACTGGGCATTTGTTGTACTACAAGGCGTGTTGCAGTAATCTCGCAAGAGTTGATATGTGGTCTGTTCCACCGGTTTTCTCGTAATGTTGTATATTCTCACTGCCCTCTTGCGATTTGCCTTAAAGCGTTCAACTGTTCTGTTTACTTGGGGAGACATCGTAATCACTCTCGGGTGGTGAAATCCCAGACATTCCGCAAATGCCTTGAACTCATGGCCGTTGAATGGAAGCCCATTGTTCAACTTTACTATCTTCGGTATTCCATATGATGAGAATATCCTGACAAGCACAGGTATAACCCCCAATGTAGCCGTGGACTGGAGAATTTGTATTTCTGTATACTTGGAATGCTCGTCCATTGCCACCAGTATGTAGGTGCCCGAGTCCAAAAAAATCAATCACTATTTCTTCCGACACATTGGGCCTCATTGCAACCTTGCCGGTATCCTGGCTGTAGAGCCACCAGAATACCATCAAATGCTGTTAACGTTTCCGGCACCCGGCCTTGCAGCATTGCCGCCGGATTACGGGTGCCCGGCGTAGCGGTGTAATCCCCATTCATGGAGTCTCATAGGACTCAATGAGGAGATTTGCTGTCATTACCACCACCGGCAATGCCGGTGATGGTAACAAGGGCTTTTTTGGCTGGTAGGGCACCTGGCTTACCTCCAGCATTTAGCTGGAGGTGACCCAGGTGCCACACCGGCACTCCCGTAGTTGGCCAGTCCGGTAAAGTGCCGGTATCCTACGATACTAGCACTTTTTTACTGGACCGCCAATCTCGGAATGAGCCCCATTGTCTGGCTGTCGTGTCTTGTGTTGACATTCAGGATATGTCTGTTGATGTAAGCTTTGGCATATTGTGCAACCTTTCAGGGTTGCCTCCAGTCGATGATCCATCCTGGGGAACCATACCTTTTCTCTCAATAGTCTTTGTTAATACAATGCTCCTGTGTCCCTCGTGAGCTAGATCAATGACATGCTGTCGTAGCGTAGATGGGATTATTATCTTGTTCCCTTTGCGGAACAGCTTCGAATTTAACATGGACAGGTCATCCTTAACTAGTACTAATGTCTGAATGGTGTGTGAGTCCACAGACGCATTTGACTCTGCCTGTCGCTTTGCATGTCTCCATTTCCCTGACTTGATACAGGTGGCAATGATGTTCAATGTTGGGTCATCAGCAGTGTGTTGTTGTAGTTCTTCAAGCGATATTCTCATTGGACACGCATGGTGAGTGACAAAGTTGACGTACTGATCCACCACTGATGCTCTCGAGTTGTGGGAAGGAAATTGATGCCTTGATTGGTAGCCCACCAGGTTTGCATCTTTCCCTGGTTTATGTACAATGTTTAATTTATAGTCCTGTAACCTTGGACCCCATCGCGCAGTACACAGTGGTATGTGTGCCGATGGTTGTTGTCAATGCCTGATGGTTCGTGATGATAGTGAAAAGGCCTTCCAAACAGAAATAGATGGAAATGTTTGCACACCCATACTACAGCTGGACTTTTCTGCCTGGGAATATGTTTGTTCCGTGTCACTAATGCTCCTGCTAGCATAAAAAATTATTTGTCTCTGTGAGGTTGTCTTGTGCAAGTATTAGGCCAGTACTGCCCTTAGACCCATCGGGGTGGCATGGAATGGTAATATTTATTTGTAAAGCGCCTATACACAAGGCAAGTGTTTCAAAGCGCTCAAGGAGGGAGGGAACAGGGGAGAAAAACAACAATCGTTCTGAGACCTTGAATTTCTGAACAATCTAATGTGACCTCAATGTTGAGGGTGGGGTCGAAGTATGACATACGGACGGCCGATGCCATGTCCCTCTGGATTCTATCAAAAGCCACTTGGCATTCACAAGACCACACAAACTCTTGATCCTTCTCAGCGATATGACGTAGCGGGCTGCTGAACGTTGCAAAGTCTTGTAGGTATCTCGCGTAATAACCAGCAAAACCCAGGAACGATCTCAATTGTGCAATGTTGAGTGGTTGAGGTGTTTCCGTTAATGCTATTATGTTTTTCGGGATCAGGTTCGATTCCTTTTTCTGAGACTATGTATCCGAAGAATTTGAGAGTGGACTTGTTAAAATCGCATTTGTCCTTATTGAGAGTGAGGTGGGCGTTTTCCAGTGCTTTGTACACTTGAAGTAATGTGGCATCATTGTAGTCCTGTGATGTGCTAAAATCCAAACAGTTCAGTATATGTAGGATGACTCTGTATTTCCTCCTGAAGTAACTCAGCCAATAAAGAGATTCCAAAATGTAATCTCTTAGTGGGACACGAATGCCCCTGTCAACGTCCTTTTGGAAGTAAACCACGTCCCGCCATCACCTCTTTCGTTTGACTGTAGTCACCCCGAATTGGACAGGCATGCCCACATGCGAGTCCCAAGCCTGCTGGGCTAGAGACCCAAGCTACACCTCACTGATGCCCAGTGAGGCGAAAACATGTCTGGGATTGCAACCCACCCCCTTGCCTCCCTCCATAGGCCTCCTACTGCATCCTCAACAGTCAAAAACGTGGGTTGTACAACGGACACTGACCTGATTGTATCACACCACATTAACACTGTGTCGAAATCCTGCTACCTACACCTTAGCATACTCAGGCGTATCTTCCCCTACTTCTCCTACCCCCACAGAGTAACTGCAATCATTCCATTGTCCTCTCCCGACTAGATTACGCCAACTCTCTCTACCTGGGTGCCACTGCTTATCAACTCAGAAAGCTCTAAAGGGTTCAGAACCCTGCAGCTAGGCTCCCCCTCGCACTTGGTCCCAGAGAACACATCACCCCCGCCCTCGTGTCCCGGTCGGACAACGGGTTGCTTTCAAAGCCATGTGCATTACTCACTGAGCCCTACACAAGACAGGCCCAAAATACTTTCAACAGAAAATCACCCTCTACCATCCCAATAGAAACCTGTGTTCAGGCACTGCTCTCCTACTGGTGATCACCTCTTTCAAATCAACCAGAATTGGAGGCTCCACCTTCTCCGTCCAAGCCCCCACTATCTGGAATTCTATGCTGCTTAGTATCCTACGCATAGAGGACCACCTGGCCTTCCGAAGGGCCCTCAAGACATGGGTATTCCCGCCTGGCACCCTGACTAACCCTGTCCTCTTGAGCTAGCTATTGAACCCAGGATGACCGGGGCAGGAACGAACTTCCATAGATTCAGCAAAGGACAGTAAGATTTTCAAGGACTAACCTGACAAGCAATATCCAGTAGAAAACAGACAGGAGTCCCAGGGACGTCATTTCACCAAAATTTTAGGGGTAGCGGACGTGACATTACATGACCCTTGAACTCTGATGACATCACAGGAGGTGATGTAATTTAACCAAACCCTGAAGTGGCATCACAGGAAGCGATGTAGCATGACCTTTCACCCCTTGACAAAACAGGAAGTGGCATTAAATAGCATTCGTCCTAAGTACACTACGAAAAATCTGGTTACGATATCACTGTTATGTGATATAAATTTCATACAAGAACGGATCACCATATGTTTTGTTAATATCAGTGTGTGTAGGCCCATATTACCAAATTACTGTGAATGCAAGCAGAGGTCCAAGGCCAAATGATAACGATATGTTATTTTATATCACTTACCCTTAAGCACTTTATATAGAACAAATATATAAACAATTTCACCCAACCGGTGCTGGTACTCATTTATCGACCTTAGAAGGGTGAAAGGCTGAGTTGGCCTTGCCAGGATTCGAACCTGCAACTTGCAGATCACACACACATCAGAACAGCAAGAGCTCAACGCGCTGAGCTATTTTACCGGCTATAGCTATTTTACCGGCTATAGTAAAATGAGCAATTACATGTCTGAATGTTCTCAAAGTCAGAAAGCAAATTTTACACTGTGGTGGATACCATTAAACTGGTAACTGATATTTATCAGTAGGCCAGTTCATCTGCAGGTCTGGTGCAAAGTTGGGCACATGTCAAGCCTGCATGGATCTACTTTTCAGGCTTCAGAGGTTGTCAAAAAACATACCGCTGGGAGTGTTTATAACACTGTATTAAAGAATTTCGATTAGCATGGCAAATGCAGCGCACTCACACGGCATACCATACTCTGGGCACTCTTTACCTGATATATGCAAACAAACTTCCTGAACAGCATGCCAAGGAGATGGGAAAGATACACACATTACAATAAAGCATTAATTGTGGCACAATTAAATCAAGGGCCACTTTATGTGCTATGGTCAAACATTTCTGTACTGTACACAAGCTTTTAGGCACAAGGATTTTGAAAAGTGACAGAGGACACTGAGATGGAATGTCTTGTTATGATCATAACAGAGACAACGACAGAAAAAAACATGCTATAAATGCATCTTGCAAAATGCAAAATACATACTGCCTCATCACGAGTTTGCCGGTAACCCTTAAATGCGGAGGTAACGCTATTACCGCCGCATTTAAGGGTCCGCTAAATCATGGGCTTGGCAGATTTACCCCCAGCTGTGAGCTGGGGGTAAATCCATGGCGATTTTGCTGATTTTCGGCACTATTACCGCCGGCGGTAATAGCGCTGAACATTCCCCATTGAGCCCAATGCGGAATGGGAAATTCCCGAATGGGCACAATGGGGAATGGGACTTACCGTTCCGCCAAACCCGTGATCCGGCGCTAATAGGGCTGGGGGATTGGCAGTAGGGCTAACAGCCCCGGCAGTAATACCGCTGGGGTTAGCGCCCGACTCGTGATGAGGCCCATAGTCCGAAATGGATGCTTATTGTACTCCAAATGCTTTTTGGAAGGTTTTGTCTGCATTGTGAATTTGAGGTGTTAAGAACAGACTAAATCAATGACTCACCCTCTGAAGTGTGCCTGAAATAAACCTTTAATGAGTCTAGCAATTATTGTATAAATTTCCAGAAAGACAAATGATTTGTTATTCCTATTCTTTCTGATTTAGGGTCACTGCTCATAGTGTTACACTTTTGGAACATGGCTCTGGCCACAGCCAAGGAGCTTCCATTTTTTTTAAAAAATATGTCTTTTTTAGGGGTAGCAAGGGAGACCAGCTGCAGCAACCCCCAAATGACATCCGTGAGGAGTCCATGCTGCAGATACAAATCCAAGAAGCCAGCAACAGCAGACAAGAATGTATCACACTCACTACTTATGGCTCTTAACCAAAGACAGGGCTACACACACCACACACCATACGCTATTCCCAACGACATAGTGCAGAACACCTCTGCCATTCGAATGCAGCTATCCCACACAGCAAAAATGTGTAATTTGTAATTTTGTTTATTTATATAGTGTGCCTGGCCCAGAGGCATCTGGGTGCATTTCTTAGGGTTACAGTAGCATAAATTTACATAAATATACAGGGGATGCATATATATAACATTTTACATATCCATTTAGATACAGTAAATATTTACAGTGGTGTTTGACAAGATGGCATAACAAAGCAGCAGAGATCAACGTAAGTTGTTATGAGCAATAGATCAGGTGTTGGCTTTAGCAGTCCTACGCTACAAGCCAAGATTTAGCTTTACTTTTGAAGGTGTGGAATGAGGGTCCAGATCTAAGTGGGTTAGGTAGCGAGTTCCACAACTTGGTGGCGAGCACCGGGAAGCTGCCACCCCCTGCTTTCTGCAGCTTGAACCTCGGTAATGATAGGCAATGTGCTTGGTCTGCTCTGTGTGGGCGTTTGGAGGTGTTGGGTGTAAAGCGGTTAGCCAGGTATTTCGGTACCTTATTGGCAAGGTATTTATGCGTGAGTGAAAGAGTTTTGAGGGTGATTCTTTGGGTGACCGATAGCCAGTGTAAGCTTCGTCTGGTGTCAGAGATGTTATGATTTCTCTGGAAATTTATTGCTGCCCTTTTGGCGTTATTTTGTGTTACCTGTAACTTATTTAAGTTCCGTTGACTGGTTCCTAGATAGAGCGCGTTGCAATAGTTTCTACATGATGTTCTAGCAAGGGTGGTGCAGTTGGCAGTGGTGAGGAATGGTCGACAGGCTGTGATAAGTTTACAGTTGTAGGCTGTTGATGATATAACACGTTAGTTTGTCTTGTTAATGATAGTGTAGAATCAAGGTATATGCTTAGGGTTTTTGTATCATTGGAGACCTTTATTGTGTTGCCATCGATGATGAAAGATTTGAAGGCGGGATCTAATCTGTTGAGTCTAGGTTGGGAACCGCGGAGGAGTAACTCTGTCTTATCGTCGTTACGACAGAGCCTGTGTTGTGCCATCCAGGCCTGGATGACCAGATAGACATTGTTAAGGGCTTTGAAGTCAACTATATGGTCTCCAGTGATGGGGATGAGTATTTGGATGTCATCTGCGTAATTAGTGTAGGTGACACCCACATAGTCAAGAATATCGAAGAGGGGCTTCGTGAACACATTATAGAGTGTAGGTGATACGCAAGATCCTTGTGGGACCCCATACAGAACTGGGGATGGTTCGGTGGAGAGGCTGATGGGGAGAAGACCCTCATAGATCTATTCTCCAAGAAGGATTTAATTCATGTGGTAGCTTTGTCAGAAAAGTGGGCTGCAGATTTGAGATGTTGGCAAAGAATTTAATGTTTAACCAGATCAAAAGCCGCCGATAAATCGACCAATAATAGGAGGGCAAGCTTGCTGTTAGGCTTTGCAGTCTTCAATTTGGGTTTTTAAATCAATATGGGCTGTTTCGGTTCGATGCCTAGGTCGGAAGCCAGATTGTCTTTTTTTATTTTTTTTTATTAAAATGTTTTGTTTGATTTTACAAACTTTTCATTTATGATTCTCTCTCAATTTCATACACAGCTATTATCTTACAAAAAAATATTTTTAGTTCATATCGTTTCTTTCGGTCATTTGAGTCTCTTTTGTAATCTCAATCCAGAATTTAATCACTATAAAAATGAGGCATTGGTCTTTTCCTTGTAGCAAATTTGCCCATCTTTCTTCTGTCGTCATTTGTTTTTTCGAAATCTTGAAGAAATCTCTGTATAGTTCTCTTTTTTCTTTCAACGCTGGACAAATCATAATCAGGTGAAATAAGGTTTCCATTACTTTTGGTTCTTTGCAGAACCGACAGACTGGGGATACGTTGGCTGTTTTGTCTATCATTGATAAGTAGGCTCGAGTAGGTAAAATGTTAAATCGAAAACACAAAAAACGATCGCGAATCCTGCCATCCGGAAATTGTGTTAGATATTGAGGTAATTCATTGAGAGCTCTTACCTCGGTTCCGCATTTAAGGTAGCATTTGTAACTTATTTGGACATTTATCGTTTTTATCCAATCGTTTTTAGTTTTCGCTTCGCACGCTGCGGTCTTTTTTATCAACATTTCATCTGTGATTTCTTCTATTTGCATTTTTCTTTTAATTTCTGAAGACCAATTCGACAGAGCTGAAATCTACAAGGCTTGTTCTTTTTCCTTTAGTATTTCCAATGACGGTATTTTATCGTCCGATATTATTTTTCTATGAAGATCCATCTGTTTCCATAAAACAATGGATTGTATGGACTGTAATCCCAATTCAAATCGGATTCTTGCTATTGGAAAAGATTTTGGAAGGGCTAGAGTCTTTTGCCAAAATATCGCCTCGTATAAAGACCAGTTGATTGCCTTCTGATTGACTAGGGTTTCACTGGCGTAGGTTAATATCGGAATTACCTTTTGTTTATACAACAAGATTGTTGCTTTTGCTGAGTATGTTCTGTATTTTAAGTGAAAGAACCGCCCTTGTCTTGCCAATGATCTTACCTTCCCCTCGATATGTTCTTTCCATTCGTTTTCGTTCTTGGAGGGGTTAATCAGAGCACCCAAGTATTTTATTGTCTCTGTTGTAGTAATTTCTTTGTTTTCTAGTAGAATTTTAGAAGTATATTGTCGCTTACTATTCTGAGTAAAGAGTTTCATGACCTTTGTTTTGCAAATATTGATTTGCAAATCGTTTTCCATCATATATGTTTGTGCTTTATCCAGTGTTACTTGTAAGCCTTTAAGTATAATGATATCGTCAGCATAGATTAACGTTTGGATGGACTCACTGTTGATCTTGGGTGGGTTCGCTTTACTGTTCTGTATTTTTTCTCCAAAATCATTGGTATACAAGTTATATAAGCAGGCTGCTAGAGGGCATCCTTGTTTCAACCCGTTCCAGGTGGAAATGCATTCGGTGACCATACCATCATTCATTAGCCGCACTCGCACAGATGTATTCGAATACAGTTGTTTTATTGGGTTTAGAATAAAAGCAGGGCAACCCCATGAAGTTAATTCGGTCCTCAGTTTTTGACTATTTACAGAATCAAAAGCCATCTTTAGATCTATAAAAAGCGCATAAACTTGTTGGTTTCTGGCAATCGCTTCTGATTTTATAATGTTCAATAACAAAAGGTTCACATTAGTTCCAATCTTCGTGACAAACCCTGTTTGTCTTACTGCTTGTTTTCCATTGCTTGCTGCCGAGTTGTTGAGTTTTTTTTAAGATAGCCAGCGAACAGCTTTCCCAGAGAATCTAAAAGGGCTATTGGTCTATAATTAGCCAGATCCTTTCAATCTCCTGCCTTGAAGATTGGAATCAAAATAGCAACTGTCCAGGTATGTGGGATCTCCTTTGATTTTTCTATGAGTTGAAGCAAATGATTAAAAAAAAGTTTGCCCATTCTTCCGGCGCTGCCTTGAGCATTGTATTTACAGGCCATCCGGTCCTGGTGCTCAGGATGAATGTAGTGCATTGATGGTATTTATTATTTCATCTGCGTCCCAGTTGAGGTTCCAAGAAAACTCTTCTGTTCCGCTGGCTTTGGTCGAATTCTGCACATTTTTTTTGTATAGTCCTGAAAAATGCTTGACCCATATATGAGGCTCTACTTCTTGTATCATAGTTTGTTTTTTTGGATCATCGTTCATTATTGACCATAAGAATCTCGTGTTTTTCAAATGTAGTGCCGCAAGAATTACTTCAGCTTCATTTTGTTTCATCATAGACTTATTCGCTTTCAACAAATTGGAGAATTTTTGTTTTTCTTTTTTTATTTGAATTTTACAATCAGGTTCATTCTTTTTTTTATATAAATTATATAATTACTTCTATATCGTCAGATCCAATTGACTTCAGTTGAGGTATGGCTTTAAATAAACGCAAAGTATTGGATCTGTTGAGCATCACTGGCGCTTCTGTGCATGTCGTCATTTGAAACAATGCTATTCTGTAGGCGTGTGTCGCCCTCATTGGGTTCTGGAACTTAGGTCTAATAATAGGTGGGCTTCCACAGTCCACAGGAATATCGTTTTCTTTCCACGATCTTGTATTTCTGAATATAACCATGTTTCCTCATTCGATACCGATGAATATGTAAGCGAGATGTTGTTCAATTGATCGTCAGAACGTTGCGTATTTATAGAAATGTCCATGGACGTGTCATAGCATTCATCTATGACTATTAGTGCCTCATCTTGTGAGTTTATAGAAATTGCGTTACCTTCGGTTGATTCATCAGTGGACGATATCTCTAATGCTGGCAACTGATTTGCTTGCATATTTGTTGTTTCTTGGTTAATTTCTGCTATTAACGCGTCCAATGGTTCAGGCAGTGATTGAATGACTTGTTGAGGTGTACTTTTCAATGTCTTCATTAATGCCGAATTTGGATTCAATCCCTGTTGCACTAAATTCTTTGTAGCATCTCGTTGCTTAGTTGTATTCATTTTTTCGCTTACCGATTTTTGTACCGCTTGCATTTTTCTAAGGAACGCACACAATCCCGTTTGAGTTTTCCTAAGGGATTTTTTATGTATTGGTTTGCTCAATGCATCTTGTCCTGCAGTTCCTCGCTAAATCAAAGATGTCGAAAGGTGTGCACATCGGTGGTTCATTAGTGCCTGAGAGTGTCAGCACTGCATGGTTACAAGCTGCAATAGTAGCATTTTGCATTTCATATTGTGTTCTTTGGTCAGTGTTCATAATATTTGCATCACATTTTTCCTCAGTTTGTGTTTGTTTTGTAATTTGTTGCAATTGCTGAGGCGTATGGAGGTGTTTTTTTGCTTTTTTGTCTATCACTTTTTTTGTTATTGTTGATACTGTTTCCATCAGATTTTGCTTGTTTATTCGGTCTACTCTTGCTATTTCCGCTAAACGTGTTTGCCATATCCTGGATGATTCAGCTTCATATTTCAAGCGCTCTTGTATGGTACTTGTAAAGGTTTCAAGATGAGTTTGTTTGGTCATAATCATCGCTAGGAGGGTCGCTTGATCTTTTGTTGTATCAACCATGGAGATTCCTGAATTTTTTTAAATGGAATCATTGCATTTGACAAGACTGCTACCAAGGTGTTTTGTAGATCCAACATTGTGGTAGGCAGTCTATAAGGAGATTTGGGCGAATTCCTCGGATGTTCGGATTTTATACTTGTGGATAGAGATTAGAGATCCTCTGTTCTTTGGATTATTGGAAGATTATGAAGAGATGTCAGAGGTTTTTTTGCAGATGTGTGATTTCCTTTAGGTACAATCGGCGTAGATGTATTAATCTGTTTGATTTGTGCCAGTGTAAGGACACCACTAAAAACTTCTGTTCTTTTTTCTTGGGAGTCCAGTATAGCATCTATCTCTGTAATGTCAAGCGACAACCGTGCTATTCGGACAGGCAGAGTTTTTGCATAGTCATTGTGGAGAGAGTCTGTAAGATAGTATGTTGATTGCCAATGCTGTTTGGCTATCCTAGCTCTCTCTTGCAGTGATGGTGCAAAACACATGTCTTCAGAGTTTGCTTTTTGTGGTTTCTTGCTTATGGCTTTGCATTGGCCTAACATTAGTGTATCTATTGTAGAATTATCAAATGGTAATCTAACCATAGCTAGTTTTATGAGTTTTGTTGGATGTCTGTATTTGAATTGGAGCCATGCAGCAGTCTCCATTAGGCGTTTGAAGTAAGATTTCATTTGGTGACTCATTAGTTAGTTCTACAGATCTTCTTGTTCAGGCATGTTATGGTCTGCTGACATGACAACTTTGTCTCTGTGTTCTGACAATTTGTCTTCTATCTCTTGTTTCAGCGTGAGTGTCTCATTATTTGTATGTGGTCCAATCCTCTCATCTTTAAATGCAATGTCTGTCAGAGATTTCACAATTAAATCTGGTCGACTTGTAAATCTGTTCACCAAGGCAACAGATTCTTCTCATTTTTCTTTTAGTCTTGTACGAGGTTTAGAAGGTTCCATTTTTGTATGTATGTGTTGGTGCTTATCAAGTATTAAGCGATTTATATAGGTTTATGCTTAAATACGCTGTTTCTTAGAAGCACTTACCGCTTGATCCTGCCGACTCCAGCCGCACAGCTCAAACAGCAGCGCCCTTTACACCAGCGGGCTTCACGCCGCAAGGGTCGTGCTGTGATGATTATATCATGTTCTTCCTGTGGGCGTGTCACAATCTGGTCACGTGACTCTGTTCACGTGACTGGTCTCAGGGAATTGGAAAAAATGCTCCGCTCACTTCAACCGCTGACTTGTGGATCCGTCAGACTTACGCGAATTGGAGGCAAAGCACAAAGATCAGGAACAGTCAAATCCTAGACAGGTAAGGTAAGTGCAGGGATCGCAGCTGCACAGCTCAAACAGCTGTACCCTTTACGCCAGCGTGCTTAAACCAAGGAGGTTATTGGATTCTAGATATTCCTGGATCTGCAGGTATGCAGCTCGGTCCAGGATTTTGATTAAGAAGGGGATGGTGGGGATGGGCCTGTAATTGGTAGGGGTGCTCGGGTCTAGTGAAGGTTTTTTGAGTAAGGAGAGGACCCAGACGTCCTTGAGGTTGTCAGGCACGATGCCTGTGTTGAATGAGGTGTTTATAAGGGCGGTGATGAATGGTGCTAGTTCATTGGTAGCCTTCTTAATGATGGGGGCTGGGCATATGTCACCCAGACAATTAGATGGTTTCCGTTTGAGGATAACATGTTCTACCTCTTTGATTGAAAGTGGTGAAAAGCTAAAAGGTTTGTAGCTGTGTTGAAGGAGGTCAGACGTCCCATGTGGTCTAGGTGGACACATACTGCACTTCTACTACCCTCACTCACACGCTCTCGTATATTTTTCAAAGCACCCATCCATGTGCCTGCTTGACATGGGTAGTGTTAGAGGTCAGAAATTAAGGGTGCCATGGAGTTTTATTTAAATGAAAATGGGTTGGGAAAATGCGTATCTGGCCCTATTCTAAAGAGGAGTTTCCTTACCTAAGAACAAATAAAACTAAGGATCTGTCTGTGTCACGGTGTCAGAAAACTGAAAAGCTGTCCTGGTGTCCAAAACGTCCTCTCCTGACCCTCACTCTACAAACAAAACAATAAAGTGAGAAAAGAAAGGTCTTTCACCTGATGTTGGCAAAAAAGTGCTCATAAATGAAAATTTGAATAGCTCCAATAAAAATGACCTTTTATCCAGGGGGGGGGGTTCCCTTCCCCTGGATTCTTAAGTGTGATGGCAATGTCTCTTTACAAACAGTTCCTTTGTGTCCCTCCTTGATTCACAATACTTCTGCTAGGCAACAAGTTCTGTAACAGTCTTTCTTTATCAAAAGTTTCCTCTTTGTCTAAGAAATACTGTCTTTTTTTTAACATTTCTTGTAGCTTTGCAAATCGCCTTGTGTACTCTCCTGACAGGACTTCCCTTGACATTTCCACTGCCTGGTGTACTCTCCTGGCAGGACTTCCCTTGCCATTTCCATTGCCTGGTACACAAGGCAATCATTCGTTTAGCAGAAATGTATTGGTAGAATTTGCTGAATAAAAGAAATTTGATTAGCAATCCAACCTAAATGATTTTAGCATGTATCACTATTTACAATGAGGCGAGAAGTTAGTTGCAATCATAAACTGCAAGAATGTATTTCAGCTGCAGTAACCACTCCATGCTGTCTTTTAACAGCACACTCAGGTAAATAAATGTCCTGCTACCCTAAAGAATCACGTTAATGCATGGTATGTTGGAGGACTGTCTTCTATATCCCTCCAGACAAAAAAAGAAACGTCATGTTGAAGAAAAGAGATGGGATAGTTGGCAAAATGAGAAGAATTACAGGTGACAATATGTGGGCGGCGGGAGCGAGTTGTGATAGTTTGTAAGGAACAAAAAGTGGGTGTGTGTTTATGTGGGATGTAAACACACACACACACACACACACACCAGCTTTGTTGTGCTAACTAATTCAGGATGCTAGTTCGTTCTTAGGGTCTTGAAAGCTAGCAATTGCCAGAGTACTGAGAAGAAAGCATAGATGCGTGGTGTGTGGTGGAGTAACAGACCCAATCCTCTGACGCCAAAACCTACCTTTGAATTATGCTGTTTGCACAAAGGGGCCCCAAAAACGTCGTTTTAATAAAGGCACATTGTATGCTCTGAATTTAATCAGTACCTTGTGTCAGAAAAATATGCCCTTGTTGTTATATTTCCATCAGTCCTTGAAGTGGCAGCCCTCAGATATTAGAACATGAAGGCAAGCGATATCATTGCCTGTTAAGCACTGGAGCCTTGCCTGGTATGAAGCCGCAGTTCTCAGATACAGAGCGAGAGTATGATTCTGCAAGAGGGCGCTTGTTGGCATCATTCCCACCTGCATGGAAACTATTGGCACCATCGCAACTCTTTTTGAAAATTGCTGGATTCTGTTTTTCTGTGCCCCAGAGATAATTAAACATGGGCATCTTGTGCTGCCCCCTTTCTTCATGACTTTGGCTCAATGAGGCTATGGTGCTAGTCCGACCTTTGGGGCTACAGGCTGTTGGCTTTCATCTGCTAGAGCAGCTCGCCCATTTCATGAGTGTTCATTCAGTGTCACCTTCTTTATTCCTTAAAAGGTCATTGGGTTGATGATGCTATGTGTCGAGTTCTGGTTCACAGTCATTAAGCTGTACCTGTTGGGACTCTGTTATCAGCCATGGCTTTGCATCATTTTCTCGAAAATGCCTGTGCTTTCTCTGGCAGAGAGGTGGCACTTCGACACAAAGAGCAGAAGGGGGTGCTTGGCAGGCTGAATTCTATAGAAAATATTGCTGTTAAGTGCCCAGCCAGTTACTAAATGGGAGCTGTTCTAATTACTTGTTAAGGCAGCAATTTCTTTTTTGCTCTATTCGAGTACGACCCTAGGTCTGATGTGCTGGATGACTCGCCTAGTGGGAGCTGTATAATGGGTTTCAGGTTGTTCCCATAAGAACAGAGTATGGGGGGAATAGGGATACAATGGGCAACAAAGCAAACTCCCTTTTGTAACCCGTTTAGAAACTTAAGTCATGTTTCTATATGGATAACTACGGGTCCAAGAATGCAAACTAAGATAAAGCCTGAAAATTCGCCTATTATAACATTGTACTAACTTTCACAACTTTAAGAGACACTAAGATAAATTATGTAATAAGGTTACTTGTGTTTAGATATCTGTTTTATCCTAAACGTTCAGTTTCCTGACATCATGCATGATGTTAAAAACATTTGTCTAAAAAGAAAACCCTTTTTACATGTCAAACTAATAGACTTGGATGAAAACTAATGTTTAAAAGGGAGTTTTGTGTTACTGACTTTCTGAAGCAATGGCCCATCTCATTGAATATTATCTAAACATTCACGCATAAAGTAAATGCAGATCACAAAAGAAATGAATGGTAAGACTGTTGTTCCTACCACCTCGTACTTCCTCTGCATTTTGTCCAGATATTGAGGGCTCTGAAGGTGGTCGGTCTCTTTACGCAACCAACCATGACTTTCTTAGGGTGTGAACATAACGCCCAATTAGCTCATCAATGGTGTGGCACAGAAGCTCACTTTGCCCACCATCCATTATCGAGAGTTTACAGTTTCAGTGACCGTAAATGCTAAAAGACAATGGCCCTCATTACGACCTTGGCGGAGAACCATGGTGCTATTAGCACCATGGTCCATGGCGCTAAGCTGCCAACTCCGCCATGGTGGTTGGCGGACTTACCGCCCCATTCCGACCTTGGCGGGGCGGTAAGTCCCCAATCCCCATTTACCCTTCCCCATTCCCATTTTTGCCCCATAGGGCATAATGGGAGTGGGGAAGGCGTTAATTACGCCACCGTAAATTACGGTGGCGTAATTAACAACGAGGTCCCTTAGCGCCATGGATTTTAACACCTGCTAAAAGCAGGTGTTAAATCCGCCATGGCGCTGAGGGAACTCGTACTCAGGCGGTAAGGGTCGGCGAAGTTTACGCCGGCGTAAACCCCTTACCGCCTGGGTCGTAATGAGGGCCAATACCACGGTTGTTGGACCAAAAGGTGAAAAGGCAGCTCAGCAGGTTCAGTGAATGTTACTGATACGTAACATGTTCACAGTTGCGTTTAAATTCTATTGTCTTTTTCCAATTCTTTGTGAAAAATCTATATGAATACAATTCAAAATGTGTGGGTCTGTGGTTTGGCAAAGCGTTGTTCCTTATACAATTCCACACTGTTTCACCAGTCTGCACCAAATTCTGCATAGTTCCCTGTTAGGACCCTGCGGACATAACTGGCTACATGACATTTGGACACCCCACCCCTTTCCCCACATTTCAGCACCTTCACACATGAGACGGGTGCCTGAAATTGGCAAAAAATCAATGTGGTCGTAGAAGGACCGGTCTCGACACGGGGAACTGGGACCTCAACAACCACGTTTCAAGATCCTAGGATGCACTGTTTCCAAGATATTTGCACCACAATGCACTGCAACGAACTGTCTTAAAAAAGTGTTGGATTATATCAACACAGGTTCTATCAGCAAAGGAGTTGCTTTGGGCGTCCTTCCCCCATTACCCCCACCCAGCATGGGATGTGATCCTTGCCTCTGCAGCTGCATAATGAGCACATCAGTCAGCTGTGATGCCACATACAAGGAACGATTCACCTCTCCACTACTTGCTTACTTTCCATGTTCCCAACAACAGGGCAGTAGCGAGCTCACTGCTTGCCTGCTTATAATTCTCTGACTTATACATGCGATCCTTGGGCTGGGCCCATGACTCTATACAATCTTTCATCTCAGCCCAGTGGTGGGCTCTGCCTCGCCTGCACGCTCCGTGTGTGCAGAACAACATCTTTACAATTATTTCTGCAGCCTATCAATGTTTATAGAAATCCTGTTGCAGTTAGAGCAACATTATTAAGTAAATAAAACGCAATTCAGTGGTATTGTATGGCAAATTGCGATGTGATACCGCTTATTTTATACCTTGCTATACTCCCCTGTCAGGACTTCTCTTGTGGTTCAATTGCCTGGTATCCTTCCCTTGCCAGGACTTCTCTTCTGTTTCAATTGCCTGGTATCTTTCCTTTGCCAGGACTTCTCTTTTGTTTTTCACAGTTCCTCTGCATCACCAAAACTGCATATACTGTTCTTGGCTCGGTATATCTGTCCGCAGTAATGTTCGCTCAAACTTTGCCCCACACTTGCATGTCATGAATTCGTATCTTACTGGGGTTTGGTTCTGTAATTTGCCTTTTCTACTTTCAAACAATCTTCTTCTGGTCTCTGTATTATCAATTT
Organism: Ambystoma mexicanum; assembly: GCF_040938575.1. NCBI lineage: Eukaryota > Metazoa > Chordata > Amphibia > Caudata > Ambystomatidae > Ambystoma > Ambystoma mexicanum. The sequence goes on from NC_090934.1 coordinate 1,246,517,982, forward strand.
CACAACATTCAAATTGTCATTGGCGCGGTCGCCGGAGCACCCCGGGGTCCCCACTTGCTTTGGACTGTCTCACCGGTTCTCTATAGTGTCGCCGGTCCTGCAGACGTCCTTCTGGCTTCCTTCATGGCTCTGCTGTCCCACGCTTGCTTCCCCTCATGTCCCGGTAAGGTGAACGCTGCTTTTTCAAGCAGTAGAGAGCCCAGGACCTCTCTTGCAGCCCTTGGTGTATCCACGGCATGTCCTGCTCTTGCACTGCATCTCTCCTTCTGCCTCTGCGAACTCCACTGCTTTGCCCCTCAGGTATGTGTCTCTAGCACTCCTGAGCCCCTGCCGAGGAACCAACGCCTTTTCCTGCACTGCTACTCGCGGTAGTGTGATTGGCATCTTTAAATATCCCAAGCACAGGGGATTTCGTAGAACAACTAGTCTGCAGATAGAGCTTTGGGCTCCTGTTACCTTGTACCAACTCCTTCATCTTCCTCGTCTCAGTACTTTAGTGGTTATGGGAGTTGGAGTTCATGGTTGTCATTGGACATACAGTATTTAGATAGTCTTTCTCAGTGGTTTTGCATGAGAGAACAGTTTCACATAAAGGTGCACCAGAAGCAAAAAAAGTGTTGTCAGAGCTTTGTTTTTTTAGGTCATAGGAGGGTGACCTAGAGAATATTGGAAAGAGGTTTCTTTACTTCCTTTACAAGGGGGGATAACTAGCTGGCGATAGGTCATCAGGGTCTTGGGCATTAGAGCGTCTTCCTCATGGGAAAGGGGGTATAAAACGTCTCGTCCATTGAAATCATGACCTCTGCCTGGTAGTTGTCTCCTCCCATGTGATCCTCCCTCATATAGCCGCCCCCAGGGTCAGGAAACAGCTGGCCACATGGGAGAAGGTCACCACCGGGGAATCTGTGATGACTACATTGGATTCATCACAGTAGCTAGTAGGGACCTGGCCTCCCCTAATCAACTTCGCTTTCACTAACATGCATACATGCATTCTAAAGTCCTCTGACAAATGTTCCCATATCTGGACTCTGGTCCCCAGAGGGCATTCAACCTGCAGCGTGTTGGGACCAAACCAATGATGAAAGGCGCTGTACAAACTTTAATGATGATGGTATCAGAAAAGACCTTTGTGGGTCGTGAACATGGTGATATATCTGGAGTCTTCACTGATTTCCAACTGATGATGTCCTTTGTTCAAGTCTAATCTCGAGAAAACGGTGGACCCATTCAGTGAATCATGTCTGTTATGCACTGTGTTTGGTGTCTTTCTCTGAATATTGCTTGGTTCGGTATCCTCATGCCTGTGCATAGATGTATTTGGCCTTCCACGCCCTTCTTAGGTACTGGCACCACAGGTGATGCCCACGGAGTGGGGCCTCTTGCAGGTTCTGCGATGTCTGCTTTGATGAGGTGTTGCAGTTCTTCCTCCACTTAATTCTGGATATTGAAAGGAATGCCCCTTTAGTGCTGAGCCACGGGTCGCACGTTTGGATCAATGTGTAGTTTGACCTGGCATCCTTTCACTTTCCCAATGCCCTCGAATAGAGATGGGAACATCGTTTCATTCTTAGCCGCCGTTGTTATGTATTTGTTCATCATGGGGTGATAAAACACGTGTATCAGACCTATTTGGATGGCTGATCTAAAACTCAGAATGCATCCACAATTACTGTCGACTTTGATAACATGTATCATTTTCCTATCATTCTGTTCCTTGTATGACCAGTTGGCCCACAAACGTACCCCTGTATGTCAATGGCTGCTTGGAGCCATATGGGTAAATGTTGAGCTCTTTTTAGTTTCGGCATCTTGTCTAATCTCTGGAATGTTTCTTCAAACATGACATTTACAGTAGCTCCTGTGTCAATCAGAAACTGGTGGGGCGGATCGTTCACTTTTAGTGACAATATGGGGCTGTGTTCTATTGCTGTGGGATTTTCAATTGCTATACATATCCCCTTCCCGTCTCTCGTGACTTGATGCAGAGTCAGTGTCACTTTTCAATTGGGTGGCTGTTCTCAAGTGATGTAGTCTTCTTCTTTTCTGTTTGTACACTCTCCTGTGCGACACAGATTATCTCTGCTGCCGCCTCCTGTCAGAACGTGGGGATTCTCTGCGGTTCATGGGCCTTCTCTTTTCTCTCTTTCATTCTTTGCGTGGAGGTGTTGTTGCTGAACGTCCCGCTGTTTTTTGTGTGACTGTCATTCGCTCTCAGCGTCCTACACATCGAACGGAAGTGGTTTTCCCCTCCACATGCGGAACACTCTTGGTCCATGGCTGGACAGATACCTTTGTGAGGCAATTCATACCCGCATCAGCAGTCTTTTTGCGCTTTTCCACTGTCTGTTTCAACGTCATTAAGTTCACATTAATTTGCTGATTGGGAGTTATTTTGCATTTTTCCATTGTGGTGGCTTACAATTGTGAGAATTTGTGTGTGGTTTCTGCAATATTTCTGCAATAATTTCAGTTTAAACGTGAGTGATTCACATTCCGCAATATTTTGTGATTTCATGGCTTCTTCATTTCCGTATAGGTGAAAGTCACAATGTTTTACTTGTGTGCGTAGGCGGGTAACGAAACTATCCATAGTTTCATTGGTCGTATGAGACATATTTTTCATAATCTACGTTCTTGTGTATGGCAAACTGTTCACTCAGCTGTTGTTTTAGATCCTGATAAGTGGCAATTCTCTCTTCCGCCATTTCATATATAATGTGCCTCACAGCCGTCCCTGCTGTTAGTGTAAGGTGGCCTTTGATCGCCTGTCATCTTGCAACCCCATGGCATCAACATATACTTCAAAGTCTTGCAACCATCTGGCCCATCACGGCCCCAGATTTGTGTTGTCTGTCATGTCAAATGGTAATGGCACCTGTTTTGTAAATTAGTGGACAGGGGCAGTGAGACGCACTTGCGGCATGTTCCCCCACCCTGATGGGGATGGTTCTTGATCCGATATGTTGGCTCATGCTGGACTTCCGTAAGGTACACTGTGTCCTGTCTAGCCTGTGTATTTAACTCTGCCAGGCTTGCATGTGTTATTTCCACATGTACAGGTGCTGGCTGCCACTCTCAATGCAAGAAAGAAAAAGCATTAAAGTTCCTTGCAGTACGTACGCGGTGTTCCTTGTTTGCCGTGTTATACTTCCCAGGGCCTTACGCGTCCTGTGCTTCACCAGGCAGCATCGAAGTTCCCTGTAGCACATGGCTTTTCTTGCCATCTTCACGTGTCCTAGGTATACCAGGCACGTGTTGATTTCCTGTGTCAAACGTGTCCGAGGATTCTTCCTTGGTGTACAATAGGCGCATAATGATTTATTGTGCTGCGCAGGGTGGCCAACTGTCCGGTATTCTACGGGATTGTCCCATAATTGGGGACTCTGTCCCGCAGTTTGCAGAGTGGCTGTGCGGGACGCAGGTTGTCCCGACTTGCTTTGTTCCCTGGAGTGGGACTCTCGGGAGACAGCAAGTCGGGACAACCTGCGTCCAGCACAGCCACTCTGCAAACTGAAGTGACCGTCTACACACCACAGCGCTGCCACCTGCTGCTTTCTTTCTCTGGGCGGCTCTGCGGCCCCAGCTCCTTAGCGTGGGCATCCCAGGCCGCGCCTCCCCCTCCTCCCAACACCCTGTCCCGGGCCAGCCTGCCTCGGCCCGGCCCCTTCCCATGCTTCTGCCCGGCCCCTTCCTCCCCCCCACCTATACCCTGTACGGATGCATCCCAGAAAATAACCACACAACACAATTTTTCAAAGTTGGAAGTCTTAATGCCACAGCAGCTTTATTTGCATAAAGTCAAGGAGTATCTTACAGGCGATCCGTGAATTAACCGCACCACAGGTTCTTCTACGCTGTGTGAAGCTTCCTAGGTATTTCGCCCTCCCCCCACCCTCACCGTCTGCGTCTGATGGACGCTTCCATTTGAGCCTGGCCCTTGCTGCCAGCTTCTCTCTACCCATGGCCATTCGAATCATTGCGTGTGTTGTCCTTCTTGGCACTTCCCCCCTTGCTCTAAGGTACCTGTTTCTAATTCCCTGACACCTTCACGGTGTCCTATTAGCCCAGTTTCTAGCTAAACTGGCACGACCATTCGGGTGCCCAAACACGTAGGTTCCTATACAGACACCACATTTCCAGTGCCCAAACATCAGAGTTATTACCTATACAGACACAACCAGGTGCCCAATTCTCTCGTTCCTGCCTATACAGACATCACTTTTGCGATGTCCAGCTTTCCTAATGCACCTTTCTACTCTACTCTGAGCTCCCATCCCCTTTTAGGCTAATTTCTTACCCTGTTCCTTCCACCACAACTTCAGCCCCCAAGTATTCCATCTCGCATTACTGTCCGAGAGGGCTGCGCTTATCCTAAGGCTCTGTGCATCCTCTATTCTCACCCTAGGCCCCCCCAACCAAGATCTTGCCCCGGGTCCCCCCCTCCGTCTGGTTCCGTAATCCCTAGTCCTCCCCCTCTGTTCCTCTGGCTTGCTCCTCCCCTATCCCGGTTCCCCCTTCTCTTGCTGTCGGTCACCCCCTATTACACTGCCTCCAGTTCCCTGTGATCCCTTCTCCCACAAATTCCCACCCCCACTGACCTCGACGTGTTGTTCTCTCAATTTCCCCAAGAACCCCCGTCTGTTTGCCCCCCCATCCTTCCTTCCATTATCCCTCCACCCCCCTGTTTCTTTGCCAACCCTACAAGTACCAACATACCTCATCTGCCCCCCCCCACTTCCCTTGTGGACCTTTGTTTTACCTTGTTTCCAATTCTTTTCTTTCCACCCCCCCCCACATGTTTTGGGGTTGGAATGGCTTCATGGCTTCCAAGCCCCCTACACCCTCCGCTTTTTCCCCAGGGCCTCCCCCGAGTATGTTACTCTTGGGCGCCGTAGGATCTAAGCTGTTGGCTAAGCATTCCCCTATGGGCCTGCCAGTACTTTGCTAAAGGGATCGGCCTGTGATTCCTCCAAGACTCTCTGCTGGTTGCCGGCGGCACAGAGTTCCCCCTGCTTGAACGGGTCGCTCCCACACCTGCCCTTCCGCTTGCTCCCTTTTGTCCCTCCCCCCCTTGTTTCGTGTCCTTGATTGCCCCCTCCCAACCTATGTGCAACCTGCGTTTGTCAAGGCGTCCCTCCATTCCATGGTCATGAGTGCCTACCTGGGACAAATAACCCGGCACTTTCAGGGTGATGAGTGGGTGGTGTATCCATCCCATTCCGCTGCCTTTCAAGAAGCCCCCCATCCTTGAGTTTGCCTTTCTCCTTGCCGTCTCTATTGCCCCATGGCGCAGCGCACCCCTCCATTCTTGCCTGGGGATTATTTCGGACCACATGACTTCGGTGCCCCGAAAACCCCCCCCCAATCCACGTGAGGAGCGTTCTCAAACAGTTCTGTCAAGTTCCTTCTTGCTTTTTGCCACCAAGTCGTTACCCCCAATGTGGAGCAACAAAATGTTGGGTGGCGGGTGATGCTGTGCCGCCTGTTCCAATGTCCTCCATAGCTGGTCGCTTTGTAGACCAGCCTTAGAGATCCAACGAATCTGGGTGTTTCGAAGGCCCAGGTCCCGTCCCTAGATGCTGTCCTCGCTCCAACCGCAGCTCTGGACACAAAAGAATGTCCCACGACCCATACCTGGTTGGCCTCTGTGAAGACAGGAGGGGGTTTCTTAAAAACTTTCGATGTGAGTGGTGGGCCCTGCGGGCCCTTGTCCCCCTGCCTCGTCTACCCACCTCCAACACCCACCCCCCCCAGTCTCAACCTTGCCTATCGGACGTACAGTTTGAATTTATCCGAATCCCATCTACCAATCTTTTTTACCATATCGTCCCCCAGACCCTCCCTACTTGCAGTTGTTGCTGCACCTAGGCGGAATGAATGTGTGGAGAATTTGGTCGGGTCGGCACCGGCTTTGGCCAATGTTGCGGCTAATACCCTTCTGAACTGAAACTGTGTGAGGGGCGTTCCGTCCTGGTGTGTGAGCAAGTACGCTGACCCCACCCCCTGGCTGCTAGATAGGCAGCCATGGTTGCTACCGGGCAGAAGGCCTCTTGTCCTAGCTTGGCCAGCACCAAATTGCAGCCTTTGCCGACCTGGTCTGTCTTGGATACCCTTATGCTGACATGCAATACCTCCTCCACTATTGCCACATCGCCCACTACCAGGGCCCTGTGGTCGTGTTCTCCCTTAGCTCTGGCTACTAGTTCGCTAAGCTCAGGGCCCCGAAGAAGGCTAGCGCAAAGCATGTCTTGAACATGATGCATTTGTGCCATGAGTGGCAGACCACGGCTGTAGCTGACGTGATTTTCTTTAGTAGATCGAAGTCGATGGGTCTCCTCTCTGTTTTTGTACGCAGTGCGCCCCTGTCCCATCCTTTCAGCGCCGCCCTTACTAGGAATCCTTTGGTCGGATCATGGCGTCCTGCTAGCTGATTATAGAATGCCACTGCACTGAGGTGCGCCGCTAGCCAAGATCGTGATTTGCCCGCCCCCTTGGTCCATAGCACAAAACTGTCCACTTTCTCCTCCTTGCTAGTCTCCCCCAAGTTTTTTGTGTTCTCCAAGAAAGTGTTGACATTGGCGCTGTATCTGGCTCTTGTGCTTCCGGCCAATGAACTTGCCGCTAGCTGTTGCATTCCTTCACCCAACTCACTAGCTGCCATAGTTGTTCGTGGAGCAGGGTCATGGTTGGCAAGGCTTGCAGGTGCGTTTTCTGGAATCGTGCCATCTGTGAACGAGAAAGAGCATTGGCTGCTGTGTTATAAACCCCAGGGATGTGGCGTGCTTTCACGGCTGTATTCATGGTTAAACATATGCGTAGCATGTGGCGCAACAAACACAGGGTGGCCGGGCAACGTGCTGAGTGTGTGTTGACCGCCTGGACCACTGCCATGTTGTCGGACCAAACCACTGGGCGTTTGTTTGCCAGTTCGTGTGACCAGATATGCAGGGCTAGCACCACCGGAAATAATTCCAAGACATTTATGTTTTTTGTCAGTCCATTCCTGTTCCATGCATTCGGCCAATCTCCCCTACATCATTCCCTCCCCAAGATGGCCCCAAACTCTGCCCGACCTGTTGCGTCGGTAAACAGCTGCAATTGTGAGCACACCGTCCAAGGTGACTGCCATATGCACACATCGTTGAACTCCCTCAAAAATGTCCTCCAAACCTTCAGGTCCTCCCTCATACCTGTGCTCATGCGTACTTTGTGCCACCTCTTTGCTGCGCCCCCGGTTGCAGACGCTAGTCGCCTTGCGAAAACCCTTCCCGCCGGTATGACCCTTGCTGCAAAGTTAAACTTGCCCACTAGCGATTGGAGGCAGTTTACGGAAACCCTGTCACCTGTTAATGTCGCGTCGATGTCGGAAATGCATTCAACTATCTTCTCCCTGGGCAGGCGGCAAGTCCCTACTTCCATGTCTAATTCGATCCCCAAGTACGTTAACCTTGTGCATGGTCCTTGCGTCTTCTTCCCCGCTAGTGGTACCCCGAGCTCTTCGGCTAGTGCAATGAATTTGTGAAGCAGTGACGAGCACACATCGGAGTCTCGCTTGCCCACGAACAGGAAGCCATCTAGGTGATGCGTTCTTCCCCCCTGGCTTTCCCGCTCGCTCAATGCCCATTCCAAGAAGGAGCTGAAGGTCTCGAAATATGCACATGAAATGCTACACAAAAAACCCGTCCCCGATTCCTACATGCCTGCCATCTTGCTGCGTTTTTTTTTCCTTCCCCTCCAATCCCCCGCCCGCCAGCCAGTTAAATTGAAGTTTTCACCAGTAAATGCGGACCCTCGCTTCTACTGCAGTGCAGGACCGTGTGGGTGAAGGTCTGGCGGAATTAAATTAATCAATTAGTCTGTGCGGGGCGGGCGCGTGGGAGGGGCAATTGCAACTGTGGGCCACTCCTAGTTGGTGGCCGAGATGATTTGTGGCGCAGGAGAGCCTTGGCCGTGATGCAACACTATGCAGTCAAAACGCCTCAACCTGTTTCATTTGCCATACTAATAGCAATACTGCCCCAACTCACGCCCCCCAAAGGGATTACCATGATGTTCTAAAGGTTATACTGCACGCTGATGCAAGCCTTCATGTGAACTGCAGTCTCCTTCGCTCACCCCAACCTCACGTTTGGACCAGCCGTGCTGCGCACGTTTCCTGTGCAAGTTTGTCAGTGTCCTCATTAAAAGGCCACTTGTGTATTGGCGCGTTATAAATGCTGTATTATAACATATTGCTATCTCAGGGCATTACAACCCCCCGCTAATCCCCCAATCTCTGTGATTCCAACGATGGCTGGTGCCTGCTCACACTCTCCGCGGACCTTGTGATTCCGGGCACTAGAGCCCGCATAACAGTCTTGCAACCCTTGCGCGTGGGCGCGTTATAAATGCCACATCACGAGCCAACCATGTTGCGCTCGCATGCATGCTGAACCTCGCTAACCCGCGACCACTGCCTGCACTGGCCCTCCTACTCCCGTCCTCCTTCTCCCAGCCTTACCGCCATTGACCACAAGGCTCGGCTGCAGATGCGCACCACTGCCCCCCTCCCTGCGCCATCCCCGACCAAATCGCCATCCCCCTTGACCCCCAATGCGTGGCGGAAAACCCTTGCCACTCTACATGTGAGCACCTGTGTACATCTCCACGGTGGCTGGTGCCTGCCAGACTGTCCCCGCGATCCTGCAGCGCCTGTAAGCTGGCGTGTACAAACACCATGTCATGGTTCGTCCACACTGCGCCCTCTCCACCTGGGCTGACCCTTGCTCACTATGGTCCGCTGCTTGCACAACCCGCCCCATCGCCGCTCCTTGTTCGGTTGTGCAGTACAAGGGCAGGACGGAAGTGACATAGGCACCACCGCGTGTGAGAGAGCGCGTGCCCTCGAGTTGAAACCCTAGCGGTCGAATGCGGCATGCACACAAACAGTAGCCCCAAAATGCACGGTCTCCCCCCGAAGAACTGCTGTGTCGCTCCACATAGGAGAGTGTTCTTTCGCGCTACATAGACAATCATGCCATCTATTTGTTTGTGCTCTCGGGGCATTCAAAACGCCGACGTTCAGTCAGACCCTTCAAACGGTTCCACCCGAATTGGCATGATACCTATGCTCTAAAGCGTACGGAATAGACGAAATTGAACGTGCAATGGAGTGCAAATTGATACTCCACAGCTACGGAGTACAATTCCGCATCGGCGACGCGGTACCTTGCCATATCTAAATCGGTATAATGAGTGGCCCAATCACGGACAAATGGAACGAAATGACATCGACCCACACAAAGACCCACCCACTCGTTTCAGGCAGTTCAAAACCCGCCGCAATCACTCCGCCATTAACGCTCGCCGTGCCTGCTCCCCTCCTATCAGAGAACCAAAGCATGCGTGTGTTGGAAAACCCGCTCACGCACATTTGAACTCCCGCGCCAGTGACCGCGAGGCTTGTGGCGCACTGAAAGCCAAAAGTCAGAAACCCTTTGCAAACGACCTGGATCGCATCCCGCCCACCCCCATCGCCATTGCCCACGAAGCCTGTCACCGATTCCCCGTACACCACAATGTCCCCCCGTTCAAAACACATGATCGATCCGATGCGATACATTGAAATGTCTAAAACCATATGATGAGTAGCCCAATCACAGACAAATTTGACAAAATAAAATTGCCCCATGCAACAAAAAAAACAACTCGTTTCAGGCAGTGCAATGCCCAGCGCCATCATTCTCCAATTCACACTCGCTGTGTCTGCTCCCCCCTTATCGAAGGGCCTAAGCATGCACACTTGAAACCTCGCGCAAGTGATCATGACGCCGGTGGCGCAATCGAAGCTAACGGCCAGAAAGCGCCTGCAAATTGACTTGGATCCCTTCCCGCCCGCCCCCATTTCCTACGATGCTTGTCGTCGATTCCCTATACAACACACTCCCCCAGTTCAAAGTGCATGGTCAAACCCGGGTCCATGCTAGAAAACCGCCAAGTATGCACGTGTTATACATATAAATGCCAGTTGACGTCCTTGACGTGATCAACCTACTTTGCTGACCGCGACCTGTCGTTGTAGTCCCTGTGCCCCCCGCCTGCACCTAACTCTCTCTCCACATTCCCGCGCACCCGACCCTGTGCATGTCGAGCTGCCCGCGTTCCTACCCCCACCTAATACTCCCACCGTGGCGTGAGCGATTCGAAGCACCCCATGCAAACACTCCCCTTTTGCACTCATTAATCTTACACGCATTTACCTTGTATCCCCGGCTGGAAACGAAATCTGCTTCTGCTCCAACACCCAAAACTCACAGCCGAACTTCTGTGGCACGCCTGGATCACCGACCTGCCTGGAACGCTGACCTGCCTGGAGCGCCGACCTGCCTGGAGCGCCGAACAGCCTGGGACACCGACCGCAACACCGTATTCCAATGTAGATCTCCTCTTGAAGCCGCACACCGCCAGGATAGAGAGCGATGCCTGTTTGCAAGGGGTTTTATGGGCCCTTCCTCCCACTTATGCCCTGCCCCCTTTCCTTTTCCTGGGTTGCCCCTCCCCATTCCCCTGGGCGGGCACCTCCCTCCCTTGGCTCGCCCCCACCTGGTAGAAGGGGGAGGAGGTTGGCTGGGCAACCCCTACTTAGGGGCGGCGCCCGCCATGCCTCCTCCGTTGGCGCGTTTGCCCGCCATTTGAGCCTGCAGGTGGAGCTGCTAAAGCTCTGTCTTCCTTCCAATGCTAATGCTTTGTTCCTGGGGTCCTGATGGTCATGTTTGCAGTTACAAAACATGACTATCACCTCCCAAGCACAAACCATTTGCATTCCAATTAAGCCAGGTGTTAAGAGCCATTAACACATTTAAATTACAAATGGGGCAGGCCAAACATGAATGATTCTGTGACGTCATCTCCGCCTTGTGGGCAAGTGTCCTGCAAAAGGATATCAGAAAGTTGGCCACTCTAGCGCTGCGTGTGCTCAGAATCCCCTGCACACTGCACGTGATCCTAGTCTCATGCTCACCCCTCTCTTTTACTGAGGACCACTCAGCAGGGCTCCTGGTTGCAACGCTGTGGAGACTTGTCTGAAACACGGGTGGGTCCGACGATCACTCCTTCATCGTCAAATGCTATGTTTGGCCTGCGGCCTTAGCGCATGGTAGCAGCGCTGGAAGGAACATCCACACACACCCAATGTTAGGTTCATACTGATCCTCTTTATTTTTGGCACCTACCCCTAGCACGTCACATCCGTTTGGAATATGACCTGGGCCCTTTACATTACAATGTGAATAGGTATATAATAGAACAAATTTACAAGCACACTCTTAAAATTAGGAGTGCCCTCATATTTACAGACACTTCAACCTTTAGTATCTAGGAGTCTGAATTCCTATGTTTTGCAGATGGTTCCCATTGAAATAAGTGGGGTTGACATTTACTTTGGAGGGTATGAGTGATTTGTTGGGAGGATGATCCCATTAAAGCAGTGGTTGAACTGTACCAAAAGAAGTAGTGGAACTATATTCCCTGCTGGCCTAGCCCCGCTCCCCACAAACCCCATTGCCAAAGCCCCTCCCACACAAAATACAAACCCCTAAACAAATGTGCCTGCTGTTTAAGACAGCATCCAGTGCAGTGCACTGAAGGGCAAGTTTCAAGTTCTTCCTACACTTTTATTTTAAAACGAAACCATTTCTTTTGTAAAAATAAGATTATAGGAGCAGTAAAACATAATAAAAAACCACTCCCAACCCCTCTCACCTGTGATGTTGTCACGTGGGTGTGCAAAAGCAGTGTTGAGCCATTGCACACAGTTAAAATAAAGTGGGTGGTCCCACGCAGCAGGCAGTGCACGCGAGGAACCCGACAGAGCAAGACATGTGTCTGCGTGTTACGTTCAGGGCACGGGTGGGCAAGGCCTGCATACCGGGGTTCTTCATGACAACCAACTCTTTACATTGGTGACGAGGATGGCACCTGGGCAGGGAAGAGGATGTTGATGCGCGCTCGACAAACGGGCAGCGGCAGCGATTCCTTTTGACGCCTGTCAGATGTAACACTCGTGGTAAGAGGCAAACCGCCATTTTGAGTCATCCAACGGCAGCAGCTTCACACGTGGAGTGCTCGTGCACCATGTGGACAATTTTTGGGACCCATTATACCGTGCCCTACAGGACAAGGTACCTCTAGAAAGCCCCCACGGGCTTGTTTAAAAAAACAATGAGAAAATAATAAACAAGTGTAGAGGACCAGCTGAATGCCTCTGCAGGAAGTCCTGCCCTCATTTTACCTATATGTTGGAAACCGGAAATTGCGACATGCGCAACGCCAGTGATGGTCCTATTCCACGAAGAGCCTTTCAGACAAGGTATCCTTTGAGGAGATCCTATATGATGTATCCCCATAGAGATGACAGTCTCTTGGAGGAGAGAAAGAGAGGTTGGTGACGTCACAAGAAGCAAGCGTGACGCACTGAGAAGAGTGGCTGAAGATGAGGATGCATAGAACTTATAGAATCTGATGACGAAGTAAAGAATCGAGAAGACTTTCATATGCGGAATGAAGATTGCACGTGTGAAAAGCACTGCAGAAATGACAAGCCGTTTTATAACTGTACAGATACAGCAACGCAAGTAGACTAAGTAATCGTAAAGGCTGGCTATACGTAGTGAATAGACTGCAGGCGGTGCCGCCATTATATAGATGCCACTATAGAGAATTCTGGACATCGGTGTCACATATTTTGTAAGCTCAGAACCACAGAGAAAGAAGGATCGGAGGTCTGTGTGTCGCAGTACAAAAACAGCAGAAGATCGAGGAAATAGCTGTCTGGCCTGGTGTCAAGGGATGGAGCAGCCAAGAACCGGTTATGGTATGATATGATATTTTATTTGTATCGCGCTCGTACACAGGTGTTTCAGAGTGCGATACTATCTATCCTTGAAGAACAGTAGGTGTGAGAAGCTGAATTAGCCCTTGTTAAGGTGCAAGAAAGAACACCATGAGTGCCAAGTTTATTAATTGAAGACAATTAAATGCTGCAAAACAGGCCGAAATACGGCTTCCTGTCACATGAGTCAAGGAGGAAAATAGGAGTGGGTGTGCAGACCTGAGCTGCGATAACGATGTGCCTATACTCCCTTCTAATCTCGGGAGCAATGATACTTTGCAAGGCCAAGTTCAAAGACAATCTGAATGGCAGACGGCATGAGAGATGATAGGCTAATTGGATGGGGAGACACGGTCAAGTCCACCCACTGACACCTGGGGTACCAGCTTACGTGCTGCTAGTGAGCCGAATTTTCCAGAAGGGTACAAGCGTGCCAACCAATTGTAGAAGGCCATATAATGAAGGGCCTTATAGTTTGAGAGCCAATGATATGCTGTGTACTTAATAACTGTTGAAAATTATTTGCACTACGGGTGGGCATAAGTTGTCCACCTGACTAAAGCGAACCAATCACAACCTGTCCCTATATAAAAAGTATACTTAGATGTTCCCTTTAAGCAAACCACAACACCCCGTAGGTTTTCTTAGTTTGCCACCTAGCATGCCGTCATTTTGATGAATCTTTACTATATAAATGTGATTTTTTATGAAATGAGTGGAGACTTATGCTGTGCGACGTCCGTTGATGTCCGTTTTAACTCCCTGTTTTAGACAATTGAATATAAAACAGTCGGGAGAGACATTTTGACAACTTCCTGAGTCTGTCTTATTATTCTGCATCCCCATCCTTGTATGACATGTTACTGATTTAAAGGGCCCCTCCGTGGGTTCACAAGGAAGAATACTCTTTTCTCCTTCTCTGCATAGATTGGCTGGTAATACTCCCACACAGTCTGGTGAGGAGACTGGGGGAGTGTGTGGCCTATGAACATGCGCAAGGCCCTCAGTGTTTAGTCACATGTGAGTAGCAGCCTCCAGGTCCACGGGAGGTGCCTGTGTGCTCAGCTACACTCAGATATCTGTAATCCCAACCATGAGTGACAAGGAAGGAGACCATCAAGCAGGAGGACAAGACCCTGTGGCGAGAATCCCCAGGGTGAGGAGAACCCCCTGTCAACAAGGTTCTCTAGCCCTGATGCCAGAGTTCGATACATCAGGGAACCCATCCAGTTTGGGGCCTAAGTGGATACTATGGATAGAAAAACTGGACATGTACTTTAAAGCCACCATAGAATCTGATGATGAAGCAAAAGTGGCAACACTCATCTATTCCGCATGATCCGAGGTGTGCAACATTTTTAAGTCTCTCACTTGCCTGAAGGAACATTTCTGGCCGCTGGCAAACCAAGACTATGAGAGATTTGTCATGTTCGCTGCCAAACAGAAGGAGGAGGAATCCTTGGGCAAGTTCTATGGCCGGCTCAGGCACTTGGCAGCCACATGCGCGTGGGAAAACAAAGAGAGTATGGTCAGAAACCAGCTGACTCAAGGATGTGCCTCAGGGAAACTGCAACGCCAGGTAGTGCGCAAGCCGGGGCTCACGCTGGCCCGCATACTGAAGATGGGCAGGTCATATGAGCTGACGGAAAACCCACGCCACCAAAATGGACGCTGCAGTTCGCTCGCTGAAGATAGAAGATGTCTGTGCAGTGGGACGACAACAACTCCCTGGGTCAGGCAGGCCTCGTTGGAATTCCAGGAGAGGGGAGAGGGGAAAACCTGATGCCATGTCCAAAATGCAGATACAACCTCTGACATGTAGGGGAGTGCCCAGCCAAAGGCAGGGTGTGCGGCCAGTGTGGGGTGATAGGTCACTTCGCAAGGATGTGCAAGGCTCCCACCCCAGTGACCATTTTCCAAGGACTGAGAAGGGCACCGAGTGATACCGCAAGGCGACAGCGACAGGTGGCAGTTGTGCAACATGACACAGCTGACCAAGAGCTTGTCGGAGGAAGAAGAGGATGAGGAAGAAATCGTTTTCATTTCCAGCATAGACTCACTCAAAACAAAGAAAAGAAGACAACCCATGTGCACAGTGACCGTGGGGGGGACAAAGACACCAGTGCTGGTGGACACAGGGGCATCAGTGTGCATGATGGCAACACGTCACTATGAAGCTCTCCCAGACCACCCGCCACTGTCCAAAGCAAGGGCGAACATCTTCAAGTTTGGGGGCACCCAACCTATACCCCTCAAAGGTGTTTTCGTCACTAAGTTGTCTAATGAGGGCAGAGAAATCAAACCTAAGTTCTTTGTCACAGACATTAGCAGTCACTTCCCCCTGAGTTGTGCAGCGGCACAAGCCCTAAGAATTGTTCATTTTGCCCATGGGGTATACATTGAAGACATAAATGAGGTGTTGGTGAAGTACAAACAGGTATTCATGGGAGTGTGGAAGCTGCAAGTCGATCCCATCAAATTGCATATAGATGAGTCAGTTCGCCCGACAGCCCTAAAACACTGCTGGATACCTTTCCACCTAAGAGATCATGTCGAACTGGAGCTAGAGAATCTAGTGAAATTAGACATCATTGAAAGGGTGGAGGGACCCACCCCATGGGTTTCCCCCATTGTCGCTGCACACAAACCAAAACAACCAGGAGTGGTGCGGATATGTGTGGACATGAGACTTCCTAATCAAGCAATCGGGAGGCAAAGGCACATAACCCTGATATTGGATGACGTTGTGGGCAAGTTGCAAGGAGTTTGAGTATTTTCAAAGTTGGATCTTAGATCCTGGTACCACCAACTGGAGGTCCACCCAGACTCTCGTCACAACACCACCTTCACGACCCACCAGGGCCTCTACCAGTATAAGCGCCTCAGTTTCGGGATAACTTCAGCGCAGAGGTATTTAAAAATGTGATATGCAGAGCTCTGGTGGGGCTGGAGGGGGTCATAAACCTGAGTGATTACATTTTGGTGTATGCGGCGTCCAAAGCGGAGCGCATTGGCAGAATGGAAAAGACATTGGAGAGAATTCAACTCCTCAGTCTCACTCTGCATCGTGAGAAGTGTGCATTTTTTAAGGACCTCATAGAATTCTTTGGGTTCATGTTTCATGAAAGTGGCATTTCACCCGATGCACGAAAGGTCCAAGACATTTAGGAGGCAAACCCACCAGGGAGTGTTTCGGAGATCAGAAGCTTTCTGGTGACATACTGTGGGCGCTTCATCTCGAATTTGGCGACCATCTCCGAGCCCCTCAGGGTTTGTTTGTTTGTTTGTTTGTTTATTTATTTTATATAGCGCTCCAGACCCAGTAGTAAAAGGACGCTTAAGAATAGGTTACAGAAAGAAGTCCAATATATATATTTTGCGGTTATACATTTGTAGAGGTAATATACAATGGAGCATGCGGTTAAACATTTGTATGGTATGTACAGTCTATACAGCTTGTATTGTGCTTAGTCTGACTTGGGATTGGTTTTATCCAGTAGTCAGCCAATGACTAATTTCCTGAACAATTGGAAGGATTTGGTCGATTTGATGTTCAATGGCAAGGTGTTCCAAAGTTGAGGGGCAAGGACCGTGAAACTCAAGCCACCAGCTCTTTTAGTGGTGAATCTGGGCACGGTGAGGCAGAGAGTATTGGAAGAACTAGTAATTCTGGTGCTCTGGTGCTCGGCTTCAAAGTGAGTTTGTTAGTGAGATAGGGGGGGCTAGGTGGTTTAAGGCTTTGTAGGTGAGGCAGAGGGTTTTTAAGTCAATTTTTTGTTGAATGGAAAGCCATTTGCAAGATATTCTTATGTGGGAAATGTGCTCTCACCTGGGAATGTTTAGTGCTGCTCGCAGCGCATTGTTTTGGAGAACTTGAAGTTTATTGATTATAGCTTGGTTGGCACCTAGGTAGAGGCTATTGCAGTAGTCAAGCTTCGATTGTATGAAAGCCCTGGCCAGTGTGAGGCAGCTATTCATGGATAGAAAAGGTCTGCAGGCCCTAATTAGTTTCCCGGTGTAGGCGGTGGCTGAGGCGGTCATGTTGACTTGTTTAGAGAGGTTGGTATTGGCGTCAAGGAAAAAGCCTAAGGTTTCACGTTTCTAACGACTGGGATGGCGTTACCATCGATGATGTTGGTGTAGTCAAGGATGAGTTTCTGTAGGTTGTTGGGTGATCCGACTAGGAGGAGCTCGGTCTTCTCATCATTCAGGCAGAGGCCATGTGTGGCCATCCATGCCTGAATGATAGAGAAGATTTTGTTAATCCTAGTGACGTCGACATTGTAGTTCCCAGTGATGGTGAGGAGTATCTGGGTGTCATCTGCGTAGTTGGTGTAGGTGACACCCAGATGGTTCAGTTTGTGGGTTCTCACGAGAAAGGACAAAGGGCGGGAGTAGAGTGCAAAGGAACAGAATTCCTTCGAAGCCATCAAGCAGGCACTCACCGGGGAGGAAACCATGGCCTTCTTTGACCCACGGAAGGAATCAGAGATCATAGTGAACGCTAGCCCGGTTGGACTAGGAGCAGTCCTGTCACAACAAGACACAGAGGGACAAATGAGACCAGTGGCATATGCAAGCAAGGCACTAACAACTACACAGCAACGCTACTCCCAAATAGAAAGGGAAGCGCTTGAAGTCTTGTAGGGGTGCCGGCACTTTCACATCTACATTCTAGGCAAGCTGGTAACTGTAGTGACAGACCACTATTACCAATCATGGTGGAGTCAGCGTCAAAACCATCTGAGAGGATCGAGCATTGGATGCTCGCACTAATGGAGTATAGAGTACATTTGATATATAGGTCCGGGTCGCACAATCTCGCGGACTACCTCTCACGACATCCAAGGGGAAAGGCGGACGGAAGGTGTACTGAACAACACACGGTGGAAGAACATATGCAGGTAGTGGTGGCAGCCACCAAGCCAGTGGCATTGTCCATACAAGAGGTGACAGACATGTCAAACTGCAACAGAAGCTTCAAGATATTGAAAGCCGCCATGGCCAACAGAGACTGGAAAACTGTTCTGGCAAACCTGCACCACTGTGGAAGGTGCGACTCGAGCTGTCGTCAACCGACAAAGGGCTCCTGTTAAGAGGAAGCAAGCTAGTGATTCGACTGGCATTGGTAGAGAGAGCAATTGAACTGGCACCCTGTGTGCACCAAGGAGCAGCCAAAATGAAATGAAGGCTAGGCTACGCCTGAAAGTATGGTCCCCAATGTAGAAACAAAGGTGAATGAATTCATAGCGAACTGTCTATGTTGTCAGGCAGCGGCCCCTGCAAACAAAGAACCCCGAATCGAATCAATGCCTCGGAGTGATTGACAATGGGACGTCGTCCATGCCGACTTTGGGTCCATGATAGACCAGTGGTCGCGGTACCCGGAGATCAAGCTAGTGGAATCCACCTCTTTTGAACAAGTAGCGCAAGCAATGTAGAAAATGTTTGCGACTCACCGTTTCCCCAGACTCATATGCTCAAACAATGGGCCCCCGTTTCAAGGAGAGTGTTTCGCAGAATTCCTGAAAGAGTGTGGAATCACCCAACGGAAGGTTACGCTCGTTTAGCCACGTGACAATGGAGAGGCTGAACGCTTTATGCGAACATTAAAAAAGGTGTTCCGCATTGCACAAGGCCAGGGTAACTCACTCAAGAAGACACTGTATCAGTTCCTGCGAGAGTATAGATCCACGCCCCACCGTTCCACAGGAGTGGCACCAGCAGAGACACTATTCCAGAGATGCCCCAGGGGCCTCATTCCAGAAGTGGATGGCCGGTCCCTGTGAAACATTGATGATGAAAAAGCAAGGGAGGATCAGAGAATTCACAATGAGAGAGAGAACTTACAACAACACCTCAAATCACCTGACTTGCCAGTAGGTGATACCGTATTGGCCAAAAATAGACGTCCCGAGGGGAAGTTAGTCCTCACATATGAACCATGTCCCATGGACATCGTCCAGGTAAAGGGATCATTGGTGACAGCAACTGATCAAAGAGGGGCGGTTACCCGAAACTCCAGCTTCTTCCGAAAGGTGGGAGAACAAGAAGCACGAGATGTGGACAGCGGGACACTCCCGAGCAGATAGCCCAGGCAGCAAGGAGGTACCAGAGGACACTTGGGAGGGGGAGGTTCCAGACCCAATCCGGATAAGTGACTATGCAACAGGAAGGGGAGGAGAAAGCCGTTATCCCAGTCGGGACCACCGCAGGTGCCCAGCACGATTTAAGGACTACATCATGGGAGGGTAATAGTGTAAGAGAGGCCTGTAATAGGACGCCCTGATCGTGTTCAGGTCAGGACATGTTGCCCACGTTGGGCTGGACTAATGTTACAATCAGTTTATAAATGTTATGCTGGTCATGTTAAGCTGTTTTCGTACATAAGCAAAAGACTGAATTGTTCCCCATGAAAAAGGAGGAATATGATGCTGTCACGTGGGCGTGCGACGGCAGCGTTGAGCCGACGCACGCAGTTAAAATGAAGTAGGTGGTCCCGCGCAGCAGGCAGTGTACGTGAGGAACCTGACGGAGCAATATCTGTGTCTGCGTGTTCTGTTGAGGGCGTGGGTGGGCAAGGCATGCATAGCGGGGTTCTTCATGACAACCAACTCTTAACACCGCCCACTTTGACCACTGCGTTGAAGTCTTGGAAATTAGCTTGTTGGGCGGATACAATTAGATAAAGGCGGGTTGACACCATTCAAATGAGGTTGACTTGAATGGTATGTATGTTTAATGCTGGACTAACTTCTCACATGAAGCATTGGAACAGTATCTGACATTTGAAACGTTATGGAGACATTGAGCCTCATTATAAGGTTGCCGGTCCGGTACCAATGGTACCAGTAAGCTTGCCGGTACTCTTGTTATGGGACTATAGGGCTCAAATGGGAATGGGGAGTAATTATTACCGGCACCCAGCAAAGGGGAATTACCGGGTCCGCCAGGGCCAGAATGCCCCGATAGATCCCTATTGCCGGGTGCCGGTAATTTCTTATTTACCGGCACGGCTATCGCTTCAGTCATAATGAGGCCCATTGTTTATGAATGAATCGTATGCTAAATACTTTGTGGTTAGGATGGCAACTTTGGCATTTTCAAATCCTCAATTCAAGTTCCGGATTGTGCAGGCGGGAGTCATGAGCCCTGTGGCTGAAGGGTCACAGGCGATGGGAGTCCCTTTGACTGAAAATTCCTTGTTGCTCTGGTATTTCAAATTGTTGCAGGTTGCACGAAGGAGTTAACAGTGAAGTATGCGCTGACTCGGAGAACAATGCGAGCCAGTTGCTGTGGTGCGATGGGGCGTGGTGCAGAAAGGCCTGCTCCTAATACTTTTGTCGGCCAAACAAGAAAGGTCTAATTTTAGAGCAGCTAGAAGGAAACAAGCAGGCCAGCAGGGTCAGTTGGAGTGGAACACCCCGAGCGCCATTTCAACTGTAAAACTAATCAATGCGCATTATCTAGAAAAAAAGAAAAACAACGAGGCTGCTGCGTGCTCTGTGGGCCGCAGGCTAGTTACTGCTAAAGCTCCGTGGCCTCCCCGCACTCTGGGTTTTTAGCTGGTCACCCAGTGGGGTTGCCTCGCTTGGCAAGCGACCAGTTTCCCACAAGGGGTGAGCCGGTTGCTGGTGTGGTGACGTACCGTCCCGCCCATTTCACTTCACCTTGGGCTTCCTGCTCTAGTGCGTCAGTCAGGGGAAAAAGGAGAAACATGTTAAGCCAGTATTTTCGTTGTAGCTTGCAACACAGTACGAAGTTAGTGATTCGGTTTAATACTTTATGGCTTTATACATATCCGAGGGATGTAATGAAAACACAAAGCCGCTGTATGTATTGTTACTGGGATTTGTACCGTGCATGGTCTCCACATCTGCTTGCAGTCCATTTCCTCGAAACCCGTTTCCACGAGATTTTTTTTCACTGAAACCTTGCACCGTCCCTCAACCACCTAAAACCTCCCACCTTCCTAAAATCCTCACTTCAAACCCCATCTACATTTTAGCGGTAATACATGGCGGTAAAACGGGATTCGACGAAATGGGCTGCGAGCAAAGTGAGTAATACCATCGTCTCTCCACGCACGCTCTGCAGATCTGAAAGGGATGGAAAAATGCAAGATAGTTTTTGCTGTTCATTTGATGTGTACAGTCGGCAAGCACCCTGGGTAGGATACATTAACAGTGCTGTGGTTTGTAAGTTGGTTATAGTGCTCTTTTGTTAGATGTTTGTTAGTTAGGGTTCAATTGTCTTGGGTGAGTGGCTTAGTTGGTATATGTATTCAGACCTAAGTTTCCCAGGCCATGCATGAGAAAATCAACCAGTCCTTTTTGGCTTGGAATTGTGGGACTGGTAGGCTTCCTAATGTTTAAATGTGAAAGAAAAACCTCGAAACCTCCCATTTCAGAAGAAAATAACTGCACTGGGTGACTATGTATTTCAAGGGTGTGAGTGCTCTGCCTATAGTGTTTGTTGGAACGTAGAACTTGAGCATGTTAGTCGGGAAGCAGTCAGAGACCTCGCGGGGCATGTTGGTGAGGAGCACAGACCATTTTGAAGACTCCTTTATATGACCTCTACCACAGTCCCATCGTATTATCCCAGTGTATTAGCTCTGTGCGTCCCTATGCATTTCCTGCTTCTCACGTACCCCACTTTTTGCCCCTTTTCCCTTTCTTCCTCCATGGTCAACAGTCTGGTTTCCCCTGATGGGGCCACAATATGCCATTTTCTCAGACAAGGTAACAGGCGACGTAACAAAAGTGGTGACTAGTGCAGAACTGAAGCTTCATAGCATAGCGGAATGCACAGCATAAAAGGCATACCAGAGCTTTAGATATCATAGCAGCACATGGAAAAAGCCAAAGAAAGCTTGGTGTCCTTCCCATGCTCCTACCACTTTGTCATTGTGCTACTGTGAAACCCTCCCTCTCTCAACATTCAAATTGATATACAGTACAGTATACCCTGTGTACAACAAGGATCTGGGAATTAGCAGAGAGCAGAGGGGGCAGCCTGCAGATGTCAGGAATGTACCCGCATAGCCCCTCTGTAGACTTCCACTCTTTTGACATTCGGTCACCTTGCTTCAACCAAGATGGAGGCCGCCTGGGCGGCCCTGGGGAGCATGCAGTACGCATTGCTCCCCGGGGAGGTTTTGGGCCCTGCACTTCGGCCAGCGAGCCGGGCCAGGGGTAGAGTGCCTTCCCAGTTTATTTATACGGGTGTCGGCGAACGTTCAGGAACATTTGGTGGTTAACGCCCTTCCCTGTTGCCTGGACCTTCCCCTGCACCACGAATGAGGTGGCAGCCAAGGGGGCACACGGGAACGGTAGGTGGGGGATGGGGGGTGTCCCAGTGAGGGGTGGGGTTTGTTAGTATTTAGGGTAGGGGAGCGGGTTATATAAAAAAAAGTATAATTGGTGTCTGTGGCGACCTGGGGGCACTCGGTGGGGTTGGTGAGGTTTGTGGTGGCTTTAGGGGGCACTGGGTGGGTGGGTTATACAAAAAACCTAAGAAATATGTATATATTGTTTTAAAAATGTATTGTCGGGCTAAGAAGGCTGGGGTTTGGATGAACACCAACATTACCTTCACGGTGCCGCCGGGTATGCATGGTGCTCTGGGTCAAGGTTGCCATGTTTTTCTAAAGTTCCTGAACTGGCAGTGGGCGGGAAACTCTCGCCCCTCGGCTTCATTGCCGTGTCAGGGTCACGGCCAGGAGGAGTGGTGAACTGGGGCACTGCAGGGCTGTGGCCGTGTTCTCTCCGGCCCTCATCCAGAGGGCTGGAGCGGTGAGCCTACCTGCGGCTACGTTGTAGAGGGCAGACTGAGGTGCGTATCACACACCACCAGGGGACAGTGCAGTGCCAGCTTTCTGCAGCCTTTATGGGTCAGGAGCCAGGGTGGCTGGAGGGGTTTTGGGAGATGAGGTTCCTTTAAAAAAATGTTTTATTGTTCATTGACAATATGTTAAATGTTAAATGTTAAAGGTATTTGTACCGCGCACCGTCACCAACGCAATTGGTCCCCAGGCGCTTTGGCGGATCTGTAAATGATAAGGTGGGGTGGGGTGGGTTAGTAAGGTGAAGAGGGAGTAGGATAATGAGAGGAGTGGTGTTCTGTTGGCAGTTTCAACTCGGTATACACCAGATGCTGAGCTTTGGTGCTTATATCGGGTCTGTGATAGGCCGCGTGTGCTGTTGGTCCGGTTTATGTGTTGTTGCAGTGTTGTGAAGTGCGTGCGGCTTGTTGTGCGAGAGATGGTTGTGTGAGTTTGAGTGAGATAAGTATGCAGAGTTTGAGCTTATATTGGTTAGTGGGTTACCTGACCTTTGGCATGCTAGCATTGCAGTTCTGTCCCAGTGTGGCACCAGCTGGTCCCCACAACTCTATCCGGATGCGCACGGGCCAATGTCCAGAATTCTTTCTGGGTGTGGGCAAGCCAACAATTCACAGTCCCGTCCAGATGCGGCGCAAGGTAGCGTTCTGAAATATGTCTAGGTGTGGGCATGCTATCATTCGCAACCCCATCCGGATGCTGCGCTCGCTGGTGTTTGCAATGCCAAGTGTGGCACACGCCAACACTCAAGTTTCATCCAGGCGCGGGCTTGCTATCCTTCAATTGATCCCATCTAGATGCGACGCAGGCTAATGTCCACAATTCCAGGTGTGGCCTGGGCTAGTCTTCAGCTTTCACCTAGGTGCGGGCATGCCAGCGCTCATGGTCCTATCCAGGTGAGATGCAGGCCGACATTCTCAGTTCTGTCCAAATGTAGACATGCTAATATTCACCACTCCATCTAGGGCGGGCATGCTAGCATTCAAAGTTTCCTCTAGATGAGACGCAGGCCAATGTCCACAACTCCTTCCAGGTGTGTCCATGCTAATATTCTCAATTCTATCTAGATGTGTCTGACGGTCTGGATATGGTGCGTCCGGTACGTGCGAGTGGGCTAGTCACTTGAGGACTTTCGCCTGTGTCTAAGTATGTGTTCCGTCTCTGGAGCCTTCCTTTGTGGCTATTTCCATGATATCTTATGCTCTGTCGGGTGTTTAGTTCTTTGGTCTGTTTGTCCAGATTGAGAGTGGCCGGGATTGGGGTTATTTCCATTGTTGTTTTAATGTCTGGACATTCTGCTGCGTCTCCGTTGTGGTTACCCTGTGAAGAGCCATGATTTGAGGAGTTTCCTGAATGCTAGGTGGTTTGTTGTGTTCTGTATATTCTTAGGTAGGTCATTCCAGGTTTTGGGTGCCTGGTGGGAGAAAGAGGATCCACCAAGTTTTTTTCTGTTGTAGGGTTTTGGTTCCAGGCGTATGTCGGTGCTTGATCTTAGTGTTCTTGTCGGTTGATGTAGGCGTAGTTTGTCGCTTAGGAATTCTGCGCCTTGTTTGTGTATTGCTCTGTGCGTGATGCACATGGACTTGAACTTTATTAGTTGTTTTAGTGGTAGCCAGTGTAGTATTTTTAGCGCGGGTGTGATGTGTTCTCTTCGGGGTAGCTTGAGGAGGAGTCTGGCTGCTGCATTTTGTATGCATTGCAGTTTTTTTAGAAGTCGTTCGGGCATGCCCAGGTATAGGCTATTGGCATAGTCTACTCTGGACATGATCAGAGCGATGATGGTAAGTGTTTTGTTGGTGAATGACAGGAACGGTAGGACCCTTTTTGCTGCTCGCAGGAGGAAGAAACATTTCTTGATTACCGAGTTTACTTGTGGCTCTAGAGTGAGATTGTTATCCATCAGGACCCCTAGGTTTTTTACAGTTGATGATGGTTCTGGTGTGGTGCCGAGCTCTATTGGCCAGGGGATGCGGTTTATGTCTCCTCCCTTTTTTGAAATGATCATTATCTCTGTTTTGCCTGGGTTGATTTTGAGATGGTTGAGGTTCATCCAGTTGAATATGTCACAAAGGCAGTTCTCTAGTGTGGTGTTTTCTTCTCTGGTATCTTGTATGTTGAGGATTATTTGAGTATCGTCGGCGTAGTTGTAGCATGTGAGGCCATGTTTTTTGATGAGTTTGATTAGTAGGTACATGTAGATGTTGAATAGCAGCAGGGAGAAGGATGAACCTTGGGGTACTCCGCACGTGGATTCTCTTGGTTTGGATTTAAAAGGTTTCATCCATACAGTTTCTGTTCTGTTTGTTAGGAAGGATTTGATCCATAGTAGGGCAGTGTCTGTTATCCCTAGGTCTTCTAATCTCTTTATAAGGATGGTGTGGTTGACAGTGTGGAAAGGTGCAGACAGATCAAGGAGAATCAGGGCGGTACTGTTGTCCGAGTCTGCATTTGTTTTTAGGTCGTCCCATATTGAGAGGAGAGCTGATTCTGTTCCTCTCACGGGTCTGAAACCAACTTGTGCCTGGTCTAGTGGGCAATGCTCTTCTATGAATTCTTGGGTTGTTTGGTAGACATACGTTTCTAACAGTTTGGCTAAGTAAGGTATGTTGGAGATGGGTCTATAGTTAGATAAATCCTCTATGTTTCCTGTTGTGTCTTTGAGTAGCGGCTTGATGTAGGCTGATTTGAAGGCCTGTGGTACATTACCTGTTGAAATTGAGAGGTTGAGGAGGTTCCTGTGGTATTCCATGGGGGTTCCTTGTTTGAGAATTGTTTTGTATATGTCCGGGGGGCAGGGGTCTTCAGGAGAGCCTAATTTGTTGCTTTGGTTTACCAGTTTGACGAAAGCCTCAACTGATATTTCTGGGAAGTTTCGTAGCTTGTTTGCGTGTTCCTCGTCGGTGTCGGTGGGGTTTGCGCTGTGACCACTTGGTCTGTTTTGAATGGTGTGTTGGATGGAGGTTATTTTGTTTTTGAAGTGGTCTCCAAGGTCCTCGCAGAGTTTCATCGATGGAATTGGCGTGTTGTTGCAGCCCGGTGGGTTTTTTATTTCGTTTATGATTTTGAATAGTTCTTTCTGGGCGTTTGGTGCTCTGAAGATTCGGTTGTCCTAATGTTTCCTCTTCGCTTTTTGTATTTCCTTTTTATATGAGCGGATCTGTTGTAGAAATTTCAATTTGTTTGCGGAGGTGTTGTTGGTCCTCCATTCAGATTCTAGTTTTTGGTTTTTTCTTTTCATGGCGTTGAGTAGTGGGGTGAGCCACTTTTCTGTGGTTTTCTTGCGTGATGGGGTGAAGGGCTTTTCTTTGACGATGTCGTCTAGGGTTGTTGCGATCCAGGTATGAAGTAGGGCCACTTTTTTGTCTAGATCTGCTTCTTCCATGGTTGATGCTTGTGGTTTGCTGAGTTCTAGGAGTTCGGTTAGGTTGGAGTTTTTTATGGTTCTCTAATTTCTTTTCATCATGATGGGTCGTTTTTCTTGTTGCTTTTTTGTTGGAGCGGTCATTGTGATTATGAATGGGATGATGAGGTGGTCGCTCCAAAGTATTTGAATTTGGGGTGGCGTGGTGATGAGATCCTTGTTAGCGAAGATTGCGTCAAGTGTGTGCCCTGTTGAGTGGGTTGCTCCTTTGACTAGTTGTTGTAGGTTCATGGCTGCTAGTTGGGCAGTTAGGGATTTTTGTGTGGTTGTGGTTTCTTCGTCGAACCAGATGTTGAAATCTCCGAGGATGATCAGATGATTGTACTTGATGGCTAGGGTGGTGATTGCTTCCGTGAAAGTGTCTATGAAAGTCGCGTCGTAGTTGGTGGTCTGTATATCTGCATGAATTTCAGGTTAGTTTTGGGGTTTACTGAGAGTCGTAGTATTAGGGATTTGCATTTCTCGATGTTTAGAGGATCTTCCATTTTGATGGCCAGTTGTTCCTTGTGGATGATCGCTAGTCCCCCCCCTCTTTTGGATTTTCTGTTTGTTTGGATGCATTTGAAGTCTTCAGGCAGGCAGTTGTTGAGGGTGATCTTGTAGTGGTCGTCTAGCCATGTTTCTGTTATAAATAGGATGTCTATGCCTCCTTCTGAAAGGAGGTTGTATATTTCAGTTTAGTGTTTGGACATTGACCTTGCATTTATTAGGTTGCAGTGGATTCTCTGGGTGAGATTTTGTTTGGAGGTTATTTGTTGTTCAAGTTTGTGGTTGTCTGTTCGTGGTGTTTCCACGTTGGTGTCGGTAGGATGAAGAACGGCGACAGCAGCTTCTTCATTGAAGCGGTCCAGTAGGTTGGCAACAGGGCTGATTATTCTTGGTGTTTCTGCTGTGATGCTGTTCGGGTGAAGACCAGCGGTGGTTTCTTCATTGAGTCCGATTCTTGGGTGGGAGGTAGCATTGCTGGTTGTCGGTGCTTCGCCATATTGTGAGGGATGTAGTGGAAAACAACGTTGTCCCTCTGTTCTAGTGATGTAAGGTGTGATGGGGTCAGAGCCCTCCCACTCTCTTGTTGAGTGCTCCCATCGTTTTTCCACGTGTTTCAGGAAGTTCTTTGCATGTTTCAGGGGTTTCCGGGTTGGGTTGTTGGTGTACTGTGGTTGTTGCGAGGTAAGGTGTGAGGTATAAGGATTTTTCTCTTGTAGATTTTGTTCCGGTTATGGCTGTGTTGGGCGTGTTTCCTTCCAGTGGGGTTGCTTCTTGTGGGTTCTGGCGGTGTTGTGTGTTCGCGTCTCTTGTTGCACGGTCTTGTTCTCTTTCTCGGCGTCGTTTTCTGGGTCGGGCCATTTTCCAGTTTAAATGCAGGCGTAGTAAGGTAGTTGGTCCTCTATGCTATGTTGTGTAGTCACAGTGCCCTCGGTTGTTCCTTCTCTGGATGTGCTGGGGTGTTCTCTGGCTCAGTTTTGCTTTCCTGTAGGTGGGTAGGGTGTGTTTCCTAAGGGTGCGCTGTCGGGGGGGGTTAGGGTGTTAACGGTCTGCTGGAATGGGACTTAACTGAGTTAAGTTGTGGTGGGTTTCCGGGATTGATAGAGTACTAAGCTATGCACAGTTAGATTATTTGAGAGACTTGTATAGTGGGAGGGGGTCCTATTAGTTCAATTTAAACGTCACACAGTGCAGTTTGGAGGCAGAACCCCTGCTAGGTTTGAGAAACCTGTTTAGTGTGAGAGAGGCCCATCAGTGCAATCTAGACACCATAGAATGCAGTCCGGGGCCAGAGGCCCAGCTAAACTTGAGAGGCCTGTATAGTGGGAGAGAGGCCCATCAAAGCAGCCTGGACATCACAAAATGCAGTTTGGGGATAGAACCCCAGCTACCTTTGAGAGACCTGTATAGTGGGAGAGGGGCCGATCAGTGCAATCTAGAATCTCATACAATGCAATTTGGGGACAGAACCCCAGCTAAATTTGAGCGACCTGCATAGTGGCAGAGAGGCCTATCAGTGCAATCTAGAACATCATACAATGCAATTTGGGGACAGAACCCCAGCTAAATTTGAGAGACCTGTATAGTGGGAGAGAGGCCTATCAATGCAAGTTAGAACATCATACAATGCAATTTGGGGACAGAACCCCACCTAGATTTGAGAGACCTGTATAGTGGGAGAAAGGCCTATCAATGCAAGTTAGAACATCATACAATGCAATTTGGGGACAGAACCCCAGCTAGATTTGAGAGACCTGCATAGTAGGAGAGAGGCCTATCAGTGCAATCTAGAACATCATACAATGCAATTTGGGGACAGAACCCCAGCTAGATTTGAGAGAGCTGTATAGTGGGAGAGAGGCCTATCAATGCAAGCCAGAACATCATACAATGCAATTTGGGGACAGAACCCCAGCTAAACTTGAGAGGCCTGTATAGTGGGAGAGAGGCCCATCAAAGCAGCCTGGACATCACAAAATGCAGTTTGGGGATAGAACCCCAGCTACCTTTGAGAGACCTGTATAGTGGGAGAGGGGCCGATCAGTGCAATCTAGAATCTCATACAATGCAATTTGGGGACAGAACCCCAGCTAAATTTGAGCGACCTGCATAGTGGCAGAGAGGCCTATCAGTGCAATCTAGAACATCATACAATGCAATTTGGGGACAGAACCCCAGCTAAATTTGAGAGACCTGTATAGTGGGAGAGAGGCCTATCAATGCAAGTTAGAACATCATACAATGCAATTTGGGGACAGAACCCCACCTAGATTTGAGAGACCTGTATAGTGGGAGAAAGGCCTATCAATGCAAGTTAGAACATCATACAATGCAATTTGGGGACAGAACCCCAGCTAGATTTGAGAGACCTGCATAGTAGGAGAGAGGCCTATCAGTGCAATCTAGAACATCATACAATGCAATTTGGGGACAGAACCCCAGCTAGATTTGAGAGAGCTGTATAGTGGGAGAGAGGCCTATCAATGCAAGCCAGAACATCATACAATGCAATTTGGGGACAGAACCCCAGCTAAATTTGAGAGACCTGTATAGTGGGAGAGAGGCCTATCAATGCAAGTTAGAACATCATACAATGCAATTTGGGAACAGAACCCCAGCTAAATTTGAGAGACCTGTATAGTGGGGGAGAGGCTTATCAATGCAGTCTAGAACATCGATGCAATTTGGGGACAGAACCTCAGCTAAATCTGAGAGACCTGTGTAGAGGGAGAGAGGCCTATCAATGGAATCTAAACGTCATCCCATGCAATCATCTCCTTTACTTATGGTTCGGCAAGCGGCTTGGAGTCTGGGGCAGAGTAGTTGCTCTGCTCCTGACAGAGATGATAATAGGTTATTAGGAGCACTTCTAGCTTCAACTGTGTACAGAGATCATATTAGGCTATTAGGTACTATTAGGTAGAATAGTGGATTCTAATACCTTTATGCAGGGAGGGTATTAGGCATGATTCTAAAGTCACTTCGCACATTAGGGTTATTAGGGAGATTGGTCGGTTCAGCTAGGCACGCACGGAATTAGATTATTCGGTTATTGGGCACACTTCTAAATTCATAGAGAGGTTATTGGGCACACTTCTAAATTCACTGAGAGGTTATTGGGTACATTTCTAAATCAGGCTTTCCACAGGGAGGCTATTGGGCACACTTCTAAAATTCACAGGGAGCCAATTGGGCACACTTCTAAGATTCGCAGAGAGGTTATTGGGTACATTTCTAAATTCAACTTTTCACAGAGAGGCTATTGGGCACACTTCTAAAATCAACTTTTCACAGAGGGGCTATTGGGCACACTTCTAAAATCAACTTTTCACAGAGAGGCTATTGGGCAAGCTTCTCAACTTTTCACAGAGGGGCTATTGGGCACACTTCTAAAATCAACTTTTCACAGAGAGGCTATTGGGCACACTTCTAGAATCAACCTTTCACAGAGGGGCTATTGGGCACACTTCTAAAATCAACTTTTCACAGAGGGGCTATTGGGCACACTTCTAAAATCAACTTTTCACAGAGAGGCTATTGGGAAAGCTTCTAAAATCAACTTTTCACAGAGAGGCTATTGGGCACACTTCTAGAATCAACTTTTCACAGAGGGGCTATTGGGCACACTTCTAAAATCAACTTTTCACAGAGAGGCTATTGGGCACACTTCTAAAATCAACTTTTCACAGAGGGGCTATTGGGCACACTTCTAAAATCAACTTTTCACATGTATAGGATAGAGTTATCAAATGCAAATATACTACAGATATAATGAATGTACACTGGTGATGCTTTGTTATATGAGTGGTAGGGTAGTATGGCGTGAAGTAATTGGTTCAGTCCCCGCCCTTGCCACACTTACTTATTGTTGGCTTCTTGCTTCTCCTGCGGATACCTGCAGATACGATCTGGAGCCGTCTCTGAAGGAGCCGTCCTTTGCCTCGGGTCCTTAGACGCAGGGGCTGCACGGGCAGGGGGGCTGTCCTGGGAGGATTGGTAATGGAGGGGAATCTTCTCGGGCGGGAAGGGGAAGCAGCAACCAGGAAGAGGGTACGGCAATGCAAGGGCAGACAACGGGGGCTGGGGGCTTGATGTCTACAAAATTTACAGTGTGGTGGGCCTACGTGGGTTCAAATATGCTGTCCACTCACCTCCTCTGCTACGGCACAAAGAAGCGAGCGCGACGCAGCGCGGGCTGTAAGGCCTGCAGGCAACACAGAGAATGGGCCAATCAGGGGCGGCGGGCGGGGCGGGGGGCGGGAAGGGGAAGCAGCAACCAGGAAGAGGGTACGGCAATGCAAGGGCGGACAATGGGGGCTGGGGGCTTGATGTCTACAAAATTTACAGTGTGGTGGGCCTAGGTGGGTTCAAATATGCTGTCCGCTCACCTCCTCTGCTACGGCACAAAGAAGCGAGCGCGAGGCAGTGCTGGCAGTAAGGCCTGCAGGCAACACAGAGAATGGGCCAATCAGGGGCGGTGGGCGGGTCGGGGGGGCGGTAAGGGGAAGCAGCAACCAGGAAGAGGGTACGGCAATGCAAGGGTGGACAACGGGGACTGGGGGCTTGATGTCTACAAAATGTACACTGTGGTGGGCCTAGGTGGGTTCAAATATGCTGTCCACTCACCTCCTCTGTTACGGCACAAAGAGCGAGCGCGAGGCAGCGTGGGCTGTAAGGCCTGCAGGCAACACGGAGAATGGGCCAATCAGGGGCAGTGGGCGGGTCGTGGGGGCGGGAAGGGGAAGCAGCAACCAGGAAGAGGGTACGGCAATGCAAGGGCGGACAACGGGGGCTGGGGGCTTGATGTCTACAAAATTTACAGTGTGGTGGGCCTAGGTGGGTTCAAATATGCTGTCCACTCACCTCCTCTGCTACGGCACAAAGAAGCGAGCGCGAGGCAGCGCGGGCTGTAAGGCCTGCAGGCAACACGGAGAATGGGCCAATCAGGGGCGGTGGGCGGGTCAGGGGGGCGGGAAGGGGAATCAGCAACCAGGAAGAGGGTGCGGCAATGCAAGGGTGGACAACGGGGGCTGGGGGCTTGATGTCTATAAAATTTACAGTGTGGTGGGCCTAGGTGGGTTCAAATATGCTGTCCACTCACCTCCTCTGCTACGGCACAAAGAAGCAAGCGCAAGACAGCGCGGGCTGAAAGGCCTGCAGGCAACACGGAGAATGGGCCAATCAGGGGCGGTGGGCGGGTCGGGGGGTCAGGAAGGGGAAGCAGCAACCAGGAAGAGGGTACGGCAATGCAAGGGCGGACAACATGGGCTGCGGGCTTGATGTCTACAAAATGTACAGTGTGGTGGGCCTAGGTGGGTTCAAATATGCTGTCCACTCACCTCCTCTGCTACGGCACAAAGAAGCAAGCGCAAGGCAGCGTGGGCTGTAAGGCCTGCAGGCAACACGGAGAATGGGCCAATCAGGGGCGGTGGGCGGGTCGGCGGGGCGGGAAGGGGAAGCAGCAACCAGGAAGAGGGTATGGCAATGCAAGGGCGGACAACAGGGGCTGGGGGCTTGATGTCTAAAAAATTTACAGTGTGGTGGGCCTAGGTGGGTTCAAATATGCTGTCCACTCACCTCCTCTGCTACGGCACAAAGAAGCGAGCGCGAGGCAGCGCGGGCTGTACGGCCTGCAGGCAACACGGAGAATGGGCCAATCAGGGGTGGTGGGCGGGTCGGGGGGGCGGGAAGGGGAAGCAGCAACCAGGAAGAGGGTACGGCAATGCAAGGGTGGACAACGAGGGTTGGGGGCTTGATGTCTACAAAATTTACAGTGTGGTGGGCCTAGGTGGGTTCAAAAATGCTGTCCACTCACCTCCTCTGCTACGGCACAAAATATAAAAAGATAATAGACAAAGGGTGGGAGATAAACATATAGCAGGGGATCTACATTGCAGGGTATACCCTGTACCTGCATTGCAGTGCCTGGGTCCCCTGTGTATATGGGCAGTTGGGTGCGGGGTGCTCCTCAGAGGTGTATCTGGGCAGACACGTGAGGACATAGCTGCATTGCATGTGTGTCCAATATTAAAACAGGGGCACCACCGATCATTGGTTATGGGTGGGTGCACTGTGTAGGCCAGTTCTAAGAGGTGAGAGGGGGGAGATGGGCCAGAGCAGGTAGTGGGTAGGGTGGTGGGTGGTGGGGGGGTGCCTCACAAGAGAGTTCTGAGAGAAATAGATGGTTACCTTGGTTTGCCCATCAGGGGTCAGGGAATGCCCTTTACCTGCCCTTGGTTTTTTGGAGGGGGTGCAATGGGTGTCCTTTTTCCATGCTTAAAAAAAGGGAGCAGCGGCTAACAGGAGCTGAGGGGGCAGGTGGGCTAGTTAGGCATCGGGAATGGGCGTAGGGAGCGCCACCCAAGGAGGACTGCAGGGTTCTCTTGTGGGGACGGTGTCAGAGGGTTTAGCATGGCCCCAAGGTTTGGCAACAAGGGTGAAGGGTTACCTGGAATGGATATCACAGCACGGGGTGATGGCCGGAACGCCGCCACCCACAGAGTAGTGGGGAGAGATTTGGGATGGCTCCCCCCCGCAGCGGTGCAGCGGCAAGGTGGGAGATGGCCGCAACGGCGTCACCCACAGAGTAGCGGGAGAGAGTTTGTGTGGCTCCCCCTGGCAGCGAGGGGGCGATGGCTTGAGCGCCATCACCCACAGAGTAATGGGGATAGAGTTTGGACGACCCCGCACACCCAGCAGCGGTGCAGCAGTGATGGGGTGTGCGCCCCATGCTACGACAGAGCGGAGAGCAGGTTTTTCCTTATTTCACAGCAGTACAGTGGGACAGAGAAAGAAAGGGTGACAAAGAGCGGCACAGAGGAAAGGTCGGATGGGTGCTCCAGTGGGCAATGAGGTGAGCAAAGTTTGGAATTAAAGTTGCATTGTTTTTTGGGAAGGGCATGTTGATTATGTTGGAGGGTATCTTTGATTATAGGTTATTAAAAAAAAGGAGGATAATACATATATAAGAAAGAGAGGATATTGCAGGTTGGAGCAGGAGTGAACAGCTAATAATAATAAAAGAAATGGCTTTGGGAGCTCAGGGGCCAAGAAGGTGTTTGAAAGGGATGATAAAGAAGAAGGGAGTGGCATGTGGGGATGCGGGTGGGGCTTTAGTTTTAGGTTCTATTTCAAAGTGACAATAGGGACCAGGTGCCAGAGTAAGGGTGAGGGGTAAAGGTAAGCAGTGCACAGTAGTTAAGGAAGTGGTATGCTATAGAGTTTGGGGGCAGGATGTATTGGGCCCAGGACCGGCATAGAGCAAGCAGAGGGGGTGGTGGGAATTTGGTGGTATGACCTCTGTGGGCCTCGTAACAGCTAGCCAATACGACAGGCTTGGCCCGTGCATCTTCCAGCCCGGTTATAGGTTCCCGCACACGGGACAGGGCTGGGTGGTGTAACGAGGCAGAGGGCAGCCAGCAACCTTTCCGGGGAGGGATGGCAGCAAGAAGAGTACTGGTGATTGTGGTGGTAAGGGGCACCAGCAAAGAAAGAATATTGGGAATGGGTACATATCAGTTCAAGAAGTTGTTCGATTTGGGTATGGTGACAGTTAATATGTTTTGTCGTCTCTATTGGGCGTTTTGTTTGACTTAAGTGAAAGGTTGGTCGGGTGATATTTAAGATGGGGGAATACAGTTTAACAAATAAGTTTAGATAAATGGGGAGCTGAGATGCTGTGGGATACACAGAAGGCCTTTTACCAGGGAAAGGGTAGATAGGTAGAAGGAAAGGAGAACGGGAGGGGGCGAGCATTGTAGAAGTGGGGAGTTATACATTTCTTGACACAGGGATGGAGATACTGGCTTCAAAAAAAGGAGGAAAGGAAAGGAAAGTTTCCAGGATCATTATTAAAAAAATGGTTGTGTGCAAAAGTGGGTTATATCAGAGAATAGACGCTCTGGTGAAGGGGCGGAAAGAGAGCGGCACACCTGGGGATGAAAGGGGCACTGGTGCTACATGAAGTAGTAGGGTGTGTGGATTGAACTGCATGGACAGGAGGTGCACACATGGGCCCTGGCGCATTGGGTGAATCGTGAACGCAGGGAATGTGCAAGGGTGAGCATGGGGGTGCATTGACCAAAAAGGAGAAATGCAGTGTTACGGTGCGCAGAGGGAATGAAACTGCAAGGATAGAGGGCGCAGCTACGGCAACTGGGGCAATGGGTGGACAGCAGGTGAAGTGCATGGCAAAGAAGGGAGGAGCAAGGATTTACAAGGGTGAAAATGGGGGCGCATTGGCAAAGGAAGAGGGTGGTGGAGTTACAGCGGGGCGTGGGGAGAGGGAATTAAACTGCATGGACAGAGGGTGCAGGTATGGCCCCTGATGCAGTGGAGGAGCAATAAAGAGGGGTGCATGGCAAGCAATTGGTATTGTTGGGATGAGTTCAGGGGAGTACTCATGAAGGATTGCGTTGGTGGGTAGATGGCCACGAGTTGCTATTGAATATGCTGGCACCTAGCAAATGTGGCTGGGATTGGACTGTGGTTGCGAGGGTTTACAAGATAGAGGAGTGTAGGTAGGTTATGGTTGGTGTGATGAATATGGAAAATACAGAGGATGGTTGCAGCAACATTTGTGGGTCTTTGAGGGGAGAGCATACTGTTGGTAGAGTAGAGCAAGGGTGATGTCTTCAATTCGTTTTGCTACATTGACATCACATTATGTTCCAGGGCTCTTAGTTTATCTAGGAAAGAATTAAGGTGAGCATCGTTTGTGGGTTCAGGGTCAGAACTAATTTGTTTAGCGACAGTAGAAGGTGGGTGGGCAGGCGGTATCAGGAAAACGAGTAAATGAGCATGTGGAATAAGAACAGGCGGGTGCGAACAAAAAAGAAATATATATATACATATATTATACAGGTAATAGGGCCCAAGGGACTGGCAAAGGGCCTACTATGGCTCAGAGGATGAGTTTAGGAGGGGGAGCAAGTGGTTTGGAGGGGTCGGAAGAATGTGAGGGGATGGCGAGAGGGGTGTTTAGCATGGAAAGGGGGAGAGGATGAAGAAGTGGGGTGTTCGGGTTTTAGGGCGTAAAGTCCAAGGGATTGTACATCACAGGGGTGCTGGTGCAGGTTTACGATGGTCTAATGGTAGGGATGTTTTGGGTTGGTAAAATTGGTATCAAAATTTAAAAAAGGAAAATAAATCTAAATAAGGTTCTAGTTTTGGAAAAGGGGAAAGGAGGGTAGTATTATGCCCTGTTAGGGAAAGGTACAATAGGAAGACAAGTAAGGACTAAGACTAGGTGCTGGTTTATCAGGTCAAGAGTGGGAGAAAGGGACACCAGTGAAATGTGGTAGGGAGTTGGGGTTTGGTGAAAGCAGGAGCAGCATGGAAAAGGGAGCATGTTGTTGGGGTTACATTACTGGGGGGGTGAGGATTGCCAGAAAGGGGATTTGGTGAGCAGGGTGGAGGAGCAGGGTTTGATGTGCAAGGAAGGAATGGGGGCGAAAAGGAGTTAGAGGATTAAAGTGACAAGCATTAGGTAAGGAAAAGGAGACAAGTAGCAGAGTGCAGCAAGGTGGCTTGAGTTCTATTTGTGTGGTGATTAATTTGTCTTTTCTTTCACAGATGCGGCAGTAGGTGGTGTACTGAAGAAGAGAATAAGGGACCGGTTACTCTATGTATGGTGTCTATTAATGTAGGGGTAGCAAGGCTGTCCGCTGGCACCGGCACTCTTTGTTGCCTTTCTAGGAGATTTCAAAGAGTCTGAATGCATGATACGATCATTTCCTCCGAATTTTGGTGGTTCCAAGATGTCCTGCATGTTATATGCGGATGACATGATTCTGCTTGATCAAACGCCTATTGGCCTTCAACACCAGCTGGAGAATCTAGCATGTTATATGGAAATTAATAATCTGTCCATAAATAAGCTGAAAACCAAGATCATGATATTCTCTAAAGGTCAACTGCCGACGAAAAATATCAGGTCCTGGTCTGTAGACAAAACTAATATCGAAGTGGTCTCGCAGTTCACATATCGCGGAGTGATTCTTGACGATAGCAGGCAAGACATGAAAATGCAACAACAGCTGTGGGCAAAAGCTAAACATTTAACTTCACAATTGAGAATGGTGGACCGCAAATATGGCAAATTTTCTTTGGTCCCGGCCATTAACTTTTACAAAGGCAAAATGGTTCCTGCACTGATTTATGGTATGGACGCCTCGCTTACCATACCGACCTCTTTTTGGCAGAAACTAGAGGGCTTCATTTGGAAATCAGCTCTTGGCCTTCCTACCTCTGTTCCTATTGTGGCCCCGTGAAGAGAATTAGGC
This sequence comes from Ambystoma mexicanum, assembly GCF_040938575.1. Taxonomy (NCBI): domain Eukaryota; kingdom Metazoa; phylum Chordata; class Amphibia; order Caudata; family Ambystomatidae; genus Ambystoma; species Ambystoma mexicanum. The sequence goes on from NC_090934.1 coordinate 1,246,554,887, forward strand.
CTGCTATCACTGGGTGCCACTGTGAGTGTGTCCACACTGGCCCTATTCAGAAAGACTCTTATAAAAGATGGGCTCCCTATCTTTAATGTCATAGCTCAAGAGATGGCTTCATCAAAATGCAAGACTCTTTTGAAATGGATTGACCTCCAAAAAATGAAATTACTGGGCTAGAGTGTACCACGGACGATCTCATCTCAATCCCCAAAGAGTCACCAAAAAACTGAAAATCCAGGACTGGATAATCACCAATGATCAAGCGTCGGCATGTAAGCTCCTGACTCACCTTCCTCCGACGTTCAATAGGCTAAACGCTCCGTTAGCTTATTACCTGAAATTTCCGGACAGGAAACTAAGGTCCACCTTTTTAAGAACCCGCTTGAATTTACTTCATACAAGAGAAATTTTGGGAATAAGACACCAATCACCAATAAAAATCTGTAGACTATGCAACTCCCCTGATTCCATAGAGACAGTTCGCCATCTTCTTTTGAACTGCCCTTCATTAACGCAAGAACGCTCTGCTTTTCTGTCTCCCTGTTGGATCGATTCCTGTTTGATCGAAGAAGACACTTGGTGGTGTCGTCTCATTTCAGGGGAAAAAACCCGCTGGACAATAGCGACATCTAAACTGATGGAAGCGGCGTTCAGTAAAATCAACGCCCTTGGGCTTGGCTTAACCCTGCCTATCTCCTCACCCTAAATTACCTCAGGGTGCCATGGGGCGTGGTATAGAATTTCTTCACGTATTTGACACATGATGTCTATGTAACAGTAGTCGGGAACTTTCTTAAACAAGATCGGCATTCAAGATTTTCTAGGAAGATCTCAGCCTTGTAAAAATCATGTATTTTGATTATGCACAAGTAAAAAAAATATTCAAAAAATAAATAAATGTAGGGTTATAAAGGTTTTAGTGCAGTTCGGGTACAGTGTTTTTTCCCAGGTGAGTTTGTTGGTAGGGATGGAAGGGATTGATGGCTATTTGGATTGTGTATAGGGTTAGTGTGGCCATGGCGGTCAGAGGTCAATTTTAGATATGAAGTTTTAAAAGGGGTTTGGCCCTCAATGATGGTTTTGGGTAGGGACACTGTCAGCGGGTAGAGGAAAGGGCATAGGAATGTTATAGTGGCATTGCAAGAAATTTGAAGAGGTGGCTTGGAGGTAAAGGAAGTTGGGAAAATTACGGACGAAGGAGGAGCTAAAGAACGGTTCTTTCAGTTCGGGTATTTGATATCTGGGTGTCAGGATTCTGGGTGGGGGAGTGTTTTAAAAAAAAGAAAATGAAAGAAAGGGGTGATTGAATAATTAAACAAAGGAGTAAATAAGAACTTATTAGGGGAGACAGAAATAACACCCCTGGGTAGGGTTTTTCATGTGCCGGGGACATGGTTGGTTAAATGATAGTTGGTTGAAGACGAATGATTATTATTGCGGTAAGGAGGGTGGTTAGTGCTGTTTGGACAGACAGGCTAGCCTGGGGTTACAAGAGAGGGGAAGAGGTGGGGAAGAAAGACGGGCAGTGGCTCGGGGAGAGGACATGGATAAAGTTTTGGAAGATGTGGGGGAGTCAAAAGGGGGAGGGATATTTAAAGGGAGGGAATGGGGGGGTCAGTAGTGGGTTTACCGACATGTTTAATGTTTTGTTTAGTCTGTAAGGCTGAGGGGCAGGTTAGCATAGTTTGTAAGCCGTGGCCTGTTACATTAAAGCAACCTTTTCCACTTATGGCGAGTCTGGGTATTTTGTGCAGTTAGCCCAAATGTACACTTCCCAAGACACCCCTTCCGGATGCGACAGGAGGACAAATGCTTCAAAGCGCTGAATAGTACAGCACTCCTAGAGTCAAAATACTCAGGGTGGTTTTCCTGTGAAGATGCTCCACACCCTTGCCCAATCTTTTCTCAGCTCTTTGTCCCCTGGTTCTTGTCTTCTGGTGTCCTGCATCCTTTCTGCTGCCTTCTCCCGCTTCTCTGCTGCTGTTCAGCTCCTGGAGTCCTAGTCCTAGGAAGCTTCCTGTGCCTTCCTACTTCTGCCTCAAGAGCTAGTACCATATCTTCAAACTGGTAGTACAGCTGCCTGCGACTAAAGGTTTTATTCACCTGAACCGTTTCCCTTAGGTTATTACCGCTGGAGATTACGGGCTGTTACTGTTCCACTAGCTGGGCTGCCGGTGGGTGACTCTAGTGGAGGCTTCCTCTACCAACACCCCTGAACCCAAGCCACCCAAGTGGCCTTCAACCAGTCACTGTTGTTCTAAGGCATCAGTTGTGTGACAGTTTTCAATGTCTTTGCAGCGTTCAGGCCCTCACAACAATACAGGTCCAGGCTCTTAGAGTGGAAACCTTTAGACAAAAGGTGACCACCTGGTGTCCTCAGCCCCAGGAGACCTGTCCTGGGCTACTTCCATGCAGGAAGTTCAACAGGGACCCTGAAACAGGAATACAGTGACCAGATACAGTAGTGGACTCCCAGTTTATTGTCCCTTCTACTGCCGGGAGCTGGAGTTTCGCCGATCACTGTAGAGGAGCTACTTGACACTCACAGACTAAACAGTCTCTTGAGGTGCCCTTGATTTTGTCTTCTAGTGTGCTCTTCGAGAGAGAGAAGCCCACGGGCAGAACCCACCTGCATTGGTTTTCTCCATATGTGGGGAGATACAAGCTTTAACTCTAGGGAAAAGAGCCTAATTAAAATGGGCCTGATGATTGACAAGAGAGATCTGGCAGCGGGATGGGTAGCCCTATCTCCCCTAGCATACATAAATGGAGAGAAGGTATGGATTATTGTTGTGAGGTGGAACAAAGGGTATATAGGGTTTGGGTTTGTCCGCAAAAGCATGAACAATTGTGGAACCAATGGTTGGAGGCAGGCTAAAACAAAAGAATTGCAGAACCTTAGACCGGTCTAATGCTCCCTGAAGAGCTAGTGGACCCACATTCTAAAATAACAGATCTTTATGACTGTCTCCAAAATGCCAGTGGCCTAGATACTTCACCTGAAGTGGAATTTGAAAGACCAGACCCCACAGATCATGCTGATCCTAGTTATAGGAACCTTATGGGAAGGGTTATCGATTTTATGGGTTGGAAGGCAGCTTCCCCAGATTTCGACCAGGATGACATGACTGACATCCTGAGAGAAGGTCCTTTAAAAGATCCTGTTTTGCCATTCCATAAAGCAATGCAAAAAAGGGTGATGGTAAATTGGAATACTCCTGATTCAATTTCAGCAGTGAATAAGAAACTTGTACCAAAATATAGGCCATCTCTATCAGATACAGAATATTTATCTAAACATCCCTCCCCTGAAAGTCTAGTGGTTCAAGCTGCAACCTCCACTAGGCAATCAGCTTACCCATCAATACCACCAGACAGGGATGATAAAAAAGTTGATGCCTGGGCCCGGAAAGTTTTTTCTTTGGGCAGCATGGCCTTTAAATCGACTAATGTCACTTGCACATTAGCAAAATTTACATATACCCTGTGGGACTGCATGTCATCAGCGGCTGGACGCATCCCGGAAGGTGAGGAACGGAATGGTTTCCTGGCTGTAGTAAAAGATGGTAAAGAGGCTCTGGAGGACTGCCTTCAGTCAGGACTCGACACTGTGGATAGTGTAAGCAGGTCCATGGCATCTAGAACGGTCCTGCACAGATGTGCATGGCTAAGGAAATCAGGCTTTGCACCTGATGTGCAATCTAGATTACTTAATATGCCCTTTGACTGCTTGAAGGTGTTTGGCAGCAAGGCGGACTAAAGCTTGGGGAAGCTGCAGACCTCAAAAGCGGCAGCAAAATCACTTAGTACCGCTATAAGGTAACCTCAACAACACTCTTATGCAGGCTCATCTTCCTGGAAGAGTCGCCCTTTTCGCTTCCATTCCTCTTTTGGAAAAGCGAGTGGGCAGGCCAGTCAGAGAGGCCAACAGAGAAAACCCTTTTCTGGTGGAAAAGGGAGAGGTGCTAGATGAGCCACAGCAGTGGCTAATACCTCATCAGCCACTGCTGCAGCCACTTTGAGGTCTTCACCCACAAGACACCGGTGGGAGGCAGAATCCCTCGGTATCTGGATGAATGGCGAGGCATTACGTCAGATGCCTGGGCACTAGAGATAGTGACCCATGGTTACTGTCTTCCTTTTCATCAATGACCTCAAGATCATCCACCGGGAGCCAATTGTGCAGGAGATTTTAACCCTGCTAGAGAAAGGTGCAATAGAACATGTACCTGTTGCAGAGAGGAACAAGGGTTGGTACTCCCCCTATTTTCTCACCCCCAAGAAGGACGGAGGATTGAGACCCATCTTGGACTTAAGAGGCTTGAACAAGTTCTTCAGGATGCTTGCTTTCATGTGCCAATCCATCTCAAGCACAGAAAGTACCTGAGGTTCGCAGTTGGTGGTTCTCATTATCAGTTTTGGGTTCTACCATTTGGGCTGACCTCCGCCCCGAGGGTTTTCACCAAACTGAAGGCGGTGGTGGCAGCTAGTATCAGAAGAAGGGGGATTCACATCTACCCTTATCTGGACGATTGGCTAATCAGGGCGAGATCACCCGAACGAGCCCAGGGACATCTGGCCTTGACCTGCCATTTCTTACACAGACTGGGCTTCTCCCTCAATTACAAGAAGTCACAAATGATTCCAAGCCAAAAACTCCAATTCATCGGAGCAATCCTGGACACTTCCTCAGGGAAAGCCTCGCCTCCTGAGGAGAGAACTCACCACATTCTGCAGATGATAATGAAGTTTCAAAATGCCCAACATCTACCGCCATTCAACTTTCTAAGGTTGCTAGGCCTCATGGCATCCTGCATTTTTCTGATGCCAGAGGCCAGATTGAGGATGAGATCCCTTCAATGGGCCCTCAGGACTCAATGGTCCCAATTTTCGGGGGCATACGTCAGATCTTCTGCAAGTCTCGACCAAAGTGGCTCAAGATCTCCTATGGTGGGCTTGCAAGGAGAATATCCTCAAGGGAGAGCCTTTTTGGCAACCATGGCCGGAGATAACGGTAGTGACGGACGCCTCACTCATGGGGTGGGGAGCCCACACCAACGATCTGACAATCAGCGGTCGTTGGTCTCCATCAGAGTCCAAACTACACATCAACCTTTTGGAGCTGAGGGCAATCGGACTAGTGCTGAAGGCTTTTCTGCCCTCTGTACAGGGTAAGAATGTCCTGATAATGACGGACAACACAGTGGCCATGTACTACCTCAACAAAAGAGGAGGAGTAGGATCACTGCCACTATGCAGAGAGGCAATGCAGCTCTGGTTCTGGGCAATGCAAGAGGGAATCTCTCTATCGGCAGTTCACCTAGCCGGAGAGCTGAACATGGCAGCGGATGCTATGAGCAGCCAGAGAACAGTCTCCAATGAATGGGAACTAGCTCAGGAAGTCCTTCAAGAGATCTTCGCCCTTTGGGAAACCCCTCAAGTGGATCTGTTCGCGACTGGTGCCAACCGGAAGTGCGAACCGTACTGCTCAAGAGAATTTCCCACAAGAGGAGCTCTAGAGGACGCGTTCGTAGTGGACTGGGTATTTCCACTCCTTTACACGTTTCCTCCTGTCCCCGTGATTCCTCAAGTAATCAGGAGATGGAGAAAGTTCAGGAAAGCCATGATACTAATTGCCCCGTATTGGGCCAGGAGGACGTGGTACCCGGACCTTCTGGACATGTCCATCTGCCCTCCAATACGTCTTCCGCTAAGAGAGGATCTTCTCTCGCAAGAGGAAGGTTGAGTTCTCCATCCAGAGGTCAAAACACTCAGCCTTCACGCATGGTTTCTGAGAGGCTAAGATATAAGGATTGGGACCTCCCGGATGACGTAATGGAGATTTTGCTTTCGGCCAGAAGGCCAGCAACAAAATCCCTGTATCAGTGTCGTTGGAACAAGTTCAGTAACTGGTGCAGAGATAACCTCCTCACACCATTTTCCATAGGGACAAGGTTATTCTAAAAGTCAAACCATCTTTCTTGCCTAAAATAGTATCTGATTTTCATCTGTCACAAAAAATTGTCTTACCTTCCTTGTATCCTCTGCCTCACGCTGTAAGGAAGAGGAAAGATTACATAGACTGGACCCAAAAAGGGCTTTCAGTTTCTACATTTCCAGATTGGCAAATCTTCGACAATGTGACCAACTATTTGTTGGGTATACTGCACACAAATTGGGCCTTGCAGTGTCTAAACAAACTCTATCCAGATGGATAATTCTAGCAATCTCTGAATGCTATAAAATTGCTGGGAAAGAGCCTCCAGATGGATTAAGGGCTCAATCAACCAGAGGCATGGCAACTTCTACGGCTCTTCAGAGGGGTGTCCCAGTGCAGGATATTTGTGCTGCGGCCACCTGGTCGTCAATGCACACCTTTGTAAAGCATTACTGTTTAGACTCTACTTTATATCAAGGAGGACTATTTGCAAAAGTTGTCCTTCATTCAGTCCACAATTAAAATTTCTAGTACTCCCACCTCCAAAATTACAACTGCTATGGGAGACTGTCATAAGACAAGAAATACGTGGGAGGACACAATCCATTCGAAGAACAAGTTACTTACCAACTGTAACGTTCTTTCGATTGGATGTTCCTCCCACGTATTCCTCATTGACCCTTCCAACCTACCCCTCTGTATAGTTTACGCCAGTTGCACTCTAACTTCCTTAAGAGCATGAGGACTTAAAACCTGATCAGCTGATGCGACCATGAACACCTTAAAAACAGAACTGAGGTAACGGGTGCTGCTCGAGCCCTTTATACAGCGGATGACGTCGACGCCCGGCGGCGGCTCTCGGGGGACTTTCGACTCCGCGGCCTCAAACACAGCGCCCTCTGGTGAAAAAAAAATTCCAAAGCAGCAGAGCTGGGATACGAATATCATAAGATGAGGAATACATGGGAGAAACATCCAATCGAAAGAACGTTACAATTGGTAAGTAACTTGTTCCTCTGAAACTCAAGTTCCAACAGACCAGGGTCAGCCTTTACCCTTGGGCGCTCCTAACCTAAAATATAAATGATTGTGTGGTCCCAGGGTCTGGTGGCAGATTACTATTGTAAGGGTGTCAAGGAAGTATCCTGACACAAGGGTGGCATTTTGGTTGGCAAAGACTTTCATTTATTAAGAAAAGAAACCCTCACTATCTCTATCTTCTAAGAGGGGTTGCCTCCAACTATTACTAAAGGATCTGTTATAATGTACGTTGAAATAAAAGTCCACCATCTCGTGTCATAACCTACGTATATCCCTTACACTATAACTAAAGAATACGTCAAGAAAAAGTTCCTTCTCCAGGAGAATTACACCCTTCTCCTGGTAGTTGTGTGGTATTCCCAGAAATGTTCTTTGGCAAAAATGATGCCTGGGATAATGACTCCCTTCTCCTGCCTTATGGTTCCAACAAATCTTTGCAACAGTCAACTTTTGGAACCAGGAGAATGACTCCCTTCTCCTAGTATTACTTCACACACTCCAATATAGTTCACACCAAAGTCAGGGGGAATGACTCCATTCCCCTGGAGTCGTCTATTGATCAAAAATACTTTCAGTTTCTTTAACTTTCAGAACCAGGAGAATGACTCCCATCTCCTGGTATTGGCAAAGTCCCATGTCCTTCTTGGGGCTTCAGTAGACTTTTCCCTGCCACTGAGACAAGGATGCCTTCCTCGGATACTTAATATACTTATGTTGGGGTCCCAGACCCTTCTCTAGTGGTCAGTGGGCTTGTTGCTGCCACTGCGATGAGGAAGTTCTCCTCTGATGCTCGGTTCACTTGGGTTAGGGACCCCGACCCTTCTCTGGTGGTCAGTGGGTGTCAGGAGTCTGGCCGGAGAGCACACGGTTAAATCTATATCTCACAGTAAGCAATGTAGATTAGGGGAGATTCCTGAGGTAATGCTAGTATATAAAAGAAATAGGGTGCATACCAAGCCATCTGAATTTAGACAGGTATTCACATGAACTGCAGGGGCAGCAGCTGGCTGTAAGAAAGCAAAGACAAGACAATATACTGGGCAACACGGATTGATCAGAATAAAGGATGTACTGGAATATGATAAGTGGTCTCCGAACATTAGGGAAGATTAGGGAAGGCCCCTGGGATCGGTACCAGCAGATTACTCTAAACTGTCATACAGCAGCGTCATGAGTTAGGCATGCCGAAGAGACTGTTCTACTCAGTGTGAGGGTAAAACTGGAGGCCGTATACTGAGGCAGGTAAGACTCCAGCGGACTCAACAAAGGCAACAGAAGTCTTTCCCTTATCTGATCTGAACAGAGACCAACCCAGGGGTCACACTGCAAACAGATACAGAGCAGAGGCACAACCGTGGACCAAGATGTAATGCAGGTGTAAAGCAGCATTTAAATAAATAACCAGTACTGTACTCTTGCAGGGATGTTAGTTCCACTAGACTGGCCAACCCGGGTGGGACTGGTACAATCGGGGCCAGAACACGCCCGGGAGGACGACTGGCACACAGAGGAGCAAGACGAGAAAGGGGTCGCATAAGTGGCTGGCCCACACACCCAATTCAAGACCAGGAATGCTTCTAGCCAGTTCAGGAGACGCCAGACATCATTGTGATGATGTGCAAGCACACGAGTGCAAGCCTGCACATAATCACGAATGACGGCTGTATGCCTCGCAATACTGGCTAGCAGGGGTTCCACTCTGCCTCGAATTCGGTCTCGGTGGAAACTTCCAACACCTGCGGCTAGGACCGGCCTGAGGCAGTTCCATGTGTTAATGTCCCCGCAAAACTATTGCCATACAAATATATCGCCATATTTTTGCAGTGATATTAAGGCATGGAACCTGCTGGGGACACTCCCGCAGCCCCCTTATTATTTTAAAAGGAGCGAGGGACAGCCCCGCAACCCCTATTCCCAAAAAACCCGAATATTATCCCCACTAACAATATCGCCTATGGCCGTTCCCAACTACCATATATACAGCGATATTTTTGTCGGGGATAATATTACCTGATACTCCTGAGGCATGCCGGCAGGTGCATACTGGGGCAGGCGTTGGCCCAGGGACAGGATTTGGCACAGGCCCCTCCACGGTGACCTGCACTGCCTCATGCCCCTGAGTCAGGACTGCACCAGTCACAGCCACCTCAGCACCCCCGCCGGGTCCCATGGACTGGGCTAATACGGCCGCCTCCTCCTCCTCCCCCGCCAACCTGGATGCCTCCCCAGCATCTTCCGCAATGGATTACCCCTGTGTGTGCTCATCTCTTCCCCCCTCCCACTTCCGAGGAGTCCAAATCTCCTTCCCCTCCTTGGACTTCCCCTCAGCAGCTGTGGCCGATGTTCGAGACGCGGCACCAGTCTCCTCTCTCCCCGAAGATGTTGTGTGCAGGGGGCGTGACTGGGCCTTGCGTGTCTGCCCGGTGGAGGCACCCCTGCTGCCTTGCTCCACAGCACTTTCTCCACCCTCTTCTTCCAACGGAACTGCAGATAAGGAGACATAGAACACAAACATCAGGGTTCTGCACCAATATTTGTTTGGTACAAAAAATATGCCCATGAAGTACATTGCTAAAGGGTACAACCATCATCACCCTCCACAACACACAGGTACATGCAATGTACATACATACACATACATGTTGGTCCTTCACACGAGACAATCCCATCCGGGGACATGGCACTGTCACAACCTATATATTGCGCATGCTACCCACACACATGCATCATGGGCTCATACACATGTCATGCACACGCATCACCTGACAGTCCTCAAGCAGTGCACTGAGCAATCACATCAGAGTCCCTCAACAGCAATCATGCAACATGACTAGGTCCCACATTGATATGCACATGTTACATCCATCCAGGAGTGATAGCCAGTTACACAGTCACATCTTAGATGCATACACATGAACACCATGCATGCACATGAGGTTGCCAACACCACATAATCTGTCACACTACTCACACAGGCATGTCTCAGACACTTGTAACAAACCACGTGCACGTAGTGAAATGCTGCAGTACAACACTCAATGCAAATGTAAGTCCATTGAAATCACACATGGTTCACTGAACACATGTAGAGCACTGTCTGGGACCTACACACAGACATCCATACAAGAGGCATACTTGCTGTAAGCCCAAGGTGCACACTCCCACCATACATTAACATGCGCATGCACTGTGGACCTAAGAAACACATGGATACTCACCTGATGACTCCAGTCGAAGCTGCAAATCGCTGACCTGGGTGTGCAGCGCCGGGTGGAATTTCTCCAGGACCCGCATGTCTGTGGTGGTCAACTGGCCCCTTCGCCCTCCCTGTTTGGCACCAGCCTGAAGGAAGTGCAGGGCCTTGCTGCGGGTCCTGGATTTGAGGTCCTCCCAGCGCTTGTGCATGTGGTGGTAGTCACGGGATGCTACCCCGTCCACGTTGATGGCATCCACGATCCGGCCCCAGATCAGCTTCCGTCCTTCCTTGCCGACTTGCTTTGGGGCGTTGAAGAGGGCATCATAATGCCACAGGACATGCTCCACTCGGATGTCAACTTCCCAAGCGATGAAGTTGACAGCCCTCTGCCTCACTGCCATGGGGTTGCTGCTGACCTCTGAAGATTTTGGTTGAGACATGGCAACCTCCCAAGGCAGGTGTGGGTGGGCAAGGTGGTCCTGGGCTGTGGAGCGGTGGTGATGTTCTGGCATGTTGGGAGTCTTCTGAATCAGCAGAGGTGGTCACAGAGCCAAGGACAGGAGCACTGGCAATGGCTGGACAGCATGCACTCAAAATCAGGGCAGGTGGGCAGCAGGCACACACAGTGGGAAGGCAGCAGGATATGGCTCGTAGGAGGCAGCTCAGGGCAGTAGGAGGCAGGTAAAAAGGTTCGCAGGCAGGAGCGTGGGTCTTCCGTGTCTCACACGTGGGCAGCCGGAAACAGAGTGACGGTTACTACGCACGTTCGAAATCAGCGCGTAGATGTGAAATCAGAGGAAAGGGCCTCAACGTGTAAGTTACGTGACACGCGCTGGGCGTTGGGCATTGGCATTCACATTAGGATAAAGTAGTGCATAGGAGAACATTAAACCACACGTGTGAATTGGAGCAGATGGACGTGTGGACTTCAGAGATTTTTGGGATGCCACGTAATTTGTTCACTATTATGACAGTGCAAGCTTCGTATTTTGGTGGGGGATTTGCCTCCGCGCACACGCGCTTGTCCTTTTATTTTTTCTGAGGCTAACGGTGAGTCGCATATGCATTATTCATACTCTGGGTGCCCCTGTGTATCGCATACCCACAGTAACATCACAGTGGCTTTCGTGGGCTCCGCATATGCATTTTTTGTTGTGTTGGTGGGTGCCAAAGCGTATCGCGTAATGTGTTTTCTTTTCACGGGAGCGACCGAGGGGTCGTGTCCATGCATCTTTGATATTTGGGGTGCCTGTGCGTTACGCGCCCGTTCAGTTTTTTCACCAGGGGTAATATTGAGCCTTGCTGGACCACACTAGTACGTTTTACATCATGTACCCTTCCCCCTCACTCCTATTGCCCAGGACAATTGCTTGTTGTGCCTCCCATTGTACAAATCCATCTGTACCATAGTTGGGAAGGCCCAAAGAGGGAAATGTGGCAGTGGTGGCTGAGGTGGCCAGGGTCAGGGACGTGCAGAGCGAGCTGTGCACCCTCCCCAACAGGGTAAAGGAGCTGCAGGTGATGCTGCTGTCCCCTGCACCCAGGGTCAGGGAGTTGCAGATGATGCTGCTCTCCCCACCACCCATGGTCAGGGAGGTCCAGGAGCAGCTCATGTCCCCAAACGCCAGGGTCAGGGAGATACAGCAGTATCTGTTGTCATCCCCCCCAGGTACACGGAGAGGCAGGGGCAGCTGATGTCCATGTGTCCAAGGGGAAGGGACGTAATGTTAAAGGCCCTGGACCCAGTTCCCATGTTGAGGGACCTGCAGGGCCAGTAACTGACCCAACATCAGTGGATGATGGTATGGCCCAGGCCACTAATGGTCCAGCCCCTAATGCCCTGAGTGGTCCCAGCAACACAGGGTCTGCACCACCTTCCAAGAGACAGAAGCGTGCAGAACTGGGAAAGGCTCAATTCCAAAGCACGGCAAAGGAGACCACTACCAACCACGTCGAAGAAGAGGAGTTGCAATGATGAAGAACACCAGATCCTCGTGGACTACGTGCACAACCACCACCGAGACATGTGCACGCTGCTCAGCATATGGTGCACTGGCAGCGAGTCACGGATGGCATCAACGCCTTGGGGAATGAGAGCCGCACCGCTTGTGAGGTCATGAAGCGGTGGAATGACCTCCACCATCGAACCAAATCGAAGCTGGGTGCCAACCTCGCTTGTGCTCTGGTGACTGGAGGTGGGTCACCACAGGAGCAGGAGCTCACACCACATGAAGAGGCCATGAGTGAGTTGATTCATGTGGATCAGCTGCAAGGCGTGGGAGGGCTGCCAGATTTCGAGGAAACGTCAGGTGAGTGATGAAGCGTGTGTATCCTGAATATGTGTATGTAGATAAAATAAATGTGTCTGACTGTGTAGCACTTCTGCCTGCATTTGTATGACTGCCACATGTCAATGTGTACTGACACGTGCTTAGTGTACTGCAGAGTGCATACAACCCGTGTGCTGCACATCGGTTGAACATGGCTTAGGGACAGTAGTCATCCACAACCGTCAGATACTTAAAGACATTACCGGCATGCCAACACAATGTGGCATCTGGCTATGTACATCAGTGATGTTGGTGACTCAGCTATGCCAGTCAAGTGCTTGTGTCTGAAGCACGTGCTATACATCATGCACTGCATGTAGTAGAAATTCCATCCACACATGTCCATAGGTGGTTTCATGCTACCCATAAATTCCATGAACACTGTCAGCCGGCAGGACATTGTGCCATGAGTGACATAGCATTTTACTACACCATGCAAATCCCTGCCGCAGCTATGGCACTGACACCCTTGTAAGATATTTGTCTGAAGTCATCCATGTTGACCTGCCACACTCAACAACCCCCCATGGGTGCATGGCCCTGTCCCTATTTTGTGTCACTGCCCCCCTTTCCTATCTCCCAGCACATGTCATCACTCTCACCACATCACACACCTGGCACACCACACTCGGAGTGTGTCCACATTGTGTGCACTCCCTGTGCCAGTCGTACACTGGTGTTAGATGTAATTGTAGTGGACTTGGCTGGAATTAGGTGTGCACATGTTCTCCTGTCGGTTAATGTCATGTTGAGTATCCACTTGATGAGTCACAAATTTCATTTTTTAGTTTACTGTGGCAAGTCTGCAAACACCATGATCTCTGGGATGTTTTTTCATAGTGTGTGTATGCACATTTTGGCATGTTAACATGCATGGAAATGTGTTGCAGGACAGCATTGTGATGACAATGCATGTAGTAGATGCAATTAACATGATTCTTCATGTCTTTATGTGTCCATGTGCAGGTGATGAGCCACCAGATTCAGGGGAGGAGGTAGAGAAGGAATGGGAGCCTGAGTCCCAAAGGAGCACCAGTGGAGGATGTGTTGTGGCAGCCCATGAGAATTCACTGGTGCTACAGGACATCCGGGGCATGACTCATTATGAGTCCAACTCCAATGATACTAGTAGCTCTGGTGGTGAACTGGATGTCCATTCCTCTATGCTGTCAGAGGTGAGTGCATCAAGTGTTGGAGCTGTTGTTGCCCGTGCGTCTGCAGGGGGTCACGTCCCCTCACAGAGCCTGTCAGTGTTGCCATGTCCGTCTGTGGTGGTTACGGCTGCAAGGCCACGCTCCACTGTATTGGCTTCCGGTCCTGGGATTGATGACTAAGGGAGGGATGCAGTCCTGCAGCCACAGACAGCGGCTTCACATCAAGGGCCATGCTCCCTTGGGTCCGGCAGGCATGGGGCAGGCACACGTGGTGGACGTGTGGCAGCTTGGGAGACAGTGTGGGAGCAGTCAATGTTGCATGTTGCACAGCAACAGGGTGCTTCCTATGAGATGTTGGCTCAGGGCATGGATAGGGTGGCCAATTCCCGGTTCTCATGAAAAACGCAGGTAGCGCACCAGCTGCAGGCAGACATTGTGGTCCACATGCCACTCACACAGGCTGCACATGGAGGCCAGCAACAGGAGCCGAAGGGCCGAACTGAGGTCTCTGCAGGAATCCCTGCTTGCAGAGGGTCAGGCCCACAGGGCAGCCCTGAGGCAGGAGTTTCTGGCCATCAGAGCTTCAATGGAAGTGCTAGAGGCAGCCCACAGTACACAGTACCAACAGAAGATGCAACTGTTGAGTTATACCATCTTAGAGGAACTCTGTGCATCCCGTGAGGTGTTGCATGCACCACTCTTCATGTTGTAGATGCATTCATCTGGATCCTGTCTAGCCGCTGCATGGAGGACCAGGCCAGGGCTCAACGTGGTCAACCTCCCTTACCACTACCACCTTCACATTCTACACAGGAAGGTGGCGACAGCAGTGACAGCCCTCCCAATCCATGATAGCCATACGGTCCATGAACCCATGGAGGGAATTGTTTTTGTCAACATCCACACATGTGGGTGTTGACATGCACCCTGCTCCCTCCTGTATGGACCAAGTCCACACAGCCCCTGGTCCAAGATGGCCCTTTTAATTTCAACTCCCTGGCCAGATGTTGGCATGTCATATTTTGTTTTGCCCTTTCCTGGTTGTGGTCTTTGTTATTTTTTGTATTGATTGCCCTTGAGGTGTGCCATTAACTCCTCATGGACTATACATGTACAGTGGTGTATGTGCAGGCATGCCTAGTGAAGTCATGTAGCATGTTTGCATGGGTGCGTACAGGATGGCATGTGCAGGTAATCATAGCTGTGTTTTTCCAAGGCATGTGTGTGCTGTGTCAATTATACTGCACAATGTGTGTTTTAATATGTTTGTCCATGTTGTGCCAGTAATCCGTGATGTTGCAGTCACTGCTGTCCCGGGTGAGACATCCTACACCATTCGAAGTCCACACTCCTCATGCCCTCCACCAGACAATGTCCTTCCTTTAACAGATTAGGAAACACATTTACCGGTGAAGGTCATGTGGGATTTACAACATGCAGAGACAGTTATTTGGTAAGCATTTGCACTGTCTTGCATGCTTCATTGTTGTTCATCTTTGCTGCATGTGTCAGTTCTCTTATATGTCCTTTGCATGCTCACATAGCGTTGAGGTATTTGATTAGAGCTCATGTCACTGTGTAAGCTACTTATGTGGATACCTCAATGGGCGCACCGACTGTGCTGTGCAGCATGTCATTGTACATCGGTAAACCAGGCCATGGACTCCTGGAGCTGTAATTTCCTTGTTATTCACTCTCTGCGCCATTTGCTGACACTTTGGTGGTGTTTTCATGGGAGTGGGGGCACTGTGTGTGTTCAATTTGGCTTACTAGCCTTTAGCTCTGTCACTATTGCTCGAGGGTTGTATTACTCACCCTGGGGTGATGCCAATGATGGTTATGGTTTTATTAATCTGATGGATTGCAGGGGACACTGTTTACTGATTATGATAACTGTGCTTTCTGTGTGTCCGCCTTCCATGGTTGGTTGTGAGTGTGTAGCATGGTCAACTGTTTGTGGACTGTGGCAGGGGCAGATGTTTGAGCTGAGGTGTACCTCATTCAACTTTTATCAGGTCTAATCAGTGGCGCATCTGATCCCTATTAGGGTTTGTGGGATTATGAATGTTTCTCAGATTTGCTGGGTCGAATTTATGGTTCAACTATTAGTGTGTGCTTACCCCCTATCTGCTAATGTTCATTCGTCAATGCTGTCCCTCCAGAGCCATTTCATCACGTTACTCTGACCTTCTTCAGGTGAACCAGTTATTGATGGAGATTTCTTGCAGGGGATCTTTATCGTCAGCAGGGGCCAACCTCTGGGATACACATCCTGCCGCCCTCGGTTTGGGACCCATTTCTTAGCTTTCCATGACCTACCCATGTATTTGATCTTCTACTCTTCCTTCTCTCTCCCTCTTCCCTGCTAAGCAATCCTTCTGCTCTCTCACTCTCTCCATTCCTTTTGTCCCGGCTGCTTGATGACTGTCTGCTTGATGTGCATCAAGGTCTCACATGCCCCTGTCAACCCCAGCAATTTGTGGGGCAGTTGCCTCCGTGACGTGTACTAGTGTCATCATCACTGCACTTGAGGAATGACCTGAGAGAGTTGCATCTCTCTGCACTTACCCAAGCATCTACTGACTGGTTGCACTTGAGCCACCCCTGAACTTGTTAGCGCCCTCCATATACCACACCCCTCTGAACATCTGTGCACTTGCTCCTTCTGATTGCACCATGCAGGTATGGTGGGCCTCATTATGACCCTGGCGGTACAGGGTTAACGGCGCCATAAAAGGTGCCGGCGCTGTTAACCCCGTACCGCCTCATTACGAGGTCCCCTCGCAGGACACGGTAAGCACGCCTGGGAAAACCAGGCGTGCTTACTGGGTCCCGCGAGGGGAAGAGGGAGCTAACAACGGGCCAACTCGTAATGGCCCGTTGTTTGCTCCCTCTCCCATTCCCATTCAGCCCTATGGGGGCTGAATGGGAATGGGGAAGGACCGGGTCCAGGTCCTTGGAGGGAGGAATTACCGAGCCTTCCGAACTCAGAATGGCCAGGTAATTCCTCATTCTGTGGACCCGGACGCTATTTCGGTGGCAGCAATGCCGCCAATAGTGGCATGGCTACCGCCGAGGTCGTAATGAGGGCCGGTGTCTGTCTTTTCCACCCTGTCCTCGGTCCCTGCATGATGGCATATTGATGCACTTGTGAAAATATGAGGAATCACTGTCTGACAGATTCACTGTTACATGCACTGTTGATACTGTAGCATAGTTAAGAATGCAATTAATGTTCCTGTCCAGAATATTATGGATCTCTGAGCGGGTGTCATTTTTGTACTTGTTCCATACACCATTGAGCGTATTGAGACACCTGTATTATGTATTGGCCATTTATCTGTCTCCTTTGACATTACATACCATAGCACAGTCTGGTGATCATTTTACATGACATATGGGACAGTTTATGTGACACACAGGTGAGTGCATGTCTAGTTTGGCATGGTGGTAGTGGCATAGTCCCTCTTCTATGTGTTTCTTTTGGAAACCCAAAATTAAATTATCTTTAGTTTTAAGGGATGCACACAATGTTGCACTTCCAAGGACACATTCTCAGGGTGGGTGGTTTAGTGGGCACAAATGATTGGCCCTTTGTCATCATTGAATGGCACCTGGAATGTGCCAGGGCTGTGTGTACTCCACAGGGTTGGATTTTAGGTGAGAAATGAAGCCACAAGCTGGGTAAGGGCAGCCTCGCCACCAACCCTTTGACCTGCCATGCGCAAGCGGCGTGCATGTGGTTTCGGGTGTGGGGGCACACCATGTCCACCAGTACGCCACGATGTGTTGCAACATTGTGCAGGACACATGCTGCCACAATGATCCTACACACTAGTGGTGGGGCACATAGCACCTCACCACCAGAGTGGTCAAGGGAGTGGAAACGAGACTTGAGCACTCTGAATGTGTGCTCCACTATGCCCCGAGTTGCAATATGGGCTGTGTCGTATCTTACCTGGGGTGGTGTGGCAGGATTCTGTATTGGCGTCACAATGTAGGTGTTCAGAGGGTAGGCACTGTCCCCTGTACGGGCAAACATGTTTGTCATTGGTGTGTATTTGTGTGTGACATGCATGCATGTGCACAGGCATTTATAATCACCAATGAGCCATGTGTTGCCATGCCTCTCAGCTTCCAGGGCCCGGTGTAGGGGTGACATTCTGAATATGAAACTATCATGGGTGAACCCTGGATAGTTTGCATATACAGAAGAAATGATCTCCTTGGCATCACACCTGCACATTGATGGAATGCCAGTGCCTGGGATTGCGATGCTCTGTTGCCCTAGGTGGATGTAGAGCCACATGGGTGCAATCAATGGCACCAAGCACTCTAGGGATGTGTGCCACCCCATAAAAATCCTGGACCACGGCCTGCCTTTCTGCAGGTGTTCTGGGCATGTAGATGTGCCTGAGAACGGAGGGGTGTACAGTCATTATTGCCAGCACCTGGTGTAGGCAGCGTGACTGCGTGTGCTGGGAAATGCTCCACCTATGGCTGTTGTCCGCTGAAATTACCCAGTGGCCAAAAAATGCAGAACGTTGAGCACCTTTTCCAAGGGGCTCAGTGCTTGGGAGCACAGGGTGGGTAATGTAAGGTCATCCTCCCACTCTGTGACCAGTTCTAATATGATATGAGGTGAAAACCTATACCTGCCATAGACCTGGTCATCAGGCATCCCAAAAGGCTAGTCCTAGGTAGAAAAATCCAGGCCCTGGCCATCCTCCTCCTGCGGTGTCCCACGATCTCTTCTGTGACAAATGGTACACTCATTGTAGCTGTATACGCAAGTTTGTTGATCGCGGAGGCTTTTTATGCGTTTGTTTTTGTGCGCGATGATGTACCCTCCAGCTATCGTGTGGCGTACGTGTTTCAGGATTTGCACGTATTTTACCACATGCCTGTGAGCTCTGTTCACTTCCATGAATACAGGGTTTTAGCATGCGTATGGGCGTTGTGAGGATTTTATTTTGGTATATCGCCCATATTTTCGCATGCTGTATCCCATTCCATGTGTTTCGCCCCCCTTTTTAGGTGACTGCGCAGAACCCAACGCCCCTTTGCTACGAGTCTCACGCAAGGCGTTCGTGGTGTCACAGTGACGTGTTGGACCGGCACGGATTCCTAGCAAGTCCCTGGTAAACCCCGCGCATTGTGTCCCATTAATACACAAACTGGCGCTTGCGTGCGTTTTCGACGCGCAAGCCCCCTATTTTCTGTGCAAATCATTCCATGAATCGGGCCCTTAATGTTCTCCTTCTGATGGCTGTAGATCCATTGAGGCAACAAAAAAGAGGGGATGGCTGGAAGGATTAGAGAATTGTTCTGGGCAACCCTCCAGACCATTGTCCTTTGCCTGCAAAGCTATTACAGAAAGGGGAAAGAACATTTCAAATCAGAAGTGGTACCACTCCAAAAGGGGCAGCACAACCCAAACTGCTAGGTCACATTCCTTCTGCACAGGACCACAAGCAACCTGAGATATGTTTTGGCCTCATTGGGCTTCATCAGTGAGGTATAGCTTGGGCCTCTAGGCCCAGAAGGCATGGACCTTTTGCTGTATGTTCATTGTGAAAAGAGCCTGACAGGTATCGCCTGGACTTGCTTTCTCTGGGCACAGAATATCCAAGCGCAATGATCGGACTAGCTCTCCCTTTGGGCATGGGCAAAGTCTTCACTGGAATGGGGTTGCAGAACAGTTTCTGGACCCCATTCCAGTGAACCCAGCACTGGCACACACTTTGCACAAGCTGTGAATAAATCATTGCAAACATGTTTTGCAGGGAATTCCGCCAGTGCTCCAGATAAGATTTGGAAGTGGGAGTATTTTACTGCCTATTTTTTTAAAGTTGAGGGTAAAATGACTTTTTAGAGAGTAAAAATGTAAGTCAAATTCCCAATAAGAGTATTTTATAAGCAAGTAAAAATATGCTTTAATTGAAAAATTGAAATGTTTTTGTAATATTAATTTATTTGCTCCTAGTTATTCATGCACATTAAAAGATGCATGTTTACTTCTTTCAATTATGCAGTTAAAATAGTAGTTTCTTCCTGTTGTATTACGTGCACTTCTGGTACAAACAGATCCATGGAGCTGTGTGAGTGAAAGCGGGGCGCAAGATTCTACATGTCATTTTCCTATTTTTTATTGGGAGTATTTTGACTCCCTATTTTTATTTTTTGTGAGTATTTGCCAATTTTTTGTGAGCAAAAGTGACTGATACACCCTTTATCTGCAGAGTTGGGTTTCCCACACGTCTGCAGCCATTTGAATGAGATAGCAAGTGGTACTGATTTCATCAATTGCAGAAGATTGAAAGGTTGTGTCCTCCCTTCCCACCTTTCGAACATGTGAACTCTGGATTATGCTGAGATCTCTTCATTAGGTCTGTTAACCTATTGAGCTATCTTACTGGGATATTGGGACCTGCAAAGTGTCCCAAAGTTTCATCTTTATTCTTTACATTTCTCTACTTCCCATAAGGCTCGAAGAATGTGTACAGATTCATGGTAATTCAAGGCTGTTATGTCTCTGTCCTAGATACCTCTAATTGGTAAAAGTGTCCCTCTCTTTATAACACCTAATAATAGTTCATGTCACTTTCTAAACACTCAGTTCATTACCTTCTACAAAGGAAAATACTAATTTGGGCACAGTCACACATTATGTCAACTGTTTTAGTTGGACACCCTAGTATTTGCTGCACCTAGTGCCTCTCGGTATGCGAGAGATGTTCAGCTAGGCTCTTTATAATCTGTTAGCTATGAGGAGTGAGGTCTCTTATGGTGCTAGGGATATCAGGAGCAGGAGACGTGCATCCAAGCCCAGACATGATTGTCATAAAAGTAACACATGCTAGTGTGAGAAACCTGAAGGTGTCTCCCTGTCTAAACCTCGAGGATCTGTAAACTTAGTGGCCAGGACACGGCCATCGCTATTGAATCCATTTCCTGGGGGTGGACCAGTGAGGGAGGATCACCTGGATGGGGGGTCATTGGGGAGTAGGATTGGGACACCGACGGGTGAGATGCGCTATCCTCCTTTCTTTAACAACTTTTCCCCATCTTCTCATGTAGGACATTCCAATCCACTGCCCCCCCCTTTTCTAACTCTAACGCTTTCACACAACACAAAGGATAAAGGACTAAGAACAGAGCTGTTTACCTGACCTGTCCCAATACAAGGGAAAGGCAAAGTCAGGTAATTGATCAGAATCATACACACCTGTCAGCCCTTTCCCTTCCCCACAGGGATAAAAGGTGGAGCCAGAGAGCACAGGACGGGCAGAAGAGCACGACAGACAACATGACGAGACAGTTACCACACTGCAGTTCAAAAGAAGGAGAAAGGCGTCAGGAATCGAGAGGGTGGCAAGGAGAGAAGTGACCTTGCCCCTTTCATCCCAGACCCACAGAACCTTTGTGGAAGCGAGCGTAAGACTGCGTACAATAGCACACTTGTCCAGTAGCAGATGTCAACGGTACATGGGGCAAGCCTATGCCGATAAGCAGGAGCGGGACAAGCTCCATTGTCTGTGGTACCGGCCTTGACTCCAGAGAAGCCAAATGCCAAGCGGTTCATCACAGCCAGTGAGTAGAGGGGAGAACCGATAAGAACCGGGCTGCATTGAGTGAGAATCACAGGAGTAGCAATTTTGAACTATGTTCTAAGAAACTTTGAACTGTAAAAAGTGTTAAGGGGAGAACAGCGACAGAAGGAAACAGGCACCACGTGAGTGCTAAACTCAAGAGGCTCTGGTCGATCCCTGGCTTAACAAAACTACAAGTACCAGAAGGCCGTAGGAGGGCCAGTGAAATAGGTCAAAGTGGTCATCCAGAGGGTCAAGCAAAACCCTGTATAATCGAAATACTTTGATCTAAAAGCACTGTGAAAGAAAGGTAAGTGAATCCCAAAATCATTGAATTGGATAAAAATAGAACATCGAAAGTATAGAGGGGTAAGTGCCGAGAAGAGGGAGACCCAGGAATGAGCCACTGTCACCCTGATCGAGAGCCACAGTAAACCCGGTGAAGGGAGGCTAAGAATCGAGAGGGGTCGGAGCCCGCCAGAGGGGCATTCAATGGTGAAAAGTTGTCACTCCAAGATTGAGAAGAGTGAAAGTAAAAAGTAAGAAACGGCACGAGTGAACCCGAAGGATCGATTCCAGAGATAAAGCTATCACCCAAGTACTAGCAGTCGAAAGAGGTCTGAGCCCGACCGAGGGAGATCCAAGGGTGTAGCATCATCCAAGCACTGACAGTCAAGAGGGGTCTGAGCCCAACCGAGGGAGATCCAGGGGGAAGCTATCATCCAAACATCAAGTGGGAAAAGAACTGACATATAAATTAAGGAATACGATATGTGAAGGTCAGCACCCAGAAGAGGGGGATCCATGGGTGAAATCATCACCCTATCTGAACTGTGGGTTACAATTGAGAAGGGTCAGCGGCCAGAAGACGGGGACCCACAGTGTGAATAATTATCACCCTAGCAAAATTTCATTTGGTTAAAGGAACTTTTGTTTTTGTTGTTTGAACACGTCAGGCCCCAGAGGCAAGAGACTTTCTAAGGAAACAAGACTTGGCCTTCGATGGTCCTGAGAACTGCCATTGGAACTGTTGTGTCATGCTGGAAAAGCCAGAGACAGTACTGTGCTCTAAGCTCCCATCTTACCCCATGCTCGAAACGTGGGGAAGGAAGACCCAGGCTACTGCATCCTGACATATTATTTGAGAACACTTCTTTCTTTTCTTAAACACCATCCTACACCCTCTTTTTGTATTAGTTGTGAGGTTTGGCAATAGGATTCTTAGTCCAGGCCCTTTTTATTCTGATGCAACGCCTCTAGGACTGCTTTATTTTCAATTGATGGTTGATGCTTGCTCCCATCTTAGATTTAGGTTTAGATTAGGCATTTTTCCAACCCACATAAAGCATTCATTGTTCAATAAACACCCTTGAACTGTGATCACTTGTGTCTGTCTTACTTGTTGTCACCATGAGTTCCTGTTAGGGAGAATTCTCAAAAATGTGCTAATTCCCTTCACCTTAGAGACCTCCAGCAACTTTGCTGGATTTTGAGGACTTGATTTATTTACCTGGAGAGAGTGTGACCCTTTTTTCCCACTCTCTCATGTATTTTCATGCGTGTTTTACTCTTGTGTTCTTTATTTATGGAGTTTTAGACAACTCCATAGGCATCAACTTTTCATGTGTGTCACACAGCACCCTCAGTGCAGTGGCACAGGGAAGCCGTTCAAGCTTTCCCAAGGTTTAAATAGCTTCTCTGGGAGAAACTACTGTTTCCCAGAGAAAGTAAAGGAAAGTTTACAACAAACTACCATGATTTTTCCCGACCACGCACATCGGTAGCGTTAAATCGCGGGAGCCATGTTTTTCAAGATGGCGTCTGAGCCCCCTTTGTTTAAACAGGTCCCGGTCTTCTTTTTTCACCATTTCTTTGTGGAAAGGTCCTTCTAGAGTTTTGCTCTGCGCGCCAAACCAGGTTTGGTCCCTTTGTTTCATCGCCTTTGGCGGGCGTCAGGACTGAAGACCGCCTCTGGCGCCCGAGTGTCTGGGGTGGGCAGGAAGTGAGGGAGGTGCCCGAAACTCCATGTGCTTAGTCTCCTAGGAGACCCAAATGCACTATGGGGTGATTGGCTGGCTGACTGTCCAGCAAGGACAGCCACCCTGCTGGGTGAGTGGCAGGTAGGCTGGAATGAATGGGAGGAAACTAGATAAAAGGCGAGTCTCTTGGCTTGGAAGGCAGAGTCGACCACTGGAACGAAAGAACCGAAGACGAGCTTGAAGAGGACGCCTGCTGCAACTCCTGTACCGTTGGTTTGCCTGGTTAAGCCCCGCTGCAGGTCCGAATCACTAAGTTCATCTCGACAGAGATGCCCTGCAAGGAGGACTTCTCCCATTGAGTTTGTGGGACCAATCAACTCGTAAGCCACCTGGATACCATTCTCGGAGCTGGTTGCATTTTCCTCAGAGTGCTGCAGGAAACCGAATAACCAGGGAGAGGGACACCAGTTTGTATGCTTGACTACAGCTACCGGAATTGAAGATTTGCCAAGTGCCAGCTTTGACCAGTCCCAGTGCAGTGCAGGAGTCCCCCGACATCCTCACTCTTGTCCCCACGACTGAGGCTCAGGAACAGCGAGATCTGCAGGAACTGCCAGGAACAGAAGCCTTCAGCTGCATCTTTTTCTTCATTGTAAGGTACTGTGAAAACCTGACTGAGAGAACTTACCTCTCACTGCAAAAATGCTTGGAACTTTTGCAACTTGCAGGCCTAGTCAGCTTGTGACCCAACATATGAATCTTTCTTTTACAAACTAATTCTGAGAACATTGGCAAATACATTTCCGTTTAACTACCAGAACTGCTTTATCCTATACAAGACTTTAGCCCATTGACTTTGGCCTAACCTATTGCATTGAATTGGCTCCTCTGGTGAACTCAAACTATTTGCACTGTCTAAAAGTAACTGTACTATTCTTTTTATTAACCTATGCCTTTTTGCTCCTACTTCAAAGTACTCTAAATGCCATTTTGCTCCTCCTTCAAAGTAGTTTAAATGCCTCAGACCCTTACCGTGTAAAGTACTGAAGTATATTTTTGTGTTATATAGATTGTCTCCTTCAGTGAATGTTTTATAACTGGATGTTGAATAAATTAATAAGTGTTTAACCAAGAAACCTTGACTGTAAGAGTTTATTTGAATACCTATGATTGTAGACCTCTGTGTAACATCCTTACAGCTCATATTCCCTCTTAAGATAAGCCTGGCTGCTCAGCTCCGCTACCAAAAACTGTGTAGTACAGACTTATACCAAAGGTTGGTTTTACTTACACCTGTAGTCATAGTTGTGTGTAGTGGTCCCAAAGGGTACTGCATACAAACTCTGCCTAACAGTTCTAGGATATGGATAGATGGAACAATAGGGTTATACAATGTTTACCCGCAGGCTGATTTCATCGAAGCCCGATTGTCCGGGCCAGATGTTGGTACTGCAGGGAAACATCTTTCCATGCCTCCTTCCCTGTCTGTTCCTGAAGTGGGGGACACCGTCCCAACGCCTATTCCCTCCCCTGCCCTCCTCCCCCCACACCGAGTCCCAGTCATCTGCTTAGTGGGTGATACTGAAGCCATCCCCTTCCCCGACCCGCTCTCCCGTTCATGACATACAGCGGCACACACACACACACACACACACACACACACACACACACACACACACACCGCCCCCCAAACCTCTTCCTTACCTGACTGTCCATGCCATGTTCAGCCCACTTCCACTATGTGCAGTAAATGCATGCACAGTTCCCCGAAAGGCCGTCTTGCGACGAAAGCAGCCTTTCTGGGAAATCACTGTGAGGAAAGTGGGCTGAATGGAACTATAGCTGATAAAGTGATGCTATCGACCTTTGTTATGTTATGTTGTGTTAGGTGCATTTATGTAAGCGCATCTTGGCGCTTTGACATTACTTATGTATGATGCATGAGTTCTGTTCATTAGCAATACCGGTGCCCTTATGTTGGTCTCTCTGAGCAGATTCTCAAGAAGGTGCTGATGGGACAGGAACCTTTTGCCCAAACTGACCTTACTCAACTGCAAACAATTAGCCCTAGGAATATTGGCACTGGTGGAGCTACTGTTTGAAGATGGATTTGTGCTTCTTTGCTTTGCCAAGTACACTAGTTGTCAGTCTGTGCTCCTAGACCCCACCATCAACTCACCCAGAAGCCCCCCCATCAATTAGAAACACTATCTTCAGAGCTTTACAATTTTAATTCCTCCAGACCGGTACAATAAGATACAGCTCTTGGCAGGACACACTGTGCAGAGTTAGGAAGTGTTAAGGCATCATGAAGCAAAACACAAACAGACTTAAAGTTCAAACAAGAGATGTTTATTAACTTAAATGTCAGGATGGTTGAAGGCCTAACTTTCCCTATGCTAAAGAGGGATTTCCCTACCTGAACGAAACTAAGGAAAATCTGAGTCAAAGAGTTCAACTTAATAATCAGTGTGTGTCCAAAACCTACTCTTGCCCTCACAACTAAAGCAAACAAATGTGTCGGGATGTCAAAGATATGATATGATATGATATTTTATTTGTATCGCGCCCATACGCATGTGTTTCAGAGCGTGACGAGGCAAAGGAGGGGCAACAAAGGAGGACAAAAACAACGATCTGACTAGGCCCGTGACGCTGAGAACGTGCAAGTGCAGCGGAGAAGGAAGGGCGAAAGTGCGAGGGGCATTTTGGAGTGGAAAGTGCTAAACAGGTGATAGAACAAAACAGGCAGTGCAGCCAGCAGGTGGTAAGTGCGAGAATAAGGTGTAGACAACACGTGTCTGATAAGTGCTGGAAGGGGACTGTTGGGTTGCAGATACAGACCCAAGCGCAGGGGTTGCCAGGAGGCAGTGTGGGTGTGTGACTGGGAGGGCAGGGATCTGGGCCCGAAATCATAGGGTAACCAGGTGTCAAAGCAGACAGATTAGCAGGGGAGAGGAAGAGCAAAGGCAGAAGCAAAGAGGAAGGTCTTGAGGTGCTTCCCGAACTGAAGATGGTTCTCCTCAAGTTTCAGCGAGGCTGTTCCAGAGGGAGGCCCTAGCCGAGGAAAGTCAAAAGAAACAGTGTTTAACTCAAAGTTCTGAGCTTCTTCCAGCTCACAGCTTTCTCACAGCTCCACTACCCACAAGCATAAGAAAGTTACATGAAAAAGAGTCTTGAGGTTTACCTTTCTCCAGTTCAAGGCAATATAGTTCAGAACTAATCCTGGGGTTCCCTTTCCCAGGTTTCAAATAACACAATTCAAACAAAGAGGGGTCTTGAGACTCCAATCCCAAGACAACACATATAGACCTGCACGTCTCAGGGTTCCCTTCCCCAAGACCTCACACAGGTTCCTTAGTACTTGCTCCTGTGCACAAAGTCACCTTTACTTGATTCCCTTTATTGGTTTCTGGGTTTAGGGTGTGCTCATGGGCTCCTCTAGTTTCTCCTTAGCCGCTGCATGGCTCTGCCACCATGTGTCACACACCTGTTTTCAAACAGTAGCCTTATAACACTGTATTCACTCATTAAAGTTCGCTGTTTGGGCTTCATTAAGCCTTTAAGAGTTTCAGCTTCAGAATTTGGGTTAATTTGCTGTGCAACAATTATTCAGTATTGTTCAATTGCAGTTCAGAGTTTAGTGCAATTTTATGGTGCTTAATTATGTTCTTTAAAACGCTTAGAGAGAAACCAGGGTTCTTTTCATGCAGCATCCAGGTTGCCCCTGGATTCTAAACTTTATGTAAGGAACATATGTAATTATTTTAATGTATTCCTTATGTATCCTAAATGTGTATATATATACAACATAATGACATGTACAGGTATATCTAGAACCAGTGTGCAAAAACAATAAACACTATCTTAAAAACAGAAACCACAATTCATTTTGCCAGTACAGTGATTAATTCAACATATATCCACATACAACTAAAAATGGGTGGCGAGGGCACCTCATGCAGGCCTCCATGCACCTCCTGGAAACAGCTGCGTGAGGTGCACCCCCCCTCCATTTGGGGTGGGGGGGCCACCAAGAATTGTGGGACATTTCCCCCAGTGGGTGGGGCAGGAAGGTTTGGGCACCCTGGGGCCATATTGGCACACCAATGTGCCCCTCTGCCCCAAGGCAAGTTTGGTAAACAAATAAAAAAATTCAAAATGGCAGGCTGCCCTTTAGGGGGGCTGAGGGGCACCCTGAACCGCCAGGTAATTTTCTAATGTAATGGGCGGTGACCCTCTCCCCCCCACACCAAATGGAGGAGGGGGGCATTTCATTCAGCCCTCCCTGGGGGCAGATAAGAGGGGGGTTCTCATGCAGCCCTCCCTGGGGTTACATGCCCCTTCCTAAGAGCAAATAACTGCCCCCAGGTAGGGCTTCATGACATGACCCCAAGTCGATTTTGAGTGTTGGGGGGACAACCCCTTTCCATAAAAAAAAATTCCCTGGTGGTCCAGTGGGTGGGGGATGGGGGGCAGCCACTGCCCCCAAAACCAGCCATGATATTTGTTTTCTTTTTCTTTTTTCTTTGCCCCCCTTCCCTAGGAGTAGATGGGCTCCCATCTGCCCAGGGGGGCCCTACCCTGCAGGTCCCATCGTTTGAGGGGCCTACCCACACTTTCCTGGTGGCCCTCTCCCCACACCCCATTGGATGGGTGGCCACCTCATGTACTCCTTCCTGAGATGAGAAATCTGCCCCCCAGGGAGGGTGACAAGCGGTCCCCCCTTTCCACTTGGGGTGGGAGGGAGAGGACCACCACCCTTTCATGTCCTAAATAAAATCTGTGGTGACTAGTGGTCCCCAACCCCCTCCCCCCTTCCCATTGTGGTCTACTTTATTTTTTTTATTTTATTTTCATATGCCCCCACCCCTGGGGGCAGATGGTCACCCATCTGGCCCCAGAGGTCTACATACATGTGGCCCCATGCTTTGGGCCCTCTGAGTGAGGGGGGCTGCTTACATAGTAAGCAGCCCCCCTCCCCCCGCTTTAAAAAGACATCCCTGGTGTCTAGTGGCATTGCTGCCCACGGATCGAGCGATCTGCGCCCGATCCGAGAGCAGCAATGCTTACACAAATGGTGTCATTGGAAAGGGGAGAACCTCCCCTTTCCAACGACACCATCACAAAAAAATCCCTGGTCCCTAGGGTCCCCAAGCCCCTCCCCCCTTCCCATTGCTTTTTTATTATGCAGGTTTTTTTTGGGGGGGGGGGTTTCACCCCTCGGGGCAGATGGTCACCCATCTGCCCTCAGGGGTCTCCATACATGTGGCCCCATGCTTTGGGGCCTTGGGGGGGAGGGGTCAGCTTACCTAGTAAGCAGGCCCCCCTCCCCCTGTACTGAAAAGACATCCCTGGTGTCTAGTGGCATTGCTGCCCACAGATTGAGCGCTCTGCTCGAGCTATCTCGTCCTTGGCACCCAGAAGGGAATTCCAAGGATGAGATACCTCATCCTTGGCACTTAAAGGGTTAAGCAGTGTTTTGAGTTTGGTTGTAAGAGAGACTTTGAATGGAATGACCTCAGTATTCTCTTATAAGTGTATGGTTAGTTATCCCTCTGTTCAGCCCAACATATTTCGTTCGTACCTATTGGCATGTGTCCATCAAAGTTCCTCAGGGGCCACTGTTCCTATTATACCTCACATGTAATCTATAATGCTACTCACACTTGATGTGTCACAGGCTATGATGCTACAAGCCTTACAATCTTATGTAATAGCTTAAGTAGCTAATACAATTTGTCTGTACTAGGTCGATTATTCACCCTTTGTATTTAGAAAACCATTCTCTATGTGTAGATATTGGTCTTCTTTTTGATGTACTTCCTTATTCAGTCCTGCAACCTTGGACTACGTTATATGTTTTTTTTACGTTGTTCTGATTCACTCTGTGGGGACAATATAAATAACAACATGTAAGTTATTTGTTTCAATCGTGTATTACAAAATTCTGACATTATATGCCATGTCTTATCCAAAGTACTCAATGGCACTGTTGTCACCTACCCTGGGTATTAACAACTTGTGGGGGACTTTTCTCGTCACTCTTAGACCTCCGCGACTCAAAATATAATACCAGCGTTTTTGTGTCGCAATGGTGCATGCAGAAAACGAAGACACAGAGTTCCCCTACTTCGTTTGTCAGTACAGAAAAAAAGAGGGTTTCTGCACACATCTATTACAGCGCCACACACGGATTTTGCTTTGGTTCAGAATTTATTGCGTAGCCCATAGTGATTACACGTGTTTCGGCACCTTTAACGTGCCGTTCTCAAATCTGGGCAATAAAGTGCAAGTTACTATTATTTGGTGTTCAAGAAATAACTTTAATAACATATTCGAATGAGTGGAGTCCCATCAGACTCGTACCGTAGTCAGTACTACAAATTCATGTGTCCTGCATCACGCGTCATGTCCCTTTTTCTACCCTGGGTATTAATCGGGTTACTAGTGTTTTAGAAATATCTCTGTTGATTACTGGGCAAAGTTGTTATTCAGCCTTCTGCTTTCGATCTCTACAGTATGTTCTAATACCAAAAGACAAAAAACATTGTTTGTTTTTGCGGTATCCTCGAAATTGATATTGATATTGATATTTTATTTCTATCGTGCTCGTACACAAGTGTTTCAGAGCGCGACAAGGCAAGGGAGGGGAACAGAGGAGAACAAAACAGCAATCTTACTAGGCCCATTGACATTGAGAACGCGCAAGTGCATGAGAGAGGGGGAGGGGAAAAGTGCATGGAAGCGGGAGAAGTGGAAAGTGCGAAGCAGAGGAGAAACAGATAAATAATAATAATAAATAAATAAATAATAAAGGCAACAAACAGTGTTAGTGCAGCCAGCAATTTGCAAGTGCTAGGTTTAGGGCAGCATACAGGGTAGGTCTGATAATTGCAGGAAGAAAAAGGGGCTGCTGTATGGGTACAGATACAGACCCCAGTGCAAGGGGTGGCCCGAAGGCAGTGCGGGAGGGTGGCAGTGTGAGCAGGTACCTGGGCCTGGAGGACAGAGGGTGGCCAGGTGCACGGTGCCAAGAGAGAACAGATCAGCTGGGGACAGGCGGAGCGAAGGCAGAAGAAAAGAGGAAGGTCTTGAGGTGCTTCCGGAACCGGAGATGGTTCTCCTCAGATTTTAGAGTGGCAGGGAGGATGTTCCAAAGGGAGGCCCCAGCCGAAGACAGAGATCTACCCCCAGCTCGTTTCTTTGAAAAATGACTGACCCTGAGGGAGTTAGAGGTAGAGGGGTGAAGAGCTCGAGAGGGGAGGTATTTGCGGAGGGATAGCTGAATGTCTTTTGGATCCAGCCCCCAGAAGGCCTTGTGGACAATGCAGAGGGTTTGAATTTAATACTTGCATCCACTGGGAGCCAATGGAGAGATTTCAGAGCTGGAGAGATAAGATCCCATGGCTTGAGGCCAATGACAAGTCTCGCAGTCCTGTTCTGGATTAGTTGCAGAGTGCGGAGAGTAGAAGCAGATAGATTTAGAAAGAGGTTGTTACAATAGTCCAACCTAGAGAGAACCAGAGCTTGGGATGCCATGAGCTTCTGGGTGAAGGAGAGGAAAGGCAGAGTACCTCTGAGGAGGTGCAGTAGGAAGTTTGACTTTTTAGAGACCTCAGAGATGTGGGCGGAGAAGGAAAGGGTGGTGTCAAAGATGTCCCTGAGGTTCTTAGCCTCGCAGGTGGGGGTAGGAGGAGGGCCAAGGGAAGCCGGCCAGAGCGTGAGGGGAAAGGATGGTGAAGGTGTGCCGATGAGGAGGATCTCTGTCTTGCTGGCATACAGAAAAAAGATAATTTGCGGCACACCAATCTTGAATGGCAGTTAGGCAATCAGAGATGAGAGAGGGAGAGGAATTGGCCGAGGGCAGCCTGAAAATGAGTTGAGGGTCGTCAGCGTAGCACTGGACATTTTTGCAGAAAATGGCAATGCAGTGGACGAGAGTTGCCAGGTATTGGTTGAAAAGCCAGGGCGAGAGGTTAGACCCCCGGGGAACACCACAGGTAGAGAGGAACATAGATGATAGGAAGGACCCAAGTTGGACCTGGGAGGGTCGATCAGAGAGGAAAGAGGTCAGCCAGGCCAGAGCCTGATCAGTGATACCCAAGTTTTCACTGAGACGGTTGAGCAGGATGGTATGGTTGACCGTGTCGAAGGCAGAAGAGAGATAGAGGAGGATGAGGACAGAGGGAATGTTAGATTCAAGGTTGGAGAGCAGATCTTCACGGATGTTCAGGAGAGTGGTTTCCGTGCTTCTGGTAGCTCTGAAGCCAGAATGGTGGTAATGGAGACAGCCAACAGAATTGGAATGAAGGTTAAGCTGAGAGATGGCCAACTTTTCCAGGAGTTTTCCCAGAAAGGGAGTAATGGAAATCGGGCAATAGTTAGCTGGACAAGAAGGATCAACTGTGGGTTTCTTGAGAAGAGGATGCACACGGGAGTGCTTCAGAGGGGAGGGGAAGGATCCTGAGGCAAAGGAGTGGTTGCAATAATCAGCAAGGGCCGTAGCGAGGGTGTCAATGTGGTCCTTGATGGTTTTAGAGGAACAGGGATGAACCTGTTTTGACAAGGCTTTCATAGATCGGACTTGTCTAGCGACCTTGTCAGGGGAGAAAAGAGGAAAGGATGAGAAGGATGGTGGGGGGGTGGCTAAAGGAGGGCCAGCAAGCACATATGTAGAGGGGAGAGGAGGGGTAGGGGTGGAGTGGGTGGCCAGGATGTTCTGTTTTTTTGTTTTTTAATGAAGTGATAGGCAAGGGCATTGCAATGAGCCTGGGAGGCAACAGGAGGGGTAGAGACTGCAGCAGGGTTGGCCAGCTTCTTGCAGATTAACTTGCTAAATCTATGTAGATCCAGGTTTCTATGGTGATGAGCCTCACTTACTTGATATTTCATGGAGTGAACTATGCCATGTTTCCTCTCTGTGTATTTTGCTTGTGCGGTGCAGGATGTAACCTGTGTGTGTCTTTTCTTCTAAGTTTAATACGGCGTGATTGTTCCATGGTAGTGCCATGGGACGCCTTGTGTAGGTCCCCTAGCAACAGTTGGGCGGGCTTCATCGCATTTAATACTGTAGTGTGATGAATCTGCGTGCCATGTTTGCGTGTGTGTAGTATGCTGGCAAGGTAATGTATGTGCTACGGGCTAATTTGTGGAGTGAACTTAGCAATTTTTCCTCTTCATTTTTAACTTTTTTTATTTTTTACACTCGTTCCCCGTCAGAGTGTACCGTGCATATCCATCAGGTGTGTAACCTGTCTGTATCTTCACTCCATGGTTATGTGATTAAAACACAGTGGTACTGCGGGACGCCTAGTGTCAGCATCCTAGCAACGGCCAAGACAGTCTATATCGCTTATTATCTTGTAGTGCTGTAAATCCGAGCGCTATGTTTACATATATGGGTAGTGCTATCAATGCCATATCTAGGTGTATGGCTACCCCCTTAAGTGTGGCCCACAGTATGCATCTTCCCAATCTAGATGCATCGTGTTCTCTTGTTATTCACAATTACCTTCTGTGGTTTCCATGGTCTTTATTACCTCATTATGTGCCACTCAATACATTAATTCAGGCCTATTTGATCACTTTTTGTGAGAAATATTGGGCCTCATTACACGGAAGGCGGTAATCCAGGGTGCTATTAGCACCCTGGACCATGCCGGTAAATTACCGGCACCGCCTTGGCGGAAAGGGGATTTACCGCCCCATTCCAAGGTTGGCGGGGCGGTAATTCCCCCTTCCACCATTGCCCTTCCCCATTCCCATTTCTGCCCCATAGGGCTCTATGGGAATGGGGAAGGCGCTAATTACGGCACCGCAATTTTGCGGTGCCGTAATTAGCTCCGAGGTCCCTTAGCGGGTTGGTTTTTAACGCCTGCAAGAAGCAGGCGTTAATTCCTCCAACCCGCAAAGGGACCTCGTAGTACGGCGGTAAGGGTTAACGGTCACCGTTGCCATTAACGGTGACCGTTAACCCTTACCGCCGTCCGTGTAATGAGGCCCATTGATTCTTGTTCCTTCCTCAATAAGCAATTTTTATCCATATTACTGTCTTTGCTTCTCTGCAGCTTGTATAGGATTGTCCATTTTAGCTGATCACATGTGTGTCCCTTGGACATGTAATGTTCTACCATAGGGGCCTCCATTATTCTATTGCGGATGCAACTTTTGTGTTCACTTATTCTTGTTTTTATTTTCCTTATGGTTTTGCCAATATACATCAGGAGGCAGGGACCCTAGAAGGTGTACACTACCATCTCTGTGTTGCAGCTTGTTAGTGTATGTTGTTGCCACTTGGTCTTCAATCCAATGCAACTTCTTTAGTTCTACTTGTCGAGTCACAGCATTTGCATTTGCTGCATGCTGTATGTCCTTTTGCACTTGTCATGCCCCACATAGTTGTCAAACTTGGTTGTTTTCTCGTTTTGGGGAATGATGTCATTTCTCATAACTTGGTCTCTCAAGTTTTGGCTTCTTTTGAAAGCCATAAGCGGGACTTCCAGTGGTTGTTTACCTTTTGCCATTCACTCCAATTTTTCTTTACCTTTTTCATAATTTTGTCGGATTGGTCTGAGTACGTGCTTACACACACTAATCTGTTGTTATTGATCTGTTTGTCAGTCTTGCACTCCAATATGGCCTCTCTGTTGTTATTATTTGTTCTTTTGCAGGAGATGACGCTAACAGAGAACAATTTTAGATTGTTGGATACTTTCTACAAGCAGATTCATGGCACAGCCATGGGGGCGACAGTTGCACCAAGTGTAGCCAATCTATACATTGAAATATTGGACCTGGGCATTGTAGTTCCGAAGCCCATTGGAGGATGGGTAAGGATCTGGTAGGTGGGAAATAGGCAAGGCCAGATTAACAGTGGTGATTAGAGGTAAGACAAACAGTTCCTCCACAAGCGACAGGTAATTGGAAAGTGCATGACAAGGACTGGCCCACAGGGCAAAGGGCTCCACTGGTGTGGGTAGGCAATAGGGACCCTATCGGGCAGCGCACAATCCTTAAAAGGGGTTACATAATTATTTATGCATAAGCTAGGTGCTGTTAGTGATATCTCCTATGGGATGAAAGGGGAGCTCTCCTTTTGCGTATACTTTATATATTATGAGAAAAGTCAAACGCGAAGTCTCCTGCCAGGTATAAGCTATGTTTGTGTGTACACTGTGGCAGACACACCCCCTTTTAATAAAAACTTGAATACCAAGCATGCACCTCTTGTGCTACTTAACATATGCATGACCACCAAAATATCTACAAGTAAAACCATGAGGTGGCTTGATGCGAGGTGAAAGCCACCAGAGTGATCAGTGGCGATACAGCAGGGAGACAGTGCTCTGCTTACCTATGGTCACCTTGTTGGATGCAAAGAGAGATAATAGGGGAGCTTACATGGTTCTGCATCTGAAGGGGTAAGTCAAATCCAAAATGGTCTGGACAGATTTGTCATCCTTTCCTGTCTCAGCACACCCTGGTGAAATCTCACTCAGAGTCCCCACAGCTGCTCTGGAGCGTTGACTTAGGGTCGGATGTACCTAGTGATAGCCAGATAACTAGGCAGGCTAGAAAAATCCCAATGAGCAAAGATAATAATTTGTTTTTTTTTGTTCAAAGAGAAACGCGAGGGAAAGGTCCCACATTATATAAAGGAAGGCAGTGAATCAACCAGGAATAGTTTGGAAATCCTGAAAGAGCACTCTACCGTCAGTTACAGTGAACACAATACGCCATGGATTAAGCATCCAAATGTTAGCCAGAGTAGTCTACTCAGACGTTGCCAAAGCCTTTGGGTATGGCATTAAGGTACAGCTGCTTAACAGCTCAACCTTGTGCAGCTGTACTTTACCTGTTAAACCTGATATCAAACCAATTCAGCTGAATGCATCCCATGATTGTGTGAGAGGAGCTTACAATAGCACTCCTTATCTGAGCAAATGTGCCACAGGGATCAAACCTTGGACTAATCCTGTTTCCTTTCTTCACAAATGACATCCCCATGGATCTTCACAAGTTGGACTTGGCACTCTCTGCAGATGATGCTGCGGCCTCTGTGTTTCAGTAAGAATGAAATGGATAAGAACCACCGAGCATTATTCGCCAAGCTCTCCTCATGGTACAGAGATGGGAGAATACCACTGAGCATCAGCAGGGCCACGGTTACACTCTTTACCAGAAAGAACATCAATCAGCACCCACAAATCAGGGGCAACAGAAAGACCATCCAATGAGCATACAAGCCGCTACTACCAAGATGTAACCTTACACAGCAAACAACTGGACAAATCTCTTTGAGAAGACTCAACAGAAGGCATCAGCTAAACTGGTGGCAGTTTACCCACTGCTCACGACAACGACCTTGTATATCCAGAGAAAATCAATGTTGTCTAGGTGATGATTAGATTGACACACACACATCTCTGGCATGGAGTGGCTGATTAGGGTGGCACCAGAAATCTGTACAAAAAGTCCAGAACAGAGCACTAAAGATAGATACTGGCACTCTACAACTTGTGAGAACAGCAAACCTTCAAGGTAAGCTGGGCATCAAGACTTTGGAAGAACATCTAACTAAGCTATACAAGTCCCATAATGAAGCGTTTCAGAATGCAAATCCTCTGATAAATTAACTTGCTGCCATTTCTGCATATCCATTTGACTGATATCCGTAGCTTATCACAGCATTGACAGCGCATGAGTGTTTATGTTTAGGGCATTGTTGGATATGCAAATGTTTGATCAGTCGTATGGCAAATTAGATGGTGGACCCTGTTATTATCAGATCAGTTACCGGGGAAGACTGTGGCAGGGGTGCGCAGAAGCGCTTCTTTCTGAGAATCAGGGATGCTTGCAGGAAAGTGCTAATCATATCCTAAGGAATTCCCACAAACATTTTGCATTCTCGTTAAAGCGCATGCGCAGCTAACTGTAGATGTACTGATTCACATTTGTGGCCCTCCTAAATCAAGATGTGTTCGTTTTCCCTACTTTATAGCAGTTGGCCAACCTAAATATGAAGAACAGAGTTGAATTTATGTTCTTGAATGCTGCAGGTCGTCCATTTTGAATTCAATTTGTTATTTTGCAATGCCTATCAACATTTCTTTATATAAAATGACAGGCAACTCTGCTTTTTACCCAACCGATTCTCATTTGAATTAGTTAGATGCAGCCAGTGACATTGTTGCTTATCCCACGACAACAACCAGTGCAAGTGTCTGCATGAGAAACACTATTTTTTTAGATTGAAAACATTTTTTACACATTGTTGTTCTTAATTAGGAGTGTGATTTGTGGATATCAGCAATGAAATTCCATTTGATAGCAATGCCTACTTTAGTATGAATAAGAAACGTTGCTTAAAATTATATTGTTTTGTGCAGCTAACATTTTTTGTATTTGCAGATGTAGAATGTTGAAATCATTTGCACCTTTTTCTTGGGTTCCGACTATGGAGGCAACACAAATGTTCTCCAATATGGAAACCCTTGGTTCCAGAGGGTGAATCCCTTCCCCTGGATTCTTAAGTAGAGTGAAAACAGTTTCTTTTACTAGCAGTTCCTTTGTTTCTTGCTTTGCTTCACAAGATTCTCGTTTAAACAGTAACTTCTGTTACTGTCTTTCTTTAATGCAACTCTCCTTGATTTGGAAAATCAACACCAATCTTTCCTTGGTTCAGAAATCAGACACCAATCTTTCTTTGGTTTAGAGAACAAACACCAATCTGTCCTTGGTTCAGAAAACACAGTGGTTCTTTAATATTTCTGGAGCGTGCAAAATGCCTGCTATACTCTCCTGCCAGGTTCTCTTTTTAAAATTCCCACTGCCTGGTGTACTCTACTGGCAGGGCTGTTTCTGTAATGTCAACTGCCTGGTGTACTCGCCTGCCCAGACATCACTTTATGGATTTCATTTGCCTGCAATACTCCCCTGCCAGGACTTTTATGTATATATATTAGTTTCCTGGTATCTGCTTGTCAGGAATTCTCAGGCGCTTTCCAGTTTCAGTGTTACCAATACTTGGTGTATTGTTCTTGGTTTTGTCACCCGTACCTCCATCAGAAAGCGTCTGCCTCACCCTGGCCATGTCAGGGGAGGCTTCCCCCATGGAAGCAGTGATGACATTGCCAAATCCATCACATAACATCCACTTTACATTGCCTGGCCCGAATGGTAGTTCTGGTCAGACACTTGTGACCTAAGTGCACCCTTCTATTTGGTTACAATGAGGGAAGAGCAGAGGGTGTGTGTGTACATGTGTGGCTGAGGAAGTTCGGAGGCTGGGCGTGCACCCTTTTTCTGTTTACTTTTTAGAGGTTTTTTATTATGCCACCGTGTTACTTCAACGAGTTACAGCTTTCTAGGTTGTTCATGCATCAGAACCCACGGTTCCTTACACATTGTCATTTTTATTTGCAAGGTTAATTTCGCTTTTCAATAGACCACATTAATATTGAGTCCTGTTTATAAGGTTACATACCATTATAAACCGAATTATGTTGAAAGGTTTTCTAAATAATAGCAGAGGGAATGTGTTTCTGTGTTTCCTGGAAAGAGATAAAGAAAATCACAAGGTCTCGGGGAAACACTATGGTCATCATTTTAATAGAGCTGATAATTCTGCAACCGCTTCCACATTCTGCGGATTTTAATAATGTTCTCCCTGTTGTGGCAAATAGCGTAGGAATCCGGGTGGTGCCTGTTCACTGATCTGCCCATGATAGAAAATTATCTTGGATCGCCGCTGTGCGCACCTACCCACTCAGCAGTGATCAGTGATGACGGTCGGTATGTACAAACATGGTGGCCGTCATTAGAACTGATCGCTAGAGATTCTGTCTGCTTTTTAGTTTGGGCTATTAGGTGGCGCTTAAGCATACAAGTAGAAGGGAGATGACATTGTGTATAGGCGCTATATAAATAGACTATCATATTTCATATGAGGAGGGACACACAGCTTGTGGGTGTTGTTTGGTTATTTACCCACCCATTGTCTGCCCTTAGTCATTCTAATCCCTATGGCCATTCCCACCCACTACCTGCCCGTCCCCACCCAAACACATCCTCCTGGGATCTCTTTGAGCTTGCTCTAGCGGGCACCAACATCACCTTTTTGCCTGCCCAAGTTCGTTCTAAGAGGTCTGCTGAGAGTTAATGGCTTAATTACTGCTGTAAATTGCTAGGGGTGTAATAAACATGGCTTAACCAAGTGTGCCATCAGCCACTTGATTATTATCTGTTCCCTGCATTGAAGCCCTTTTAAAACAAGCATTGACAAAGCCAGAAGTTTGGGCTTATCGATATGTACTAGGCATTTGCCAACCACTGTCCATGCAATCACACCATTTTCCAGCTGTTAAGATGTTGTGCTCATGTAATAACATGGCAGGTCCTAGCAAATGTCCATCACCTACCTAATATAATGACCAAACTGTTGGCTTTGCCAATACTTGTTTCTTGCGTATCCCAGCCTCATAGCCCACACCAAAATCTGTTGTGGGCGGAGACACTGTTCTGAGTCTGGAAATGGGTGGAGTGAAATTCCTACAGTGTGTATAGAATCGGTATCAAAATGAATTGGTTGCATAAAGCACACAGGTGCTTTTGCTCCTTTTTAAATGCATTAAAGAAAAAATGAACTGTTCAGAGACAGCAATAGCATCTGTTATCTTTGCATGTGATGTCCTTTCACCAAGTAAGTAAACCTTTGTTGGAACAGTCTTTAGTTCGTCTCCTAGACAAAGCCAGTAGCAAGATCAAACTTGCTCATGAGGCCCAATTCTGCGCCGCCAGCAAGACTCTTATAAGTTGATCGCCAAAGGCTGACTGGAGCTCTGTTCTTGTAATGAAGACACACCAGAAGCAGCAATCGAAGCGGCAGCACAACACCGCGTGAAATAGTCTCTACGTAAAATGGGCTTTGCTACACATCTTGTTTAACCTCTGCATTGAATCGCTGGGGCGTCTGCTGTTACCTGTCATGCATTCTCCAGCTAACGATTCCCTCCGGGGGGCAGCTCTAATACCATTTGCATACATGTGGCTGTGTAAGGGAGTGAGTGAGTGCGAAGCAGTCTACCCACTGGTTTTAGATCGGATGATAAATGCTGAGGTTTTTACCTGCCTCTTGGAACATTTTTATGTACATATTCACTGTTGGCTTTAAATAAGTGGTATGTAAAAATACACAAATAGTCGATGCTTGCTGAAGAATTTAGCGCAGTTGTGCAGTCTAATGTTACTGTTGATAGATTGATGACAGGGCCTTTTTAGGGACCTGCAAAACATGCCCTGTTCGCCTTCCAGAGAACGCAGAGGTTAGTAGCGAACCCGCTGTCAGAAAAATGTCATTATACTCCTGCTCCCCGATAATGATTGGTACCATCGCAGGACAGCCTCTTATTCATGGGTCTTCGTATTTCACACAAAGCTTCATACCCTGCAATGTGGCATATCTTGCAATACAAGTATCTATTCTAGACAGACTGTACACAGTCTGCAAGTACTGAACTATTTTGCTGGTTCCCCATAAACTGCTCCCGTTGCGACCTATCATTTTAAAGTGCTTAACCTCCAGACTAATCCCTACACTAAAACATAAATTCTCCAGTCAGTTTTTGCCCAAGAGAAGATTAAACAAATCTTGGCCTACAAAGTCCATCCCTAGTCTTAACCACAAAATAAGGTGTTTCACATGAGTACACTTTTCCAGGGTTTTACTAGATCCGGACCCTCAGTTGCTCTTCCGGTTTTGAAACCCTTTCTCTAGACCTCGCTTAGCTTTCTCTGGCTTCTGAGCATTCCTATCAGGCTTCACCGTAGCCTCTTTCTAAAATGTTTGTATTAGATATCTACATCAGAGTACACAGGTTAATAACAAGACATATATAGACACTGTGGGCCTGATTCACATAAGTGTTTTATAGTGGCACAATCCCATAGGAAAATGCCCTGTGAATCAGGCCCTGTCAGTTATCAAGGCACAGCAATTAGCACCATTGTGTACAATACAGACACATGTCAGCTGAGTCCTCCGTTAGGCAAGGCACAAGATGAAATGGGTGCAACTCATCGCATTGTTTAGACCCAGATTTATTGTTCCCTGTGCCCTCACGGTCCCCATTCTCAATAGCCCCATCAAGGTATTTAAGCTCTAGTCATAGCATTGTAGGTCTCAAACGGATGGGCTGCAAGTTCCAATAGCAGTTCTCCATATTAGTGCTCCAGATCAAGTCCCTCAGTCATCTGTGTGCAGTCGGAGCAGCTCTTTGTGATCATGTGTGGTGTGGTGTGGTGGAGTAAGGAGCCGGACAAATCAAAATCTTGAACTGAGTGTACTGGACTCCTCAAAAACTATATTCAAGAGTCTTGCTGCAATCAGAGGCCTGTTGGAGATGTAAACATAAAGTGGGTACTTTTGAGCACCTGACATGGGAACGCAGTAGCTTAAGAAACTTTTGGAAAGAGGTTACATTAACAATGAACAAGGTACTGATGCTGGATGCAGACTATGATTATACAAGTATTATTCTTGGAGAAGAAGATCTGGTAGATGATGTGTGTTTCCCACCGCGCTGCTGGTTCTTCAGGGCTTTGAATTCTGCAAAAGAAATTATTCTACATGAATGGAAAAGTGAGCAAAAGCCATTAGTGTCAGATTGGATGTTAGACTTGCAGCAAATGCCGAGAATGAAGAGACTGATTCTGTGCAGGGATAAGAAAATAAATTTGTATGAACAAATTTGGAAAAGGTTTTTAGAGTTGTGATTCATTATTTCAAAATCGGTGTTGGTGTATTAAATATTTTGACAACTTGCCACTGTTGTTTGACTAAACTGTGAAGAAGAGGGGATGTTTTAATGTGTATATATGTTTTAAATATTGTTGTATTGTCAAGTTTTAAGGTTTACATTTTCAATAAATAAAACTTTTTTTTTATTTTCTTATTTAAGTGAACCTGCCTCTCCCTACCTCTATAGGTTTATCCCTACCTAAACAAATATCAACTTGGGTGCTCATCATCAGGATGTTTGTCCAAATAAACAGTGTCCGTCCCCTGCCCAAATACCTACTCTAACCCTACCACTAATCTTTAAAAAGGTTAAACATCCAAATAAAAATAGTACCAGGAGAATGACTCCCTTCTCCTGGTGAACTGGCTTAGTCTTTATCTCTTTCCAATAATCCTTTGCACTAGCTTCTGATTCAACCAATAGAGTATGGTCAGGAGAATGACTCCCTTCTCCTGACCTGCTTGCACAGCCTTGAAGGAAGTGTTGTGTGAGTCTTTGGCAATAGTCCTCAAAAGTCTCTTCACTTCTTCCCAAGGGCTCCTGAAAACCTGCTGTTTACAGTTCAGGCAATTCTCCCCTGTCTTAAGACATTATGAAGATTACCTCCAGGCAGCTGTGGTCTAGTATCCTCTTTAATCTTACTTGGATTTTCACTGTAACAAGAGAGATTCCTCCCGATGCACTCTTGACTCTTATATCTTTGGATATAACTACTGTGATGAACAAGATTACTCCTGAAGTTCTCGTGACTCTTGGTTCTCTGAGTATCATTACTGTGACGAAGGTGATTACTCCTGAGGTTCTCTTGACTCTCTATTCTCTGGGTGTCACGACTCTGATGATGGACATTACTCCTGAGACTCTCTTGACTCTTGAGCTGCCTCAAACCCATATCAGGTCTCTCGCTGCTACCATAACCTATAGTGTGTCGGGACTGCATCATCGGTTCTTCCTGGGGTGATGCGCTAACTCCCGTTGCTTCAGCACTTCCTGCTTTCATCACTTCACTCCTTGCTTTGTCCTTGCCGCTCCGCATAAAACTTGAGCCACACAGCTCCAGCCCAGTTGCAGGACCACAGAGTCCACCTTCCCGAGGTCATGCCACTGTTGGCTTCTTTCCCACTCTTCCACTGGTCAGGAGCTTTGCTTCCACTGCAGCGCTTGGCTGACCGTTCCTGGATGTCACCGCCGCTGGGGATCAGCATTCTTGCAGCTTTGCATTCCCAGGTTTGAACTTCATGGGCTGCGCTGGCTTCATGTTGGTTGCTCCCTCTATTTTCTAGTCCTTTCTCGCTCTTTAATTCCTGTGGCTGGATCCTCCATAAGGTCAAAGTCCTTCTTTACTGTTGTTGAGATAATCTTTATGCCTCCTTGGGGCCAACTCTTCTTACGCCCCTGTATGCTAACACCAGAAAACATCCAGCCCACTAGGGATAGAGGCCCAAGACACACTTGCATGGATAACAAGAATAAAATGCATCAGCAAAGAACTCTGCTGCCACAAACGTTTTGAGTTCCATAGGGACGTGCAGCAAATTATGAGTACAAATAACATTAGTGATGACGTAATCATATAGCGTACAATTCTACAATCCTAACTGGACAAGCTCTATACATGCATCAATTCAACAGAATACAAATATTGGTTTAGTCTCATATTCTACATGTGCCTATTCAGGCTCCCATCTCAAATTCCATAAATGCCTATTCAAGCCGACACATGTTTCGATCTAAGTGTTATCAAGGCAGAATTATGGCAAAACAAATCCTCAATTTGAACAAACAAAATATCTCCTTGTGAGCAAAGCAACTAAATGTTGAATCAGTAAATCCTAGTTAGGTCAGTTTTATAACTCTCAATCTTCAATGCTCTTGATAGTTAGCATGAGTCAACGACTTCTCCTAGTTATCATTAAGAATCCTTATTAGGTATTCTCTAGCTGTGTTCGGCGTGCCATGTGTATTCATTCTGTAGTGTCTTAAGCGCACAGGATCTGGATTGTCCAAACCCCTTTATCTCTATGCATGTAGGGCCTGTTCATATGGGGTTCCAGGCCATTGCTCCATCTGAATCTGTTCATCTCCGTCCACGTGGGTGCTGCTCGGCTCGTCATCCGAGGTGAAGCTGGCCTAACAATTAATTGGCTGCTAACACAAACAATGTTATTTTATTGTTATAACAAGCATCTGGCAGATACAGGGATGGGCTCAGGGGAGAGCTGAGGTCACACTAACTCACACTCTTCACTCGCTCCCAGACAGATCAGCAACTCCCAAGGTCCTCCACCTTACTTTTAGCCTATCATTTCGATACTACCCTGCACCTCGCTGCACAAATCATGTGACCCATTTCTGAAGGTGTGATAGCCTTGCCTTCTGATCTTAATATTCGATCGAGGGGTGTAAATGTTTTATGGTTAGTGGTCTGAGTTTGGATGGTACTGTGGCATGCGGGGGCCAGAAAGCATGGTAAAGCTGTATTTCTCGTGTGGGGATCATTGGGGGCAGGCATGCTTTGCTATCTGTCCCGTGGGATGGTACTGCCAAGAGGCGCTCTGCTCCCTTCTCATGACCTTGCAGGGCGCCTTCTTCCCAGGGCAGGAGGGCCTGTAACGTTCTTAGAACAATGGAGGATTTGATGGTCTCTGCGAGACATGGCCAAGATGGGGGCGTTGCTCGCACTCATGCAAGGGGCCTAATACTGTTCTCTGCGCTTGGGCCTAACTTCTAAGATGGATGCTCTTCGCCAAGATGGCGTTCACTCCCGCATCTACCATATAACTTGAATTGCATGTACTGAGGCGATTGTGCACCCTCCTGTATGTGTACCCACCACCCCCCTGCTCTCGAGATGTGTTCTCTTAGTGGTTATTTCTCCTTCACTATCACCTAGGGGGGGTGGGAAGACCCTCTCTCCTTCCCAACATTAGTACTACTGTAAGGAAACTGTTATTACATTGCAGGTTTCTTTGGCTCTTCTTCTTCTGGGTCATATTACTTCTTGGATCAAAGACGGAAGAGACATCACCATAGCAACCTCGCCTGTCTCC
The DNA here is from genome assembly GCF_040938575.1 of Ambystoma mexicanum. Taxonomy (NCBI): domain Eukaryota; kingdom Metazoa; phylum Chordata; class Amphibia; order Caudata; family Ambystomatidae; genus Ambystoma; species Ambystoma mexicanum. The sequence goes on from NC_090934.1 coordinate 1,246,598,962, forward strand.
TCTCCCCTGCCCCCTCCCCTTACTGTTTTTTTCCTCCCAACCACCCCTCCAGCACTATCTGAAATGTCATCAGGCCTAGTATGATAGTCGCTTGTTTTGTTCCTCCCCTATCTTTCGGCACCCCTCTCCCTCACCTTTTGTTTTTCTCTGGCTCTACCAGAAATGTCGTCCGGCTTAGTACGGTAGTCACCTGTCTGTTTCCATTTCCTTCCCACTCTCCCTCCTCACTTCCTTATCTATGTCCTAGCTCTTGCACTATCTGAAATGTCGTCAGACCGAGTACGATTGTTAATTTCACATCCTTACTGTTCATGGCCTGTAAGAAAGTCATTGTATTTTCCCTTGTTCCCTCCCTTGCCTTGAAGCGCTTTGAAACACATTGTGTATAGGCGCTTTATAAATAAACTATCATATCATATCACCATAACAGACATTAGTGTTATCAGGGATTTCTGACAGGAACTTGGTCCCAAAGACAAAGGGGTTAGGGAGTTCCTTCACAGAAAAGGGAGTCCTTATCCCCATGAGGGGAGTCTCTCCCTGTGAGGTCCCGCTTTCCACCACCCCTAGTGGGACTATTGGGTAGCTGCCTTACCTCCTTAGTCTCACAGGGAAGGGCTCCCTCCTATGGAGAAGTGACGAGATCCCATGAAGCGTCACACCGTGCCATAAGGATCTGGTATTTAGCCAGAAGCAGACACATAACCAATATCTTGGCTCCACATTTCGTTAAGCTGCACTCTCCTCCCAGCAGGCAAATTCGTAGACTGGGGGCTACTTTCCTCCCAGTATCTTGCCCGTAAAGGGCAAAACTTTTTGCCAAAAACGCTTTATGTGTGGGCAAGTCCATAGCAAATGGAAGATCCCATCCCCCAAACTGCCATATTTCTTACATGCATCATCAAGGGTCTCCTGCTGGGGTAACGCATGCACAGTGTAGGATCTTGAATTATATACGCTTGCATGCCCTTGCATGCCCTTTTCAAAACCTTATCATCTATTATGTCATGGAGATCCCTAACCAATCAAAGTTTGACAGTATGATCTAGGAGGGATATTGAGTTGCTGTTTCTATTTATAAAGTGTAGAAATAACGTGTTTGCACCTACCAGAAACAATTATATACTTTAAGAGAGAAGATGACAGAAGCACTGAGGGGAAATCGGGATCCCATGAACAGAAAGTGTCCCTCATTCTGTGATATCGGAAGACCAGACCGAACTGCCCATCCAGTCTATCAATGAATTGACCACTCATTACAAAAAGAGCCCCGGATACATATGCCTCAAATGCCTAATACCCAACTTGACTCAAGAATCAGCGATCCATCTGTCGCAGGCCTGTGCAAGGAATTGTATCCCCCAAAGTTCTATCAGAGGCACGTTGAGCACCATACTGCCAGTCCGGCATAACAGTCTGCGCCATGTATCCACTGTACAGCTAACTGGATCATGTGCACATGCATCCTGCGTACACAGTGAGATAAGCAGGGATGGCAGCTTGTGGGGGTAGACTGATGTGCGCTCAGCTCGCATATGCAGATGTGGGGGTTGTTTGGTATCCAGTAAGATACAAAATGTGCTTGGGCTGTCAGGTAGTAAAGTTCAATTTTCGTTATGGCCATACCTCCATGCTTAAACGGTCTAGTCAAGGTCTCCCAGTGAATTTGGGGATTATGAGGATACCATGTCATCTGAATTAGGAGAGAACGATGTTGGTCAAAGAACCGCTGACCCGGGTATATGGATATGCTCTGAAAAACATATAGCAGTTTCGGCAGTATGAGCTTCTTAATGAACAAGACCCAACCTCAGTTCGACAGTGGCAGCGTCTTACACTGGGACACCCTTTGATGCAGAGTTTCCAGAATTGCCCAACGATTGTCTGCCAACAGCTTTACGTAATCCTGTGTTACTATTATGCCTAAGTACTTCACAGAGGAGTCCTCCCACCTATAATCAGCTATATTAGTTGGGCACGATGTTTCGTTGGTGAGGGGAAATAGCTGTGATTTGGACCAATTGATCCTGAGACCTGAGTAGGGCCCAAACCAGGCCCCATCTGCAGTCAAAGGCCCTAGGTTAGTCTGGGGGTCTTTCACACACAAAAGAACCTGATCATCATATAAAGAAATAATTTCTCTCCTTCCCCACATCGGTAGTCCTCGACCCATATGCAACTGCCTCACCCTTATCGCCATCGGCTCCATCGCAATGGCAAAAAAGTGGCAACAGTGGACAACCCTGTCAGGACCCGCTACTCAAGCCAAATGACTCAATGGTCATACCCAGAGCTAGCACCCTGACTGGTTAGAGTACAGAAACAGGACACAGTTCAAGAAATATCCTGACATGCCCATCAGCTCCAGTACTGTAAAGAGGCATTGCCACGACAGGGAGTCGATTGCTTTCACAGCATCTAGAAGGGAAGCTTCGGCTCTGACTCTTTGATCAAGCTGTGCCATTATAACAAAAAGCCTGCATAGATTGAGTACTGTTGACCGCACAGGCAGAAATCCAGATTGGTCGAGGTGAATAAACGGCACCACCTCTTCTAAAACTTGTGTCGCCTTGACCATGGCAAATATTTTGGTGTTGGTGTTGAGGTTGAGATGGGAAATGGGCCTATAAGAGGCACATCTGGTGTATTTTTTTCTGGGTTCAAAATCAGGGTTATAAGAGCTTCATTCATAGTCGGGGCAATGCTCCCTACACAAGGGCCTCCTCCCAGACTTTAACCATAAGAGGGGCCAACTTCGGACTTTCGTTGCTCCCTGGCCACGACTTATGGGTATCGGAGCCTCACCAGGCATTCAGCTGCAAGGTCTGCCGCAAGCCAGCACGGGATACGCCTTATGTCTCGGTGCCACGTCAGTGATCTATATGTGGCACCTGCCATGTTCAATTCCAGGTTCTTCATTTCTTTTTCAAGATCATTCAACTCCTGCCTCACCGTACGAAGAACACCCATCTCAATGCCCATAGATATCCCCCTTATATAGACTTTAAAGGCTTCCCAAACCGTGGCCATGTAAGACGTAGAGCCCAAGTTGGCCTCTAAATAGGTATGATGTACCACCTCCAGATGCCCTTTAAAGGCAGTGTCCAGCATTACCCGAGGCTTAAATTGCCAATTAGGTTTTCTTCTCTGCTCTTCCTCAAAGACCATGGTCCACTATATCATGGAATGATTCGAAAGAGTGCGGGCGGACTACAGTACAATCCACAGTCTTGCGGATAAACGCTGGGGTGGGGAGAATGAGATCTCTGCGAGAAGGCATATTCTGTACACTAGAGTAGAAAGAGAAGTCAGCCTTGCCACCATTGATGGTGCGCCAGAGGTAATGAATTTCAAAAAGAGATGTTGCTTTGTGTACTTCCCGTTCTGCAAGTGTAAGAGATCTGGGCCTCGAACTGGACCTGTCCTTAACAGTATCCAATATAGTATTGAAATCCCACGCCCAGATCATCTGCAAACCAACAAATTTAAGGTATTTATCTGCCAGGGTAGAGGAAAATTGTGTGTTATCAATGTCAGAGCATAGTTATTGTAAGGAAGGCATGGTATCGTAAGGAAGACACAAGTGATCACAGTTCAAGGTTGTTTATTGAACTTCAATTGGGTTTGAAAAACACATATCTAATCCTAAATCTAAAGATGGGAGCATGCTACGACCATCAAATAATAATAACACAGTCCTAGTCGAGTCTGTCAAAATAAAACGGCCTATACTAATAAACCTATTGCCAATCCTTACTTCTAAATACAAATAGTGTGGGAAACAATGTTATGCAAAAGAAAAGTGTTCAAGGAATGATATGTCAGAATATTCAAGCTGTTGGCTTCCCTTCCCCACGTTTTCAGCATGGCACAAGGTGGCACGCTTAAGCTTAGCACACTCTCTGGCTTCTCTAGCACGAGTATGCAGTTCAAAACCTCAACATCAGGGCCTTCTGTGCCAAATTCTCTTTTCCATTCAAAGTCTCTTAATTCAGAGGGCCTGATGCAACACGACAAACAATTAAAGTTCCTTTCTTCTTAGGATTTCACATATACAACTTCTCGGGTGATTCACTGTTCACCCCGGGCCCCATCTGCCGCGCTCAGACCCACTTTAACACAAAACCTTCAATTGGTCTACCTCTGCCGGGCTCAGACCAAATTGATCTACTTTTGCAAACTTTCTCTTCTTCATCAAAATCGAAGACTTTCAACTGTGCGTAGGATTTTGCTTGACCCGTCGTATGACCATTTCAATTCACATTTGCTCGTTCTCTTCTTGATATAACCTTTTTCTCAGTTTCACATTTGCCACTTCTCAGCTGCATACCTTACACTGACATTCGAGTGAGCACCCACGCAGTGCCGGACCGCTCTGACTAAACTTTAAAAGCAAGATACAATAACTTTCACACTCATCAGTAGTTCAACTTTACTTGCGTCTCTTATTGCACGCGTTTTAACAATGTTCGTTACAGTTGGCTCCATAAAATGTTGCTGCTTGCAACCTTGGCTTCAACACAGAACGGTCTTGTATCTGTCTCCCCAACTCACCGGCTCTGTTGATTTCACTAATGCTGCTTTCTTCTTTGAGCCAAGGACGGAACCACAGCGGCTGGTGCTTCTCCCTCCCTTGATTATTGATGCCGGAGGGCACTGGCTATCTCTGACACACAATGCAGGATTCTTTTTCCTGGTTTCCTGGTCTTACACTTTATTTTCTCAAGGTTCCTGTAAAGTAACGGTTCCTTGTCGAAAAAGTCAAGGGAACTTCCCTCCTTGCGATCCTCTTCTGTTTTGCTGTCTTTCTTCTCTTGTTCAGCTGCTGTCCTGTAATGGCTGTTTCCTCTTGTACTTTGCCTCGCTCAGAGTGTGCTCTCGTGCCCTGCCTTTTATCCGTGTGGCGAAGCTTAATGGAAGTCAGGTGTGTGTAATTGCCTGACCTCGTCTGACCATTGTATTGGGACACATCTAGTATACTGCTTGGGGGTGTTAGTCTGTTTTCTCCCATAGCGGACTGTCTGTGTGAAAGTGTTTGTGTTGTAAGTTGGGAGGGGTGGGAGTTCCTAAATACCCTAGGTAGGATGGTGTAAGTGTTATAGGGAAGGGCATACCGCGTCTCACCCACTCCCACTCCCCGAAATCCCAGTGGTAATACAGGACCAGAACAGAGACCTATGAAGCAATACATAACTCCCCCTGCAGTCTATCTTGACTGACCATACTGAGAGTGGGAGAGGTTTATGGATGAGTGATAATACCCACCGGGAATTGAAGAAATCGGACGTAAAGTATCGGGCTGGCCCCCATGACCGAGCGAAAGAGGCTGGCCCTGTCCCTGCATAATGAGACTCCTGAATCAGTAATATCTTGGCATGATGACGCTTGCAGTATGCCTGTACCTTTCTCGCTTTGACCACACTGGTCAGGCCCCAGACATTCCAATTTAAAATAGTACACTGCTCACCCATTAGCAAGTGGAGTGCGCATAATGACATTCCCTGCGCCCACAAAACAGAAGGACTGGTTACATTAAAGCATAGTGATGTAAACCCCATCCAATGCCGGAATCATTTTAAAAAGAAACAAAGCAGTTCCTAGCACTCAACACATATAACCTACATTGCCTCCCCAAACTCTCAACTGTGGCTATTTCCTGATGTTGCATAGAGAGCCAGCCTAACGCTCCAATAATCAAAGGGAGGTAGCAGCACCAGGAGAACCATAATCAAATTGCGTAGCAATATGAGCAGATACATAACATGCATACTATAGTATCTTAAAACAAACTAGTTGTGGCAAAAGCATATTGCCGCTGGGCCCCACCTCTCTTGATAGGGCTGGGCAAGCGCCCGGCAGCAGCAAGAATGAACATCCTCCTGGGTGGTGAAAAATTGAGTTTTGTTGTCCAACGTCATCCGAAGCTTTTCAGGTTTCAGCATAGCATATTTGCTGCATCTATCACAAAGACTTTGCTTGGCCAACGCCAAAGTCAGACGGGCCTTCTGGGTAGCCAATGTAAATTCCTGCTCAAATGAGACACGCGCCTCCTGGTAACGGTGCTCCCCCTGCTCAAGCTCGGCGTAGGATAGTGTCTTTGTCTTGGTAGTTGAACAAACACACTATTATCGAGTGTGAATTCTGGCCAGGCTTCAGAGTCGGTCCCAGCGACCTATGTGCCGTTTGACAATTGGGGAGATCCTGAAGTATCTCTTTGATAAAGTTTCCATGAAGAGTTCCATATAGTCTTTCGGAGCAGTCTTGGGTAGGCACACAATCCGAACATTATTCTTGCAAGAGCTTGACTCCAGGTCCTTGCTACGTGCCTGGACCACCTTCATGTCAGATTGTAGGCTTTGTAGTATTCGCCAGATTCTGGGCATCTCCGTCCTCCAAAGCACTAGTGTGCTTCTCCATCTCAGTTATGCGGTTGCTCTTCTTATCAATCCTCTGCTGCATCAGGTCGACCCTGCACAACAGGCTTTCAAGCTTGGTATTTAGTGTCTCAAACCCCTCCTACAGCTGTGAGAGGATCAGGGACACATCTGGCACCGCCGCTGCAGCATCCTTCTGGGAGTTAAACCGCTCCACCATGCTTGCTTCACTCCTCCGCTGGGTGTCCTAGTCCGCCCCTTGTGTCGCCACAGGGTTGGCGGTAATGGTACTACGGGACCGGTAGTCGAGGTTCAGCTTGCCATGCCTCTTGTTACTCATATTCTGGAGAGCTCACACTGGCAGACCAGAGCAGACAGGGACCCAGAGAATACCAGGCCCCTTAGATGTTTCTCGGTTGGGGTATCAAGTATCAGTCAAAGAAAAAGTAAAAGAAAAGATTTGTCAAAAGGTATCCGGTTGTTTCTTGGGTGAAAAGTCGTAAATTGAGGACAGGAAGGATGAAGTCCTGGGAGAGCAGAACGAGGAACACCTTCCTAATAGATTTCAATACCTGAGGTAGCCCAAGGCAGGTAAACAGAGTAATGGCCGCAAGGCGGATAGCGGAAAAGGACGGAAGAGACCGTGAAAGGGCAGCTAGAAGCAATGACTGAAGCTGAGAAGAGGAAAGGAAAAAGGCAGGTTAAAGGCAATAGGTAAGAAAAACAAACCAGATGTAGGTAGGAGGGAGGCAAAGGAAAGGAAACGGGATGGGACCCGTGAAAAAAGGGAACTTGCGCTGTGGCAGCAGTCGAAGTCGAGGCACGAAGCTACCGAAGCGCAAAAACCGAGACAGAAAGTAAAGCGCAAAGTAGAAATACAAACCGTCCGAAAAGGACGAGAGAAAAGGCACAGCAAGAAGCGTTAAGAGACAGAAAGCGACACGAGGAATAGCGAGAGGAAAACAGCATGTAGACCCAAAGGTGAAAGTGAAAGGGTTGCAATGCAACATTGTTAGAGAGAGGCATGGTTATGTAGGAAAACAAAGAAAGAGACAGAAACAACTAGACCAGCACCGTGAGAACGGAAGAAAATGTGATGGAGTACTCTAATGGCGGCAAGCCATACATGTGTTCCACAAGCGCCAGGAGGGCAGGCGTCTGATAGCTTTGCCCTCCCCCAGATTGTGCTTTCGTGCTCCACCTTTTATCCATGTGCGGAGGTTTGATGGAAGTCAGATGCGTGTAATGATCAGTAATTGCCTGACTCTGCCTGACCATTGTGTTGGGATAGCTCAGGTATTCGGCTCGGGTGTTTTTTCTCTCACAGTGAGAAAGGGTTTGTGTCGGGAAAGGGGGGGTTGAGTTCCTGTATCCTACCTGGTAGGATGGGGAAAAGGTGTTACAGGGAAGGGGATACCACGTCTCGCCGTCCGGTGTCCCACTTCCACTCCCTGACGATCCCTCATCCATGTGATCTTCCCACACTTGTCCACCTCCAGGAACTGGATACAAAAGCGATGTCTGTGTCCTGGCCACCTGCATGACAGATCCCTGGGGACTAGCGGGTGGGATACCTTCAGGTTTTGCACACACCCTTACCCTATGAGAGGTGGATATAACTGGTATTTGTCCAGGTTCTTCACTTTTACAACCTAGGAAAGAACATTGATGAGATGTATCCAAGGACTCTTGCATATAACTATAATCCTATGGGTTTTCTAGGTCTTGTGGGAGGGTCATGGAGTTTTGTTTCTTCCCAATCCCATCTTGGGGAGTTTTGGGAATAGTAATTAGAATGCCAGCAGTCCTGGGGTGAAAATTCTCTATAAGAAGATGGGGTTTCCTGCAAGAGAGTGGAAAACGGAGGGAAGTCTCAATCTACAATGACTTCTTCGTGGAGTTCAGGAATAATGGCTGAAGATATTGGACATGACTCGCCCCTCATGGTAAGGTTTACGGTTGTCTTAGGGTAAATTCCCTGTGTACACATGTAACTCTAACTAGGGTGGCGTTTTCGAGATCCGTTGTGGTGACCAAGTTGGCTCTTATGGCGGTTTGCTTGCTACCCAAGTCAATTAGGTCTTTCACTTGTCTCCCATTTACCCAGGTCTTTTTATATGTGAAGTCAGCCGAATACTGACACAAACTTATGCTGAAGGTTTCCAGATCCTCTTCTCTTTAAACAGCCTATTTCCATAGGTTCTTCTCTCGAGGTTTTTGGGCAGTGTCTGACCAGGTGACCGGTTTCTCTACATGAAAAGCAGATAGGGGAGGTGGTCTGCTTCCTTTAGGTTCCTCCCTTTTACTCACTTTTTTATTTTCAGGGTCAGGTCTTTTACCTTCTATTCTTTCCTACAGTATCATTTTTTTGATTTTATATGACCCTCCTTGTTTGTCTACTACTTGGTGTTGGGGTCGGTGAATAGGTTTGTAATCTTTTCATTCCTGACCTCTTTGTACCGAGTGGAAGTGTTTGGCTGCAGCCGATTGATTTTGGCCAGTCTCAATGGCCATGGCTATGGTAGGTCAATTTAATTTTAATACTGCTTTTTGCAAAAAAGGGGGTAAAGGATTGGTAAATTGTTCTAAAGTCATAATTTCTATCAATTCTTCCATTGTTTTGTTATTAATCCACAGAGCAATGGTATTTTTAACACGTTCCCCCATTTAAAGGGGGTTTTCTCCAGGATTTAATCTAATGTCCCTACATTTTTGCCGATAGAATTTACAGGTTTTGCCTACTGTTTTCAATGGCCTTTCTTTTATGGATGTAAAGGTTGATCCCTGGGCAAGATTAAGTAGTTGGTAGGCAGTCTATAGTTTACCTTTTAACAGGGGCCCTAAGTAACATCTCTTCAGATTTTCTTCCCATCCTAACTGCTCGGCTGATCGTTCAAAATTCAGAAAGAAGTTCCCTAGGTCTTCTCCTTCTAGGTATGGTTGAAGTATCCCCTGGGGTATTAGGCGTCTGGGCTGCAACTCAACCAATTTTGGCAAGTTTTCTTGAAGCCTAGCTTCAGCCCGAATTTGATGGGCAGCCAACTGGGCCATGACTGCGGCTAGGTCCGCCATTTCCTCCGGTAGGGGAAGGGTTCCTTCAGTGTTTTTTTCTGAATTGAAAAAAAACCAGGTCTCGACTCGTTCGGATAAGGTTTCGAAATCGTCTGACTCTTCTGAGCCTGATTCTGCCCAAGGAAATTACTTAAATAGATTGGTCTCCAACCCTGATAGACCCAGGGCTGATGGTAACTGGGTATCAAAAAAGGTTTGGGGGTGGTTTAGGGCACTAGGTCTAATAAAATGTGTAGGCTGACCAGGCTTTTAATATTTTTCTTTTCCACTGTTGGATATTGTAATTAGAGAGTGCGGGTGTGTCTAATAAAACGTGGGTTTTGAAAAACAAGTCTTGTTGACCCTTTGGGATGTGCAGTTGAGAGAGCAAAATCTCCTTAGCAATGGATACACGGTCAGAGTCAAGGAGTTCAACGATTGTATTTTCCCCTTCTTGTGGTACAACAATTATCAGCGTGGATTCTCAATTTTTATCAAATTAGTCACATTCCAGTTCTGACACCACATATAAGGAAGGCATGGTATCAGCAGTAGGACAGACACAAGTGACCACAGTTCAAGGATTTTATTGAACTTCAACAAGGGTATAATAAATGCCTATCTAAACTTAAATCTAAGATGGGAGCAAGCTACGACCATCAAATAATAATAAGGCAGTCCTAGTGACGTCTTGTCAAAATAAAAATGGGCCTATACTAAAAAAGACTATTGCCAATCCTTACAACTAAATAACAAAAAGAGTGTGGGAGAGGGTTCACAAGAAAGAAAGAAGTGTTTACAAATGAAAATTCAGGATGTGGTAGAAGGGGGTCTCCCTTCCCCACGTTTTGAGCATGGTACTGGGTGGGTCTCCTAAGCACAGCACACACTCGAGCTTTCCCAGCACAAGATGACAGCTCCGCTTTAGGTATCAGGACCTTCAGTGGTTTAAGTCTCTTTTCTACAAAATGTTTCTTGCCTCCGAGAACCAAATAGGCTCCAAAACAACAAACAAAAAGTTCCTTTCAAATGTACGTTGGGGGATGTCTTTTCACCCCTGGATCCCCTTCTTCCGGGCTTAGATCAACAAACAGTTTTCAGCTATAGCAGGCCCTTCGGTGGTTAACTCTCTTGTTTCCGATGGCCTGATAGGTTCAAAATAACAAACAACAAAGGTTCCTTTGCACTTGCACTTGAGGGGATGATTCTTCACCCCTGGGTCACTGTCTTCCTGGCTCAGACCCTTTTCGAATATCAGCCTCCCTCAGTCTGGTTTACTTTGGCTTACATTCAAAAAGATTTCTCAGTTGTGTTCACGTGTCGTAGTGGTGATGATTTTTCACCCTTGGATCCCCCTCTTCCGGGCTCAGACCTTCTCGACTTTTCACCTCACTCCGTCTGGTTCATTACAGCTTTTTACAAATAGTTTCCCCTGTTACGTTCAGGAGTCTTAATGTCTTTTAAACCATGTTTCACAAATCTCATTGCCTTTGTAAATAGTTCACTGTGGACATCCCTCTTTTGTCAACACACTGTTCGTTGGGACTGTAGGCTTGGCCCTCTTTATTGGCATCCCTCCGCCTGGTTCACTCTTGCCACTTAACAATTCCTTTTACTTTCTCTTGATGTGAGATTCACTTCTCTTGCGTTCTCAATGGTTTGTCGGTCGAAGACTTTTTTCTGTACGGGGATTTTGCTAGACCCCTGTAGGATCCCTTTGACCTTTTTCTCGCGGCTCTCCTAGGGCCTTCTGGTATTTGTAGTTTCATTCAAAGCGGGATTGCCCAGAGTCTTTTGGGTGAGCACCCACGTGGTGTCGGGCCTCTCTGCAGCTGGTTTTTCCCTTAACAGTTTACAGTTCTTTGAAAGTTCTTCAATGTGCCACTTTGTGACTTTCATTCAATACAGTTCGGTTTCTTATCGGTTCTACCCTTGACTCAGAGGCTGTGATGAACCACTTGGCTTTCCTTGTATCTGGAGTAAAGGATGGTACCACGGTAGCAGGTGTCTTTCTCTGCCCTGCTTATCAGGTAGGTATGCTCTGTGTACCGTTTACATCTGCTGCAACAAACTCTGGCTATTGTTCGCAGTCTTATGATTCCTCCCACCGAGGCTTTGCGGGTCTGCGTCGGAAAGGGCAAGGTCGCTGCTCTTCTTGTCACTCCTCCGGTTCTCGTCGCCTTTCCCCTCCTCTTGAACTGCCGTGTCTGGATAGCTGTCTTGTCGTGTGGTCTAGCTTGCTCCTATTGTGCTCTTGTGCTCCACCATGTATCCCTGTGGGGATGGGAAACAGCCTTCAGGTGTGTGTGATTCTGGTCAATGGCCTGACTTTGCCTGAACCTTGGGTTGGGCCATGTCAGGTAAACAGCTTTAGTGTTAGTTCATTGTCTTTCGTGTCAGGAGAAAGTGTTTGTGTCGGAAAAGGGGTTTGGGGAAGTGACATGGGGAATGATATTCTTTGTCCTAGGGGATTTGGTAAATTGAGAAGGGTAAATAAGGGATTCCTGAGATCTACTTGGGAGAATACCCTCAGGTTTCCTTACCTCTATATACAAATAGTGTGGGTGTAGTATTTATAAAAAAAGAAAGAAGTGTTCACAAAAATGACATGTCAGAATGTTCAGGCCGTTGGCCTCCCTTCCCCACATTTTCAGCACGGGACAAGGCAGTTCACTCGAGCGTAGCACAATCTCTGGATTCTTCAGCATGAGGATACAGTTTATTTTTTTATTTTTTTATTGGCTTAGCTGATAAATCAACTTTACAATTTATTTAAACAAAAAATTGAATTTCATTCTTACAATATATAATTCTTTATAATATACAATCAATAATAACACAATTAAAAATCGGTAATAAAGTAAACTCATGTGTGTACATGTAAAATTCTACTCACAGTCTATAAAACCATTTTTGCATCATTAGTCATTCAATTTCAACGCATATAAAAAGTTAAGAACAGCAAATCGATGTATGGTCCGCTGGCATGCGAAGAGAATTCGCCACAATTGCTCATAGGTGACAGTTCGATACTCCCATTTCATTTTTCGAAAGTGCAGTGTGCATAATTTGTGTAACATCATACAATCTATGACCAAATGATGCAAGGTTTCTTTGCTCTCCTTTTGCGTACAAAATCGACAAAGATTTATACAATTCTCAATTTGCCCACATCTATTTAAAATATCTCTCGTTGGCCATAGATTGAATCTTAATCTAAGAAAATCAAGCCTATGTAATGCTGACAGTGATTGCATCATGTATGGTTTGAGAGTGCTGTATTTCTTATCAGTAAATGGATTATTTTTAAAATCATTGTATTTCAGGCATATATTTCAGGCATGTATTTCTAGTGTGAATCCAATCTTGTTGGAAAAGCTTAGTTTTTGCCTTGTTTGGATTCTATAAAAGAGTCTTAATCGAGATTTCTTCTCTCGCCAAAGTATGAACAACCAACTCCATCTATTTCTTAACAAAAATGTGAGTTGATTCAAACATATACTTAGACAATATACTTATCAGCATTTTTCGAATCTGGTGTTAGTAGACACTTCCTGAACAGTGATATAACAAGTCATCTATAATACAATGAAGTACTGTGAGCCACGGAGAGTAGACAGGTGGAAGTCTGTCTACAGTGTTTACTGCTACAAGGGCTTAAAAACCCATTTTGGCCGCGGAGCGGCCGCGGAGAGCTGCGAGGAGGTGCAGTCTGGCAGGAAACTCTGATCTTTTTTTTTTCCTGTTTGCAGTGGAAGTCTGTCTACAGTGTTTACTGCTACAAGGGCTTAAAAACCCATTTTGGCCGCGGAGCGGCCGCGGAGAGCTGCGAGGAGGTGCAGTCTGGCAGGAAACTCTGATCTTTTTTTTTTCCTGTTTGCAGTGGAAGTCTGTCTACAGTGTTTACTGCTACAAGGGCTTAAAAACCCATTTTGGCCGCGGAGCGGCCGTGGAGAGCTGCGAGGAGGTGCAGTCTGGCAGTCTGGCCGCTGGAGCGCTGGAACACTGGGTACTGAGACTGCATAAAGTCAACATACAGCAACTTTGAAAAGGATTAAACAAAGTGTTGGTACCCTTTGTCAGGAATGGACAAAAAAACGGATATCCACCCTACCGCTCCTCCCTCATTACAATACATCTCTATTGACCCACTGTTCAAGAAACAAATAAAAAAATCATCTAGAGGAGAGTTTTGCGACACCATGGATGACACCACTGGGGGCAACAACCCACGGTTAAAAGAACATGAAGAAATGGGCCGCGTGTTAAGGAGCAGCGCACAAAATATAAAAGAAACAGTGTTGAGCGAAACAAGAAAAAAACCACTAAAGAAAACGACTGAAACCTTAACCTCGAAAATCAGCACAGCCTCTCCTTCAATACCCCCCTCAGATCCCCCCACCAATATGTCTCACCTTGGAGAGAGGAGATGAATTCGGAGCCTGGATGCGAGGGACGTGAGCGGCCGCAGAGCTGGGAGAGGCGGGTGCCCCAGTCTCGGTCTCTGCGAGGCGAGGCGGGCGATGATGAAGGGGAGGTGTTCCCAGAGAGACCGGGGCGGGTTCCGCCGTCTCCCGCTCAGGAGGAATGGGGAAAAGGTGTGTCGGGCAGCGGTAGTGATGTGAGAGACTGTTGTGGGGTGAGGGAGAGAGGAATCGAGGCCAACCTGGAACGAGTGGCTCCAGAGCCCAGTGCGGAGCCTGCGGGGAGCGGAGCTAGCGAGCCCACCACTATGCAGGGAGAGATGGTGCCTGCCGAGGGCGGGGCGAAGGAGTGCAAAGTCACAGATAGGAGCAAGGTGTCTGCACGAGTGGTTTTAGGGCTGAGCGCGGAGCTCTTGGGGAACGGAGCTCGCGGGCCCTCCACCGTGCAGAAAAAGGAAGAGACACCACCGGAGGACTTGCTGAGAGAGCAAAGAAAAATTGTCATGGAAGAAGAGCCCGCACGAGCGGTTTCAGGGCTGAGCGTGGAGCTCTTGGAGAGCGGAGCCCACGGGCCCGCTGCCGTGCGGATTGAGGAGACACCATCTGGTGGTACAGCGAAGAAGTGCAAAGCTACAAATTTAACCAGTACAAATGAAAACACACAAAAGAATACAGAGATCGAGGTGAGAAAGACAAACAAGAGGCCAGATCCACAAGATCTTCAAACATGCGAAAGTGACCTTCATCCAGTGATAGTGAGATCTGACCTACCCAGCCCGGAATGGAATCAATCAGAGCCCAGAGATGCGAGCTGTCAGAACATTACCCTATCATACTCGGAGGAACAGGAAGGAGAAGATATGGATGAATTAAATATCCTGAGAGAACATAACTGGGCAAAAACACATACTTATTTACAACTAGAGAAACAAGAAGAAGAGCCTCATCAACCAGTAACAAAACAGTTACTTGAGGATAACTTAAAAGGAAAAGAAACACAAATACTTTCTAGTCACAAAGATAATGAACTTTTAATGGACCAACAAACAAAAAGACTAGGAGGGGAAAAATACAATCCCACTGAGGCGTCGACTCCGAAAAATAGATTTCCACCAAAGCCACAAACGAAAAAAACGGGAAAACCGTTAATACCGTCAAATAACCCGATTGGAAGATTCTTTGAAAAACTGGGGAAGCCTCCGACTGTAAACCGTTTTGAGCTTTCCGATTTAGAAATCTTGGCAGGAATTCCACCATCGCCCCAAAGAAATAAAATTAAACCCACTGAAGATAGAAAAGTCGACAGAGGGAGGAGTCCTACTACCACACATACGTTGGCACCCAAGCCAACCTCCTGCATGCCAAAGGACAGAAACAACTAAAACTGGCATAGATAAGAAAACTACAGAGAATAGACCTCAGGAGCACGAGAAAGATAAAAACAAATCAATACTGAAAATAGTAACATCAGAAAAGGATATCGAAAAAAAACAGGAAGACATATCAAACTCTATTCAGACAGAAGGAAACAATAAAGCCAGGGAATCATCAGAGGTAACAAATAACGAAAATCAAAAAGTGGGGTACACAAAGCCAGACAAACCAGTGGAAAAAACTATTGAGTTTATAGACAACGAAAATAAAAATACGAAAAAGGATAAGAAAATGGAAGACTTGATAAAGCCAAAACCAAGCCATATGTGGAATCAAGAAGAAATAAAATTGGCAGAAGCAATTTTGAACTATAAAAAAATGCTAAAACAAAGAGAGAATACTATAGGCGAGAAGTGCTCGCCGCAACATAAAAAGTTGGACATCTCGACAGACGCCTTACGAGTTTTGTTATCAACGCCACAGAAAGCAAAAATCGAAATTGGAACCCCATTGAAAAAAAAAGAAAAAAACTCACCAGTTAAAAACTCGGACATTTTACCTGTAATGTCAGCCATGACCATTGCTCTGGCACCTTTTGGGAAATTGTACGAAACAATAAATGAAACACTTAAAGATCACACTTCAGTACTAGCAGCATGCAATATGAAGTTAACTCACTTGGAAGGATACATAACAACGTTGGAGGCCTGGAAAGCCTCCACAAAGGAACAAGGCACCATGACGGATAAAACTGAGGTGTTTCAGTTTAAAAAAAAGCAGTATCCTCTTATTCCCAAACTGACCAGAGGGAGACCAGACAAAATAGTTACGAAGAGGAACTAATAGAAACCTCAGCAGATACCAATTGTGATCTGACACCAACTAAAGAAAACGACACGAACTTAAAGAAAATGGAAAAAAAACTAAAAGCGGGACACAAAGAAACTCAGCAAACGAGGGATCAAAATGAAAATAACCCTCAATCCCAGAAACAGAAGATCTCAAAAATCAGTTCAAGTCAAAAAGATAAACTGAGCACTACAGGGTCAAAAGTACAGGAGAAACAAAACACAGAAAAAAACGCAAATTTGAGTATTTCCAAATGGATAGCTGGGATATCCCAAAAAACCAAAAATGTAGAAAGCGAATTACAAGAGATAAACATGAACGCAAATCACAAACGGGTGGAGGAGAGCCCGTCAAATCTGTTGGACCTGAGTACATATTCGATTGAAAACTCAGAGTCAGAAATTCCTCGTCCAATTAAAAAAAAAAGAAAGGTGTCATTTATGGAAGATACCTTACCAATAACAGAACAAAGGGTCAATCACAAGCAGATACAACCAAAAGCACCTGAAAAAGAAATAAATAAAACAGATGACTTAAGCTACAGAAGAAGTCGGATAACCCCAGAAAGGAAAACGTTGTTCCGAGTGGCCAACACAAAGATAAACAAAATTGAACACGAAAAAGTCAGGGATGGCCCTGCACAGAACACAAAGGAAAAGCACGTGAGAGAATGGGCCGGATACACGCCGAACAGCGGAACACGCCACAAACAACACTTTCAATATAACAAAAATGCTCGACAATACAAACCAGAAACTTCTCCATATAGAAAAAGGACAAAAACACCAGAAAATCGAAATAAAAGAAGAGAAAAAACGAGCTCAAGTGAGAGACACTCAGAAAGAAATAAGAGATCAAACAGAAGACCTTCGGATCACCTTACACAGTCTAACTCCACCCGGACATCAACAATTTTCACTCACAAGAGCAATTCATCACGTACCTTGAAACTAGAAAAAAGTGACAAAAAGGGAGAAAAACTTTTATTAAACAGGAGAGCAACCATGAGATTACTACAAAAAGTACAGAAGGGAGATCAAATCAAAAGTGTCGACCTAAACATAGTGGAATTCGCACATAAAACTAGAACGGACAGTATCTTCCTCCATATTACATCGCATACAGTGAAGAAACTGCTGTTGTCTGTGGCAGGAGATTTAGCCAAAAGAGGGTATACCTTAAGAGAAACAACTGCAGAAGAAAGAGGGCACAGAAGAGAGGATGAGTATGACACAAAAGAAAAATGTAAACACGGGACAAACGCAAAAGAAACATGGAAGACAACGCCTGTAACCGAAAGACGAACAAGAACAAAGAGAAAACACAACTATACACCGGAAAGAGAAGAGCAAAAGGAAGAACATGAACGTCGAAAACCACGAGAAACATTAGATCAAAGTGACTTAAGAAAGAAAAAGGACAAAGAAAGAGACAAGATCAAAGAAAATTCTTCAGCCCAAGACAACCGGATACAAAATGATAAGAAATCACAAAGACTACCCCCAAAATACCCGAAAGGGCCGTTTCTGACACAGTCCGGCAGAGAAAAAGATAAACGTATCACATGTAGAAACACATCAACACAGATCCAGACGCAAGAAATAGAAAAAAACACCAACAAATGGGCATGGATTTCTACAGCACTAACAAAATACGTGAGGAAATAGCAATCAAATCGTCAATCTGACAATTTTGTTGGAGAGACGTTAAAGGAGCTACACGAGGGCAAAGAACCGGATCAAAACATCATTCTCGGCTCCTGGAACACAAGAGGCCACATTCACCTGACTCATTCAGGAGATGTCAACCTGGGCCTTTTTGACCTTATAACTTTGCAGGAGACCTGGTTATTATCTCAACCGAGCCTGGATGGTTTTGAAGTATCACTCTCGCCGGCACAAAAAGGAACACGAGGACGTCCTACTTCAGGCTTGTTGACAGCTGTAAAAACTGGCGGAGTGCTTAGAATAGTTCATAACCTGATATCATCCCTGACAATTCAGGCGACATTGCTGGAATGGAATAAAGAGGACCCCCGGCAAAAAAAAAAACCAAGGCAGGAGCTTATCCTGGTACTAAACATCTACTGGAATCCGTCAATAACAAAGACAAAAAACTTTCTAAATAAGGTGGAAAAAATCCTTACAGATACAACAGAGATGTATGATATGGACCACATCCTGATATGTGGCGACTTAAACGCCTCTTGCCCGGTATCGGAGAAAGAAAGACCAACGCACAACACGAGCAACACTCAATCAACAACGAGAGGTGCAGCATGGGTCAAACTGATGGACTCCAGGGATTTGTACAATTTAAACTCCCTTGATTCAGCCAAATCCAGAATTCCAACATGGGAAAGTGCGGGCAAAAGAAGTACAATTGACTACATCTTTGCCTCTAAAGAATTATATTTCCTAACCACAAGCTTCAAGGTAGTGAAGACCACGGCTAGTGATCATAATTTACTAACCGTAACATGGCCAGCAAAAAAAAAGGTGCCGGTGACAATGTCGAAAAATCTGGAACTAAACCAACAAGGAAACCGATTGAAAATTACAACAGAAGGCATAACTTCCATCACGGCAGCCTATAATGGACAAACGACCTTAAATACATTGAAAGCAAACTTGGATTACACGCCTCTCTTGATCCCTTATCTCCATCCACGACGTAAAAGAGTAGATGATAAAACTCATTTACATACTCACAATGAGGAATTGAGAGCAAAGAAATCAAATCTAAGAAAGGTGATTCGGCTTGCACGAACAAATCCAACACAAACTAACGTAGACCTGGCATCCAAAACTAAAAAATTGTATAAATCCTGGCTACAAGCGACACGATGGAAATTATACCAGACGGACGCAGAGAACATGTTGAGAGCAGTTTGTAAAAGGAATTCAAGAGATTTTTGGACAATCGTAAAACATAAAATCTCGCCCATGGACGCAAGAACTACAAACAGTGTCGCAGAAGAAAAATGGAGTGACCATTTCACTGACCTATACAATGACCCCACTCCAGGAGAAGTAACATCGATTATCCAAGAAGAGGTCAACTGGATAGTATGCTCAGAGAAGGACATTTTGTCTAAGATTAAGAAACTGAACAACTCTTGGGCCCCCGGACCGGATGGCATCTCCAACGCCATTCTGAAGCAGGACCCAGAAAATTGGGCTCCATTAATAGCAGAAATCTTTAGGAGATCTAGGATTTCGAGAACTATTCCGGAGACATGGAAGACTGCAAACATCGTCCCAATTTACAAAAAGGGCCCAAGAGACGATCCGAGAAACTACAGGCCAATTGCACTTCTAGATGTACTCGGCAAACTTTACGGATCATTGTTGTTGGACGAACTTCAGATATGGCAAAAAGAGGCAAAAACAACTGACCCCTTTCAATCAGGATTCGAGAAGAACCTGGGAACGTCGGTAAATATTATGCTGACCAGCATACTAAAATCAAAGGTCTTCGAGGGGCAACCACCAATATTCATTGCTTCAATTGATCTGGTGCAAGCTTTTGATCGTGTAAACAGAAAAAAACTATGGAAAAAACTGGAGAAACAAAAATGTCCATCAGCCATTCTCGCTCAAGTAAAAGCGCTATATAGTGGAACATCGATCAAAATTCGACTCAATGAAGCAGGCTTGTTGTCGGAAAATATAAAAACAAACAGAGGGGTGAAACAAGGCTGCCCCCTGGCACCGGCACTATATAAGGCCTACATGGCGGACATTGCAGATCCCGAAAATGACACCAGATCATTTCCTCCTCAAATAGGCGACTCAAAAGTGACAAGATTGCTGTATGCAGACGACATCTTATTGCTAGATCAAACAGCAATTGGTCTACAGAGACAAATAGACAGCCTCACAGCCTACCTGACTAAAAACGACTTGGAACTTAATACATCTAAAACAAAAATCCTGATCTTAGAAAAACCTGCGAGAACAAAAAAAAAAAAGAAATGGTTCGCAAACTCGGAGCCACTGGAAATAGTGAAAAGCTGTACCTACTTAGGGGTAAAACTATCGTCGAGCAAAATTGAAATATCTATGCAAGAGCATCTGATCTCCAAAACAAAAATGTTAGCAGCTCAGGCAATATCCTTGGACAGAAAATTTGGGAAATTTTCAATCCTCCCATTAATAAACTTCTATAGAGCAAAGGTAGGTCCAACTTTGACCTATGGAGCCGAGGCCATGCTATACCTGCCAAAGTCATTGTGGGCTAAATTAGAAGGTATATTTTGGCGGAGAGTACTACATCTTCCAAATTCCACTTCTGCGACAATCATTCGATGCGAATTGAGTCTCCAATCATTGGAATCTTTGGTAACAAGAAACAGTCTCCTATTCCTGGGTAAAATCATAAGGCAGCCGCGTCCTAAAATACTGGAGATAATATATCAAGAGATGAAGAGTGAAACAAACCCAATGCTATCAAGTTGGTACAGCAGACTATTGGAACAAGCGGAAAAAATTGGATGTTCTGAATGGGAAATAGAACGGATCCCGGAAAAAGTAAAGAAAAAACTGAAAATACAAGACTGGATTGAGACTTTAGATAAGACAGAAGAACTCACAATTACAACACATCACACTATGAACACCCAAAAAGTAGATGAAGTCAGAAATTACCTAAAAAAGTTCCCAGACAAACGACTGAGAACAACTTTCTTGAGAGCAAGGCTAAACATATTGAAAACCAATGAGATTCTCTTTCGAAGAAAACAGTCGACAACCAAAAACTGTAGATATTGTGAGCAGAGGGAAACCGAAACACTACGCCATCTTCTTCTTCACTGCGCAGGAACGGCAACCATGCGAACTATCCATCTCAAACCACTCAAAGATCGGTATCAAACGGCAAACGAAGAAACCTGGTGGAATATGCTAATGTGCGGCAATTCCGCATCTTTGACGGTGGCCACAGCGACCTTCTTGGAAAAATTGAAGCTGGACGAAAAAGAAATAACAGAGAGCTTTCAAACATCCCATTGAACAGAAAATTCCAGGACAGTCCCAAAGGAAAACAGGAAACAAGGATATAAAAATTTGGACAGAATTTGTAAAAATTGTAATACAATTATATACAAATAAAAAAAAAAAAAAAAATGAAGTCAGTCCTAGTTCGTACCGAATCCATGCAATTGGAACACAATTTGGAAGTGTCAACAGGCGTCTCCAATATTGACCTTCACATTTTTGTAATAATGTTTCTGCAATTATAGGTTTTGTTTCTGCTCCATAAAGCAATATTGGTATACATTTTTGTATATAAAACCTGATCACCGGGCTAAGTGAAAACTTTCCATATGTTACTTGTATAGCAAGGGATTCGGATATTCCTGTAGCTAATTTTGCATCCAGACTCATGAAATACGGCTTATCATTTCTAGTATTACTAATTAATATGCCCAGATATATATACTGTTGTACAGTCTCTAGGATTATATTCTGAAGTACCCAGTCTATATGTCTTCCAGATGTCTTTTTATTTTCACATATTAAAAGTTTCATTTTTCTCAAATTAATTGTTAGCAAATTTCAATCAACATATGGTGACAGGGCATCTAGGAGACGTTGGAGACTCTGCAATGTCTTTGACATTAGCACAAGATCGTCAGCACAGAATAGTGCTAGAATTTGCTGTCCATTTAATTTGGGGACATCACTATTGATATCATCAAACCCGTCACCCATATCTGCAATAAAAAAATTAAATAGGGCTGAAGCAAGTATACATCCCTGCCTCAGCCCACGAAAGGTCTCAATAAATGGGGTTAAATCACCCATCAAGGATGTTCTTACTTGTACCTTTGTGTTCGTATGTAAGGCTTGAATTAGTGCAATCAAACTTACGGGACAGGTGTCTCTTTTTAGCTTATCAAACAATATCTCCCTAGAAACCCAATCAAACACGGCCTGAAAGTCTACAAAAGCCATATATAGGAGTTGACCGCTAATGAAATGGTGATGTTGGATGGCTGTGATGGTTAGCAAGTTAATTGTTGTACCCAGCCCTGCCACAAATCCCGTTCGAAAACGGTTTCGCTTGAAATTTGTAATAGCCCACCGATTGAAGTCTCTAAGAATAAATCTTTAAAATATCTTGCCTGGAGCATCAAGGAGGGCGATCGGTCGATAGTTACCTGGACTCGATCGGTGGCCCTTCTTGAATATGGGGATGATTATTGAGTGGCGCTATGACTCAGGAATGATTCCGGTCTCAAGAACATACCAAAACACATTGCCAAGTATCATCACCCAGTGTCCTGGATGTTGCTTGAACATTCTGTTACTCAAGCCATCTGGGCCAGCGGCTCTCGAGTTACTAGACTTCATTATGTAGCGCAAAAAATGTCCTCCTCCTCAATGCTTAGCTGGTAAGAGGACTAGAAGCCAATGCACATCTCTTCACAGTGCCCTGAGGACAAGCATATAACTTTGTATAATATTGCATCCACTGATCAGTCGTGACTCCATTAATTTGTACCAAATGTTGTGTATTGTGATTCACCATATTCAGTAATCCCCATATTTGAGCTGAATTTTTGTCTTTAAAAACTGTTAGCATTGCTTCTCCATCTGTCTGATAAAGTTGCATCTTTCTACTTCGTTGCCAGTTGTTATATTTACATATTAATGTTCTCAATAGGGCAGTTCTTTCTTGTGCAGATCTAGCCAGGACTCCTCTTCTGTGTACCCTCAGCTCCCTTTGTGCTCTTGTAATTCTAGATCGAATACATGTCTCTTCTCGTACCTAGGACCTGTATTCGCATAAGATTGAATTTTGAATAGCTGTAGGACATTAATGTACTTGTCACCATGTGTGTCGAAGTTGTCATACCTTATCACTTAAGTTTTAATGATTTTTTAATTAAGGCAATCAAGAGCTATTGGTCCAGGAAAAACGAGTCCGGGCATTATTCACTTGCAAACAACCAAAATATTGGATTTGTAAAGCCTGACCACCTAGGATATGCAATTGGCATTGTAATGTAAGCATATCATGATCGCTATGCTGCCGTTTGGCAACTTCAAACTTCACAATTTTGGAATAGGTAGCAGCATCAACATACACATAGACCCTCATTACAAGGTGGGCGCAAAGGGATGAAATGACACTGGTGCCGGTAATCCCTTTGCGCCCTACTACGAGGTCCCTTTGCGGGTCCCGTTAAGGCTGCCTGGTTTCACCAGGCCGCCTTAGCGGGAACCTCAAAGTGACCAGGGAGCAAATAACGGTACTGCAAATTGCGGTACCGTTATGTGCACCTTACCCATTCCCATTGAGCCCTATAGGGGCTCAATGGGAATGGGGAGTGGGTCTGGTGAATGGGGAATTACCGGTCCCGCCGACCTCGGACTAGACCGGTAATTACTCCCTTCACCAGGCCGGAGTCGGAATGAGGGCCATAGTCTATGATAGAATGGCTGTTCCCACGAGACCACGTAGAGGCAGGAGGCACATCTCCCTCAACAAAACCATTCAACATATACAACTGCCACCTGTCCATAAGGGAAGTCCATCTGTCACAAACAACACTGTTCTTCTTCTTGGGGCTAGATATGCATTGCAAGTTCAGATCCCCTGCAACAATGATATTTGTAATATCATTGGTGATGTTTATAGCATTAAGCAGATCTTCCAGGTCATTGAAGAGACAATGATCTATCAAAGCAGCCGGGTTTCTGTAAACATTGATTATGGCAATAACACCACCAGGATAGATCATTTTCACCAATTGCAAATGAGAGTTCGGAGAAGCTCATAGTTGTAATATTAAGCCTGTATTATTTTTTGTGGCAATCATGAGGGCAGATGTTGGGGGGCCTTTACTTTTCAGTGTGGCCGGAATTAAATTAATAGTATGATTTTCCCACACCGGCTGGTTAACAAACCAAGTTTCTTGCAGGATTAAAATATCAAACATATCACTTATACTAGCACTCTCCTTGAAGCGGTGAACATGACCTTGTGTGTTCCAGTTTGCCAGTGTAATTATTTTGGTTACAGTCATGACATCTAGCTAACTTTGTTACCTATACACCGTTGTCCTGACAATGGGCCTCATTACGACCCTGGCGGAAATCGAAAAACGATGGCGGAAATGCAATACCGCCATCGAATAGCGCTCGGTGCGATCATGACCCGTCACCGCAAAGTACGATGCCATTAGCGACACCGTAGTGAATGCCAACGCTAACTGCACCAAGTACGCGCGCGCGCGCCATGCCAAACCGTAATTAGCACCATGGCGCAACGGTACGCGAATTCCGACCCTAGCGGACATGCACCTAACGCCATCAAGCACGGCGGAAAGTACCATTCCGCCATGGTGAGAAGTACGGCATCGCGAACCAACCGTAAACGGCCCTACTGAGTGCTTGTACACCGCTCCCTGGCCACATTGTACAACCCCCCGTAGGTGCAATGAAGTCACACAATGCAACCAGTGAAATGTACTAGTCATCCATGCCTGCCAACGAACAAATGAATCTCAAGAGGGCCCAATGGGAGCTGCAGGGCACAGATGGCACGAATACAGAAGCCATACAAATGGACATGACCTCAGTCTCCCACCAAGAAACGCACGCAAACACAGGCACCTGTGACCAGCAATATTCCGATAATCACATCATTCCACCTATCCAACTGGCTGACCGGCATCTGTTACACAAAAGCTAATCCCCCGCCCCTGAGCATGACATCATCAAAACAGTTATAATGGCAGCCCTCATCCCTGACCTCACTGGGCTTCGTAGGCAAACGCGCCCAGCACAGTACCACGCAACTATACCCCGAAGCTGGAACCCAATGCAGATCTCCTCACAATACATCGCTCCCCAAATAGTAATATGCCACATCACTTGCAAAGAAGAACGCTACACGGTTCATATCAGAATAGAAATTTAATGCACAACAAATTCTCCAAGCCCATACAGCCATTAGGCCATGAACTCCAAAATATATTACATTATTGTGGGCTGCATTCGCAATAAATGACCAGCTACTTCTTGTGTGACGCCCTGTTCCTTCATGGTACACAGGGGCTACATTCCCGTACGAAAAGGCAACATGGAAGCGCCTAGAACCGCAGGGCCTTCCCAATAGGGAGGCACTAGTCCAGCTGAAAGGCCGAAATGTTGCTCCTAGCCACTAGTACTGCGTAAGGGCATGTGGCCCATTGGCGATCGTCCCATAAGATCGTAATGCTGCTCCACTGATTAACACGAAGCAGCAGGTGTCGGGAGTAAAATCCATCTGCAGGAGTGGCATACAGATGGCAGTGGCAAAAGGGGAGGAGATACCTGTCAACCAAATGAAATGAAAAAGAATAGTATGGCCATCAGAACTACATTTGAATTACTCACTTCAATGATCACACCAAATCCACAGCCATATGCATGCTAGCCCACTCCAAAGGATCATCACCACCCAGAAACCACTTGCGAATCATAACTATCTATATCGAGGTGAAAACACTATCACAAACGAGTGTACCTGTGCATGCGTCTGTTAAAACAGAATCCATCTGATGGGATTGGTAACGTGCATAGACACAAGTGTCTGAAGGCGCGTCGAGACAGGGAGGGCTCAACAAGGCCAGATAGACGATGGTCCCACTATGGCAGCCCTGCATCACATAGCGCAGGGGAGGCGGATAGATTCCAAGAAGCCCTGTACATGGCAAACTCTGTATCAAATCATCTGTCCATGCATCCATACATCATTCCCTCATCCCGTAATGAAAACGCCTGTCTCCATGAGTCTGTGCGTTATGCAGCCTGCAAAATCCACTGTGCCCCAGCCCATAATTCCAGTGTTGTGAAGTAACATGTATTTGGGAACGTCCGGCCTCATCGCCCACGTCGCTATTGCGCATCCCAAACTATTCATATCAATCATTGCATCCTCGCCATGGCCCCTGTCCCAAGGACATTGAACAATAGAACGTTATATTTGCAGTCAGACCTGTGGGCATCTCCTCGCCGCTAGCTGAAAACCGAAAGCGCCGCCCTTCGAATTCCTCATTTGCAACATCACGTCGAAAAGGCAACTGTGGCCGCTTGAAATCACAAATTAATCCATCTAGTGCGGCTGTGTGTGAAAATGGCAACTGCCTTCACTCACAAATGGGACGCCCCGCCCGTCGGTGAAGCTCGGTACAGTGTTGCATGAGGGTCCACCGTTACTCGAGTACTACGTTCCACTGACCCTTCACAAGTCTGTTCGCGACTGCAAAGATAGTATGTGAAACAATGGGACCATAGCCGAATGAACATATCAACCAATGTTACACTGCCATCGGGTACAAATACATGATTGCAATAGCAAGATGCCATTCGTCGAATTGCAGCGTTGTGTGCGGGACGTGCTCGCCCAAAGGGGAGTGCAGCTTGCACAGGTGGAATGAATCACCACAGGTGGAGGCCATACAGCCTGAAAACACATAAATTGCACACCCAGCCTCCTCCCACAACCACACCCACTCCGAAATGCTACCGGCAGGACTAGCTATGTTGGCCCTGGGGGACCTGATAGCACTGCAAGTACTCCAACTTCAAGAAGAAGACGAACACCAACTACAACCGGCCGCACGGCGGAGACGCAGGAGGAGGAGGAGGGCAAGGCAGGGCCAGCAAGGGCCGCCAGCAGAGCCACTACCACCACGCAGGCAGCCCGCAATCCCACGCCTCCGAGCACATCCGTTCAACCTCACTGATGAGCAGATCCACACCCTCTACCCTTTGGACCGGGACACCATAACCGCCATTGTGGACATGACACAGGCTGACCTTGTCAGCATGATAGATAGCCCAACCGCCATCCCACCCCTACTGAAGGTGGTGTCTGTACTCCACTTCCTGGCCACAGGCACCTACCAGCACACAGTCGGACAGTTGCATGGCATATCACAGCCACTGTTCTCACGGACACTATTGCAAGTGCTCGATGCCCTCCTGAAGCACGCAGACGACTACATCTCTCTACCACGCTCGGAGCAGGAAATTACCAACACAAAAGTGGGATTCCATGCACTTGCCGGCATACCGGGTTGCATTGGTGCCATCGACTGCACCCATGTGGAATTGGTCGTCCCACATGCCATGGAGGCCCAGTACCGCAACCGAAAACAATTTCATTCTCTGAATGTACAAATGGTGTGTGACTCCAACAGGATCATTACACATTGTTGTGCCCGATTTCCTGGATCAACCCATGATTCTATGGTCTTGAGGAACTCTACTATACCACGCTACATGGAGCGACACGCAGGGAACAGATCCTGGCTACTCGGTGAGTCTCATTTCATGCATGATGATGTGGGGTATGTGATGCGGCAATGACCTGGCTGGAAGCGGCAGGGGTGCGTACGTAGCAATGGCATTCCTCAAAATTCCTTACTTGTCCACATACAGGTGATGCCGGGTATCCACTGAAGAGATGGCTCCTCACACCAGTCCGGAACCCACGGGACCAGCATGAGGAGGACTACAACCATGCCCACTCACGTACCCGTGTAGTCATAGAACAGGCATTCGGCCTACTGAAGACTCGTTTCCGCTGCCTTAGCAGGTCTGGCGGGGCACTCCTGTACCGCCATGTGAAGGTTGCAAAGATGGTCATGGCATGTGTCATGCTACACAACATGTGCGTACGTAGAAATGTGCCCATGCCCCCTGACGCAGAACTGCAAGCACCTGATGATGGTCATGATGAGGGTGGGGATGTGGCAGCACCTCAAGGAGTCTGCGAGGCACAGGAGGGCCGTGACATTCATCAGCATCTCATAGATGCATGCTTCTAGCACTCACGCCTGGTGGCTGATACATGGACACGGGACTCGTGGCACTGTGTGTGTCTGGAACATGCACAATATGGACTGTACGCCTATAATGGCCTCGTACACAAAGATCAATGTCCACACATCTCATTGCATGATCGTGCATTGTTTATGGCATATGTGATATCATGTTAAACACCCTATCGACCCGCCACCCAAGTGAGCCCAACACACCCCCTCCACCCTCCTACCTCCCCCCCGAACACCAGTGTCCAAAGATGCTCATTGTCAGTGGGCAGTCGCTATTGCAAGCCCCCTCTGCGGGTATCAGGGGCACCCCTGCCTGTGGAGCGCAGGTTCCTCCCAGATCTACGTTGGGGGCTGCCCTGGACGGAACTTGCAACGGATGATGTCTCTGCCTGCTCACGTCCATGCATGTCCCTAAGGGTTTGTGAGAGCTCAGTGAGCACACGGCGCACTGCGGCAAGTTCGGCACATACGTCTTTGGACGTCGCATGCAGTTCCCCCCTCAGGCTCTCGGTGCTTCTCTCCATTTGTACTCTCAGGCTCTCGGTGCTTCTCTCCATTTGTACTCTCAGGCTCTCGGTGCTACTCTCCATTTGTGCCCTTAGTGTCTCTGTACTTCTCTCCATTTCTGCCCTAAGTGTCTCAGTTGATGTTTCTATGTCTGCCTTAGTGCCCCCACATTCATCGGCATGGTCCTTGAGGAGCGTGGCCAGTTGCTGCTGTTGCACGATTACCTGGTCGAGGGACTGTTGCCTCTGCTGGGCCATGGCCATTTGCGGTGGTGTCACAGAGGGGCTGGTCACCTCATGTTGCCTTGCCACAGGGCTTGTGGGGGATGGCCAGTCGTCGTCTTGTGGGTGCCCCTGCGTGGTATCCTCATGGTGTACGGGATGGAACAGACAGGGGGATTGAGACAGGTCATGGATGGATCTAACTTCGACATCCCCGTTTTCTGTGTCGGAGCATGCTGCCATAAATGCAGTATCACCTATGGTGCTGCTGCCACCAGAAGCAGTGCCTACTGTGGCATCCATTGGGGGGACCTGTGGTGGTGGTGTTGTGGGCATGCTGGCGGCTGGGGTGCCTGTTGGAGTTCCCTCCTGTGTGCTGTCACTTGATTTGTGCTGCTGCCGTGTCTTGATGCGTGCAGCTGAGGTGGAGGGTCTTTGGCCGTTGGTCTTGGCCCTCTTTGCAGGTGTGCTGGTAGGGGTGTCCTGGAGCTCGTCGTTTGGATCGGACCCTGTGGTGGAGTAAAGGAGGGCGAGCGTTATTAATGGGTCTGTGGGAATTGGAATGGCAATGTATCACATGCATTGGGGTGGTACCTGAGGGTGATTTGGGTCGGGGCCTTGGAGGTGGTTTCATTTGTGTGTGGAGTGTGGGTGCAGATGTTTGGCAGCCTGCAGTTAGGGTGTGCCTGCTGCACGTGTAGAGGGTGTTTTTAGGATTTTTAATTATTTATGTATTTGATGTGAGTTTTAAAGTGTGCTATCAGGCCTATGTATGTGGACGTTCTCCTGGACATGTGTTCCTGTTGCACTATGTGGGCACGTGGTACTTCACATGATTGGACGTTGTGGTTTTGGCATTGTTTTATTTGGGACACCTACCTGAATCTTCGGATGTCTGCACTCCTTTCTCCATCCCTCCGACTCCCTCTATGCTCTCCATTCCAATGGTGGAGGCACATATTTCTTCCCAGGGGGTCAACTTGATGGGTGATTCCGATCCTCCCCCGGTAGCTGTGGCAATGTTGCGGTTGGCAGAAAGTATGCTACGGACACGTATCCGCAGGTCGTCCCATCGCTTTCTGCATTGCTGTGGGTTGCGGGGTGCGGTCCCCACCGCACTTACCCGCTGTGCCACCAGGGCCCATATGGCCTTCTTGTTCGCAAGTGCCGTCCTGGTCATTTGCGTGGAGAAGACGGCGGCAGCATTCTCCTGGAGGGTCTCCGTGAGCACGGTGAGTTCCTCACGGGAGAAGTGGACCTGCCGCTTGCGGTCGCACGCTTTCTTCGCTACTTTTCCCATTTTTCTTGGTTTCACTAGGGTGGATGACGGGTTGGGATGTGTCTCAGGGTAGTATTTTTAATGGTTGTGTGGAATTTGTGGTTTTATAGGTGTACGGCGGGATGTTTCCCGTTCCGGGACCATGCTTTTACTTCCGTTTCCGTATATTTACGGTCACCGTACTTTCCGGTTGGCGCTCACTGCGGTGTCCGCTGAGATGGGTGGCGGTATTGCACCTAGGGCGCCGTACGGCGGCGGTGTGGGCTGTTTTGGGGTCATTTCCGCCATCGCGGACTTTGCACTTCCGCCATGGCGTGGTGCTCGTGCCCGATGGGTCGGAATGAGCCGCACTTTGCTCCATCGTGCAATGGCGGAAACGCTATTTACGCTATGGCGGTCCGGTCGGTTGATTTCCGCAAGGGTCGTAATGAGGGCCAATGTAATTATTTTAGATGTATTGTTCATGGACATTGAGTGCATCTTTTTAGTGAACCTTTGATTTTTTGGCCATTCATCAGATTCATGGTACAAGTTCTTAGATGGAGGATTAAATATTGTTGGGTCTTGAGCTAGCACAAATCCCAATCTGAAAAGTTACATTTTTGCCTGCCATAGAGTGTTCGAACTACGGCCGATCGTAGCCATAGTCTTACGATTGCTAGGTCATTAATGTTTAAATATTTCACTTGATCGATATCAGATGACATAATGTCCCCTAGTTGTGGTAGGGGACAAAGATAGCTAGGATACTTGAACGGCACAGATCATAAGACTCAAATGGGGCTGGACTTTACTATTAGGCGATGAAAATGATTTAAATCTTTAGTTTTTACATGATTAACCACATTGAATTCCACATTACTAAAATTGTCTACACCATGTGTTGGCTGACCGGTAGTCCCTTGTAGAGCATTGTTGCTATCTCTACATTGTTCTTCTAAAGTATAACCTTCATAATTATCTCGACATCTTGAGGTTTCCGTTATTACAACATTATCTATTTTAGCAGTGATTTGCTATTGGGGCTTTTTTACTAGATATTCTTGAATGGACTTTTGGATTTCCGTTCTGAGGCAAAAAAGTTTCACTCAAGACCATCTCCATATCTGAATTATCTTCCGGTCTTTATAGAGAGCTTTGGTAGTGCACCTTGCCCCCCCCAGTCGGCAAATTACCATCCTCAACTCTTTGTTCATCTTCAATAATAGTTATTAAATCATTCAAAGGTTGGTGATTACTTGGTGGACTCGTTTTGGGTTTATGGACCTATTTTGTGCCGGCAGAGATCTTTTTGTATTTAGCTTGAACTGCTATACTGGCAATTTCATTCTGTGATTTTGGGACTTTAATTTTTTGTACAAATTGTCTAATCTGCGATGGCGCCACAGATTTTGTTAATTTTTCATTTTTCTTTTTATTCCCTATTATCGATTTCTGCAAAGTCCTATTGTTTCTTTTCTTGTTTTGTAAATTAAATATTGAACGAGAGACCAATGGTGCTGCACTAAGCTTGTCCACTTTTACAGGTATTAACTGAGCCTCTATTTTCTCATTTGAAGTCTCCATATTATCTGTTGGTATTGTGTTATCGGGGACATCTACTCGTATTATATGAGGGATGATAGGTAATGAAGATCCTGAATTTTCAACAGGTTTATGTTCCTTCCTTGTTGACTTATTGTGGTTTTGTTTGTATCTTGTTGTTACCTGCTGGCTTATCTCTTGTTCATTATTATGAAACATGTCCAAAGCATTCCTCACCTTGTGTTGTAAAGTGTTCAACCAGTGTACAATATGCTCAATTGTTGCTGATTGCTTTGCAATTTTGCTATCTAATGCCTCAAACAGCTTAAAGAGGGCTTGGATAGTTGTATGCATTGCCATTAATGTTATTTCTACAAGCGGCAACTGAGTGTTCAGTATCTCATGAAAACTTTGTGTAATTGGGATTCCGTTTAACGGCTGTCCACTCTTTCGTGGAGTCTGGCGAATAAATGAAATATCAAAGGAATCACGCTTTGAGTTTTCAAATATATCCAGAGATTGAGAGAGGGACCGACTAATATGGGATGGTACTGTGCCATCAAAAGTAGTGGGTATATGTACAACATCTATAGATTCACGCATATCAGCCTGCATTTGCACGGAGAGAAGATCTGCAGTTGCATGCTCACCAATGCCCGGCACCAAGCTATCAGGTATGTCAATGATGCCTACTTCTCTCTCTACGAATGCATCCGTGGCAGAGATGTCGATAAGTGGTGCTGAAAGATTTATTTCTGGATTGTATATTGTTGTAACCATTTCTTTTTCACTACTTAGTAACATTGAGTCTGTAATGGTATCAGTACACACATTGGGAGTTTGTTCGATATTCTGCTGAGATGGGAAAAAGGAAATGCTAATATTTTCAGATGGTGTCAGAAAACACTCGGTTTCTGTTATAGTAGATGCAATCTCAGCTCGTACATTTCAAAATTCACGAATATCTACATTGTTGGGTTTGGATTTTAAAATGTCTACTGATTTCTTAGCTTTCTTTGATGACAATGACAATGACGTAGTTACTGTGTCGTACATACAGAACTTGACGACATTTGTAATGGTAAACAGTGTAAATGCGCCTGCATTAACAATTGCACAAAAAATCAACACAACCAAATCCACAAAGGTGACTAGGTTTACTAAAAATAGCAATTGTCACATACAATTCCTACTAATAAAATAGAAATGTTCTGCTCAAGCCCACTGCTCACACGACAGATATAGTAAAGCAGCCTACTTCACACTTCTAATGAATTTCACCAAAGACAACAAAACAGGCGTTCCCAAATTTCATTCACTAAAGCTGGAGCCAAGAAATTGCATTATGTTTCCCATTTCATTCCACAGTTATATCCCGTATATCTGCAAAATATTTTACGCTGTTGAAGTTTTGTTTCCCAAATAGCAAGAGTAGAACCACTATAAAAAGGCTCAATTTGGGAGCACCTATACCTTCTTAAGGAGCACCCTTCCCCATGTTCTGGATAATAGAACAACACAATGCCTATCACTTAGAGTGTAATTCAACATATGAATCTTTGTCAGAGTTAGAGGTATCACAAATCCTGTTTGCCAGATGATGCTTTCTATATTTGTAATATTACAGTTAATACGTGTTATAATCTTTGATTTCTGATTACGGAGCAGAATTCTTAAGTACTGTCTATCGAGCAGTAAAACAGGGCGAGGAACGCCCGACAGCTCAGGGAGCTGCCAGAGTCTGTCTCTCCCCCACCCCACCGTGTGAAGTTCTACCCGGTTTATCAGGGACATACACCTCTGTCAAGATAGAGGTAGCTTACGTTCTGATCTGTCCTGTGTTATCCTGGTGATGTGTTTTCAGACCGAACGTGAGTTCTGCCTGATGCGAGCACCGTCTCCTCTTTTATGTGATGTATCTTTTGCGTCCCGCGGCCAGCCTAAACAGCATAAACAGTGCCTCCTTACCCTTCACTCCGTCTGGCTTAACGCTGCAAGGGTGGCTGGGTAGCACAGATGTAGGATTTTCTGCTATCACGTGATGAAGTTCAGGTCTTCCTTAAAGACACATGGGCCCGTTCAGCGAAATTGCTCTGATGATTGAAATGATTAGAAATCACGGCTCCAATGCTATTCCGGGCAAAGTATCTCCGTAGTTTACAGCTTAAACACCAGCATAAACAGTGCCTCCTTACCCTTCACTCCGTCGGGCTTAACGCTGCAAGGGTGCCTGGGTAGCACAGATGTAGTATTTGCTCCTATCATGTGATGAAGTTCAGGTCTTCCTTAAAGGCACATGGGCTCTTTCAGCAAAATCGCTTGGATGATTGAAATTATTAGAAATCATGGCTCCAATGCTATTCCGGGCAGAGTATCTCTGTAGTTTACAGCTTAAACACCAGCATAAACAGTGCCTTCTTGCCTTTTACTCCGTCGGGATTGAGGATACAGTTTAATCACTAGCATCAGGGCCTTCTGTGCCCAAGTCTCTTTACTTATCAAAGTCTCTTGATTCAGAGGGCCTGATGTAGCAAAACAAACTAAAAGTTATTTTCCTCTTACAAGTTCTTAATTGGGGTGTTTCACTCTTCACCCTGGATCCCCTTCAACCGTGCTCAGATCCCTTTAATACAGCGATTGTTACTTTGGATCCCCCTCTTCCGGGCTCAGATCCCCTTCTGCAATGTTCATCGAATATTCTTTCGCGGGTGACTCACGGTTCACCCCGGATCCCCCTCAGCCAGGCTCAGATCATTCCTCTTACACAATTAGTCTCCCTCAGCTGAGCTTGGACCAATTTCAGTTAATGTTAATTATTGAAGAATTTTGAATGTGCACACGGTTTAGCTTGACCCGTTGCAGGACCACTACGATTTCATAATTCCATTTACATTTGTTTTCTCTCAGTTAGATACCTAACAGAGACCTTCGAATGAGCATCCATATGGCGCCAGACGGCTCTGTTTACGGTATCTGTCTTGCCTTCAAACGTTCGGTAACTCATCTGTTTAATTATTCGCGTCGCTCATCAGATACCCTTCACACACTCTTTTCTTCTTATTTCTCTATACAATGTTGCCACCTGCAACCTTGGCTCTACCACAGACTGGTCTGGTATCAGTCTCCCCGACTCACCGGCTGTGCTGACTTTACTGGCGCTGCTTTGTTGTAGGAGCCAAGGACAGAAAAACGGCGGCAAACGCTCCTCCCCGCCTTGGTTATCGATGCAGGAGACCCTTGGGTACCTCTGAAACACAATGCAGGTTTCTTCAGCTTTAGTTCCAGGTCTTAGGTTTCTTATTCTCGAAGGCTCATGAAAGCAACAGTCTTTCTCTGGAAAGGTCAAGTGTTCTTCCCTCCTTGCTATCCCTTTCGGTTTTGCCGTCTTTCTCCTCGTATTAAACTGCCATCTTGGAACGGCTGCTTCCTCGTGTGCTTTGCCTTGCTCCGAGTGTGCTTTGGTGCTCCACTTTTATCTGTGTGGGGAAGTGTAATGGAAGTCAGGTTTGTGTAATGGTCAGTAATTGCCTGACCCTGCCTGACCATTGTTTTGGGACATGTCAGGTATACGGCTCAAGTGTTAGTATGTTTTCTCTCATAGTGAGCTGTCTGTGAGAAAGTGTTTGTGTTGGGATAAGGGGGCTGAATTTCTAAGTATCCTACCTGGTGCGATGGGGTAAAGGTGTTACAGGGAAGGGGATACCGCGTCTCACCATCCGGGGTCGCACTCCCACTCCCCGAAGACCCATCACCCTAGTGCTTCTCCCGCACTGGTCCGCCCCCAGGAACTGGATCCAAAAGTTATGGCCCTGTCCTGGCCACCTGGATGACAGATCCCCAAGGACTACCGGGTGAGACACCTTCAAGTTTCTCACACCGGAGACCTTCCAAATGCTCCCGCCACAATCTGCTGCAACGACACTGCAACTTGTAGGCGCTTCGGGCACGCGTCTCTCTGGTTCCACTTTCAGCCTCTCCTGCAAGCGTTCCACAGTCTATCTCATTAGCCTCTCCTGAGCGGGCCATTTATACTGCTCCCTTGGCCTCAGGTGCAGACAATGTTCATCGGCTACATAACGGTCCTCGTACTCGGCATCCCTCTTCCTTGTCCCAGTACAAGAGTGGTGTCTGTGTGTATATGAGTCAATGAAGAGAGGCGGTATGGCTTTGGTTTGTCTCTTCCTCGTCCCAGTACTAGAGTGGTGTGCACTGAGTGATGATGTATTGGAAAAATAAGGAAGGGAACATTAATACTCTACAAATGCCTGGGGGATATCTGACTCCTTATCAAAGGGAAATGAGGGATACTGCGCCTCACCCTTGGGTGTCTCCTCTCCACTCCCCAAGTCTCCTCCGCCCAGGTGATCCTCCCTCGCATATCCAACCCCAGGGTCAGGGTCCAATAGATAGCCTTTCCCTGGCCACCTGGGAGGTGGATATATGGGGTAAAGAAGTGAGGACACCCATAGATTCCTCACAAAGTGGACAAGTAGTTTTCTATATGAACTAGACAGACCCAAAACTGCTGACTATGAGCCTTTCCCTCGTCCAGGGATGCTGGGACAAGGCTGTTGGACTAAAGCGAATGGATCACTCCGGCCCAGGATGGATTAGAAACTGAGTTGTTTATCAGGATATAAAGTTCATGGAGGCAGATACCTTAGGCCCTCCTCCTGAAGAGGCGAGACCAGAAGTGCTTTGAAACAGTCATGATGAACCGTAAGTATTAAAGCCATTCATCATTTCTTGTCATTAGTATTGTGATAGGACTAACATTTCTATGACTTCTTCTTTTGTTCAAGGTCGGAGGTAGGAATAAATAGTGTGCTGAAAGGCATAGCCCAGACCTTCTCGACAATGTCAATCATCTATAACAGATACGGGTCTGGAGGGCCGGTCGGGTTAGTGAGGAGGGACTGGGCTAATGGGTTGGATGCTGTATGTTTGTCATGTAAGCAAACTAATAATTTTGTTTTTATGATCACCGAAAATGAGACGAGAGTCTTATTACTCAGACAATTACAAGTCTGTCATTGAGGGGTGATTTCATGGGCGTAGCAACTCCAAAACAACAAATTTAATCTTTCAAAATGTCCCTCTTCTACTTCTATATCTGTCACGAACCGCCAAATTCGTCCATTCTGGACTTCATGGTCCGTGATGCACTCCGTGATCCTTCCAACATGGCCGACAGTTCCGAAACGCTGCACACCAGACCTTGCGCATTACGTTCGAATTCCTAGAAAACAGCCACGCCCCGCGGCACTGCGCATCTTAACGCTTCTGCTTGGAGTAGTTAGACGTGTGTTGTCGGAGTTCGCTTCTGTGCTCTTTTGATTCCCTTTTTCCTTTCTTCCTATTCCTGGACCCCTGTTTGTTTCCTTCCTTACCTCTTATCCGTGGCTTATTCCTGGATTAATCCTGTGCTCGGCCCTACGGCGCCTTGGTTCATTCCGAGTCTGGAACTCTATCTCCCTCCTGGCTCCACGTCCTGGATACTGAACGCTACCCGGCGAAGGACAGCCGGAGAACTCACGCTGGAATCTGAAGACCCACGCCCAGGCCTATACAAGTCTCGTATATCACATACAGGGGTAGCCGCCTGACGATAGTTAATGCATATTTTTAATGCTATATGCCATTATTCAAAACCCACAGGGATAAGTTGGTGTTTACAAAGGTCACCACTATTCTGAACTTGTGTCAAAGTCTAAAGGATCCCAACAGGGAAAAGAGTACAATGCATATTCATTCGTACATGTAGACACAAAATGTGTACATGGTGTAAGTTTATTACAACAAATATATTCACCAGGGTTTAATCAAGGTAAAAGAATTGGATGCTTACAAGAGTAATCAAGTAACATTTTCTAGGAACAAAAAACCTACAAAACCTTCTGCAGCGAAAAGTTTACAGAAGTATAGGTCGTTCACAGATATATATATTCCATCAAAACATCACATTAGTTGTAAACTGATGAGTATAAATGCAAAATAGAAAAAACAAACAATTAAATACAAAAGAAAACATAAAATTAATTTACAAAAAGTAAAGTGCAGCGAAGTATGGTGATAGACTTTAGTAAAGCAAGAACATGTCTAATGGGCGCTTTTCTTTGGTACAAGCGCAAGCATGTAGAAAAGGTGCTTGTCCTTATATAATCAGGGCAAAACCTATATGTATCTGGATGTTAGTCTATTGGCTATAGGTGACCAATCCTTGGTCTACGTCGGGAACAGAAGAAATTCCCAAAGGTGTACTTGGGGCCAACACGATTGAAGCTGGACCCATGGACGTTTCGGCTTCCAGGATTTGGTGCCTTCTTCTGGGCCAAAGGATTGTGTCTCCCTATGGGTGGTAAACACAAGGTGAGGGAGTGTTAGACTGAGCACAAAGTGCGAGGGTGTCACAGGAAGTGTCAAATGCACAGACCTGTGTAGTTAAAAACAAGCAATTGTCAACTTGAAAACAGAAAAGCAAGCCAACCTTGAGCTTGTGTCCAGGGGGAGGGGAGGAGACTCAGTAGTGATGTGTTCTGCTGAATCTTAGTGCGGGCATCAGTGAGGAGGTAGATGCAACATGAGTTAAAGGGACCAGGTGGCGGACATCTCTTCCTGGAAATAACTGTAACCAGAGGTAAGAAAAAGGGGGGGGGGGAGAGAAAAACAGGATCCCCCTGTCAATGTTTGCAAAATGCTAAACAGCGTTGTAATAATTACAATGGCAAAAAATGACAGGAGATAGAGTGCTTACCTATATGTTCTGATCATATAGGAGAACTTAACAGGATGCAGTTAAGGCGCCGCCAGTGGGTAGGCATCCAGCGTGTCCATGGAATAAAGCCTACGCAAGATGGCACGCAAAGTGATGAGGAAACATAGTTGAGGTCAGGAACCCTTGGCGCCCGGTGGATAGGTGCAGTGCTGTGGGTGAAGAGCACATAAAAGTGGATATTAGTAGGGTCCACGAGTGGAGCGCCCGTGAGGACGTCCCCTAAAGTGAGGATAGTGGTGGGGCGGTAGGACGAGTGCAGAGGAGCACAAAGGTGATGCTAGCAGGGGGCCACGTCCACTAGCTGCTCACCTCACGGGTACGCTGCCTCCGACTGGACTGGAGCGACTCACTCCTCAGTACGGCACTAAACTCTGTATGCCGGCAGGGGGATATAAACGCGCATGCTCGGGGAACGAATACTGTTCCCCGGCGCATGCGTGTGTGAGGCCTGAATGAAATCCAGGCAGCGGCCCGTTGCCAGGGCACCAGAAACAGATCCCCACTGCAAACATATCAGCAGCCTAAACGGTTTTGGGTGTAGGCAGGGCGGCGGCCCGTTGTTATAGCAACGTGGCCGCCGTCGCTGCAGATCCAAACACGGTGGAGCAGATTCCCGGCTGAGGGGCAGAGGCGCTCAAAGGACACAACTCATGAAGATTGCACTGAGAGGAGTGCAGAAAGTACAGTGAATAGACAGTACATGGCTCACAAGGTGCCAACGAACACTATGACTGGAAAGTGGCAGGGCTCAGATAAAGGGAGGGGGAGACTGAGATAGTATATAATGCAACTCCTAATAGGCTAAAAAAGTGAACCAGATCACAAATCAGAACACAGAGTAAAAGGCCAGAAGATCAGGGGGCCAGATGAGGATTTAGTAATAACGACTGTCCAGGGGCATAGCTTCATTCAGTCCTTTCTCAATGGATCGCAGCTTAAAGACCCACCAGGCTTCTTTGTAGTTGAGAGTATTTTTTATATTCACTGTATTTTGGATTTTCTCAAGGACCGACCACTTAATTTGGTCTTGATTATGTTGGAATTCTAGAAAGTGGGGTACAAGTGGAGCTGTTAGAGTCCGACATCTGATTTTGGACCGATGTTCAACGATGCGCTTATGTATTGGTCTGGTAGTCTGGCCCACGTATCTCAGGCCGCACAGACATTCTATTGCATAGACCACGTTAGGTGTTTTGCAGTTAGTGAATTGGCGTAACGTCCAGTCTCTGCCTTCAATTTCAAAAGTTTTGATTTTGCTGGTAAACCGACATACTGTACAGGAACCACATGGGTAATGTCCTGTGACCTCTCTGAGGTTCCACAGGCCTGTTCTGAGAGTTTTTTTTCGGTAGCCTGGCATGTGTAAGCCATTCACTAATGTTTTTGGACCGTTTAAGGGCCATGCGGGGTGGTGGTTCGTCAGGGAGTATCTGATGGATAAGTGGCCAAAATTGTTTAATAATGCTCTTTATCCTATTGGTGTTAGGTCCAAAGGTGGTCACGCAGGTTATCCTGTTAGTTTCTGTGGTTTTATTTTTGGGTTGGAGCAAAGTCTCTCGGGGAATACACAGGACTCTCTTTCTGGTATTCTTAAGCAATTTCTTGGGATAACCTCGAGCTAATAGTTTGGATTCAAGGATTTCAGCATGGAGGCGATAGTTGTGAGTGTCGGAGCAGTTACGTCGCAGCCGTAAAAACTGACCAAACGGGAGAATTACTTTCAGGCTTTGAGGATGGTTGCTGCGGTAGTGGAGTATCGAGTTTCTATCGGTTTCCTTTCTGTAGAGGGTACAGGTAAGCTTGCCCTCCTCAGCCTTGATGGTTAGGTCCAGGAAGTTGATAGCCGACCTACTGCTGTTAATGGTGAACTCTAAATCAGTGGAACGGGTGTTAAGCCAAGCATGAAAATCACTAAGTGCAGGGGCAGATCCTTTCCAGATGAAAATTATGTCGTCAATATAGCGGAACCAGTTGGTGATATTGTTCCAAAAAGGGTTGTGGTGGTTTTGTACATGAAGGGATTCAAATTCAGCCATAAAAATGATAGCCAAACTCGGAGCAAATGCAGCCCCCATGGCCGTGCCAGAAGTTTGAAGATAGAAGGTGTCATCAAACAGAAAGAAATTCTTGGTCAGGGCTATTTCCAAAAGTTCCAAAATGAAATTAACCGGGACTCTTTCCTGTTCCATATGGTGGGTAAGGTGGTGTCGAATACAGTTGAGAGCTGCTGGTTGTGGAATACTGGTATAGAGGGCTTTTATATCCAGTGTAACCAAAATGTCTGTCGTGTTATCAAAGGGTATGTTCTCAAATATGTTGATAGTGGACATGGTGTCTTTGAGGTACGTAGGAGTAAGTTGGCATAAAGGTTTCAAGAAAAAATCAATGAATTTACAAAGGCGTTCAAGGATTGAACCGCAGCCTGACACAATAGGTCTCCCTGGAGGCTGTGTAGCATTTTTATGGAGTTTGGGAAGTGCATAAAAAGCTGGCGTTCTCTCCTCAGAGGTATTGAGAAATGACTCCTCTTTGTCAGTGATCCATTCGTGTTCCAGGGCATATCTGGTACAGAGCATGATTTCTTGTTTAATGACCGGTGTGGGATCCTTGTTTAATACTTTATAGTTTGTTCTGTCATCCAGTAGGGACAAGACCATTTCCTTGTATTGTGTGATGTTTTGTATCACAATACTGCCTCCCTTATCTGCGGGTTTAATCACAATGTTGTTCTTTGTGGAAAGTTGTTTGAGGGCCTTGCGTTCAGCGTTGGTGAGATTGTGTCTAATTGATGTCTGTGATCTTTGGAGTTTAGCAATTTCTTGTCTGACACATTTCTCAAAGGTGATCAGGCCTGGTTCTGTCTCGTTATCACTGGGGCAGAAGTTGGACTTAGGTCTAAGTCCCGTATCCTCTGATTCCTGTCTCTGATCAGCGTCTGAGAAGAAGGCCTTGAGTCTGATGGATCTGAAAAAGTGCTGTAATTCATTCTCTAAACCAAACCAGTCCGTCTGATTAGTAGGGACGTACGAGAGGCCTTTTGTCAGCACTGTAAGTTCTTCTTTGGTGAGATGCTCACCCGATAAATTGAAAACTGGTAATGTGTCTGGGTTTGTTATCGACGTCGGTTGCGGCGCTGTCCTCTCGGTCGCTGCCAAGGTGGATAACCGAACATTGGCATTTGCATTTGGGGGGGCCCCCAGAAGGCATTCCTGGGGCCCCCATGTCCTAAAAAAGGCGGCGGATGTGGAAAGAAAGGTCTTGGCTGTGTGTTTGAACAGTCTCGGACAGTACGAAAGAAGGAAGCCACTTCCAAGAAGGTCGCAAGTAAGGAGAAACAGGTGAGAAGGGGAGAAACTTGTGACAATATCACAATAGTTCTGGAAGACTAGGATATTGTATTATTCTGGGCTATCAGCCGGTGACCTTGCACAGGACACCTTTATCTGTTTTCCATCTAATTTGGTCCCTTCCCCCCTGTCTGGGAATCCTTCCAGCCATAGGACATTTTGTTCTGCCAGCTAGAATACTTGCTAGCTTCTCCAAGCTTCCTTGGCCTTCCATATCGCCTTACCTAAATGGCGGGTACCTATAGAGACGATTTCTTAGCCTATCATGACACTGTTGCTCATTTACACATTTCCGATATGGTGCACTACTGCCATAGACTTAGGGATATGGCGCCCAGCATGCTTTTGCAGGCAGCCATATTCTCAGCGCCTGTTCAGGTTACTCTCCGGGCCAGGTTCTTCTGTTCAGCTCTCGAGGGAGTCCCAGGTCTTTCATGTTTCAATGCAGCTGCTCCAAGGGTTTATAAATTATTATCCATTCATTTGTGGATCATCTTCCTTCCTAACTTTATCAACCACCAGGTTCTAAATATCGCGAGTGTCACAAAATGAAAGTGGATTAAGAAGCAGGCAGACACCAACAGATTCTTCACAACACTTTTATTTTGAAAGGCCTCTAAAAAGGATATTTTTTAAGATCAACTTTGCAACATATATATAAATTCATCCTCAAACCCCAATTCTCTAATATCCTTGTAAATCTTCCCTCCTTTCTTCTGAAGAAACAAGGTCGGTATGGCCTGATGCCTAGAATTTGGTGTTCTCCACATTTTAAACAAAAAAGAGAGTCAAAGTAAAAAGAACGTCTTTGAATTTGTTTCCAAGGCCTGTTTCTGGAAAGTCCTTTTACTTATCCTGAGCAGAAATGTGGCTGATGCAGTATGGGCTCTACTCTGAAGGCAGGTTTATG
Source organism: Ambystoma mexicanum (assembly GCF_040938575.1). Classification (NCBI taxonomy): domain Eukaryota; kingdom Metazoa; phylum Chordata; class Amphibia; order Caudata; family Ambystomatidae; genus Ambystoma; species Ambystoma mexicanum. The sequence goes on from NC_090934.1 coordinate 1,246,641,430, forward strand.
ATGATGTCCCAAACAAATCCCAAGACTTCTGCCAGATAGTAGACAACCACTTAGACTTTTATAAGCTGTTCACTAGGCTCCTGACATTTTCCCGCCCAATCGGACCTTCATCCTTGTTGCTCTGCCACATGATTTTTCCTAAGGGAACTTCACCGAATCCCTTCTTGTTCACTTTACTATTTGTATGCTCTTGTCGGGCCTCCTCTGCATTCTGGTATCTGCTCATTGCTCCTCCCCACACACCCCGTAGACTTAGAATTCATGTATCCCTCTCTTGATTCCTTGGCTCCTCTCATCACCTCCTCCTGGGTTATTTTCCCCTCCTCCTCCTTTGCTCCTCTCTTCAGCTCCTTTCTAGCTATCCTGATTACCTCCTTCTCATCTTTGCTACCCACTTCCTTCTCTGATCGTTCACCTCTTCCTTACATCTTCTCTCTTCTCATTGTTCTCTCCTTCTAATCTCTCCCTCTCCCCTCTTCAATCCATTTCCTCCTCAGTTCTTCTCTCCATCTTCTCCTCAGTCCGTCTGTCCATCTCTTCCTCCACCTCATAAATTCTTTCTACCTCCTCCTTAGCTACTCCCACCACCTCCTCCGTAACTATTGCCCAAACTCCACCCTCTCCAGTCTACCGTCTCCAATTGCCTCCATAGCTCAGCCTTCTTTAAACACTCACACTGCCCCTTTGGCCTCTTGAGCTTCTATAGGGCTGTGATCCCTACATATTAGCCCAGCATTTGTACAGTTGAATGCAGCTGCATCTGATAAGTATTCCCTGTGTGAGACTGGATGATTGTGGGTACAACCCTATCTTCGTTGGGTGAAAGTGATGCTCTGTGGTGTCACGGAATGAGCCTATAAGACGTTTTTCCTCTGTCTTGGATTTCACCCATGACTCGGGCAGGCTCTCTGACTGACCGCGTTCACGCTGCAAGTCTGCGCAGTCATCCCTGGCAGTAACCTCTTCACTGCAGTCTTGAGGCACAGAGAGATCATGAAAAACGCAACCCCTTTTTACATAACTGGAATGGGGAACTGGTGGGCTCATGGTATGGTGTTGCCTGCTGACTGTGGCATGTTTGGAATTGTCACTGGATCATTCCCATGCCACCTCTAGTTTAGGCCCAGGATCGTGCACCTTGTGGCAGCACACGGGTCCCTTGATGACCCCAATGTATTCTCTCAGTGACAGGCTGGGGACTTGGGCATGCGCAAGGAAAGGAATGCTCTGGGACGACGTCAGGAAACAGGCTCCATCATTCCCACCAGACAGTGCCGAGATACCACGACAATGGGGTGTTCGGCGCTTCACAAAAACCTAAATAAAAATAGAACATTATTCCACTTCTGGCTGGAAAGGATCAATGGTACTTAGACATGGCTGTTCTGAAATAATTTCATTAAATACATTCACTTGCCCTCCTCGGTTGTGATTGTGAGATATTGTGTTATTATATTTACTTTGGTATCGTTGTGATGTGTGATGCTTGGGAGAGGAGCCCAGATGCCACTGTTGTGTTGAGAGATGTTTTGTGAACTATCGCTGCAAGTACGATGGCGTTCTCTGCGAAGCATCGTGGAGGAATTAATCTGCAGACAGCTGCAACGCTCAGACAGATTGGATCAGGTCCGGGGTTGCCCATTTTCCCTGCAGCGCGCCCATCTCCCTCCCACATGAGCAAGATGCCACGGGTTTTTGCTTTTACCTCTCTGGCACTAGCAGGCTGGGTTGGCAGGAGGCCGCAGCGCCATCTTGTGCAGGCATTTATTTATTGGCTATCTGAAATGTGACAAATGCCTTGCTGTCTTCATCCTTGAGCGTATCCTCGTAACTGCCTCTCTCTGCCAGCTGGTTGGCGTGGATAGATCGGACTTAACAGAAGCTTGAATCATTGTCCATGTGCATTCTTTGCACGCAGCGTCTCCGTTTCGGTACTTGATGAGAAATCCATACGATAATGGCAGCTGGAAAGAGGCTGCAGTGTATGTTAAACCTACCGAAATAGATATGGGAAATAAGAAAAGCATGCAGAATATCTGCAAACCATCGCTGACGCGTGGAGCTAGGGAATGCACAGAAGTGGGCAGCCATTGCCTCCCATGGAATGGGCTGCCAGCAGAAAATAGATGAAATACTTACATGTAAAACACACCTGGCTTCACCCCTTAATTTCTAAGGCCCTCTCATCTCCCTTCATGGAATGGGAGACATGTAGAAATACAAATGTAATACATTTAGAATGTAATCAGGGCTTTAAGTAGGCCAGGTCTAGCCGGGGCAGAGCTCCAGCAGGCTCTGAAAATTGTGTCTGAGACTGGACCCTGCCGGGGCTCCCAAAAAGTCCCCTGCTAACTCCATGCTGCTCGAAGCCAAGGCTTTGGGGGAAACAAAAACATGCCTATTCATTGTGTCGTCGACCCCCCGCCAGACAGCCCTTTCTTTGGAAATGCAGGGATCATCACCCTCGCACCCTAGGTGAGAGGGTGATGCTAGATGCATAGGTGTGCCTGGCAGGGGGTCAGCACCTCAATTAAGGGGCAACACTTACCTGACTTGAATGCTGCCTGTTAGACCACGACTGTTTTGCAAAATCATACGGCCCGTGGCCTAACAGGCATCATTCAGGTGAGGTAAGTGTTGCCTCTTACGGAGGGCGCTAGAGAGCCCAGCCAAGATGGGCGCGAGCCTGTGAGCTCCTAAGCACCTCATTCCAATCGGGTCATAATTCTGTTGTTTCCCGGCCAGCCTGATTCCTCAGATAAGGTACAGAGTTGTGTGATAACTTCGCCCACAATCGCGTGAAGTTTGGAGCCCCGCAGGTTATGCAGCGCAAAGATACTGATCGCCACATCTGGGGTCCCTCAGTATAACGGCCTGCAGCACACCCCAAGACAGGCAGGGAACCACGGAAGCAAGTGACAGGACAGCCGCATCGTCACGAGCAGAAGCAGGATTCCTGTGAAGCTCACCCAGCCCGTACCAAGAAAAAGTAAGCCCCGTCCCTCAAGGCGACACCAACGCTGAGACAGCCGGAGAACGGCACGTGATCGGCACAGGCTTCAGCAGGAGGGTCGTGGGACGCCTGACGATTGCGGGACTCCAGCGTCCCTCAACACAGCGCAGGAGCGGATATAATCGGAGCCAAGTCCCGCTGTGAACTGGTTGGGCACTGTAACAAAACACATAGAAGCCAGAACCAAAAAACCAGGGGAAGCAGCACGTCTGACAGAGAAGACAACCTCAACCTAACTGGGGATAGACTAACAGAGACCCACAAAGGATCTGTGGGATGCCCAGGAGTGGGGAAGTGCTGGGCTCCTGTGATCCCTGGCAAGAGCAGCTCCAGACAGAGTCGCTGCAAACACGCTCTACACACACAATACAGCACACGCCGCAGTTACCCCTCGAGAAGAGAGAAGGAACCTGATCCTATGCCTCCTGAGACGGGGACACCTGGGAAACAGGAAGGTGCCCCGGAGGGGGAAGAGTGGTACCCCAGGCTGGGAGAGAACATCACCACAGACAAGTGAGCAATTGCAGGGGAGAACACGGCACAATGCACACTCACCGAGAAAGGGAGAAGCGAGCTGTGGCTCAACCGGCGTAACTCACTGGTAAGCACTACCATGCTGCATAAACCCCAGGGCAACACCATTACAGAGGTTGACATGACAAGGGGTGTCTCGCTTGTCCCCCATCCCCACTTTTTTGTGCACCAGAGGTGGGGAATACCATAAGAGGGTGATCCGGGAGAAAAACACAATAAGGGCGGCAACTGGGGTAGCACTGAGGTAGTGTACGGTCTGCTGTTAGAGACTCCATGAGGGGATACACACACGCCCCCCTCCTATTGAGACGTGTGACAGCCCATAGGACACACGGGGGTGAGAAAGAACAGCAAAACCCGAAAGATCAGCTCGGAGGACAAAACATTGGACCTATCATTAAAAAAAACACCAGTTAGTGAGCAGGGACAACCGGTTGCTGGAAGACTGGTTCCTGGTGTTGCGTGGTCATAATGTGGCCTCCAAGAGGGCGGCAGAACAACAGTGGGCATGAGACGAGGTATACACAAAATCCACATCAGGAAAAGACTGGGGCAATTATCGCGATGTCGAAAGCGGGCAAGGGAAGCAAACAACAATCCAAACTACATTTCGACACTCCATCCCAAGCTAAAAACCACAGGCCGATGGACGAATCCCTGGGCAGGCCCCCAGCCTACCTCCCAAGACCCATCTGGGAGTTCCAAGATATTAAGGAAATGTTCAACCAGTTCCAAAACAGTATATAGTCCCTGGGTGGGAAAATGGACACCCTCACCTGCAAAGTTGACCACATGCAGGACCACCTTGATAAACATGGGGAGAGACTTGACTAAGCGGAGGGGTGAGTGTCCAATGTGGAAGATGAATCCACATCCACGGCCAGAGATATGACTCAAGTGAAACGGGCCCTGAAGGAGCTGGCTAATAAGCAAGAGGACTTAGAGTCCAGGTCCAGGTGGAATAATATGAGAATAGTAGGAGTCCCTGAATTGGTGAAACAGAGAAACAGGGAACCCCTGGTAGAGGAGATACTGCGCAAAGCGCTAGGAACTGAGGACTTCTCAGCGGTGTTTATAGTGGAAAGGGCGCACCGAGTAACAAGCGGGAGGACACAGATTCCCAGGGCCCTGCCACGCCCGATCATAGCCCGCATGCTGAATTATCGGGACAGAGATCTTGCTCTCTGTAAAGAAAGAGAAAAGGGGAATGTGACCTACAAGGGAGACACCCTCAGACTCTTCCCGGATTTCTCAGATAATGTACAAGCTTCTCGGATGAACATACATAGAAGTAAAGAGACAAATGTGGGAAAGGGGCATTCAATGTTCCTAGTCAAATTACGGGTAGACTACGAGAGGCAATGCTTTTCTTGAACTACAACCAAGGAACCCCAGACAGCGTGGGAACAATGGGTGGCACCACATCAAGAGTGTCATTTCCTTATGCAATAGGTGATGCATGTTACAAAGTAGGCAATTCGACCCAAGGGCAGCCGGGTCGCAAGTGTTAATGTAGCAGAGGTGTGGTGGATGGCTGGACACTAAGCCACCCCTCATGCGGAAACTAAAGTTTGCCAAAAAGGGGGAGACGATGCTGATATGTTGGGGTGATCAGTGGAGGGTGGGGAAGGGAGCTCGAAATACTGACAGGTTGGGGTTGTCAGTGGGGGTGGGGGTGAGAAGGGTGAAGAAAATAGGGTGGATATGAGTCTTAAGGTACAGTTGAATCACAAGGTAATCAATAATGGTAAACATCAGAGTGTCATAGCGTGTAGACTACTTGAGGACTAAGAAATACGGAACAGGTCTGCATGCAAAGATACGCAATGTCAGTAACGCTTAAATGCTTCAAATGGAATCTAAGAGGCCTGAACTGCCCATCTAAGTGTCGTAAGGTCCTGTTATATATGCAGCATATACATGGGAATTACCCAGTTGAGCGTGTAAAACAGGTACAATATCTGGGTGTAACCATCAACTCAAATATAACCAACGAGCCTATGTTACAAAGGATAAGGCGGAAGTGCAGAATGTTGACGGCCCAAGTTGCAGTCATCAACAGAAAATATGACAAATTCAGCTTAAAGCCGGTCATGGAATTTTATCGAGCTAAAGTGATTCCATCACTCATTTTCGGAGCTGAAACCATGCTGGGCTGCACATATAAAATATGGCCTTGGTGCGAGAACATCTTTTGGTCAATGATTCTCCAACTACCGAAGGGGGCACCGATTGCTTGTCTCAGATATGAACTTGGTAAGATCTCGATAAATGCAAGAATCCAGTGGAACACCTTGGCTTTATATCGGAAGATCATGGGCTCTGATAACTTACCGCAGTTCCGAATATTAGAACCCAGAAGCCATCAAGGAAAAAATTCAATTTTTGAACAATGGAAAGAGTCCTGTGAGAAAACACTAAATTTCCTGCCCTCTGATGTTGATACTTTGTTCCAGAACCCTGACAAAATCAAACGGAAACTATGGGATCAAGATTGGCATGAAACAGCTAAGCAAAGAAGGTCCCACAGATGTATGAAACATGCTCCTGCAGAAGTCTGAGAATGTCATAAGCTACCAAACTATTTAGAGAAATGTCCCTCTAAGATCAAGAGAAGAACATTTATGATGTTTCGATTGAATCTTTATCGAACTTAATAAAAAATGAATATTTGGAGCAAAACTCTAACAGACGATGTTCAATGTCGTTTTTGTGAAACCTCCAGTGAATCATTAAAACACCTGGTCTTATACTGCTCAAAATTTGAGGAATTGAGATTAGTAATTTTTGAGAAATTAAGCGACTAAAGACCTGGCAAAATACTGAAGATGTCTGGAGCCTACTGAACGAAGGAGGAAACAAACAAGTGACTTTTGCATTAACATTTTTTCTAGAAGAAATTGAAAGAAACCTGAGCAGCTTTGAAAAATGACATTTAAAATAGGAAAGACACAAAAATGTTGATTTTTTTTTTCTTTCCTTTCCCTCTTTTTTTTTTCTTTGGATTTCATTTTAAAAGTTTGTAATGAACTAAATGAAAATAAAAAAAATAATAAAAAAAATATATATATATATGCAGCGCCGCCAGGTGGGGATTGCGTTTTTACAAGAGACACATCTAACATCGGAGATAGAATAAAAATTTGGGAAAAGCTGTAGGAGTCATCAATATTTTTGCTCTTATTCTTTGTATGCAAGAGGGGTGTGCATTCTCATCCATAGCTCAGTTGGGTTCCGCCAGACCACTATGATCAAGGATCAAGAAGGGCAGGGACTTGTGGTGCAGGGAACCATACAAGGTAGATTATACACACTGGTCAATTACTACGGCCCAAACCAAGATAATGTAGACACACTAGATTAGAACAATCTTCATTTGGGGAAACTCACGCTCAGGGAAATTGTCTGGGCCGCAGACTTCAGCGCGGTCATGGATCTAGTTTGGGACCGCACAGGAGACACCCATCGTCTGGTACCCAAGGGGATTGACAAGATACAGGGCATGTGCCTAGCATGGGAGATTGGAGATGTATGGAGGATCAGCAACCAGGAAACATAGCAGTACACACACACCACTCCTCGGCCCATGACTCAGTGTCAAGGCTAGATTTTATCTTGGTCTCACACACCCTGATGAAGAGGGTCACAGGGGCAGCCATCATTACACGTACATTATCAGACCACGCCCCAGTATTAATGACCATTGAATTAACGGATTGAGAGAGAGGGAGGACACACTGGGTATTTAGCGAAGGCCTGACAGATGCGTTGTTCCGAGAAGGCATGACCAAAGCAATAGAGACGTTTTTTTTAAATCAATGTTGGGTCGTTGGGATTGGCCAGGATCTTGTGGGAGAGCTTTAAGTGCATAATAAGAGGGGAGTTCATATCAAGACAATCGGGCATACTGTGACAAATCAGGAAGGAACTGGCAGCTAGGGAGAGGCGTATGCAAACATTACAGTCGGAAGCACCCACACCGTCATGCTTATAAGAAGCAGAGATTAAGAAGCATTTACAGGACTTCAATGAGCTAGCGCAAAGAGAGGCCAAATTTATTTGGGGAAAGCGGCGATACAAAAATATGGGGAGGGGCCAAAACCAGGTACATTATTGGCAAAAGCGACAAAGCTGGATAACCTCAAGGGTCGGGTCTTGTCAATAACAGACGAACAAGGGACGGAAAGATTCACAGATACAGAAATAGTCCAGGAATTCTACTGATTCTACAGCCGGCCATACTCGTCTCAAACCCAAGCCTGCCAACAGGAGATAAATAGTCACCTAGATCAGTTAGCCTTACACTGGTGCACAGACGAGGAGAGAGAATGGCTAGGTCACCAGCTGTCACTGGAAGAGGTGCTGGGCGCTATTAAGTCCCTCCCGTCCAGGAAATCCCCTGGACCCAATGCGTTCACAGCGGAGTTTTATAAGCACTATGCTACCAAACTTGGTCCCTACCTATTGCAAATGACCCAATAGAGTCTGCGAGATGGTCAACTACCGGAGTCCTTTAGGGAGGCAGTGGTGGTGGTATTACTCAAACCAGACAAGCCTCTGAATGACTGCTCCTCCTACCGTCTGATCTCTCTCATCAACCGAGACAACACAATTCTGGCCAAAATATTGGTCTCTCGGCTAGCCCCCTTAATACAAACAATGGTGAGGGAAGATCAATCAGGGTTCATACCAGGGCCCTCTACCTCCTATGGTCTATGTAGGATGTTTGGGCGGATTTCAGCGGTGCAACAGGAGGAACAAATAGTGGCTGCCCTGCTGGACGCCACTAAGGCGTTTGATTCAGTGGAGTGGTCCTTTCTGTTTGCCATACTATGTCGGATGTGTTTGGGGAAGCAATTTATAACTATGGTGTCATTACTTTACAAGTGGCCTATTGCCAGGATAAAGGTGAACGGCCAACTCACTCCAAACATAGTACTGGGAAGGGGCACCCGACAGGGGTGCCCTCTCTCACACCTGCTGTTCGCTCTACGCAGATGAAGTGCTTTTTATCAACGATCCCCCACGTAACCTTCACCCGGTTATGCAAGATATCCAACGTTTCAGAGACCTCTCACAACTGAAAGTGAATGCTACAAAATCAGTTCTGTTTCCACTAATAAACTGCGTGGAGCAATACCTGGTGGGAGTTCCAATGGTATATGGTTCAGACCCGTTACTTGGGGATTAATATAGCTCGGGACAAAGACGTTGTATATACAAATAACTTCCAGAAGGCACTAGAGCAGGCCAGGGGGGTAGTGGATGGATGGATGAACCTACCTCTTAACCTTTATGGCAGAATCTCCCTGATTAAAATGACGCTACTCCCCAGGTTTTTATATGTTTTTCTCAGTGCTCCGATAGCAGTACCCAGAGAATACTTCTGAGAGTTGAGATCCTCGATACTGCGGTTTATATGGGCAGGAAAACAACCTAGAGTCTCTTGGGACAAGCTGGTCGTACCCATACATGAGGTCTCACACTCCCGGAATTTGGCTCAAGCAGGGTTTCATCTCTACTGGTTTGTGGAGCAAGGGGACAGGTGGCAAATGAAGGTGAAAAGAGCAATTACAGCGCAATCACTTTTGCGATCCATCATCCTCACTGCACCCAATAGAATATCCCACGTACACAACATGGTAGAAGTAACGATATTCCCCAAACACCACAGCTAGCCCCCATACTTGATAAAATACTTCACTGTGGTTTCGGTAACAGAGTGATCTCAGCTATGTATGCCATGAGCCTCACTTTAAAGGAGGAAACAAGAGCCTCCTCCAGGAAGAAATGGGAGCTGTCCTTAGCACAGGAGATCTCAGAGGAGACATGGAGATACTGTTGTGAAAGGACGTGGAAAGGGGCTATCAAAGCTAGATTCAAATTAATTCTTTTCAAATACTTGCATCCATTTTACTACAAACCGACTCAACTTAATGTTTTTTTTCCCAGACACTTCAAGTAGATGTGCAAAATGTCATACCACTTCGGATGACTTTCTACATGTAGCAGGTATTTGAGAAAATCAGTGACATAACGGGCGGGAGCATAGAACCACACCCCCTGATGGCGCTACATGGGGTACACCAAATCGATTCCCAAAGGCATGCGGAAACTAATAGGATTGCTCCTGATCTTAGCTAAGAGGCGGGTGGCAATGCTGTGGGGGCAGGGGGAAGCATAGCCCAAAGGTAGAACACTGGCGGGCTGATATTTTGTATTGCAATGACATGGACATGGGATATGGTTCTCTAATGCGCACCCAACCTGGCATTAAAGATATGTGGGACCCCTACATACAATACTTGATTAGGCATGCCCAAGAAACAGGTGACCTATCACGGCCCCCAAGAGACTGAGTGGTATAAAGCAATGGGACGCTAGCTACAAGAGGTGGCTGAACTCAACGTAGACCACACAATGGATGGGAAAGGTGACGCGAAACGTCTAAACACTTTTGCGGCACAAGTCTACACATGATACCCGGGGAAGTGAAATTAAGAATGTAATACCTCAAATAGGATTTAATGTACCTACCGGTGGGTGTTGCGGATGTGGTTAATGTTGGCACACAAGTGCCGTTTATGTCGAAAAATGGCAATAAAAATTGTTTTTAAAAAAAGAAAAGGTTTTGCCTCTTACTTGCAGCGCCGACCCGTTGCCAGGCCACATCCCCCTAATAACCCTGATTCCAATCTGCAGGCCACTTAAAGCACTGAATGTAATGACAGGCAATGTGACGGACTCGGTGAAACAAACACAAATGCAGGACTTAATGAGATACGTCAAATCTATCTTCATTTTACACATGGGATTTATAAAGCGCAAATTTAGTTGGGAGGCAACAGAGCACTGTACACAGGGAAGTAACCAGAGGGTTGCAAGTAGGGTGCGTTTGTAGTTTGGGGTGGGTGTATCGGGAGCATGCTGTGAGGCTCTGGGGGGAATGAGGTGGGATTGTGTGGAATGATCTGCAAATTGCAAGATGCTCTTTTTAGAGTAGGGTGTTCACGTCCCCCCAAAAGTGCAGGATGGCGGGTGAAAGTCTTGTCTGTGTAAGAAACTTGTTCCAAAGACAGGATGTGTAACAGGAAAAGGCATGGATTCTGTTTTTTCTCTTTCAATAACAAAACACGTAAGTCTGACTAGGAATTATTTTATGTCCTTATGAGATTTGGCATTAAGTTGCCCACAAGTTTAATATGTCAATGTCCGCTTTTGCTAAAGGCATTAGGAACACAATTTCCCACAAATCAGCGTTTCAAACTTAAAATCCTTTCAGGTTTTGCTGCTTGGATTAGTGTTCAACTTCCCAAAATTCAGCATTTGAATGTTCATTTGGTTAACAGTGGTGCCTGCCCAAGCTGCGTCAGCTCGTTTTCTTCAGCCGCTCTGGGAAGCTTTACTCCTTGGGCTTGTGTACTGGTTCCTCTATTCTCTTCTATACTCTCTCCCCTTCTTCTCTGAGGCATTTGCAGCTCTGCAAGCTTCTGTTAGGCACATGCTGGGGACTTTTGCTGGTTCTGCCACTCACTTTTGCTTCTCCTCAGGAGCTAGTTGTCACAATGGCAAAAAAACATTTCTTTGTATTATGCTTTTACGGCGGGGTCTCTTGTCTAGAGTCACCTTTTCGGAGGCTGTATTCTCTCAGTGGTTCTCTTGACTCTGGATGGTGTCACAAACTTGCCCCTCCCCACTTGATACAGGCTCTCTGTTGGACATGATCCCGTGCTTCGGCTCGTGCTTCGGCTATTTGGTAAGCTTACCTTAACACGTGTCTCTCTGACTGCTGTTCGGGGAAATTGTATTTCCACTTTCACTCCTCCAGATCACACCACGCTTCCAGGTCAACTCTGGTATGGGATGCACAGCACCTATCAGAGAATTCTCGAATGAGTTCTCCCAGCGTTTTGAACCTTAGCTTGGCCTGCAAGCTAGGTCACCTGATCAGCAAGACAGATAACTTCCCTGCTAAGTAGAATTAGTCATAGTGCAAGACAATGAGAAAGTTAAAAAGAAATGCAGATTTAATGTCCTCAAGAGACTATGTGACTTTCAGAATGTACTATAAAACCAGCACAATCACTGACCTTTGGGAATGTAAATTTAGCACTATACACATTGAGAAACAAACATGTTTAATGTACAGAAATCTTTATAACATCATCAGGAGGGAATAATATGTGTTTATAAGCACTGTAAATAAAGAAAATAGGGATATGGTACAGAAGAGAGACAAGGTTGTTCTGTGTGAGGGGTCACCAGTGACAGGCAGACACAGAGAGATATCTTTCTCAATATTAGTCAGATTATTAACAGGAAAAGGGGTATGGATAAAGGCCTAACTTTCCCTATTCAAACGTGAATGTCCCTTCCTATGAAATTAAAATGAAACCAGGATTACCTTGTGTCCAAACACAACTTTCAGCTCCATCTTCTTAGGGGCAGTCTACCTTTCCTCACCTTCCCCCAGATGCTCAATGTCTCCAGAGCCCTGGTTCTCTCTAAGTTTGACTACTGCAACAGCCTCTTCCTCAAGCTTCCTCCTTCCTCCCTTAGCCCCCTTCAACTAATCCAGAATAGGACTGCAAGACTTATCCTCAACCTCAAGCTCAGAGACCGCATCTCTCCAGCCCTAAAGTCTCTCCTTTGGCTCCCGTTGATTGCAAGGATCAAATTCAAAGCCCTTTGCATCGTCCACAAGGCAGTCTGGGGTCTGGGACCTCTCTACAGCCAGCTTTCCATGACTAAATACTGCCCTGCCAGAAGCCTTTGGTCCTCTGGCTCCAACTCTCTGCAGGTCAAATGTCTCTCCAAGCAGAGAGTGGGAGATAGATCCCTCTCCTCGGTTGGCACCTCCCTCTGGAACAGCCTCCCTCTCCCCATTAGACTTAAGCTGGATCTTCTTGAGTTCCGGAAACATCTCAAGACCTTCCTTTTCTCCTCTGCCTTCCATCTTCCTTCCCTTCCTAAGCTCTCCACCTACTGCTGCGACTAAGGCCTGGTCCCTTCTGCGCAATAGAGGGACCAGTTCACCCCCCCTACCAGTCCCTCCCAGCATCCGTCACCATACTTGACCTTGGGCTCCCTTTCCCGGACTATCCCTACCTAGTATGCCTGCCCGCTGCACTTCGCCTCCCCTCTCTTTCCCCTGACACTTGCTGCCTTGGCCTTTACAGCACTCTCTCCCCTGTGGTGTAAATCCACTATTGCACTGCTCCCTCTACCCTCACCCCCTTTCACTTATCTCCTCAAACGCCTGCACAGTAGGATTATCACAAGGCCAATATAACCGTCTCTTTCGTCTGGTTGCTGGTTTTCTTATGATATACCATGGTCCCACATCCTCGCCCCACCCGCCCTTCTTGTCTTGTGGCACCTGGAAACACTTGTGTATAGGTGCCATACAAATGTCCAATAAAAAAAAAAATGTATCGATATTTGAAGCATGGGCAGAAGCAATATTCATTGTGCATGCAAACTGTACAAAGACGAGTATGGGTTTCACAGGTCATACATTACACCATTTACATCTTCTGAAAACTAACATCAAATTCACAGCTGACTTTTTCAGTTTTAAGGAGATGTATTGAATGTGCATGTTTCATACAAACTGTACAAAGAAGCATTTGAGTTTCACAGTTCGTATATTACGCAATTTACATTTTAAAACACATCAAAGTCGAGGCTGATTTGATGTCAGATTTCACGCGATGTAATGAATCTGCACGTTTCACACAAACTATCCAAAATTTGTATGAGTTTCACATTTCATATATTACGCAATTTACATCTTCTGAAAACACATCAAGTCAAGGCTGACTCTGATGTCCTTTTGCAGTAGATGTTCATTTCTATAGAAGTATGAATTTTAGGTCATATAAGCCTTTGGTACTTATAGAAAACTTGCATGCAAAGTCGGAGTTCACTTTAATATGAATAGGAGGCATACAATGCAAGGATGAGGGGAACATTTTATATAGAAATCATATACGTACGTGTGGGAGATGAGCATTTCATATATGTACAGTAACATACATCTGAAAACTCATAAAAGTCAGGACTGAGTTTGGCATCAGTTTTCAAGAAATGTAAATTGCGGAAATGTTCGAACTGTAAAACTCGACACACGCTCCTACTACACACCCTCCCATGACATATGCTCCTATGACACATAGTCCTACGGCATGCACTCCTACAAGACATGCTGCTGTGACACACGCTATTATGACACACGCTGCTATGACATGCCCCTATGACACACACACGTCAATGACACACGCCTCTAAATCACACCCTCTGACAACACATGCTTAAAAAATGCACTCTTCTACACAAAATGTACATGCAGAATATGTACATTACTCACTCTCAGAATCAATGTACCTCTTCTATACAAAATGTGCATGTGCATATACATGTAAAATATGTACATTACGAACATTATGACTTTAATGTCAGACAGTATTCAGGAGATGTGATGAATGTGTATTTTTGATGCACACTGTACAAGAAGCGTATGAGTTTCACAGTTTGTGCATTACACAATTTACATCTCCTGAGAACTCCCATCAAAGGCAAGGCTGACTTTTACAGGATACGTATAGAAGGCATTTAGGAATTGTAATTTTTTTAAAACTTTATACCAAACACTCAAATGGCAAACACCATGCACTCATATGCCTTACACCATACAGTCTAATGACACATGCTTCTACGACACATTCTCGAATGACACATTGTCCTATGATACATTCTCATACGATATACACTTGTATGACTTATGCTCCTACGACAGATGCGGTTACACACACTGGTACGACACACACTCCTAGGACACACACACCTACAAAACATGTTCCTACGAAACATGCTTCAATGACGCACACATTTTTCCACACGCACTACTACGACACAAGTTCTTATGACACACGCTCCTATGGCACATACTCTTCTGGATAAAACTCTTAACAGGCATGCTCTTACGATACACACCATGTGCTTTTATGCTATTATGAAACACGCTCAGAATCAAAATAAAACGTCTATACAAAATGTGCATGTACAATTAGAATATAGAACATTTCAGGGTGAGAATCCATGCACAGCTTTTATATAAAAAGTATGCATAGGAGATGTGCATTAATGCTGCTATACATACAAAAAGATTTGCGTGCATGTAGTAAATGTAAAGTGTATGGCTCATACCCCATATGCTCATACGCTAATACAGTCATACGACAAACACTCCTACTACATACACTCACACTCTATAGACCGTACTCCCCACAAAATATCACAGACATTATAGATGAAGAAAAACATGTTTAATTAAGAGCTAATGTTAATCTAACAAAATGTCAAGTGTACAAAGAGTGGGAATAACAACTGTGACGATTCTCCCCAGAGGTGAGCCCATTTTCATGAGGTTAGGGAGGTGCAGCCGCTAACCAACTGTCCCCCCATGGGTGGTAAAATGCGGGAGGATCTGATGGGGAGGAACTGCCCTCCTGGGGAAAAGGTTGTGAGCTCTGGACACCGTCCTTTTAACTCCCAATACCACGGGGTAGTAACAACACCCAACCCTTCTCTGCCTATGGTGCAGTCTGAAACTATGTGTTATTGTAGACTGTCAGATAATCATGCTGTCATGAGGACAGGGGCGAAGAAATCACGAACATGCTGCCATCAAGCAGAAAGAGTGCTCCACCAGCTGTTGTCAGTCGAACTGAGGTTATGCTGAGGCCGTCCCCACTATTTAAACTAAACAGTAAAGAAGGACTTTGTTCTGTTCTGAATTCGGAAGGAGAACTCAGCGCGCGAGGATCCCATCAAGAAGCCTGCGATATTGGAATTGGCTTTGGGACACTGCAGCAAGGCAGTTCTCCATAATAGCAGAGACAAGCAGCAGGATTTCTGAGAAGCGTCTTGCGAGTCGGCTCAGAGCCAGCGCCCCGGAAGTACAGAAACTGAGAAGTGGTAGAGTGACCCGTCGTGGGTGGACCATGCGGTCTGAGAACTGCACCAAGATCTCCTACTCTGGCCTACTGCGCAGCCGCCTAGGCGAATGGATGGGGAGCATGAGAAACTGTGGTGGTGACATGTAACAGGTGGGTAGTCCGGTCCGGAATGTGCACCGAGACTGCCTACTGTACCTGGCCACGAAGCCAGGCGGGCCCATTGTGGAAGAAGGAGGAAGCCAAGAGTCAAGATACGGTCACAGGCAGAACCAGTGAAATTATCCTCAGGAAGAATGTAACAGGAACGGTTGAAAGTCCAGGAGGGAGACGGGGGAACCGTGTGAAAGTGAAGTCAGCAGAGGAAAACCAACTAAATCACTTTGTGCAGCAACGTCCGGGGCAGTTCCACAAAACTGTAGAAGTAAAGAACCAAAGAGTGCCTGAGGAGCCTCTAGCTCATCCCGTTGGGGGTAGTCAAAAGAACAGTTATTACATAGAGTGAGAAAACAACCCTTGGAGGGAATTGCATGAGTAAATGCACAGGCTGAGGTTAAGGTGACCTGGAGATCAGCCTAAAGAAAAGTCAGCTGGAAGTTAGGAGAAGGGAGCCATTCTCCTAACTCTTCGACACTTCTTGATTGGAAGAGACATTTGCTTTGTTTGGAATCTTTGAAACCCCTTTTTGTTTTTAAAGACTTTTAACTACGGGAAGAAGTCATTCTCCTGGGTCGCGTGAGACATTTGTTTGCTTTGGAACTTTGTGATCCTTTTTTCTTAGAGACTTGTATCCAAGTGAAGGGAGCCATTCTCCTGGATCATGAAGAGTCTCTTTCCTTAGTACTTGGTGTTCAAATAGCAGGGATAGGTGAAGAGTTTGACTTTGATGGAACTTAAATTTGCCCACTACTGACATTCTGACCGACTCGAGTTTAGTTTCATTAGGCAGGGAACTTACCTTAGTTAGGGAGAATTAGGTTTGGTTTTTCTTTCAATAAAAGTCTTTAGCCCAAACCATGTCTATGTTTGGTCAGACTCTCATTCCTAGACCGCCACACAACGCAAAGCTAAAACCACTTGCTGTATATCGCTATAAATTCAACCATAAAACCTGAAGTGTAATCACTCATTCCATACCACTACAAATCAAACCTTACCAGTCACTTCAAGTGTATGGCAGATCACATCAATGCCATAGTTGAAATGAGTGTTAATAAGTTGTATGTTTGAATTTGTACTGGTATGCAGCAAGTGTTTTTGCCTTTACGTTGTTATTCCCATTCTTTTTACACTTTACTTTGTGTCAGATTAACCTTAACTCTTGAATAAAAGATTTGTTTTTTAAAAAGAACCCAGCATGACATTGCTGGTGTTTGCTACACATGCTCCAATGCTTCAACCACAAGTCTGTCAGACTATTCTGCACTTATAATCTATAATAAGGGTGAAAATGCATTTGTCGGCAGCCTTGAGAAATGCCTGTCTTGGGCTGATTAAGCTATGTATAAAATGGCTCTGCCCTCTGGAGCAAAAGGCTTAAATTTGGGCTAATTTGCATACCCAGGATGCCTTGCTCATGTGGCTCTGAACTCGAGGTGAACTTCAAGGGATGGTTACAGGGTGGCATTGTAGCATGCATGACTTATCTGAAATGTCTTATTCATGCTCTACTGTGAATAAACATTTATGAAATTCAAATGGATAGGAGTGTGTCTAATTTGTATTGCTAAATCCAAATGCTTTCTGTGGCAGCCACTATCGGTCTCCCAGGAGCATACTACAGCCCTTAGGCACATACATCGACTATTTCCTTCAGCCTATTATTCAGCAAACCTCCATGTATGTAAAAGACACCACTCACTTTCTACAAATTCTGGAAGGAATCGAGCTCACAACAGAAGATATTCTTTTCACCATAGATGTTGCTTTTCTCTACACAAGCATTCCACACGACTTAGGACAAAGAGCAATGGAGAAATTACTATTTGATACAGGATGCATAGGAGCCAATGGGGAATTCCTCTTGATCTTATTGAAATTTATCTCAGAAAATTAATGTTTTAAATACAAAGAAACGTATTACAAACAACTTACTGGAACCGCAATGGGAGCCACCATGGCACCATCATATGCCAATACATTCATGTATGATTTCGAAACCAGGCATATCATTAATCACCCGCAATGGAGCATACATTTGAAAAAGTGGAATCGATACATCGATGATATATTTGGGATCTGGACAGGTAACCGAGAGGAACTCAACATTTTCTTACTGTATTTGAATAATATTGATAAAAGAATACAATTTACTATGGAAATAGGCAACCCAGATATCCATTACTTAGATGTCCAAACAGCGATTAACGGTTCCAGGATTCTAACAAAATTGTACTCAAAACCTACCGACAGAAACAACCGTCTACACAGAATGAGTTTTCACCCACCCAATATCCTTCGTAATTTACCATTCGGCCAAATGCTGCGTATCAAAAGGATCGTAAGTGACCCAGCAGAATGTGATCTGGAAGTAAACAAATTACACATGAAACTCAAGGAAAGAGGATATCCTGAGGATGATCTCCTAACTGCCAGGACCAAAACAGACACACAAGATCGTGCACAACTGCTGTCCAAAAAACCTGAACGCAAGAGCCCAGATTTAGTTTTTATCACAAAATACTCGATTCAGAGTCGACAAATTAAAGACAGTGTGCTTAAAAGATGGAACATATTGCAAAACGATCAGAGGATAAGAGAACTGTTTGCACAACCACCTGTGTTTGCATACCAAAAAAGTAACAACCTATGCAATCTATTGGTTGACACGGATAGCAAGAAACTAAACAGAGAACTGCTGACAAACACCCTGGGACATATCCATGCATGAGTTGCGGTAACTGCAATAACATTATCAAAGGACCCTATATATCACATCCAAGGACAGGAGAGAAAATCCAACTCAGACATCATGCCACTTGTCTATCTTAGAACGTCATTAACGCATTAAAATGCCCATGTGCTAAGTATTATGTCGGCGAGACTGCACGTAAGGTACGAGTACGTATCAATGAACACAAATCCTGCATTCGAATCAATAACCAAGCATCAGCAGTGGCAAGACATTTCACTCAAAATGGCCACACAGTAGCACAACTCATATTTGCGGTGCTGGAGGTGATCCCCACTAAAGGACAGAGTACGAACATGAATAAATTGAGAACCCAGAAAGAAGCGTTATGGATTGAAAACTTGGGGTCCATGACACCAGAAGGGATGAATGAAGAATTCGATTTGAGTTGTTTTTTTTATAAATGATTTATATTATTGGTGTCCAATTTTTTAAATTACATTCATATTAGGATTACGTTGTGGTTTCCAGTTTTAATTTTGTTTAATTTTTAGACCTATAAGTATTTTAGACTTATATGAATTATTATTTCACTATTCATTTTTTCCTATTTGTCAGTCTATTTTTCCTTTTGAATTTCGTTTATTATTATTCTCACCACTTTTGATAGAATTTTTTTAATTAGGCATTTCTTTATCACACCCATATAATCTTTTATTTCCAATTATTTATACTTATGCTTTCACATTGTCTAGTCTAACGAGCCTTCGCTTTTCATACTCATCACATTACAGATATGAGCCTTTAACACCATCCTAAGATGGCCGCTTTGTTTTCCAAACGCGCATTGCAGAGCACTTCCAACCATGTTAGCATTTTTGGTTGCCACAGCGACCTCTCATGACTAAGCTAGTTTCCCTCTGCACGCGAGTGCACACAGCGTTCTGCCGCCGCTCAGCACTGCGCGAGATTCATTCAGGTACTGACACTTTCCAGACCCGGCTTTGGCTGCCTGTCATTCTACTTCATCTAACCTCCTGACAGTTCACCATTCGTTTTTTAGACTCGCTAACAGGCCAACTTGAATACGGACACGATCGTCTCCGTGAAAGGAAGCTATTTAGCCTAGTAACACACACGCAAGCAGCGGGTCAGTTTACCTGCTTTTACTTTCTTGCATTTCTCTGTAAATAGTCTGGTTTTAATAACATTGCTCTATGCATAGACATATCCTTATTTCCGTTTAATTTTTGTTTTTGTTTTTGAATTTCTGCAACTTGATGAATCCTGTGATGATAATGATCTGCTTATACATGACCCTCATGACGTTCAATTGGTAACGTACAACTTCTTATGTGATATACGCATACACGGGTGATTTGTTACATTGAATATATTGTATGATGTTTTCTTTTGCTGAGACATTGATACTGTTTCACTATTTACAAATGGTTGATTATATATTTACCATGCAAGTAGATTTGACCACAAGGCAGCTTGAATTTATATGTTCACAGGCCCTTAGGAAGGGTTTTCAACCCGAAATGCATAGGCCTCCAATGTGACATTTCCAGCCTCTAAATCACAATACCCCGAGAGGGTGTAAAAGCTTATGAAACGAATAAGCAATGAATAAAGCTATATTTCATTTTTGGCTACAGTGAATAATTATTGTATGAAAAATACTCGAACTTAACCACTTTTGAGTGGTCCACGGGTGTGCAGCCCACACCGCTGGCCTCACGGCCAAGGTCTTTTTCCACGATTTTTCCAGTGCTAACCACGGGGGCACTATTCACGGTCGGTTTGCACCCTAAGCTTTTCAAGAATTATTTCTTTACGTTGATACAACCTATTTCAAGCATACTACGTAGTGCATAGCTCACCACCATCCTAGTTGAATCCAATTATTTGTCATTTGTTATTTTGTTGATAGCATTGTCTGGCGTCATTTAGCTCTTGCCTACAATAGTTGTAATGCTTGCTCTATATGCAGTGCTTCGCCTTTTAGGGAGATGTCATCTTGTATCTGTGTCTGTAAGAAGGATGTTCAATGTCTTTTTAAGATTTTGGCTATTATTTTGGTATGTGACATGTAGTCTTTTATGAAACGAATCACATTACAGTTGGTATTATTTTTGTTTAGATGGACGGAGGGAACACCTCTCACATTTGTTTTGTTTAGAAAAGGGCTTTGTTAATTTTGTGTTTGTTGTAGCCTCTATCTAGGATTCATTTGGTAAGATCATCAGCATATTTGTCGAATTCCTTTGAATCACTGCAATCTCATTTTAATGTCAGTTATCCATAGGGTATATTGTGGTAGTATGGCTAGGATGACGTCTTTTAGTGTGAAGAATAGCATTGTTGCCATTTAGTTTACAATGTAATATTGTGTGTAGACAGTTGTCTTGTAAGCTCCCGATCAAGAAATACAATTTATTACTTGCTCGCAGTCATGGTCAAATGTAAGTTGTATTGGTTGTTATGGAAGTATACATACTGACCATGAGCCATGTCTCCTTAACAGCAAAATTTCATCAATGTGCCTTTCCAAATGCAATGTTTGTATCTGTCTTGAAAACATTTGCGTGCACACCCATGTTCTATTTTATAGCGTGTCATGAATTCATTTGCATATAAAGGGGGTGTAGTTGGCCCCCATGGCATTGCCCTGAAGTTTTTATTTTGAGACATTGAAGCACACAACATTATTTTGAAGAGTGAATCTGAGCTTTATAGTAACATTTAATTATCATCATCATCATGTTTATTCGGAATTGCATGTACAAACAATCCATAAAATCATTGCAAAGTACAAAACATACATAACAATTATATCATAATAACAGTCTTAAAACGACAATGAGGATAGTAAACAGGAATAATTTAAAGTTCAATTAATTTATCTACAAGAACTCATTATCAGGGAAATATGTCAAGCAATTGTTTCCTATGGCAAAGTGCTCTTTTTAGGTACAATAGTAACAACCAGCCCATTGTGGTGAATTTGCCGATAACAGGTAAGTTAGGGCTGGCCTGTATTGTGCAAAGCCCATTTCCCTTAATAAGGGTTGTATGAGCCGTTTTCTTGCCTGTGGATACGCAGGACAAAATAAAATCCTTGTATGCAACTTTGCAAATTGCGCAGGATTGATCTGCACCCGCCCCAGCCCATGCTGCCACCACAGTCTTTAGGCGGATGCAGTTAAACCTTGCCCTAGATACGAGGACACAATACTTGGGGGATTCTTCCCCTAGTAAATAGCGCTGAACACCCGGGGATTTGATTGCCATCAGCCCCCGATTTTTTGGTTTCATGATTTCTCTGCTTTCTCTGTCCAGGTATACAGACTCATAAAGAGAAGCAGTCCATCAATTGATTTCTCCCCTGGAGAGCATGCTACTGGGTTGATACAAATGTATGCAGAGGACCCCCCTCAACTGTTTCCTGATGTTGGACTACCACAGGATCTTATCTCCTGGGTCCTTATCTATCAGAAAGGTGATCAATTCATGTGTAAGTGACGCCCTGCCATTTCCCATTAACCTAAGCCAGTGCAAAGCCGGCTGCAGGGACATCATGTCGCTAATTGGTATTCAACCCAATTCCTTTAATACTCCGAAATTCAGAGCTGAAGTTGGGAACCCCAACAATCTTTTCAAGAATTGGTTCTCCAGGGTCTGGTCCGCATTAACATTGGAGTAGCCACACAGCTCCATCCCAAATGTAGCAACCAAAGTTCCTTTACCCTTGTACAGCTATAACAGAGAGACTATTGGCTTTGCTTTAAACATGGACATGGCCCTAGAGACCCCACCCAATGCCTGTTTGAACTGCAGCACCTGTTTGTTTACATGGGCCATAGCACCCATGTTAGGGGAGAATCTGACACCCAGATAATCAAAATGGTTAACCCTGGGAATAACGGTGTTCCTACACTACATGACCCTAAAATTGATCCTTCATCTCCCCTTCGAGCAGGACATCACAGCCAACTTTCCTGCATTTACCACCAGGTCCTGGCCCTCCATGAAGATGCCACATTCCGAGATCTGTCTTGAAAATTTTGTGCACCCACCCATGTTTTATTTTATAGCGTGTCATGAAGTAATGTGCGTATGAAGGGGGTGTAGTTGGCCCCCATGGCATTGCCCTGAAGTTTTTATTTTGAGGCTTTGAAACACACAACATTGTTTTGAAGAGTGAAGCCGAGCTTTATAGTAACATTTAGTTGTGTTCCAAAATTAAATTGTTCTACTTTTCAAGAAGTATGCTGCAGTTTCCAAATCAAGTTTTGACTAAATTGAAACAAAAGTGGATCTATCAAGTATCTTGACCCTAGACGTAGGTGACCTATCTGTTAGGTCATAAGGAGGCAGCCACATTAGTGTAGACTAAACAATGCAGACAGAAATTGCCATATAACTGATTCATTAGACACGCCTGACTGTAGTACCGTGGGCAGTATACCAGATAAAAGGGAAATACGGTCTTCACACTGTATCAAGGAATGCAAATTGTGATCAAACATGACTTGAAACATAAAAACATAAAAGTAATGAATACCACTGGTAGCTTGGAGAACACCAACAGACTAGTTTGAATATGTTCAATAGGTCCAAAAACATGCCCTGCAGTTGTTTCCTGAAAACAATGGTCTTTCCCAGACTCTCGGATGAGGCTATACCACCTATTACACATTATCAATAATATTCTTGACTAATCACTTCTAGATACTTTAGCTCTGAAGTGGTGGCTGCTGTTACAAAGTATCACTAATGGGCTTGAATGGAGAAAACTCTTTCAACTCTGAAGTGCAATGATACAATTCTAAAATGGACTAATTGGCAATAGGGTGTATGTGCACTGTATTTCACACTGATTAAAACAACAGAATTCAATAGTACTGGGAAGCATAATCCGAAACCCCGGGCTAAAGTGCATACTTCAAAAATACCTTTGAACAAAAACATATTGAACCATTAAAATTAAAATTAACATTATTTTGGAAATGAAAACGTTAACCAATGTCCAAAAAAAAATCTGATACTGAAGGTGGCCAAACGAAGTGCAGAAGTTTTGCATACTACAAGAAGTTCTGTGGCTTCCAGAAAAATGTAGTTTATCAGCCAGATATGAGGTATGCTGTAGATGCACTGCCTTACAGTACAGGAATCCTAGCTTTAACAAAATGCAGGCCTCAAAAGGCAGCCAATGCAAAGAACCAAAGATAGTATTACATTTTTAAATTCTTTGCCCAAAGACAAGTTTGGCTGCTGCCTGAAAAGCAGTCTTTGAGACTCTAGTAAATAGTGAGCTAGCCCCATCAAGGTGGTTAAGACCAGCCCCTGAACTAAGGGGTGAAAGGAATCAGTGGGTAGAAAAATCTTCACCCGATGAATCAGATATTTGGTATTGTGCCCGATGAGCCTTTTTTTCATTTCTTCATGTTTTTCTTTTCTTCCTTTATAGATCTCTTTTCTATTTCCATCTCACATGTTCTTCATTTTTTTCTTTTACTTTTGTGTCTGCATGGGCTTTCTATCTTGCTTTCCTACACTCCAAATATCCCTTTTCTTTTCTCTTTCCATCTATCCATTTCCTTTTTTCTCACTTCATACCTTTATCTCATTTCATCTATCCAGTAAATTTTTCTTGTTTTTTGCTACACTTCTCCATTTGTATATTTGCCCCTCTTCTCTATCATACCTTCTCTCCTTTTTGCTTTCTTTTTTTTTCAATTGATAACAAAATCATCCTCAAGTCTTTGTAAGCCAATTAACCCAGAAAAGGTTCAGTGGATTTGCATCCTGGCTTCTAGGTCATATTTCTAAGGATGCAATCACACTTTGCCAAACTTAGTAATAATTCAGTAAATCGTATATTCCTAAAATTAGCCTGATTCCAAACTGTGTGCATTGCATTCAGAATTTCTTAAAAATAACATGGGCCTCTTATTGTGGGCAAGTCCCCCTGTGTAGAAGGTTTTACCAACTCTGTCTGTGATTTGATAGCCTCAAAATCAATTATAATTTTACTGCGGTTCACAACCATTATATTGCTGCTGATGAGTCCGCTTCTGTGTAGAAGATTTTGTGGATATCATTTTGTTGCGGTTTTGCCTACTTTTCAGCCGTTTTACATATACAAAATACCTATTTCTAGAGAGCTATTGTTTTACTTTACTGATTTTTAGTTTGGGCTACTAGGTGGCACAGAAAGCGCTACCTTAAAAGCAGAAACTATTGTCATTGACATAAGAGCTTCAAATATGGGCTTTGAAAGTGGGTGACATTTGAGGAGGGATAGACAGTTGTATTCCCACCCATTCCCTGCCCCTAACAATTGTAAACTCTATGGCTAATCCCACCCATTCCTGCCCATCTCGGAACTCCTTGGTTTTGAGTGAGCTCTACCATGGAGGCAACCATCTTGGATGACTGTCACTAAAGAAGCTCTTTGGAAACAAGCCAGTCATCTTTGAATAATAAATATACCAAGCATCTTCCTATCCGGTGCAACACAAAGGCCAAAACTGTTGACTTTGCCGATGCTTGTTTCAAGGGTCTTCTTCACAATAGCCAGGGCCCTGCTAAGCTGAATGGTGTCATATGACAGCCTCAGAAGGTATATCTGATCTGCCACATGTATAATGCATCTGGTGGGTCTCACATCGCTGTAGCGAATTTTGTGGGTATTTATCCTGCTGTTCCACCTACTTAAACTCTCTTTTGCTTGAGTGAGTCCACACCCTCTCCCCTCCCCCCCTGTCTGCTTGTACCACCTGAGTTCTTCACCCTCATTCCCAGTAATTCTGATCCCTCTTTTCCTTAGCACTCAGGGGACGAACATAGAGTCTCAAACTTGGTCAGTCAGGCTGGGCACTTTTGCCTCTTAGTACTCCAGCATCTTGATAGTTGCCTGCCGTCCCAGTCCCTGATGTGCATAACGGGAAAAAAGTTCAGAAGAGAAACGTGTCTGAAAATGGTGGGGACTATTTGCATATGCACTGCTATTGTGAAGCCTTTCACGCAAGGGTAAGGGTAATGTGCAGAGACTGCCTGATGGTGAGCCGGAGGCATGGCTAAGGACACCAGGCAGAGTGCATTAAAGGAAGGCATGGCAGATGAGGAGAGAAGAGGGGTCCCTCGAAGTTCAAAACAGTGGCAGAATAAGGAGTAGGTGACGAGACAGATGCTGGGAAAAGAAGTAAAGTAGGGCACTGTAACTATGGGGACAAAGATGGTGAGTCGGGATGGTGGGCCAGGCGCATAAAGGATTCTTGGTGGCGTCCTACCAGATTAGCAGGGTCTCCACAAATCTAAATGCAAGAAGTGCAGTTTGTAAAAGTAGAGGAACACAGAAAAGAAGATGCGCAAACATTGTTGCGCACTCACTAGGAGATGTTGACAAAGAACTCTACCATCCCCTTTTCCCTTGCAGGGCTGTCTCACACTTGGGGTATTGGGTGGAGTTTTTTTTATAATGCACAACTATCAGCTAAAGGACATCTTAGCACTATAGACTGAGGTCCATTGTTGATACAATAGGCCCCGTACATTAAGGCGGATTAAATAGAAATGGTTTAAAGACTTTAGGAATATCATTAAATTAGTCACAGTATGGAGCAGAGGGTGAAGGACATACCACATTTTTGTAGCCGGACTGTAAAAGAGTTCTCTCACCTCCCGACTGCCAGTCATTCTCTACGATAATTTGGAACGACTACCTGTCTACTTGTTTAGATCTTACAGAGCGTCCAGCTCCGCCCCCTTCATCAGTTGACGCTGCAGACAGGGAGAGATAGAACACAGGCATCAGGGCACTGTACAATGGACTGATACACACATAACAGTTGCACATGAGTGGCAGTGTAAAACTACAGACATGGCATCACACTCCCCAACACACACATCATTTCAACTCACACACACGAGCAAATCAACAGGAATCTTGCACCAGGTAGCACCGTCCATACACAAACAATAGCATGAGCAGCCGAAGGTGAGCCTGACATCACATGAAACACATGGAGTGCACAACACATGCACACATGCCACCAGACTGACATGCATCTGTACATCTCCACCAATGCAGTGATAATGTTACCATCCATGTAACATATGGCAATCAGCCTCCTACATGTCAGTGTCACATGCATCCATGTTGCATCACAATTGCACACTTGTCACATACACACACATACACATGTACACAGTGCAGATACATGCAGCAGGAACCTCCATCCATGTGTGACACCACAACCATGCCACCGTACATACACATAAATTTCACATGTGCACACCCACACATGCATTTGGTCAGCATGCTTGCCAACACATACACCATCCATCGATGTGTCTCACACATGAGAGGAATCACATGTGGCTGGTTTACTCCCAAGGAGTTTTGAGTTCTGATGTTGGAGACTTTTGAAGACTAAACTCTTGAGTTTAAATTTGATACGTTTGTTTACTGATAACCAGTCCAAAGATCGCAAGGCTAGTGAAATGTGGTCATTTTTTTTGCGGATTTTCAATAATATTCTGGCTACAGCGATCTGAACCCTCTGCAAACGTTGCATCTAAGGTTTGGTAAGACCCAGATAAATAGTTATTGAAGTCTAGGCAAGAAGATACTAGTGCATTTGTCACTAGCGCCTGATGTGAAAAAGTCAACTAGGGTAGAATGAATTTAATTTTCCTAATGATGAAGAAGCAAGCGGAAATAACAGAGGATATCTGCCTTTCCAATGACAATTTTCCAAAATTATCCCTACATTTTTTATCTCTGGTTTAGATTCAGGCCAGGTGCCAAAAGTATTAGGCCAACATAAAGAGGTCCAAATATTAGGTTTTTCAATAATGATTAAAATGTCAGTCTTATCCGGGTTAATCTTTATGTACTTTCGATACTCTGGAAATGTCTCTGTGAGGATTTAGAGGGCTGTGGTGGGCACCCTGGTAGAACCCACTCTGCTTGTTTTAGTCACTGCAACGCTTAGTGGCCCAGTGGAAGATGGGCCAGACTCAACAGGC
The DNA here is from genome assembly GCF_040938575.1 of Ambystoma mexicanum. NCBI lineage: Eukaryota > Metazoa > Chordata > Amphibia > Caudata > Ambystomatidae > Ambystoma > Ambystoma mexicanum. The sequence continues at coordinate 1,246,668,827 of NC_090934.1, forward strand.
ATTTTCAATGTATTGTGTTTGGGAAATGTGCCAAGTCTCCCATGCCCCATGTAATGGTAAATTGCCTTCACCTGTGATACCTGTTATCCCTCTTATAGATGTATGTTCTCATCTTTTGATGTGCTGACATCTGCGATTTCTTTTTTGTTGTTGCTTCTATTGGTATATTGCAGTGCTCATGCTATTCTGGTTAATACTCCATCTAAATATATAACTGTAGTTGTGCACAGAACGGAGGGCCAGTACACTCTTAAATAGCGATGTAGCCTCACCTAGTCTTGGAACAGTAGGACTAATCACACAGCTTGCTCCAACAGCACAGTACTGTAGCTATGTACATTGCATGCAGTAGTAGTATTGATTGTGCTTTGCAATCAGGTAATGATAATCCAACAGACTTCTACTTTGACTCAATGATATACAGTGTATTCTTCCAGACTTATCCTGCTGCCGATATTATCCAAAGCATGCTAGGCTGAAATGTTTTGCAGGCTCAAGCATGCTGTCACACTTTCTTGCCTTGCATTATCACTGTCATGTTGTAATGTAGTACAAACCATGTACATTGAAACTGTGTAATGTAGTGGATGCAGTGTCGTTTGCTGTGCAATGTCAGACTTCAGTCTACTGGTCCCTTGAGCACTCCATACTGCAAGCACACAGCTCTATAAAGCCATACCAATAGCCTATCCAAGTTGTACAAAGGCTACTTAAGCGATCCCAAAGTGCTCTGAAACAGCACGTACACGTTGTATAAACCACCACAACAAACCTGTGCGTGGCATGAGTGTCCGGAATATGGGTTGCCTTTGCAGGGCTCTGGACCAGACTTGCTGTGGGTTTCAGGCCTGGGTACTCCAACTCTGGAGTTTAGGGGTCTGCCCTGCAAACGGAATGTTGCAGTTTGTGTTGGACTGTGTTCAAGAACGGGCATGTCACTTGGGGTGATGGGGATGATTGGATGAGAGGAGACTGTCTATGCGTGGAGGCACGAGTAGTGGCTGGTTGCATCTCAATTAGGATATTATGCACAGAGTATAGAAAATCCTAACAATCGGCGAACTGCAGGCTGAGGTAACGCTTTCTGGTTTATGTGGCTGTTTCTGGCCATTCAGTGCCAGTGTAGTGTGTGGCATGACTCGCACTACTCACTCCACTTCGGAAATATCATTTCAGGGGTGGGAGATGCCATTTATTTTGGTAATCAGGATGTGCACAGGACATAGCATGCACATACATCACAGAAATCTAGGGGCAGAGCTTGGTCAAAGCCTGCCAGTTGCTGCACACATACCCTTCCTTGGAAGGGAGAGTGCATATGTTAACATGAATTTGGCATTTCTCACCTCGCAGCTATCAAGGAAAGGTACCGATGCCGCAGCGTGACCTGTGTGACGCCTCTACATTGTACCCTGTCCTTGCGTTGTCTACTAAATAAGATTACAAATTCATCTGGTGTTAGAAGACTAAGGGGGTAATTCATAGAATACAGCACACAAGTGGCGCACGAGGCTGGCGCACGCGGCTGGCGCACAGTGTGCGCGTGCGACAGTCTGCGCCAGCCGCGTGCGCCAAAATCCATTTCCGCGCACAGCGTATTCATGGATTTTAACATCCATTACCAGCCGTGGCGCTGAGTGGCGCAGCGACTCTGCAGCAGCGCCAGTTACGCCCCCAACCCCTCCTCGTGCGCCATGTACAGCGCACAAATCCCGTACATGGCGCACATGCAGTGGACTAGCATATAGGCCCCCAACCACGAAAACGCCTGTAAAACTCCCCGCGCACCCCTCCAAATACACGTACCCCGCTGCGCGGGGAGAATCACACGCGATTGGCCCTGTGCGAGCGGGGTACGTGCATTTCGGGGGTTCGGGGGGAGTTTCACACGTGATTAGCCCTGTGCGAGCGGGGTACGTGTATTTCAGGGGTTCGCGTGGAGTTTCACACGTGATTGGCCATGTGCGAGCGGGGTATGTGTATTTCGGGGGTGCGTGGGAAGTTTCACACGCGATTGGCCCTGTGCGAGCAGGGTACGTGTATTTCAGGGGTTCGTGGGGAGTTTCACATGCGATTGGCCCTGTGTGAGCGGGGTCCGTGTATTTCGCGGGTTCGCAGGGAGTTTCACACGCGATTGGCCCTGTGTGAGCGGGTTACATGTATTTTGGGCGTGCGCGGGAAGTTTCACACGTGATTGGCCCTGTGCGAGCAGGGTACGTGTATTTCGGGGGTTTGCGGGGAGTTTCACACACGATTGGCCCTGTGCGAATGGGGTACGTGTATTTCGGAGGTGCGTGGGAAGTTCCGCACGCGATTGGCCCTGCGTGAGCGGGGTACGTGTATCCAGTGGGGTGCGCGGGGAGTCCCACACGTGGATTGGCAGTGTGGGTCCTCCCAGGTGTGCCCTCTACCCCCTCCAAGGCCCCAGCAAGCGGCCCACACCACAGGGGACTACCCAGCGGCCCTGGTCATGTCCCGCAGGCAGCCCATCCACCATGGGCATGTCCTCCAGCCAGCCCACATGTCACCTTGCACTAGTGATCACCAACTCATGTCCCCCTGCACCCCCAATCCCCAGCAGTGAGGGGCACCTGCCAGCAGGCCCCGACTCATGTCCCCCAGCACCCCCGCCCACCCAGCATTGACGGGCACCTGCCAGCAGGCCCCGACTCATGTCCCCCAGCACCCCCACCCACCCAGCATTGACAGGCACCTGCCAGCAGGCTCTGACTCATGTCCCCCAGCACCCCCACCCACCCAGCATTGACGTGCACCTGCCAGTAGGCCCCGACTCATGTCCCCCAGCACCCCCACCCACCCAGCATTGACGGGCACCTGCCAGCAGGCCCCGACTCATGTTCTCCAGCACCCCCACCCACCCAGCATTGACGGGCACCTGCCAGCAGGCCCCGACTCATGTCCCCCAGCACCCCCACCCACCCAGCATTAACGGGTACCTGCCAGCAGGCCCAGAGTCATGTCCCCCAGCACCCCCACCCACCCAGCATTGACGGGCACCTGCCAGCAGGCCCCGACTCATGTCCTCCAGCACCCGCACCCAGCATTGATGGGCACCTGCCAGCAGGCCCCGACTCATGTCCCCCAGCAACCCCACCCACCCAGCATTGATGGGCACCTGCCAGCAGGCCCCGACTCATGTCCCCCAGCACCTCCACCCACCCAGCATTGATGGGCACCTGCCAGCAGGCCCCGACTCAGGTCCCCCAGAACCCGCACCCACCCAGCATTGATGGTCACCTGCCAGCAGGCCCCGACTCATGTCCCCCAGCACCACCAGCCACCCAGCATTGACGGGCACCTGCCAGCAGGCCCCGACTCATGTCCCCCCCTACATGACATAAAGATGCACAATCATGGCCCACATCTCCACCAAAATACCACAGCACTCCACCCAGTCTTGAGACGCAATGATTTCCCAATCCACCCCACACTGACATGCCTATCTCAAGACACAAACCAAAAGTCAACTATATACATCAACACATGTGCGTCACACACACACACTGGTTGGCATTGATTGTGTAAACCCACATTTTCACATGCATGAACTCATTGAGCGAATTATACACATGGAAGTAAAATATCAAAATGTATTATGGAGTAAAATAAAGCAATGAAATGAAAGCATAAAAAAATTGCAAATATGAAATGAAAAGCATGTCCAAAAGATGAGCACATGAAAAGTATAACCAATCCAAACAAATCCTAAAGAAAAATTGTCCAAACTCTCCCTCCACCAAAGCAAATCCAGGAAACGTAAAAAGTAAAATCCATAATCCATGGTGAAATCCAAAGAAAAAGTTTCAATAAATCCATTGTCCAACTATGTACAACCAATTGTCAAGGGTCCATGAGCTCCAACTCCCTGCGAATTGCCTCGAGGCACTCGGCCCGCCTCAGTGCCCTCCGCATGGAATTCTCCGCCCTGACCATTGTGAGCCGTGCCTCTTCCGCCCACCGCCGCTCCGCATCTATGGCCTGGCCCAACCGCTGCCACACGGAAGACACTTCCAATCCTGGGTCCTCCTGCCCTCTGGCCGATGCCTGTCCCTTGGATGTTGAAGGCCCCAAGCCATCATGGCTCCCACCTTGTTGCTGCTGCTGCTGTGCCTGTACCCTGGCTCTTGCTGCCTGCATGTCCTCCTCCGACTTGGGTGCAGTTGTTGAGGTGGCCACCCCTGCTGGACGTCCGACTCCCGACTGTGGCAGGGATGTGTCCTCCACCAGCCTGGCCGCAGGGTCAGAGGCAGCTCCACAGGGTACCCAGGTGATACATGGGTGGGAAGATGGTATGGAGGACGACTGGCGCATATGGTGTTCAGATGAAGAGGGGGTCAGAATAAGGTCCAGCATACAGAGGAATCCAGCCCTGGTGACCCGACCCAGTAGGTCAACGCGGTCAACGAGGCATCCGAGATGACGTGCAGTGTCTTCACGAAAACACTGCAGAACACCTCGCATGTCCCATTGACGCAACACATCCCAGACAGGACAGGCTCAACCCGGTCCCAGATTGCCACGCCCGCAGGGAGAGGAAGGCCAGTTGTTGTGCGCTCATCCCCTCCCTGAAAACGGGTCTGGACGTAGGCATCCCTGCTGGTGCAGGATGATGCAGTCACAGGATCAGGGACAGGACTGCACACAGGCACCTCCGCTGCGGCCTGTGCTGCCTCCTGTCCCTGCACTGTACCACTAGCACCAGTGGAATCCCCACCTCCAGACCCCGTGTGTGTCCCTTCCACGGCCTCCTCCTCCACCAAACCCCCCACCAACATGGATGACTCCATGCCATCTTCCTCCATTGGACTCTGTGGGGTCTCAGCTGCCCCTTCTGCTGCCGAGGAGTCCACCTCCGACCTCCGCCTCTTGGACATACCCTCGGCAGCTGCGGCCTGGGACGCGGCACCAGACTCCTCACTCCCTGACGAGATGACAACCTGGGAGGGGAGCCGGGCCTTGCGTCTCCGGCTGGTGGTGCGATCCCTGCTGCTTTGCTCCACAGCATCCTCTCCGCCCTCTTCATCAGTTGACGCTGCAGACAGGGAGAGATAGAACACAGGCATCAGGGCACTGTACAATGGACTGATACACACATGACAGTTGCACATGAGTGGCAGTGTAAAACTACAGACATGGCATCACACTCCCCAACACACATGTCATTTCAACTCACACACATGAGCAAATCAACAGGAATCTTGCACCAGGTAGCACCGTCCATACACAAACAACAGCACGAGCAGCTGAAGGTGAGTCGGACATCACATGAAACACATGGAGTGCACAACACATGCACACATGCCACCAGACGGACATGCATCTGTACATCTCCACCACTGCAGTGATAATGTTACCATCCATGTCACATCTGGCAATCAGCCTCCTACATGTCAGTGTCACATGCATCCATGTTGCATCACAATTGCACACTTTTCACATACACACACATACACATGTACACAGTGCAGATACATGCAGCAGGAACCTCCATCCATGTGTGACACCACAACCATGCCACCGTACATACACATAAATTTCACATGTGCACACCCACACATGAATTTGGTCAGCATGCTTGCCAACACATACACCATCCATCGATGTGTCTCACACATGAGAGGAATCACATGTGGCTGGTTCACGTCCCTGTACATATGCATCCGTACATGGCTCTACAAAGACATATGTTGAACCCGCACATTCCTGGCACACCACAACACGCACAGCGTCCAATCAGTAGGCATGTACACTTACCGCTCGACTCCAGACGGGTCTGCCTCTCAAGGACCTGGACATGGAGCGCTGGGCGTATGTGTTCCAGGACCCTCATTTGGTGGTCGGACAGGTGGCCCGGCACCCCTTGGCATCCGCTGCCTTCAAGAGGCGCCGGGCCTTGTCGAGGGTCCTGGACCTGAAGTCCTTCCAGCGCTTCCGGACGTGTTGAATGTCGCGGACTGCCACCCCCTCCGCGTTGATGGCAGTTACGATGTCCATCCAGATCCTCTTCCATCCTTCATTGTCGGCACGCGAACTTCCAAAGAGGTCATCATACTGCCCCAGGACATGCTCCACCAGGACACCAACTTCACTGTTACTGAAGCTGGGGGCCCTCTGCCTCTCTGGCTGGGGGTTGCCAGTGGTGCCAGATGGTGTAGACATGGCAACCCCAGAGGCAGGTGTGGGTGGGCAACTGGGTCCTGGGGCTGGGCTGTGGAGCGATGGTATCGCATTCGGGAGTCTTCAGTTCCAGCAGGGGTGGTCACAGCAACTGCACCCCTGGCTGACGTGCAAGCACCAAATAGCAGGGCACGTGGGCAGCAGGCAGGCAGGCAGCAGCAGATGGCAGGTGGGAGCGTGCTCGGGGCTCTGGGGGGCAGGAATATGGCCTTCTGGGCAGGAGCGTGGTCTTCCGTGTGTTGTTGCGTGGCCAGCTTGATACAGAGTGATTTGGCACGTGAAAAAATTGCACGTCAGCATGGAATTCGAGGAAAGTCCCTTAGAGCGTAAGCGCATCTGTGACGTTACGCACGCGGGCGTTTACCTCATGACGTGGGCATAGTGGTTCAGCGCGTGAAAAAACTGCACGTCTGCTTGTGAATGTGTGTAATCCGAGGAAAGGGCCTACGCGCGTAAGTGACGCGACGCGCGCGGGCGTTTCCCTCAGCACGGGTTAAAGGTGAGCAGGGCCAGCAGTTCGCTGTACGTGCCTTTCGTGGAGCCCGACGTGTGTTGCTACTTCGTGTTGTTTCGCGCGCCATCACAACTTCACAGCGGATCAAGGACGTATCTCTTCTTTTGGCAGGGGTATTGGCTACGTGTGTTTTTCATCATCACGCTAGTCTGACGGTGAGTCGCGCATGCTATTTTTCCCACTGCGGGTGCCCCTGTGTATTGCGTGCCCGTTTTCGAGGTCATGGTAGCCTGCGTGTCCCACGTGTACGTGTTTTTTGTGTTAATGGGTGCCACCGTGTACTACAGGAGGTTAATTCCATGCACGTAGGCTGCAGGGTTGCGTGCACGGTTTTACTGCAGTTTTGGGGTACCTGAGCGTTGCGTGACCCGTCACTACATCACCAGGATCACATACAGCCTTGCAGGTGCAGGGGGGCTGTTAACATCTTGCATCCCACCCCCTTCACCCCAATTGCCCAGGACAATTGTGGTATACACCTCCCATTGGCACTCCTCCATCTGTGCGGCACTACTCCATCTGTGCCATGGTTGGGAGGCGACCAAAGGTGAAGGGCGCCTCAGCTGGGTGTCCTCCTCGTGGCAGGCGTGGTCAGGGACGTGGCTGGGGTGACCAGGGAGTAGGGGGACTCCAGGGTGTCCAGGGTGGCCGCAGAGGGGGAAGAGGCAGGGGTGTGCCACTTGAGCATGATGTTGTGCCATGTGTCGGTGCAGTCATGCCACCACCCCCTGTGGTTCTGCGAGATGCAGCTTCTGCATCTGACACTGGCGCCCGTGTGACCCGGCAGTCCGTTTCATCGACTGCCACGGACCAAGGGTAGTGGTAGCTGCAGGTGCAGCTGTGGACACAACCACTTAGGCCCAGGCGCAGGGTCTGCCAGCGCAGGCTGAATTGGCACTTGAAGAGTCCTTGGGAGATTTCCAACAGGGCAGGAGGGAAACCGTGGTGCACGCAGGGCTGCCCTGAACGAGACACGTGTTCCTGGGGCAGTAATGTCATCTGCTGCCCCGACCAGCCGGGTGTTGGCAAGTGCAGGGGCAGATGCAGCCAACAACACCCCGGTTGTGAGTCTGCCAACCTGGACAGTCGCGGTCAATGGCCCTGCCAAAGCAGATGTTGCTCTGCAGGGTCCATTAGAGGGCACCCATCTGCCACTGACGCAAGTCTGGCCTTTGGTAGTCCCTGCACCTGCCACTCCCTTGGCTCAATCCACCGGTGCCACTGGCCATACTGATCAGAGTGGCATTTGCCAGCCAGGGTCTGCGCCACAATCCAAGAGGAGGAAGGTTGCACCTGCAGCACAGGCTGGGACCCCAGACACAGCCACGACTGCCTGCAGGTTGAGGAAGAAGCCTTTCTGCAACCAGGTACTGGACTTCCTCATGGACTACGTGCGGGACCACAGCCGTGACATGCTAGTGGGGCCTTATTGCCAGAATGGCTGCCCACCGTGATACCCACTGGAAGCAAGTTGCGGAACATGTGAGTGCATTCGCCCATGAGGTGTGCATGGCGCAAGAGTGCAAAAAGCGTTGGAATGACCTCAAACGCAGCGCTAAGGCTAAGCGTGCCTCAAATTACAACTTGACTCTGGTGACTGGCAGTGGGCCTGCACCTGAGGAGGAAGACCTCCCTCTGCATGAGTCACTCGTTGCGGAGTTCATATCACCTGAATCGGTCGAAGGAATGGGAGAGATGCCGGACTTTGATGCCCAGTCCAGTGAGTGTTGCTGTGTGTTTGTTGAGAACATGTGTGTTTTACTTGTGTGATGTGTTGTGCATGATTGCCACTACATGTCACGTGTACATGGTTCTGATGTGCAAGTAATGCAACGCTTCACTGATGCATGGCTGCTCTGCTGGATGGTGGACATGTGGAGCGGACGGGGACTGTCCGCATCACCACTGTTGCACCCTACTCACATGCTGGTCACCAGGATGCCCCTCCGGTCCATGTTCCAGCTCACTGGCCCTTCTGCATGTAACCTGGGTTGACCTTCCTCTCAGCCCAGGGACTATGTCATAGCATGACTGACGTGCATGTGTCCTCTGCATGCATGCGGGTACTCCATGTAGACATGCTCCCTTGCCCCTCCACCCCCCCTCTGCACCCCAATTCCATCTTTGCACTGGTCTGCTTCAATTTTGCTGTTGAGTACTTGCCTGTTCATGCGTCCCGTGTACATGCTAACTTCCACCGGCCAATCTGCCAGACATATGCTGTGTGGTACATCCTTTGTACTTGATGCAGGGTGTCTCACTTGGACTGTGCAGAGGTCATATGCCCCGCATGGACATGAGTGCCCATTCATGCTCCATGTGTATTCCACGCATGCCTCTATGTGTCCTTGACTGGATGATCATTGTAGTACGAGTCCAGGGTGACCTACATTACATGGCATTTCATCAGCCTTCCCATGGCCACTGTGGCTCAGTCCTGTGTCGCACACATGTTTAGGGTGTGACAGTCTGTGTGGGTCACAGGCCTCAGCCTGTTTAATGGCCAATGACTCTGTCCAACTGGTGTAGTGTCTTCTTCACATGTGGGTGTACTCCGGAGGTTGCATCATGTGTCCTGCTTACTGTCACATCATCATTTGCTGTGTTGTCACTTGACTCACATGATGCAGTTGATGCTAGTCAACACTGTCTGTCAATACACAGGTCGGTCTATGGTCATCCTTTTGATACCATGCAAGGCATCCCTGCATTTGCACTTGGGGGGAGGGGTGGTTTGCTTGTAGCCATGCTACCCATTGAATGCACATTGCACGTGATGCCTGAAGTTGACCTTGCACTGCCTTCACATTTTCAGATACACATCATGAAGTACTTGTATATGTAGATAGTGAGTAACGTACAAATTTGCTGCACTGCATCGACCCACTTCTGAGCAATATGACACCATTCTACATGCCTAATCACAGAAGCAATGTCAAGTTGACCCAGCATGCATGGCAGGTTCTCCTTTGTGTGTGGCATGTCTGCTTGATGTGTTTGGTGTCTGTGTGGTGTCTGTGTGTGTTGTGTGCTTCTAACATGTGTAGTGACCTTTTTTCGCTCTACTTTTCAGATGATGACGCAATGGAGCCAGAGGATGGTGTTGTCATGCCAGGCACAGGGTTGTTACCACTACAGCAACCCGGCACAAGTGGGGGTCATGGGGTGGTAGGCCACAAAAACCCACATGTGCTACAGTCCATCTTGTCTCTGGCTGGCAATGAGTCCAACCCTGATGAACATTCAGACGTCCATGTCGAGTTGGATGTGCATCAGGTCCATATGTCAGGGGTGAGTGAGTCTGATGTGGGCACTCCTCTGTCCGCGACACCTGCACTGAGGGGTCAGACAGTGTTGGAACCTCCGCTTGTGGTGGATCGGGACACAGGGTCACCCTCCACACCAGTCACTGATGTGCCTGGGCCATCACGTCGACGGGGGCATGTAGTCGTGCAGCCGTGGGCGGTGCCAACACAACGAGGACACCCGGTCCTTGGGTCCCGCAGGGGTCAAGCCCAGCAACGCGGTTGCCGCGCGCAACCGCAGTATACTGAGTGGGAACAAGACATGACTGCCAATTCTGAATGCCAGGGGGCAGCAATGGAGAACATCGCTCTGAGCATGGCGCATGTGGCCCAATACGTGCTCCCCCCTGCTAGGCAGGTGCTTCTCCAGTAGCAGGCGGCACAGTCCACGGCCCGCTCGCTCAGGCTGGGCATGGCGGCCTCAGACAGGGCACGCCACGCTGAAATGTTGTCTCTGTGTCAAGCAATTGCTGCTCGCGCAGAGGCACACATGGAGGCCCTGAGGCAGGAGTATGCTTCCCTCAGATCCACTCTGGGTGGCCTTCTGATGTCCCAGAGGGAGTGGTCAGAGGAGAGGTTTGCGCAGCTTGAGCGTACCATTTCGGCTGAGCTACATGCTTGCCGGGAGGTGCATCAGTTGTCCAGCCAGACCTTGCAGGAGGAACTCCGTGTTGCATGTGCTACCTTGCAAGAGGAAGCACGTGTATCACGGGAGGTTCTGCATGCAGACCTACGTGTCATCGCCACACAGAACCAGGCTCACCCGTCCAGCAGACTTGCTGCCAACGAGGGGCAAGCTGCGGCTAGGCGTGGTCAGGCTCCTGTGTCACGTCCTCCTTTCCAGGAAGAGCCAGACTCGGACGACAATGTATCTCCCACATAGGTCGGGCTGTACAGGCGTTGAGCCCATGGAGTTTTTTTTTCCTCAACATCATCGCATGTGGGTGTTGAGCAGCACCCTGTACCTCCCCCCTCCTGGGTGCCTCCCCCCGGGCCGTATGTGGCCATTTTTCTTTTAGTTTAGTTAGTTAAGTTTCAATTTGATAGTTAGTTTAATTAGGTAATGTAGGTTTTTCATAGTTAGTGTAATTAGTTAATATAGTTTAAAATTGCTTGTCTTTCATGTGATGGTGTGGTGCTTTGTGGCTTTTGAAGGCATCTACTGTCTGTTCCAGCTGGGCCCTTCAAGCTTGTCTTGTTTATGTGTTTGCAGCTTGGGGTCCTGACTCACATATGCCACTCCTGCTTCCCTTATCCATGGGCTCGCAAGGATGGTTCGGTGTAACAGCCTATTACACAACGGCTTTGGACTGTCATATCTGTGGCATGTCTGCTGCTGTCCTACTTGTGTTAACACCCCTAGTGGGGATAATAGGGGTGTTATTGACCACTGTTCTTCTTTTGCTAGATGGGGGGTTTCATGATTCATGTGTACATTATTTGCTATACATTGTGTAGTATGTTTCTTATCTTTACCGTACATGTGCTTGTTGCAATTCATGCTGTAGATAGTGTGCAGCACACTTTGCCTGTGAAAGACAAACTGATGGTGTGATTTCTGATGTACGTCTATGACATGGTCCAGTCATGAAATGCCCGAAGAGACACACTCAGGTGATTTTCAAGCATTAATCATGTGTTTCATGCCCTTTCTGCAGGGGGATGAGCCTCCAGACCACCTTTGCCAGCAGACATGGCCCATTGGACGTCTGGAAGCTGGACACGTTTGGTGGTGCCGACATGCACATGTGTGCACAAGCAGAGCCACAGAGATTGCGCTTATACATCCAAAAAAAGCTGAAGTGTTTCAAGGGACTCCAGGCAAGGTGAGCAGCACAGGGGGGCCACACCACAGCCAACCTTCCACCAGGCCAGTTGCACATGCATGCTTAGTAGCAGCACTGACGGTGAGCTTGGACAAATGTTGGTGTTGAAGCGCACAATACAGCTGAGATGCGTTGGTGGACTAATGGCTAGTTGATGGGAAAGTTGTCTGGGGCACCTGCAGGGGCAGTGGCACATACCCTTCGGTCGACCATGGTCCATTGAGGCAGTTGTATTAGCCATGTAGCGTTCCAAGACATGGAAAGAAGCAGCTCACAGGGACAGACAGCGAGGGACAGACTCATGTGCAGTGCATTTCATTTCCATGTAGAATTTGACACATGCACTACCTACTTTATTTTGGTTATGGTGGAACACGACTTGTTCTGAAGTCGTACCTTGCTATATGCGTCTGGCTGCTTACTCAGGGAACATTGCATGTTGTGTGAATTGTGACACATTGGGCTTCCATTTGCCACGCACCCACCGACGCCTGACTTAATGCATTGACTGTGTATGAACCATCACAGGGGGAATGTTACGTATGGGTACGAAGCACCACACCAGATTGTTTGTTTGTAGAGTAGTTTGCTACTTTGGGGCATATATGGTGGTGTGTTTGTGTGTTATGGTCACACACAGATTAGTAACTGTGGCTCTCTTTGCAGTATTGAACTGCTCCTGTTACCTTACCAGAGAGTGTGCAGGCAGGAGGCCAGCACTCACCCCAGAGATACATTTCTCTTTGACTTCCATTGGAGTAATTTGGTACTATGTGCATGATGAACAAGTTTGGTCTAATTGTGTATGTGTTAATGTGAGTAGCACAGTTCTGTGCATTCCTTACTTTCAATCCTACTCCCCTCTCCTGCCCCTAATTCCGGTTATCCAGTATACCAATGCCTGACCCTCCTTCCCCACCAGGGTCTCAGAGGCCTGTGTGAGTTTGACCTTGCAGGCACCCAGACCACGGTAGGGGTGGTTGGTTCGTGCCACTCCTGTGCCTGTACACGTGAGGTGTGACAGTACACATCAGTTCGTGGTGCATCATTCTATGTTATGTACCACACATGGTACACCTCCTGTTGTGACATTGTTTTACTGTGCTACCTTGGTTGTTCCATCATTGTGGTAGTACTTGGGCTTTGTGACATACTGCTACTTCAAGTCATCTACTGGAGGCTCTTCTGGTTTGTTTTGCTGCCTGCAGGCTTTTTGCTTGGCTTCTGTGTTGGCCTGCTTTGAGTTCTCTTTGATTTGGTGTTTTTGCAAGTCAAGGTGGCCTCTGAGGGTGCTGGACACTTTTTACACACAAGGTGGAAGATGGTGACAAAGGGGAAGGGTGATCCTGTGGCCAGGTGAACTTCAAGGCTACATAACCCAGGCGCAGTTGTTCAGTGGGTCATGATGATTTGTGAGGGGGCAGGGGGGAAATATTGTTGTTGACACTTGCCTTACACTACAGTGTGATGGGCACCCTGACATTGTAATTGTGGTATCCTATGTACATGATGTATTCTGCTGATCAATGCCAGTTCATGTGTTGTGTTTACCTTTCAGGTGTGAGGGGATAGTTGTGGTTTGACATGCTGGGGTGTACACATGGTCAATGTTTACATGTGATGTGTAGAGGACACGGATGGTCACTTGATTGAACATGCATGTATTGAGTGCTTGTCCCTACTGACACACACACACACACTATGATTCACAACATGTACAACCACCCTTCCATGTCCACATGTACACTCAGTTTGCCTTCTGGGGCCCACTGTGTCCCTGTAGCACATGATCTATGACCATTTGTGGATCCTGTACATGCGTAATTTGCTTTTTGATGTAGTTTGCCGTTTTGATGTGATGCTCAGGGTGTGCGTCACACACAATGGCTGGTCACTATGCTGTGTGCTGAGCAGTGTGTTGCAGGAGATGGACACAGCACACATAATCTGCAGTGTTGATTTTGCAATGCACAATGTGCATGTAAACAGGCATTCATTGTTATGTTACAACTACAACTGTTGGAATGCATTTGGGTATGACTTATTTTGGGTGGGAGGTTGTTGGTCAGTCATTTCATCTGATTCCATGCCAGGCATCATTGTCTGATGCCACTTTACATTTTTCACATGTCAATGTGTACCTTATTGGTACTGTGTTGGTGTTTTGCTATTGCTTGCCATGTCATGTTGTGGTTTGGGAGGGTTTGGGTGACATACCAGTGATAGTCATGGCCTGTTTTGCAGGTCTGTGTGATTCACACCTTGCATGTGTGCCTTTTGGTCACACAGGATTGCTTATGTTTAAGTAGCTAGCGATGCACACAATGTGGCACTTCCATGGCAGCATTCTCAGGGTGGTAAGGTTGTGACAGTTGACTGTCTCTTTGTCATCATCGATTGTCACCTGGTTAGTGCCAGGCCTGTGTGCACTCCGCAGGGGTGGGAGTTTAGGTGAAAAATGTGACCACAAGCTGGGACCGGGCTGCCTCGCCACTTGCCCTATCCCCTCCCATGCGCAGCGCCTGTGCCTGTGGTTGGGGATGTGGGGGCACCACCATGTCCACCAGTACGCCCTGCCGTGTTCCAACATTGTGCAGGACACATGCTGCCACAATGATCCTGCACACTACTGGGGTGCATAGAGTAGTTGCCCGCCAGAGCGGTCAAGGGAGCGAAAGCGTGACTTGAGCACTCCGAATGTGCGCTCCACTATGGCCCTGGTTGCAATATGGGCCGCGTTTTATCTTACCTGGGGTGGTGTGGTGGGGTTCCGGATTGGCATCATCATTTGGTTGCTCAGAGGGTAGGCACTGTCCCCTGGAGAGGTGATAATGGTTGTGATTATTGGGGTTTGTGTATTTGTGTGTGTGTGACATGCATGCATGTGCACGGGCATTTGTACTCACCTAGGAGCCATGTGTCACCATGCTGCCCAGCTTCCAGGGCCCGGCTCAGGGCGGACATTCTGTATATGAAACTGTCATGGGTGGAGCCAGGGTAGTTTGCATAGACAGAGGTGATGATTCCCTTTGCATTGCATACCACCTGTACGTTGATGGAATGCCAGTGCTTGCGGTTTCGGTAGATGTGCTCAGTGGCCCTAGGTGGACGTAGGGCCACATGGGTGCAATCTATGGCACCGAGCACTTTGGGGAAGTGTGCCACCCTGTAAAAGTCCTGGACAACGGCCTGCCTTTCTGCTGGTGTTCTGGGCATGTATATGTGCCTGCGGACTGAGGGGCGCGCTGTCATTATTGCCAAGACCTGGTGTAGGCAGTGTGACTGCGTGGCCTGTGAGACGCCCCCCCACTATGGCAGTAGTCCGGTGAAATGACCCAGTGGCCAAAAAATGCAGGACATTGAGCACCTTCTCCAAGGGGCTCAATGCTTGGGAGCAGAGGGTGGGGGATGGGATCCCTGACCAGGTCTAGGATGATACGAGGTGGAAACCTATACCTGCCATAGACCTGGTCGTCAGGCATCCCAAAAAGGCTTGTCCGGGGTGAAAAAATGCGGGCCCTGGCTATTCTCCTCCTCCTGCGGTGTCCCACAATCAGTGCTGCAACAAATGGGGCATTCATCGTAGCTGCATATACGTGTTTGTTGTTTGCGCGCACTTTTATACTGTGCACGGGGACACTTCCGCCTGCCTTCGTGTGGCGGACGCATTGACGCCTATGCACGTCTTTTGCCGTGCGTGGGTTTCCCTATTCGAATCCATGAATACGGGTTGTTCGCGTGCGTGTGGGCGTTCCGTCTAGTTCCCTGCAGTACTTCCCCAGTTATGCCTTCTTTTTCACGCGTTGTTCCCCATTCCACGTTTTACGCCGCGTGTCCCGCCCCCCTTTTTGGTGTGTGCGCGGATGTTGTGCGCTTTCCCTGTGCGCGTTGCGCACAGCGTTCAAGATGTTGCAATGACGTGAGAGCCCGTGTGCGCCACACACGGGTTTGGCGCACATTTCGGGGAAAACACACGCAGGGACTTCAATGAATCGCATGCGTGCGCTTCATTTTTCACGCTAGCGCCTGCTTGCGCCGCTTGCGCCACTTTTTTCGGCGCACGTTTGTTCCATGAATCGGCCCCTAAAGATCTTAAAAGATTACTCATCTCTGTCCTAACGAAGGCCCGGCGCAAACAACAAGAAGACTATTGTTGGATGTGCCTAAGTGTATTTTCGGGGTTTGTTATGGGTACAGCTTCTTATGCCGGCGACCCCAAAGTGCCACCTATTTGGTATGGTGTCGCGCTGGTGTGATGATTCAAGGAGAGACCAATCCCCCCTCCTTGGTTATATAGTGCGAATTCTGTGACCCACACCTTTGCTGCGCCACCGAAGATTGATTGAAAATAAATGTCCTTGGTCACTTTGGTTGCAGTCATCAAAGATTTTATTATTTCTTGCCCTTTGAGTTGTTTACACGTGTTTCGGCCTCTCAAGGGCCTTTGTCAAAACAGAAACTTGTTAGTTGGGCAAATTTTGCTCATGCTCTAACAGTTTTTATACAGATATGTTTCTCATATAAAGTAAAGTTTGTAGAAAAATTAAATATAACCATGTGTTTAGAGGAAGGGCGAAAGCAGGTGTTATAGTCACCATTGATTTGCAGAAAAATACATGCATCCAGGCAATGAAAATAACACGGGACAAAGTAAAATGACATTACAAAGACAGGGGGGGGGGACAGAAAAAAGTATGTATATATAAGTAAGAAAAATGTAATTGTACGCAGGGTCGGATTGGGTCGTCGGCCAATCGGCCCGTGGCCGATGCAAAATCATGGCGAGAGACCCGGGGGCCGGTTCCTGAAGCCCACGTGGGCCGGTTTCGGCCTAGGCGTGGGCTTCACACTTAAGGAACCAGCCCCCAGGGCCTCTGCCTCGCCAGACAGATGCAAGTTGAGAAGGATCTGTAAGTAACTTACAGATCCTTTGCAATTGCAGCCCCGCGCCCGCCGCCGCCGGCCCGCCGCAGATGCAGAGAAAGGTAACACTGAAGTGTTACCTTTCTTTGATAAATGCGGCGAGTCGGCGGCCAACTGCCGCGGCCCGCGACTCCCTGGCGCCAGCAGCAGTCAGTGTTACAAAACACTGGGAGCGAGCGGCAGGGCTGGGCGGTGCTGCCTCAGCCCGGCCTGCTCCCTCTCAGTGTTTTGTATCACACAGATTCTGCTCTCCGCGACTGCCTCCAGTGCCCGCCACAAGTTGAAGCAGTGAGCTGTGTGGTGGACCAGGATCCAAGGCTTCCCAGCTGGGCCCCCTACATCTCACCTAATCGAGCACTGGTCGAGCCTTCAGCCCAGGGATCCTGGACCCAGGAGCCCAGGGTCTGGCCTCGGTCATTTCCATGTGCAGAGAGTCAGCCTTCAGCTGATGCCTCAGCTGCTGTTCCTGGGCCTGCTTCTTTCCTGGAAATGTAGGCTACCGGCCAGGAGAAGGTAAGGCCCTCAAATACCATTGCCCTCCCCCTTCCAAAGAATCGAGGAGACCGGAGCAGGAAAATTGTGTGTTTGTTTATTATTTTTTAGAGGTGCTTTTTATTTTTGTAAGGAACTGACGCTTGGGTGAGTGCTAGTGTAGCTTGAGCTGAATTTACAGGCAGCTTCTTTGCATACTTTTGCCAGAACCATAGCTTTATCTCAGCCTGGCATGCCATCGTGTCAGAAACACAGGCCTGGCGTGCAATCTTGCCACTGTCCCATAGGCCAGGCTCTCTCGGATTCCCCTTCGGTTCCTGGACTGTGGTCCTCAGGGGATGCGGCAAGCACTGGACCGCGGAGGCTGTTCCCATGAGGAGGGAGGGGGCGGCTCCCTTCCAGCGCAAATAACTGGTTATGAGAAATCGCTTTGGTTCCAAGGGAGAAAGCAATAATTACATGCAGAGGAGAGTGGCCAGCTGATTGAGGGCTAGGCGTGTTTCGACCTCTTAACTTGGTGATATTGCAAATGTTTATTACCTGCCGAAGCAAGGGCAGTGGCCTCTTACCTTCTGAGAGAAAAAGAGGATCCAAGCTGGAACCCTCCCGTCCCCTGCACACCGTGATTATGCGTCACATTGACGCCTTAAAGTTCCTTCAAAAGTACAATAGTTGCAATTCACATTAAACAATTTTGAATGCAAAGGCAGTTTAAACTAAGGTACAAATGATGCAGACAGATGTCAACATGTAAAAGTACATGGATCATTTATTTCCAAACGCAGAGGCCAGAGAAAGTTCAATTCATTGAATATGGCTGACGCGTTTCGAGAAATTAAGTTCTCTTCTTCATGAGCCAAAGATTGTGCACTATGTGGGAGATACATTGTCGTCCGAGTCTGGCTCTTCCTGGAAAGGAGAACGTGTGTACTGGATATCAGCAATGTAAAGAAAGGAAAAAAAGGCAAGTTACAATCAAGGTAATATGATGTAAAGTCAAAATCATATTATAGGTACAGAACCTCATCCTCAAGATTACATCATTGATAGTTACAAATGTCTTAAATGGACTCCAAATATCCCCAAAATGACAAATAAAAGTGTCGAATCATACAGAACAAAGTTCAGTTACATCCAAAGCCACAATATACTAAAGTGGAGGAAGGCCAATAAGTCAAGAAAAAGTGGTATTTCTGTCAAAGAAAAATACATACTCATAAGTGTGCTCACCCCAGGTTGAGGTTCTGTGTGTTAATATAGGTAGGCCACTTTGCTTGGGCGGTGGAAAATTCAAATCTTAACTTCACCAAGCAGAAAAATCCCACGGAGGGGGGAAGCCCTCTATGTTAAAGAGAATAAAAAAGGGTCTATGGTGAGCCGTAAAACTAATGAGGATAAGTATCAGAATAGATAGTAAAAAATGACTAGCACTTACCACCCTTCTGGCGGGTGTCCTGGGACCAATATTAAATACTATGTCAGAAAGAGCCACTGCTGGAGTCCTGCTGCGAAGTGCGGTTTCACGGAGACCAAGCGTCTGGATCTGAAAAAATGTGAGTACGCGCATTGTCAGTTGCGGAAAGTACAGCTTAACCAGAGAACGGCTGGTAAGTTACAAAGTACATGGATCGCGTGTATGCAGCGATCAAACTTACAGAATGCTGGTGTGCACAATGTAGCCACCGAGTCACGGGCTGGAAAGATGAGTAGAAAGAGGGTTGCGTCACTCCACTGAAGCAGCGCGTGTATTTCAGTTGCTAGGCGATAGACGCTTCTCAACAGGGGGAAGACCCTCGAGCGCGTCGTCGGCAGTAAAAGGTCCGTATTGCATAAACAACAACGACAGACTGGAGAGCGGACTGGAAATGTGTCGAAGGTTCAACAAAAGATATATAAGGCGGCGGACATCTTGGAATGGATGTTGAGAGTGAGTCACACATGGTGCAATGACTAAAGAATTGTACTGGGCGAGTCAAAAAAGTAAAAAATGGAAATGTAGACAAGTTATCAGTAAGCTCTACTGGTGATAATTGAAATATTAATTACAAAAAAGGTGATCTGAAGTGCAGATAAGAAAACGGTAATTTCACCAGAACTTATTATGCAACATCGGCCTTCTGGGTTCTAATATGGTGGCTTTGGATATACATGGAGTAAAAAAACCGAGATGTGAGTCAGAAATATAGTTGAGGATATGTAGATATTCAAAGTAAATGATAATTCATAGACATTTGGCATGTAATCAAGTGGTGGCATAGTGTGGTATGGCCTCCATGCGCATATGAGGGCAAACAGTTAGGTTTACAGTAGAAATCAGATTAGTTGGAGAGGTGTGGTAAGAATGTTATTACCAAGTTAGAGAAAACATTTCAGAGAAAACTCATCACTATGACCCTTGGGAATTAATGTACTTAATGTATGGATCCAGTACTTCTCACGGCGCGAGAGCATGGATGCGTAATCACCACCTCTGTAGGGTTTTTTAACGACCTCCAACACTTGAAATTTCCACTGGGCCACAGTGTGGATATTTTCTATAAAGTGTCTAGAGAGGGGTGATCTAGTGTTCTTACACCTAATATTGGATTTATGCTCAGTGAGGCGCTCTTTCACAGATCTTGTAGTTTGTCCAACATATAGTTTGCCACAAGGGCATTTAATAGCGTAAATTACCCTTGTGGACATACAGGTGGCACAGTGTCGAAGTTTAATCTTTTTTCCTGTGCATGGGTGAACAATATTATCACCTTTGGTTACATCATTACAGTGCTGGCAACAGAGGCAGGGGAAAGTGCCCATTTTCTTGGTTTGTAGAACCAACTGTTTGTCCTTGGGTGGTATTTCTGCTTTCACTAATCTGTCCTTGAGATTCCTACCTCGCCTGAAGGCAATCATAGGTGCTTTGGGGAACAGTTCTTTAAGTGTCAAATCATTATATAGAATGTTCCAGTGTTTCCTGATTGTTTTGCCTACTTGAAAACTTTGTCTGGAGTATTTGGTAATGTGGAGCAACGGTATTTCCTTGGATTTGGTCTTGGATACGAGGAGTTGTTCTTTGGTAATAAGTTCGGATCTTTCTTTGGCTGCCTCTAAGGTCGTGTCTGGATAGTCCCGGGCTTCAAATTTCTCAAATAGTTTACAGCTTTCTGTGTCCAAGCCAGCTGGATCTGAAACTATCCGTTTAAGTCTGAGGATCTGACTTTATGGCAGGCTGTTCAACATTGATTTCGGGTGGTGGCTTGTGAAATGTAACAGATTGTTTGCATCTGTCGGTTTGTGGTAAACAGTTGTGCAGATCCGGTTCTCTTTGATTTCCATGTCAACGTCAAGGAAGTGTAAACGTGGTGCACCTGTTTCCATGGTGAACTTGATGTTATTGTGAATGGTGTTCATGTAGTTGAAAAAAGAATCCAATTCCTCCCGTGTCCCGCACCAGATCCCGAAAATGTCGTCGATGTTCTTCTTCCACATTAACATTTTGTACGACCACTCAGGGTGGTCTAAGACATGCTGGTGTTCAAACCTATACATGAAAGTATTGGCGTAAACTGGGGCCATGGGGAGCCCATGGAGATACCAGTAGTTTGTAGAAAGAATTTGCCCTGGAACCTAAAGTAGCTGTTGTAAAGAATAATCTCAAAGAATTTCTAAATCAAGGTGATGTTACCCATGTCATTAGAACTGTTAGAAATTAGCCATTGGACCGCACGTAGACTTAATCGTGGGGAATGGATGTGTATAAGCTTCACACATCCATACTGAAGATGATACAATCAGCACTCAGAGCTGTAATGTCATTGATACAATTGAGAAAATCGGTGGTGTCTCTTAGGTAAGTGGGGGTGTCTTGGACAAGTTTTTGGAGAGGTCTATCGACATAGATGGCAAGTGGGTCGAAGATGCTGTCTGTTCCAGGAGAAAGTATGTCTACATAGACTATTGAGAAAACTAAGACTTAAAATCTTTTTCAACACAGACCACGATTACCCCATGTATATCCAAAGCCACCATACTAGAACCCAGAAGGCCGATGTTGCATAATAAGTTCTGGTGAAATTACCTTTTTCTTATCTGCACTTCAGATCACCTTTTTTGTAATTAATATTACAATTATCACCAGTAGAGCTTACTGATAACTTGTCTACGTTTCCATTTTTCACTTTTTTGACTCACCCAGTACAATTCTTTAGTCATTGCACCATGTGTGACTCACTCTCAACATCCATTCCAAGATGGCCGCCGCCTTATATATCTTTTGTTGAACCTTCCATACATTTCCAGTCCGCTCTCCAGTCCGTCGTTGTTGTTTATGCAATAGGGACCTTATACTGCTGACGACACGCTCGAGGGTCTTCCCCCTGTTGAGAAGCCTCTATCGCCTAGCAACTGAAATACACGCGCTGCTTCAGCGGAGTGACGCGACCCTCATTCTACTCATCTTACCAGCCCGTGACTCGGTGGCTACATTGTGCACACCAGCATTCTGTACGTTCGATTGCTGCATACACGTGATCCATGTACTTTGTAACTTACCAGCCGTTCTCTGGTTGAGCCGTACTTTCCGCAACTGACAATACGCGTACTCACATTTTTTCAGATCCAGACGCTTGGTCTCCGTGAAACCGCACTTCGCGGCAGGACTCCAGCAGTGGCTCTTTCTGGACATAGTGTTTACTATCGGTCCCAGGACACCCGCCAGGAGGGTGGTAAGTGCTAGACATTTTTGACTATCTATTCTGATACTTATCCTCATTAGTTATACGGCTCACCATAGACCCTTTTTTATTCTCTTTAACATAGAGGGCTTCCCCCCTCCGTGCGATTTTTCTACTTGGTGAAGTTATGATTTGAATTTTCCACCGTCCAAGCAAAGTGGCCTACCTATATTAACACACAGAACCTCGACCTGGGGTGAGCACACTTATGAGTATGTATTTTTCTTTGGCAGATATACCACTTTTTCTTGACTTATTGGCCTTCCTCCACTTTAGTATATTGTGGCTTTGGATGTAACTGAACTCTATTCTGTATGATTTGACACTTTAATTTGTCATTTTGGGGATATTTGGAGTCCATTTAAGACATTTGTAACTATCAATGATGTAATCTTGAGGATGAGGTTCTGTAGCTATAATATGATATTGACTTTACATCATATTACCTTGATTGTAACTTGCCTTTTTTTTCCTTTCTTTACATTGCTGATATCCAGTTCATGTACACAATCTTTGGTTCATGAAGAAGAGAACTTAATTTCTCGAAACGCGTCAGCCATATTCAATGAATTGAACTTTCTCTGGCCTCTGCGTTTGGAAATAAATGATCCATGTACTTTTACATGTTGACATCTGTCTGCATCATTTCTACCTTAGTTTAAATTGCCTTTGCATTCGAAATTGTTTAATGTGAATTGCAACTATTGTACTTTTGAAGGAACTTTAAGGCGTGAATGTGACTCATAATCACGATGTGCAGGGGACGGGAGGGTTCCAGCTTGGATCCTCTTTTTCTCTCTTTGTGTATTTTGGTAGCCCTGTGCCAGGGCCACTTGTCCTCCCCCGCACCCAATAGATGATGTAATTTCTCTTTACCTTTCAAAATTGTTTTCTTATAAATCGGCGAGTGTGCTCCTTCTATCCCCTTTTCCTCTTACTTTCTGCCCAAAATCGAAACTCTCACTTTAGCTGTGATTGACTCGCTGGCTGTTTCCACGTGACCAGAAACTGGGATTCTGAAGATGCACGTATGCTATTGATATGTAAATATAGGCCAATAGCTGCTCACCATATCCCTAGAATCAAGGTTGCAAGACTTTCGAGACTTTTCAATAGCAGTGTGGACTAATCGCATCATACATGTCAACACGACCCATTCCATTCAGGGGATGATTTGTAGCACTGATTTGAAATTGGGTAACTTGAGGACCACAAATCAGGAAAATCGAAGGGGAAAAACAGAACTGGACTGCCATCTGAGTAGGATGGGGCTTGTTGGCAGGACTTTTGGACAGGTCCACGCAGGCTGCATCAGAGAGGAGATTGCAGAGAAAAGGCCATGTGCGCTGAGGCCACAATCTGCACAGATGGTTTGCTCTGTGTGTGTATATCTCTATAGGATCAGCTATACGTGCAATTATGTTCTCTCACTATATGTACCAATCTTGCTTGTTTAGCTATCACCATCCTGTATTCCTACAGCAAGCAAAGTAAGCATACTGTAACTAACTGTAAGTATGTAACCGTGACTGTTTCCAAAACAACTTGAAGCAGCACTGGGGTAGTAGTCAGCCTTCAGTTGATGCCAGCCTTCAAGGTGGGGGGGTTGGGTCCGCTGGTATATTCCTAGCTGCTGTAAATCACTGCAGAGTGTAGGAAGCTTCGGGTCCCCTCAGAATCACTGGGACGAGTGAGCGCAGCTATGAGGCGCTCTGGCACTACTGTGGGAGGTGAGGGAGGGGCACTAGTGAGAGTATTTGTGGGTTACTTCTGTTTTAGTGGTTTGATCAGCTGTGACTTCAGTCAGCCAGTGAGTTTGCAGTTATTCGGACATCAGTGCAATTTACCCAGAGCTCTCAAGATCCCCCTGGCCATCCAGTCCCATTTTTTCCCCATTGAGTTCTGGAACTTTTCTGATTTGAAAGATGGAAAACTACAACCCCCAGAATTCCAACTAAAAACAGGTCTGGACTGCCTTCTCACGCATGACCACTGAAAACCTGAGCGCTCTGAGTAAATGCGCCTGTGAATCACCCCTGTATCACGGTGTGGGTGCAGCTCGGAGTCACTCTGGTATCATTGTAGTGAGTGTACCTGTGTGTTACTCGGGTACCACTGTGGTGAGTGCAGATCTGAGCAATTCAGGTATGACTGAAGTGAGTGCAGCTGTTTGTTACTTGGTTATTAATGGACTGAATGCAGCTGTGAGTCACTCTGGTATCATTGGAGTGAGTGCAGCTGTGTGTCACTCGGGTGCCACTGTAGTGAGTGCAGTTGTGAGCCACTCACTATCAATAGAGGGAATGCAGCTAGTAGTCACCCTGGTATCACCGGAGCAAGTGCAGCTGTGCTTGCTGAAAATCCCACGCTGTGTTTGTTTATTGTGGATTTATACGAGCGTGGGGTGACGTGCTTGTGTGGAGAACATGCAGAGGTAGGGTGGGTGCAGCAGTTGTGGCAAAAGGCAGGTGGCATGGATCTTTGTACAGTGGAGGTGATACGGGGGGGAATGACGGGGCACCAAGTGGGTCATTGGGTGCCAGTGGTTGCTACCATTGGTTCCTTGGGACGTGCTAGCAGTGAAAAGATAACATGAGAATAAAGTGGTTGGATCGGTCAAAAATACTTACTCAGACCCCCATTGACAAATACAGTCATTTTAAAGGCAAAGCTTTTGTCCTTGTGATATTCTGAAGGAGATGTGGTCGGATGTTGTGACCTAGGGGGCAGGAGGGCGCTCCCTTTCTTGTGGCCCACGGGGTGTTGCTTCTTTGGATTTGTAATGTTGTTTTATGCGGTTGCCAATCGCATTCATAAGGGTTTCAGCCAGTAAAGTAACAAGTCTTGGATTTGAGTGAAATGTTCAAAGGCCTTTTGAAGAATGGGAGTAGTCCTGGGCTGCATTCTGTATGCAAGTTTAAGACATTGGCAATACCAACAGTTTAGGCATCTGTGTAGGCATGACCAAGGCACTGGAGCGAAAGGTGGGCCACTTTTTTGAGGCGAGGGGTGGGCCACTTTTTTGAGGCGAGGTGTAGGCCACTTTTTTTTGGGTGTCCGGGCCTATTTCTTGTCCCAGTCCGACCCTGATTGTACGCATACACTATCTCTCCCATATCCATGTTTAAATCTCAATCTCCTTTCCGTTCGGATACAGTCCGATAAATTGTGCTTCCAAATATTAGCAACGTTTTATTCTTAGTCCCTTGATCTTAAATAAAAGCCCCTTCGTGAGCAAACATCTGGTACAATTTAAACCTAGCCCCAGTTGTGAATGGTGAAGAAAACGCTTACCCATATCGCAGTTGGAAGAGTCACAGGTTAATCCCTATAAAAAGTAAAAGCAAAATGCTCAAGGTTCCGTATTCAGTACTATTAGCAAATTAGCATGTTTGGTGAGTATTCTTTTTAAATCATTTCTAAACATTCCTTGAAACATATAAAGTTTGGTAATTATATCACACGCGCGTCCGTACAGATGCTTAATCTGTTACGGAGCCGCGTATGAGAGATCTCCAGACTCGCGAAATGCACGCGCGAGCCTTACTAATGTTGCTCCCAGTGCATTCCCAAGCGTGTTATCACACGAACGAGGCGAGGACAGAAAAATACGACCCCCGGCCCTCTCTTACCTCTTTTAGCGCTGCAGACCTGTTTACTCGCGTCGGCACCAATG
The DNA here is from genome assembly GCF_040938575.1 of Ambystoma mexicanum. NCBI lineage: Eukaryota > Metazoa > Chordata > Amphibia > Caudata > Ambystomatidae > Ambystoma > Ambystoma mexicanum. The sequence continues at coordinate 1,246,694,476 of NC_090934.1, forward strand.
TAAGTGAAGGGCACTCAGTGCGCGCCCTACGATGTATATCTATTTCTATGACAACGTGGGTTGTCCCTCATTCATGTCTGCTCTAGACATCTACGGCCGCCATCTTAGAGCGGATTTGAGCTAATGAGAATACATTGGCACACAAGTAACACATATGTTACTGAGACTGATTCTGTACTGGTATGGTTTTACCAGTGTAATTTTTAAAGCATTTTAAAAAACATAAATTAGCATGTATTTCTATTCTTTTCTATTAAATTCGAAGACGGTCCTGGATAGTGACATTAAATATACGTTGATAGGTTTTGGACCAGATGTTGCACACTCCTAATAAGCATCAATTTGGCCTGTGCCATACATGTCTCATAGCATTCATTAATATTTCGCATCTTCAGTCAGCTATAATTAGACTGATCTATATATATATATATATATATAGCAAGAGCATAAAACATAATATACCAAAAGAAGACGGCAAAAGGGTGATCGCTGAAAACACATTACCACTTGTCGAATTCAATTTCTGTGAATTTCCCATTTGTTCTTCTTTGATTGCTCCACCTATACATTAACACATTATATGAACACATATAGAGGTTCCTCACAAATATACATGAACATCTGCATGATTTACATATAACATTGCATCTGTTGTCAAAGAAAATGAATCACCTCATTGTCCTGATTAAACCAAACTCAATCGATCTAAATTTACAAATAGTTCTTGCTTCCATCTGTCTCAATTTCTGCTCCAGGTTTCCTCCTCTTCTGTCCATTTTCACTTTCTGTAGACCGATAAATTTCAGATTCTTTTTGTCATCCATCTGATGTTCTAGTTGCCAGTGTTGGGCCAACGGCAAGGTTGGATCCTGGCTTCCCACTGTTGCAAAATGTTCTCGAATACGTATTCTTAGTTCTCTTATTGTACTTCCAATATATATTTGTTTATGTAAAAAGAATCTGAAATTTATATTGGAATCCCCTGGGTATAAACACAGATGCAATTTTGAGGGCGGTTAATCGATTATTGGATTTGTTCATGTTAGATACTTCAATTGAAGGAATCATTATAATGGGAGATTTAAACATTTCCTGTTTGACGGAGGGCAAAGTTGCAAAGAGAGAAAGATGCAAGGCATGCCTGGACTTAATGGAATCTAGAGACTTGCTAATGGTAAATGGTACTCAAAAGGGGGATATGCCCCTAGAGCGACCTGGTCCAGGGGGAATCAGGCAGCCATTCTGGATTACGTTTTCATCTCCAGAGAGCTGTTTGATTCAATACAGGACCTGATAGTGATCCCTCAGAATAGCAGCGATCATGATTTGGTCTCGACTAGCTGGGCCGCCTCAAGCTCTCACTGCATGAGACACATTTATGGAGCAATTCTGAAGGTCTCCTCTGGGAAAAAACTATTTAAATGGACACCGACCACGCTGAAACTATTTAACCAGCAATTAGTGGGACTAGGTACTCAGATTATGTACTATCCATTAATCTTAGGTCAGTTCATGATAAAAGGATCAGGGAGAATGACCAACCAAAGGAAGTATACCCATGCTTATGATGTATATGTAGCAGAGAAATAAAATGAATTTAGACAGGAAAATTTGTGTCTGGAATTTAGGGACCTGCTAGAAAGACAAAAAAAATGAAAACCCTTAAGAAAATATTTAAAAATGGGGTTTGTGCACATAAACCTTTAATGTTACAGAGAGATGCAGAATGCATGATGAAAGCATTAGCAACTAAGAACAGTGCAGCAATATGGGCGATTTTAAATCAGAAGCAGGGTACGGAACGGCACGAATTACAGGACAATATGATATTGGAGGAAACCTGGATAAACCACTTCCAAGATCTGTATGCACTCACAACCATAAGTCCGAGAGATACATCTAAGTTAAACATAACAAACAAACCATGATTACTTTCATTTGATGGGAATTATTGCATGACTTTCTACATCCTGAGCACCTGGCTTAGATGGGCTGTCAAACGACATGTTGAAGACGCATCCGGAGCAATGGGCTGATATACTATCTACTTTGTTCCATCTAGTTCTTAGGGAGAGAAATATTCCGCATTCGTGGAAGAAATCGGTTATAGTCCCGATTTACAAAAAAGGGCCACGGGCTGTACCACAGAACTATCGCCCGATAGCACTTCTGGATATCTCAGCTAAAATATTTGCAAGACTGATTTTAAATGAACTATCGATGTGGGTGAGGGACGAAGGCATAATGGATACCTTCCATTCAGGGTTTGTGACGGGACTAGGTACTTGTAACGCTCACCTGGTTCCCACGGGGGCGCTGGTCTAGTCTGGATTGCTGTGGCCTCTTCTAGCGTGATGCGCAGGACCCGGAACACCGATTGGACAGGGCCTCCAAATCGTGCTTGCCTGGCCCGTAGGAATACCCTTCTGCAGATGAGAAAGGGGATTAACAGTCTGCAGAATAGTGTGCTAGCTCCCCCCTTTCCTCCTTCGTTCCTCTCTAACTTCCTCCAAACCCCGGTTTAAGCTCACCTTATGGTTTGGAAGGATGAACTCTCCATCCTGCTTCTGGTGCAGGGGCGCGCGTTCGTCCAGTTACTTCACTGGTTTTCAGAATGGCGCTGGCAAATCCACTCAACTTTCCTGAGCGATGCGCCGTAAGTATGAAATTTCAAAGTTCAAGTGAGGCCCCCTTTATGTTGTCTTTCTAACCTGTGATCTGTCCTTTATTTCAGGTGCAGAATGAAGGCGATGCGTCGAGGGGTTAAACAGCCGAGGTGAGTAGTGATGAGGGCGATCCCTCTAAATGTCCTTATCATTCCCCAGAAATGTCTCTTGTCCTTTCCCCATAGGGGCCGGGGTACAGTACCTGCCAACGGGGCGGCGCCGACCCGAAATGTGGAAGAAAAGCGGGTAAGTATTATGGCAGTTAATCAGGCTTTCCTTCTGTGTTCCTTCTGCTCACCTTTTGTTTCTTCCTCTCTCCACTAGGTGCAGAGATGTGGCGTCCGATGCTGACAGCCGCGATGGAGCCGGGAGATGTCTCGAGGACAGGTGAGTGAAGCGTGGCGCTGCAGCGAGCAACGCAATGCTTTTAAATGGAAGTCTTTCTTCAGGGATGCTGGCGAGAAGATTCCGGATGCAGGTAAGAAGTTTGAAATCGTCCTTGGTTTTCACCTTTCTCTTCTCTTCCTTCCTTGCAGGTCTTCCAGGTTCGAGGCGGGCGTGGCTGGAGTCCAGGAGCAGGAGCGGACACGGTGAGCGTTAAGCTGCAGGAAGCAGAACAACGCGAAGCATGAGCTGCTGTCTGGGCGTGGCTTAAATAGCCTCCAAAGAAGTCCCAGGTATGTATCCTTCCCCAACTAGGTATGCATCCTTCCCTGGCCACGCCCGAGTGAAAAAATAATCCCTATGAAAAAATAGTCCCTTTCAGGTCTCAGGGAGGCCTGAAGCGTGCAGCATGGTCTGCATCAGGTAAGTGCACAAAACACCTCCCTTTATGAGCCTGGCGCCTATGGCGCCAGGACTGAGTCCAAAGAGCCCCTATAAGGGGCCGCTGGGCTTTTACCCGAGGGCATGATGCCTGCTTCCGGGGGTGCTGGGCCTGGCCTGGTGCTCCGGGGGTAGGCATCATGACAGTACTGCAATTAAATTGGATTCCTTAGATCTACTTAAACAACAAGCAAAACAGACTGGTCAGCCCATTTACTTAGCATTTGTGGACTTCAGAGCAGCCATCGACTCAGTCGACAGGGCCAGGCTTTGGAGGAAACGTGAAAAATGGGTTTGCCCCTCCCATTTACTTAATTTAATAAAGGGCCTTCATCATAAAACCTCAATAAAGGTAAGGCTAAATAGCCAAGGGCTTCTGTCTAAATCAATTGTAACAGTAAAAGCTTGAAACATAGGTGTATGTTGGCCCCGGCCCTGTATAATGTATATTTGGTAGATGTTGAGGCCTATTTGAAAAGTACCAGATCATTCCCACCAAAGATAAGGGACCATGTAATTCAATGGCTCCTATACGCAGATGATCTGGTCCTGATTGATCAGACGCTGGTGGGACTTAAAAAACAGTTACTTGGGCTGGAAATATACTGCCAAGAGAATGGGCTTAAATAAACGGTACAAAAACAAAGGTAATCTGCCTGGTTCCTAAACAAACCACTGGAACAAAAATGATGATGGTAAATGTTGATAACATAGTTCTGGAAAGGGTCCCTGAATATCGATATTTGGGTAGTCTACTGAATGTATCAGGGTCAGAAATTCCTTATAAGAATGATTTGAAATTAAAAATGATTACAGCAGCATCTCAAGGGTTACTAATCCAGAAAATGTTTGGTCGCTTTTAAGATGCTCCATTATTGACCTTCTATAAACAAATGGTGGTCCCTATCATGACATATAGAGTGGAAGGAAAATGTTCCTGTGTAAAGAGATATGGAATAGATTAGAGGGACTATTTTGGAGAAAAATATTGGGACTACTGAGAGGCACACCGATACAGATTATTCTCCACGAGTTGGGATTAGCCTCTTTATTGGTGGCTGTAAAATGGAAATTATGGCTAAAAGTGACTCTACGCTGCTGATTCTACGACAGGTGTTAAAGGACCGGAATGCAGGATTGTTAGGGGTCTGGAAGAAAAACTGCTTATTCTGGCTAAATATTGCATTGGAAATGCTGATAAGCAGCTCCATGAGGGCTTAGCAGAAACTATACAGGGCAGACTGGTGCAACACCATTCAAGAGAGCTATAGATACAAGGCATTTCAAAATTACACCATTGCCCAAGAAATCAGAACCCATGAATGTACTGCCTAAATATTTAAATTGTTTTCCATCACCAAAAATTGGGAAGGGGTTCTTAAAAATGAGAATGAACCTATGACCAACAAAGGAAGTGCTGTGTAGTAGAACTAAGAGTGCTAAATAACTGAGGCTATGTAGATTGTGTAACAGATACATGGAGACACTGACACTTGCTCATAGACTGTCTATAGCTGACATTAATAAGGCAAGAACAGTTTGGTAAAAACTATGAAAAATGTAAACACTCACCTGAAGAGAAATTATGGGTGAGCATTTTTAGAGCTCAGACTACCCCACTGATTATAGAAACAATCAGATTTTTAGAACATATTGGTATTTCATGAATTTGTAAATAGGTTGACAAAAGAAATTACTGATATGTCCTTGTGTACCAATGAAATGAAAATTATCATGATATGAGATCTTATTTTTGGGTTAATTACCATTTATATTTTCGTTTTCTTTTAATGTATTTTAATGTAATCTCTTTTAAAATGTATTTGTTAAAGGTTGCTTATTTAACCAAGAACAATAAAAATGAAAACAGATCAAACCTTGTAGATTTGTCCGCGTTTTCTTACCAGATGCCCTAAGTTTTGCGATGAATAAATGCATACTGTAGTTCGAGATTTACCTTTGCATTGTGACCATACTCTCTACTGAGAGATGAACGTGTGGTCTATGAGGCTTTCTTTATTTGGGGTGGTTGTGGGTCATGACGTTCACTTTCAGGGTACTTTCAGTTCCCCACAAACTGGCACATATTTTCGTTTTCTTGGATAGATAAAGTTTGTCTTTTAAGGTATTCTGGGTGTTCTTCTCCCAACTGGTATGTATAATTTTGCAGTAACATTTTACATGATGTCTTCATGGTCTGAAGATCACCTGCTTTGTAAAGTGAGGATCATTACAAACAGGCTGTATTTCAAATACTACCTGTTTTTACCACCGACTTGATTACAATTCATGAGTTGTTTATTGCATGCAGTATTCCTGGGAACAACCCATGTGTTATATATCTCCTGATTCCAAGATTAAATACCTCTAACAGAATTCTTCCAAGTTTGACCTCAACCTTAGACGTTGAGATGAATGTTTTAAAGACCACACTAGCATGGAAAACAATGTGTATTTTAAGTGAGTCAAGCCATTAGTGATCACTTCAACTTAAAAGACAAAAATGTGCGGGGGGTCCCAAAACGTGATGAAAATTTGGGTATCTCTTGTGCCTGGCATATGACTAACTTTGCAGTATATTGCACGGAAGTTTCATGACTGAGGGCCTTAAAAGCAGAACTTTTATTTAAATTGTGTGTGTGTGTGTGTGTGTGTGTGTATATATATATATATATATATATATATTACACGGCCTGCTGTAGCAGCCGTAGTTATGGTTAAGTTGCTCATCTCATACGAAGAGCACTTTTTAGGCGGCTCATAACTTTGCTCCCCTGGACGAATCCTTACCAAACCTTGCAGAAAAAGTATATGGCCCGCTCTGAATTTGTATGGCAAGTTTGGTGAGGTTTCATCAAGGGGGGACAAAGCTATAGGGGGTCCCATATTTTTTTTCTTCCCATAGACATAATGGAAAAACATTTTGCTCACGCCTACAGCCCAAACCGCTGGACGGATTTTCACCAAATTTGCACCAGGAGTGGTGGCTTGGTCCCAAAAGTGCGCTTTTGTTAATTTGGTGTAAATCCGTCCAGTAGTTTTTTTTAAAATGACCAAAAAGTAGTTCCAAAAAATGTGTGATATCTGGCCCTGCTCCACTAACCCATTTCCCTTTTCGGTCCGCGGACAGGCATCCGATTGGCCTAGAGGGTGACGTGATTTCCGTGGACATCGGACGCGCCCACTGATTGGATGGTGAAAAGCGTGAAGTGCGTCAGATTTTTGGAAACGCCTGCCATGTTGGATTCGCGGACATCCGCTGTTGTCCGCGGACACTGTGGTAGAAACATATAAAAAACATAACATTGCACTTGTCGGGATGGGATGGGATATGGTCGGAAGAAGCCAAAAAAACAGGTGTTTTCTCCCCTGAAATCAATGAACAGTCTGGATGTTTGGGGACAGCCCTGTGATGTTCGCGAACACTTCAGATGTTCGGGGACATCTATGCCTATTTCTGCATTAGAGGGTTGTTGAAAAGCAGTTCTTGGATGTCTTATAACTTTGGCGCCACTCAATGAAACTGCATGAAATTTTGGAATTTTATTCTAGACTTGATTCAAATGGTTTCGGAAAGTGTGGAGCTGTTTTGTCTAGAGGGAACAAATTTATACAGGGCGTCCCAAAATATTGTGAAGGCTTATAAATGTGGTGCCATTTGACGAATCTGCACAAATGTTTGCAAAACAATTTTAAATCTAGATATAAATGTTTTTGTAAAGTTTGGTGGGATATTCTCAAGAGGTGGTTAAATTAGAGTGGGGGGTCGCAACTTTTTTAGATGGCTTATAACTTTGTTGCCGTTTGACAAATGTGGACAAAGTTTTCAGAAAGATTATGGACCCAACCTTCAATGTTTGTGTAAAGACTACATGGATTTTGTCAAGTGGGGGCTAAGTTATATGACTATTGTATGTAAATATATTTTGACACTTTTGAAAAAATAAAACATGGGCGGATTTCAAACAAACTCGTGTAAGGAGCATTGGCAAGGACCTTAAAGCATGGTTTTGCAAATGTGCCTGTGTTTCCTTTTTTGACAAGTGTCATAATGTAGGTAGGCAAAATAGTGATATACCTTTGGTGACTGAGGCATAGCCTGTGGCCATGGGCAGTGGCCACATTTTCCGGGTCATGGCATAAGGTCATGACCTGAACAATTTGGCTACTGGCCATAACCGCGAGGTACAAAAATGATGTGAAAGTGGCCATGTCCACCTGGGACTGGCTATGTGGTAAAGTTATTCGAAAGCAGAATAGGTTTGAAAGGGAAAAGAAATGTGCTTTTGGTAATATGGTCATAGGGTTCTGACTTCGCCTTCTGCAGGCTGCCATGGAAAGGGAAGAGGGGCTCTGTACGGAACCCCGCCTTCTCTTTCCATGGTGGCCATCTTGGAAAAGGATTGGCGTCCTGCGTTAGGAAGAAAAAACCTTTGGGAACCAGGGGTGCTAATGGCCTTTATCCCCCATTGCATGGGCTGCAATGGAGGATAATGATCCGGAGCTTTCATTATTTATTAACTTGTAACGCGCCGAAGCCAGCAGGCATTAGGGTGCAGACAGACACACTACGCTTCGGCCGATAACTTGGGCTGCCTGCCCGTTATCCCCTTTTCCAGTCCCGGTGGTTAATGGTATCTCCTTTTATGACAAAGCTACAATTTGCACAGTGTAGACATGGGAAAGTTCCAACTCGTTGTGTGCCGGGACTCTTGATTGGTGGTCTTTTGGAGACAAGTTTGTCTCGGAGATGCTTCTTTGATACGCAAATATCGGTGGTTCTTTGAAGAGGTGTTGCACCCTCTGATCGCAGGTGAGTATTTGCCAGTTCTTTTGAATGATCTTCGTGATCTGGTGACTCTGGAGTCAACATTTAGAGATATACACCAACCTTTGAGTGTCCTTGGTCTCCTTGCTGGTGGACAGAAGGGTTTCGCGATTTAGTGGGTTCATCCTTGCTTTTTCTTTGTCTTTATCAGTATTCGTGCATCCCCATGCTTAAAATGTATTGCACATTTTTGTATGTTCTTTGATTTAGACTTCTGGATCGCTCACTATCCTCTTGACGCGTAGTAACTGGCTGAATGTAAAATTCTGGATGAGGCTTGGTTGGTGAAAACATAAGCGATGTAGTAAATTATTTCTGTCAGTCTCCTTATGATATAAATTGTTGCTGAATCCATCTCCATCAGTTCTTATCTTAACATCAAGGAAGTGAATCTCGGTGGTAGATGATTTCGGGAGTAAACTGGATCCTTGAGTCAATGTTGTTCATGTAATCAAAAGATTCAGTGAATTCCTTACTTGTACCAGTCCATATGCCAAAGATATCATCTATGTATCTTATCCACAAATATATCTTGCTTTTCCAATCTGTGTGTGTTAAGACGTGGTCAGTTTCAAATTTAAACATGACGCAATTGGTGTATGTGGGAGCTATGGTTGCTCCCATTGCCGTTCCTGAGACTTGGAGGAAGAATCTGTCTTTGAATTGGAAATATGAGTTCTCTGAGATGAACTGAAGCAATATAAGAATGAATTCCTTTTGTGCTCGGATTTCTGATGTTCTAAGGAGCATCCATTCTATAACTTCCTGTCCAAGATCATGTGGAATAGAGGTGTATAGACCTTTGACATCAATTGTGAATAAAATGAAATTCCTGTCCAATGTGGTGGATTGCAGTAGTTGGAGAAAATTAGTGGTATCCTTGATATAAGTTTGAGTTTATTATATGAGTGGTTGTAAGAAAAAGTCCACATATTTACCCAAAGGTTGCAATATGCTGTTCATGCCAGCTACTATGGGCCTGCTAGGTGGATGTAAAGCATCTTTGTGAACTTTGGGTATCATATAAAAATTCGGAATCCTGGGATGCTAGTTAAGTAAGAATTTAAATGTATTGTGATTTATCCAGTTCAAATCTAGTGCTTTTTTTTTAGAATTTACTCTACATTCTGTTTGATCTCAACAGTGGGGTCTCTGTCAAGTGGAGCATAGATGTTAGTGTCTCCAAGTTGTCTCCAGCAATTTCGTCAAAAAACACCTTCAATTTTAATTTCCTGGTAAATCTGAAGAGTTCGACCTTACTGTCAAATAATGATGTTCCATACGTGGGCACAAAACTGAGCCTTTTTTAGGGTCTTTTCTTCAGCCGATGTTAATGGTCTGTCAGAAATATTAATAAGTAGGTTTTCTTCTGTTGCTGTCGTGTTAGTGGACCTTCCTTTTGGCTTCCTTTTGCCACATCGCATTCTTTTTGTCGTGTTCCTAAAAAAACATCTGAGGTGGCAGAAGGGGCATTTGCTTGCTCTAATGTTGTAATGACATTTGTGTTAGTTGATGTGCCTGCTCTGCTGATTGTTTCATGTGAAGAGTCTGTGTCAGAACTGGAGGTGTTACTAGAATTGTTGGGATGGTTGCCACGTGGTGTGATAGTCAGTCGTGGTCCATATTTATCCATCCACAAATACACTGTCTCGTTAAGGTAATCGTATGTATCACGTTTAAATGTACAAACTTTTTTCTGCTCCAATTCACTCTTATAACTATCAAGTTTGTTGTTAATTTCTGTCAGAATAGTGTCATAATCTCCCTTTCCACGCGTTTCCACAAGTTCTTTTTCAATCTCAGCAATCTCTGCATTCAAAGTTGTTAGATTTTTAGATAGTTCTTGGATAGTGAGAAGAATGAGGTCCAATGGACATTTGTTCAAAATAGCTTCTCTTTTTCTGACAAACTCTTTACTCTCTTTGCAGAGCGCTGGGTGTAGTTGAATCCTTAAACCTCTGGGGATCCTTTGATTCTTGTAATATCTGCTAAGGATAATGGCATGTAATTTGCAGTTAATTTCTTTCCTGATGAGAAATTCCATTTGTTTGATGTGTTTTAGCTGGATCTTTAGATGAAGTGTTTGATTTACTGAGAAGTGTCCCTTATTACTCCTAAAATGGCTTTAGCTTCTTCCTTCAAGAAACCTAAGGTTTCTGCACATTTCATAGTCACACCTTCAATGTTTTCGAATGACATTCTGATGTTATCTGTACGCCAGGAATGGTGTGCCTCCACCTGAATGTGCCTCGAAAAGTGGAAAACTGCAAAAGCAGAGAGGTGGGCACCACTGATAATGGGAAGAATTTGAAAAATTGTTACTTCAACTCGTATAAAGTAAATAAATATGTTTCAAGGAGACACCTGAGCCCCATGAAATCACAAAAAGAAAAAAACTGGGTGTAAAACACTCGGCTAAACAGTCACTCTCATGTAGTCCCTCTTTCGAGGTTACTTGACCAGTTTTTGAACAAGTTTTTAGCAAGCTAGTGAGGAACGTTTGTCTTCTCGCTGCAGTATGTGTTCAAATCATACTCCAGAAGGCCGATGTAATTTATGAAATAAAATTAAATTTTGTAGTTTCTTTTAAGTTGTATTGTAAATAGGAGAAGCAGCCAACTTGGCTAAAAATGCAATCGAGAGATTTATTGCCAATGCATTTCGGAGTGTGAACTCCTTCTTTGGGGCTATACTCTCTTTAGTACAGTAAATCGTAGCTAAACAGCATCACAGAATTATATACAATCAGATAGTCATATGGTAATACACATATCCATTACGTAGTATTGGCATATAAAGAAATAACATGTACATACCATAGGCGGATGTATAGTAGCAAAGCATTAATGAACCGTGAAAAAAGGAAAACAGAAGAAAAACGAAGGTGGAAATGAGAAAACAACGTTTGGATTATACAGTCACCATGAATGTGGGATAAATGCGTTTGCGGGTACTTTCATCTGCCCACTGTACTAGGTAGGCATCCACATATGCAACTGTTTCATGTAGATTGAAGATCACCTAAAAATAAATAATGCGAGACCGGGTCAGTCCCGTAAATGCTGCTTGCATACTTTCTGCAGACATAAATAAAGAAACGTGCATTTTACTCACGTATCTCACGCATGTGAGCGACTCACAGTTAGTTTAGTAATTTCCCTCCAATCTGAGGCTCCAAGTCGAGTCTATAGTGCAATAAAATAATACGATTCTTCCATCACTGTCTGTATCAAATGGTAAAAAGGACATTTGTCAAGAACATCCAAGCCCATAGCTTACCTAACTACTGTCGTGGCAGCGTTTCCAGAATGAAGAGCGCTCATGCATCGCTCAATCAGCTGTTTTTATTGTGTTGCCATGGTGTGTTTTAAGGTGAAACATTGTAAATTGGACAAAACCGTTGCCATATTGTCGTAAGTATGATATTAGTAAATTGTAGGAAAATAGCATGCACTGGTAAAAACCCATGGAATTCTCTGAAAAAAACCTTGTTAAAGAGACTTTATGGTTAAGTTGCACCAATAAAAACCTATACAATTCACTGAAAAAACTTTGTTAAAGGGACGTTATGGTTAAGTTGCACTAATAAAAAAACCTATAAAATTCAACGAAAAACTTTGTTAAAGGGATGTTATGGTTCAGTTGCGCTAATAAAAATCTATGAAGTTCAACGGAAAAACATTGTTGAAGGGACATTATGGTTTACACGTAAAACCTCAGAAATTCGCCAGTTATGGTAGGCTAAGCAACCATAACTCGCGCCACCACCATCCACTGCTAAGACTAACACCCAGGACATCAAAGATGACATCACAGATGTCATTGATACAGAATTGTCTTCAGTATTGGTAGACCTTTCTTAGTTCTGTGCTGATCTCTGACAACATAAATCAAAAATGTTCTCTTCACACAATTGTCTGGCACAGGCAGACCAGACTCGATCACCTCACAAGTATGTAATAAATGATGAGTTTCATCAGCACTATTTGGACAGAGTCTGTTTATCTTGAACAACATAGAGAAATGTGTTCAGTACTCTTGTGCTGACCTTGGAAATCTCAATGTGGGTGACTGATGAGCATTCCTTTAAACTTTCACTGGTATTGTACTTCCACTTCACATCAGTCTGGTGAACGGGCCATTCAAGCCCCTGCCTGTGGCTACCTTGATGTTAATTAAGCTCAATTCCCAACAGAGAAGTAATGATCATCTAAGGCTAATTAATACGCTAAGTAAAGGTGGGGTAGGGTGAGGGAATGCGCCCTCGCAAGAAGGAACAGGAAGGAAGAATAACCAATCACATCCAGGGAATAATACACAATAATCATTAATTAAAACCTTTATTAGATATTCAAATTAGTCAGTACTATGAAAGAGATTAGAGCTGTGCAGGTCAAACACACATTGGTGTCCAGACAAGGTATTAGACCAGATAGAGAAGGAGCTTCAGCTAGAAAGCGAAGACGCAAACCAAGAAAGTTGCTGCTGTGACAGTCTAAACCAGACCCGTAAGACACTTATGCCATTACCTGCAGAAGTGTTTCAGCAAGTTCTGGAAACATACCAAGATGAAACTTTACGGTGGCCCAGGAGCGTGGCCCATGGCTGGAGGCACAACAATCTAAGCGAGGATGAAGAAGTAACTTCTGGTGGTTATTGTGTTAAAAGGTATTATTGGCTGAGGAGGGCGACCTGTGGCTAGGGAGCTAGAATATCTAGGTCTGAAAAGCTCCCTAAGCAAGAAGGATGAAGTACTGACTGGCAGAAGACTGCCAAGAAGCAAGCAGTGTGCTATATCGCTGCGACTAAAATAGCCGAGTATCTAGCAGGGCACTTTATTCCTATGAATGAAACGGCCAAAATGCAAGCGTGGTGCTATACCCATGATACAGTAAGTTGGTACGAGGAAACATTCAAGTGAATATTCATACTCCCCTAGTTATTCCGTGAGACACCTTGCGTTGACCCACTCTGCGGTGACTCTTATTTGTAGTTGGATTCCCCTAGACCCAAGATTCTGAGCCAGCCTGAGAAATTGAATCTTCTTTGAACTTTATACTTTGGTCTCATTTGTGTCCTCTTAATCTTTCTTCACAATGCAGTTTGTCAAGTTGTAGGGAATGTGAGCCATGCAGAAGAGGAACTATAAACATCCGTCTTTACAGAATGCCAGCCATGCATAATACACAACAAAATACAGAATTCTCAAGGCCTACGGAATTTGAGCTATGCAGAATCGTCATCATAAAGGGAATGTAAGCCATGCAGAAGAGGGTGCAGAATCACCCATCTCCACGGAATGCGAGCCTTGCGCAATGCAAAATAGCATGCAGCATTATCGAATGTAAGCCATCCAGAAATGATTAAGAATCACCCATCTCCACAGAATGTGGGCCATGCACAATAGCATGCAGCACCATAGGCTTCTAGGCAATGTAAGCCATTCAGAAGAGGCTGCAGAATCACCCATCTCCACAGAATGTGGGCCATGCACAATAGCATGCAGCAACATAGGCTTCTAGGGAATGTAAGCCATTCAGAAGAGGCTGCAGAATCACCCATCTCCACAGAATGTGGGCCATGCACAATAGCATGCAGCAACATAGGCTTCTAGGGAATGTAAGCCATTCAGAAGAGGCTGCAGAATCACCCATCTCCACAGAATGTGAGCCTTGGGGAATACACAATAGCATGCAGAAGATCATTCGGAATCTTCAAGGCCTACGAATTTACTGTATTCCCTTTTTCCCTTCCCGCCTTGGAGCGCTTTGAAGCACTTCACCTGTGTATAAGCGCTGTATAAACAATAAACACATAAATAAACGCATCATCATCAGCTTCTAGGGAATGCTAGCCATGCAGAAGAGGATTCAGAATCACCCATCCCCACATTGTCCTGGGAGGATAGCTCAGCGGCAACGTGCTAGTCTTGGAAACAAGATGACACAAAGCAACACTGGTTCGTCCGCGTTTGGAAACCTTTGGGTATTAGGTGCGTTATGTTATAAATACACAACTAAGTCACACTCATGTAACAGCACCTCGATGCCCCTAGGCTGTGTGAGTGCTTTTTAAATGCAAATAAAAATAATTAAAAAAATAATGTGAGCCATGCACAATACACAATAGCATGCAGCATCATCAGCTTCTAGGGAATGGTAAGCCATGCAGAAGAGGGTGCAGAATCATCCATCTCTACAGAATGTGAGCCTTGAGGAATACACAATAGCATGAATCATCATCAGCTTCTATGGAACGTAAGCCATGCATAAGAGGATTCAGTATCACCCATCTCCACATAATGTGAGCCATGCACCATACACAATAGCATGCATCATCATCAGCTTCTAGGGAATGTAAGCCTGCAGAAGGGTGCAGAATCGGCCAACTCCGTCGAATGTGCGCCATGCACCATACACAATAGCATGCAGCATCATCAGCTTCTAGGGAATGGTAAGCCATGCAGAAGAGTGTGCAGAATCATCCATCCCTACAGAATGTGAGCCATGCACAATACACAGTAGCATGCAGCATCATCAGCTTCTAGTGAATGGTAAGCCATGCAGAAGAGGGTGCAGAATCATCCAGCTCTACAGAATGTGAGCCTTGAGGAATACACAATAGCATGAATCATCATCAGCTTCTATGGAACGTAAGCCATGCATAAGAGGATTCAGTATCACCCATCTCCACATAATGTGAGCCATGCACCATACACAATAGCATGCATCATCATCAGCTTCTAGGGAATGTAAGCCTGCAGAAGGGTGCAGAATCGGCCAACTCCGTCGAATGTGCGCCATGCACCATACACAATAGCATGCAGCATCATCAGCTTCTAGGGAATGGTAAGCCATGCAGAAGAGTGTGCAGAATCATCCATCCCTACAGAATGTGAGCCATGCACAATACACAGTAGCATGCAGCATCATCAGCTTCTAGTGAATGGTAAGCCATGCAGAAGAGGGTGCAGAATCATCTATCTCTACAGAATGTGAGCCTTGAGGAATACACAATAGCATGAATCATCATCAGCTTCTATGGAACGTAAGCCATGCATAAGAGGATTCAGTATCACCCATCTCCACATAATGTGAGCCATGCACCATACACAATAGCATGCATCATCATCAGCTTCTAGGGAATGTAAGCCTGCAGAAGGGTGCAGAATCGGCCAACTCCGTCGAATGTGCGCCATGCACCATAGACAATAGCATGCAGCATCCTCAGCTTCTAGGGAATGGTAAGCCATGCAGAAGAGTGTGCAGAATCATCCATCCCTACAGAATGTGAGCCTTGCACAATACACAATATCATGCAGCATCATCAGCTTCTAGTGAATGGTAAGCTGTGCAGAAGAGGGTGCAGAATCATCCATCCCTACAGAATGTGAGCCTTGCACAATACACAGTAGCATGCAGCATCATCAGCTTCTAGTGAATGGTAAGCCATGCAGAAGAGGGTGCAGAATCATCCATCTCTACAGAATGTGAGCCTTGAGGAATACACAATAGCATGAATCATCATCAGCTTCTATGGAACGTAAGCCATGCATAAGAGGATTCAGTATCACCCATCTCCACATAATGTGAGCCTTGCACCATACACAATAGCATGCAGCATCATCAGCTTCTAGGGAATGGTAAGCTATGCAGAAGAGGGTGAAGAATCATTCATCGCTACAGAATGTGAGCTTTGCACAATACACAATAGCATGCAGCATTGTCAGCTTATAGTGAATGGGAAGCCATGCAGAAGAGGGTGCAGAATCATCCATCTCTACAGAATGCGAGCCATGCACAATAACATGCATCATCATCAGCTTCTAAGGAATGTAAGCCATGCAGAAGAGGGTGCAGAATCGCCCATCTCTACAGAATGTGAGCCTTGGGGAACACAACATGAGGTGTGAAATATGTGGGAACAAGTGCAACAATACATGCATATTTTCAGATGTCTACTCAACGTCATTTCCTTTGTCATTGTAGCTTCATTGTAATGTAATAGGTGTTTATGTGCAAATCGTCTATATGCCATGGCAAACAATGTATGCATTAGGTATGACGGCGTGAAGCCTAGGTAGGACCAAGCCAATAAAACGCAACTGAGTGCTATCATTTGCACAGTTTGCAATATTTTCGAAAATGGAAAATTCATTCAGGAAAAAAACATTTCCCGATCACCAAATTCATACAGCGACTCTTGTGAAGAATGTGAGAAGTTCAGAAAACCCAGGCAAGTGTCTATCAGGACCCTCTCTGGATCCGCCCGCCCCCGAAGAGTATACAATAAGCCGTGCAAAATCGTAGCCCTTGAAGGAACGTGCGGCCTTCCGAGCGGTGAAAAACAATCATGCAAACATTCTGATGAGGCAGGACTGGCAAGGCCATGCGCCCGGATTCGGAATGCTGCTGCTGCTGCTGCTGCTGCTGCTCTGTAGCAGCATTTCCGTGGGCCTATACTGGATCACCAAATCGTCCACTAGAGCCAGCATCTTCATTGACAGCGCAAAAACAAGTTATTTTGAGAAATGGCTCTTTCATGACGGTCAAATGAATCTATGGACATGCATATGGGTTTGCATCATCTGATCATCTACTGAACAGGAAACCTTAGTGCAGGGTTGTCCAACTCCAGGCCTTGAGGGCCGGAATCCTGACTGGTTTTCAGGATATCCCTCATTAATATTCATGAGGAAAAATGTTCATACATTTAGAAACCTTGTATGCAAATGTATCTCATGAATATTAATGAGGGGTATTCTGAAAACCCGGCATGGATCCAGCCCACGAGGCCTGGAGTTGGACAACCCTGCGCTTAGTGGATAAGGGCCATACAGTAAACCCTTCACTATGTTTAACATATGCAGCAATAGTTGATATCAACACACACACATCAGTAATTATGCAACCTCACACATATGTGTCTAGAAAGGGAGCGCCAAGATCCATCCTCTTGGGAAGGTAAATACTTCTTCAATAGTAGGTGGGGCTAGGAGCACATTCATAACCATTGAGCCCTGGGTTTTAGAGGAAAGGTGGGGAGCAGCTGACTTCCAGGTTTATAGGTGCAGTATTGTTCTTTTTACCACCATTGTGCATTTGGAAAGTCAACCCAGTCGGGTTGGGCAGATCACTTCGTCCACTACCATCTTAGAAATTCCTGTAATTTGGTTTATAAGGGTCACTGAACCTGGATTAGATTGACGAGGCCAACTGGTCTCTAGAATATTTTACAATGTTCATAAAATTTGTCACCTAATATGAATCATGGGAGTGCAAAGAGAAGTGAGGAATTATAGAGAGACCGGTTGATAAACCACCGGCCTGGCATGGTGACTGCCGTGAGCTGGCCTGAACTGGCCCAACCACGCCTTGCGTTTCCTCAGGTTTTATGATGCACTCGCCCTGCACCAAACCAAAGGATGATGAGTACTCTGGTCCGCTAACCTGTGAATGAAAACAGGAAGAGACCTGACATGTAGCATAAGTGCCAGAAGACCGTGCAGTGAACAAAGGTGGAGCTTTTCTGATACCTTACAAGTAACTTTGTCACACCTTGCACATATGTCTCACCCTTTGAGTGCACTACATGATGGGAAGAGTCCTTCAGATGGAGATGTAATGCAACCAATTTATAGTAATTTGACTGGCCGATTGAGTTATTATACTCTTTGGGAGGTCTTGAAATGCTACATAAGATTACGAGATTGGGGATTACGAGGAGGTACCGAGGAACAAAGCAGAGAGGAGTGCTTAGAACAGAGAAGGAGGCCACGAAAGCAGAACTGTATTACTGTTATGCCTAAATGAAAAATGTTCAAGTGCATTGGTTTATGTTGAAGGTAAAGTGTGAATTGAACAAATAACGACCTGAGAAAGTGGAGAATGTTCTGTACAGGCTCCGAACAAAACATTTTCAAACGAAGCAATAAAAGTGAACGGTTGATGGCACACACACTAAGTGTTGGAAATCGACAGTGAAATATCCACCATCGGTTCTTCTACAGTTGAACAGTGACTCTGAAGAGGAGAACATATTAAGAGTATTCCCAGTATTCCCACTATGAAGTTTCAAATGGACAATGGGCCTAATTCCGTGTCCGGCGGTAAACCTGCCGGCGGCCCAGGGAGTCAGGCGCTGGTAAAATGTTAGTTCCCATTCCCATAGAGTCTGGTGCCAGCGCTTCCTTGAAGGTCTGCCTACCGTGGCTGCTGCGCCCGGCAGGGTCAGACCTATCAGGCATACCGGCCCTGGCAGGCAAATTCGTAATTTGCCGGTCTGGAAACAAGGGTGCCTGTGAGCTTGTTTGGAGACCAGCAAACTTGTAATGAGGCCCAATGTCTTTACCAAACTGTAGTTCTCTGCCTGTCAATGGCACATTCGACCAACTTAGAATGGAATATTTCATTTGACCAGGTGGCAGGCTCATGACGTAAGGGGCACAGGCATGCAGGGGTCGCGTGCACAGGAGACCTGGGTGGACACTGTCCTGGCGCCTTTGGCGCAAGGCTCATGAACAAAAGTAAACAAGAACATCCATTTAACACCAAAAAGCTTTTATTATGGACATAGCACTTCAGATGCATTAACCAGGAACATTCCATCCATTAAGCAGCCCCAAGTGTATTCTTGGGTGTGGCTGCTAATGTATTGCCTTCGCACGTGCTCACTCTTTAGGAGTGCCAGGGTGTGGCTGGTAAGCCGGGCCTAATGGGCGTGCCCACGATCTCAGCTATATAAGCGGCCCCGATCCTCAAGACAGACGCTTCGTGTTATTCTGCACTTGCAAGCAGCGTAACGCTCACCGTCGCCTGAGGTCAGACTTACCTTTGAAGATCCTGCTTCCTGGACATCCTGCTTCCTGCCAGGATACTTACCAACTGGGGGAAGCTGTTCTTACCTGTACATCTCTTCAGCAAACCAGTATTCATCTTTACACCTTCCGGAATGCCAAAATCTTCATCTTGGCACCGCAGCACGGCATGCTCCATCGTCGGCAGCAGCGCCTGCAAGGAAAAACAGAAGACAAGGTTAAACATCGAAAAAACAGTCAGTTTAAGGTTGCGCTTCGCCATACTTCACGCTTTTCCTTAAACCATCACCTACCTGCTGTCGAACATTGTGGTAGCATCCATCTTCCATCCGGCCGCGTCTCACAGCTGCATTGAGGCTGCATTTCCATCTAAGGGAAAAAAACAGAAGAGAGACACTATTGCAGGCATAAATAGGAGCAACATATAAAGACATTAAACAGAACGAACAGCATCACAAGAGCTCAAGAAAGACTTACCAATCATAAGGAGAAGCATAGTCGCAGCTGGACTGGACTAATCCCTATCAGGGATCAGTGAAGGAACTAGATCCCATTCTACGCGCCCCTGCCAGAAGTAGCAGGATGGAGAGCTTATCTTCCATAATTCACAGGAGCAGTATAACCATGTACCACCGCTCACAGCTTTTCTACTGAGGGAGAGGCCTGAAGGGGGTGATTCAATTTCAAGGAGGGCTGCAACCATGCCCCAACGCCTCAGCAGAGACCAGGTGAGCATAACACCAGGTCCATGTTGTGATAAGTAAATGAAACCTCTGCAAAACGCCTGGAGATGACGGCCTTGTGGTCAAACTGTACAGAATACAGTGCAAAAGGAAATCAAGAGCCTAGTTGATTACCCTATCATTCATTGTGCCTTTAATAACCCCATCACTGGTGATTTAGTTACCCTTTACCTCCCCTTTGTGAATGCAATAAAAAAGTAAAAGAAATATCCATTGATCTTCCGTTGTCTGTTGATCCTTTAACTGTGATATAGGGCACAACACAGACTGATCCCTTTTTGTTGGTTTTGTTTTTGGATCTTATTCTTAAATTGATAGGGTTTTTTGCAGCAAAACTGACAATAAATAAATGGACTCGAATGGCAGTTTAAAGTATTTTGTAAGTTTGCTAGCAAACACAGGTAAGGTAACACTGAAGTGGATTTCCTTTTATGAATGATTGGATATAAATTCCTGTATGTTCACACAAAATATTATTTGGGACTCAACATGTGGGTGAGAAAATAGGTCTTGGTAGAGGGTCATTGCTTGGTGCAATAAAAGGGAGGACATGTAGGGTGCTCAGATGTTCCTTTGGAAGGTCCAGGGAGAAAGTACTTGGAAAGATGTTTTGAGGAGCATCTAGGAAGTCAAGTAAACTGTTAATCAATACATGTATGGCTATCAAGTAGCTGGACCTGTACTTGGTTGCAAAGTACCCTGCACAACAGCAAGAGCAACGTCTTCCTAGCATGTTCATGGTCATATTATTTATTTATGTGAAGCAGTCCAGTGCCCTGCAAAAGTATGACAGAGTAGCCACAGAGAGAAGAGACTGATTGTCACACCCCTGGAGTATCACACAACTCCTTCCTAGCCAGGGAAGCCAAATGCAGTTGACCCCTCCCACCTTGGTTGGCACGGGGGTCCCGATATTGGTATACACAGGCACCTCGAGGCAGCCAAAGGGGGAAAGAGAGTTAGGGAGAGGTTGTGGACAGGTCGGGGGTGTTAGGGTCACCGGAAAGAGGGTTAGGGAAATTGCATGAGGATAGATACAGGCAACATAGGGGAAAAGACATAGCATGTACATACACCTGAACCCATCTGTCTCTCCGAACTAAACAAGTAGACCCTTCTTAGTTAGGATCTCACCTGACTCCTGTATACCTAATAGCACTTGAAGTTAGCAACAAACATAAGCACATGGAACATTATTGGTGGCCATGAATAACATGTAGCAACAACACACGATGAAAAGATGAAACACAATGAAACACATAACTTCTGACAGCCTGGCATCCTCCTGGTAATACTTTCAGAATATCCTGCTGTGTCTGTCGGCAAGCGTGCATTCCCACATTGACATAATGGTTTCATGTAGACAAATAAGGAAAACAAGAAGCAAGAAGCCACAAACAACACTGCCAGTCCCTATATTGCCTTACCACGTCCTGCGTGTATGACAGTTTACTGAGCGTTCTTGCTCTGCAAGCCGCAGCATGCTCCGCATATGTTCATGAGCCCCTGAGCCGGAGCCTGCATGTGCCCCTCTCCGTGGAACGTGAGAGAAGGAAATATCAACAGAACAAACGGTGCGTCCACACCCAAACAAGATTCATGCCCACTTAACACTTGTGGAAAAGAAACGAAGAGCACTTAATTGATGCCTGTGGGGGCTTGCCAGCACCTCCCCAGGCAATGTAGATTTGGTGTTGGCAGCCATGCCGCCGTGTGTGCACTGCTGCCCTTGAGGCAGGCTCTCTGTAGCCGTCTCACCGCCCGGCCCTGTCTTACAGTATTCAGCGTAAGTCGCTCCAATCCCTCATGAGGGATAGAGCGCAGCAATTCACTGCCAGTCTCAGAATCTGACGGTTTGGTGAATACAACAGTACCCGTATCACTAGCCCACTCCTCACCTGATGATGCAGTGTTGAAATCCGAGGGCTCCTCTGAAGATGTCTCCTCCTTCCTTTCTCTCCAAGCATTGTTGATTTTCTTCTTAATTGTCTTGCCCTTCTGTCTGAAGAGCTAGGGATGGGCTCCCCCGGAAGCCACTTTACCAATAAGGCTATTTGCCAGGCAGCGGGGACTCCGGGGAGCCCACCCCAAACCAGGGAAAAGCCTCTGCCGAAAAACCCTGGGGTAGATCTTATAACTGTAGTTGGTGAAGTATGACTGTAGTGTTGGTTTAAACTCTGTGTTGTTCCTTAAGGAGACTACCAGTTCCAGCATGCAACAGGTATGACTGATTCCAATGTGGAAGTTCTTCTTACAGAAACGTGAGAATACTACCAATGGTAGTAGTACAGGACACAGAGCAATCAGGCTGTGAAGAATAGCAGGAATACAGTGGAGTCGAACAATCACGGAAGGAGGCGGCAAAGACATGCCGCAATACAGCAGAACAGAATGGCGCGGAAGACAGCGGAGAGGAGGAGCTATGCGAGACACACGACTCGCTGCACTGGGCTAGGAACTCACAGAGCAGTGGAAGGTAACCCAGGAGACAAGAATACCGCCAGAGCGCGCCAAGGTGCGAGGAGACCACCTGAGAGCGTTGAGGCACAAGAGACTGCCTGAGAGCAGAAAGGCACAAGAAGCTGCCTGAGAGCGGTTAAGCAAAAGGAGGACTGCCTACAAGGGGTGAGCCGTAGAGAACACAGGAGAGGAAAGGCAAGGGAATGAGACACACTAGTACAGGGTTAATACGAACCAGCGTTCAGGATACAAGTAAGTTGCAACACACCGAAGGTCCCACCTGTCGGATAATTGTAGTCTGTCAGAATCAGGAAAACTAGAACGTACAATACGTTCCAAGCGTGTAGGGAGAACTAGTCCTTCTTCCATTTTGCCCAACTATCCTAAAGCTTCCACGGATGTTGTATGACAGCTGGGGCCCGGTTCCTCCTGAATCAGCAGCATGCCATAGCAACATTCCTCCTCCGACCCCTGCCTACATACAGCAATCAACAACAAGCAGCACAGGCCGGGCGAGGCTTAAGTAATCACGTAATTGACACACCTGCTCCAACTGCCACCGGCTTCATGTGAAATGTAGCCTTGTGTTCATTTCCCTTGTAGCAGCTGTCCTATGCTACTTTCTTAAGGACACAGCCCTTGTTTTCCTCACACTGTTGCAGAAGTAGTAGTGAAGTCCTGATGAAGCAACTGTGCAGACGACACATAGCAAGCTATGAAGAGACTAGCCTAATGGCCATATGAGAGGGGCACATCGAACACTGAGCCTGCATGCAGTAGCAAGGATGAAACCAAAACAGTGCCATAAAACAGGAGAGCAGAATGTCGAAGAAGAGTGGTAAGAAGCTGAGGTGGAACGCTGTAGGAAGTCCCAACACAGAGCCAGCCAGCTCATTTTCTGAGGTGTTGTTGATGCAAAGGAGTAGACCTGGAGGAGAGGCAATGTAGTGTTATTTTAAGATATCTGCGACTGAAGGGAAGGAGAGCCAAGGAGGCAGCCACAGAATCTTTTACTGAAGCAAAGCCTGGAAACGTGGCTGAAGCAAGTGATTGTGAGACACAAGGTTGCTGCCAGACACCTTTATAGGAAATTCCTGGAGCCATTGGAGAAACTGCTGGTGACAAGCGGGACTGCTTGCTGGAACCTGGGACGGAAACGTCCCGGAGGCACTGAGAAATGAAGTCTAAGGAGAACCGCTGTATGGTAGCACTTGAAGGCTGTGTTCCACAGCCATTGACAAACCAGTGTAAAGTGTAAAGGGCATCCTCACTGCATGCTGAAACCTGATAGTCAAGTCCCGAAAGGCCTTGAAAACTTGATAGTTCAGAGAAACACTGCATGATGCAACGTTTGAATGCAAAGATCCTAGAGACAGGGTGACATTTATAAACCACCACAACAATGCATGCTGCAAACCTGAAGGCAAAGGTCCTAGAGACATTGAGAACTTGATGGTATGGGAAAACACTACACGTTGGGACAAAGCAACAGCGTCTGTATAGACATTGGGCAGTTGCCTGTAAAGAGGAAATCCTGCATGTTGTGTCATCTATTTTTATGTGAACATGGATGACAGAGAAAAACAGGTGTACATTTGTGTGCCTAATTTGAGTTTTTGTTGTGTGTAATAGTTACTTGTTTATGACTAAGTGCTTATTGTGCAGTCTTTTACTTAGCACCAATCAGTGGACATGCCTGAAATGTGGCGTCGTTTTTCACTTTACACACTACTACTGAGTGTAACAGTTTTTTGAAACACAAACATTCACATTGGGTGTCACCAATTTAGTTGTAGCACTGAGGGGAGAACCGCTCACGATGGTGCTTACATGCAAGCGCTCTTCTTTATAATATTTAGATCTGTTTGTCATTGGTTGTAAATGCAATAGGAAATTCGATGCTTTATTTACACAAAAACGTATTGTAAATACAGCCTGCCATGTCTGTGCATGTACGACAGGGTCAGTAGCTTGACCGTGTAGGGTTGAGATGGGGACCTCTTTACTCCTGGGAGGCGTACTTGGGGAAACCCAGAGGCAGTTCTACTCCAGAGGGGGAAGATGGTAGTTCGTAGGGTCCTAGTTCCTGTTCCCTCTCTAAGCGCCTATATATGTTTGAGCAGAATCACTGTTGATCACCAGCCGGTCTCTTTCTTATTATTGCAGAAGAAAACATGTTTCAGGGGTGGTATGGAGGAGAGAGTAGTAGTGGTACCGAAGAGGGAGTAGTAGTGAGGAGGAGGGAGTAGGAGCCTTTTTCTGGAGGATAGAGTAGTAGTGGTACTGAGGAGGGAGTAGTAGTGAGGAGGAGGGAGTAGGAGCCTTTTCTGGAGGACAGAGTAGTATTGGTACTGAGGAGGGAGTAGTAGTGAGGAGGAGGGAGTAGGAGCCTTTTTCTGGAGGATAGAGTAGTAGTGGTACTGAGGAGGGAGTAGTAGTGAGGAGGAGGGAGTAGGAGCCTTTTTCTGCAGGAGAGAGTAGTAGTGGTACTGAGGAGGGAGTAGTAGTGAGGAGGAGGGAGTAGGAGCCTTTTTCTGGAGGAGAGAGTAGTAGTGGTACTGAGGAGGGAGTAGTAGTGAGGAGGAGGGAGTAGAAGCCTTTTTCTGGAGGGTAGAGTAATAGTGCTTAGTGGGAGAGTTGTAGGAGGAATCGTAGGAAGTGGTAAGATCAGAGGGTGGAGGTAGGTGAGTGACAGAACCAGCGGAGGGACAGCAAAGGAAGTAGCAGGGAGAGCGAGAACGGAAGGTGGGTGGAGTCGGAAGGAGGAGCGTAGGAGGACAATACGAAAGGGATAGACGTAAAAAGGGAGAGGAATATCTGGGGGTCAGAGAGAAAAGACTGACTGGGGCTTGCGTGTATGGAAGGCACCACCCCAATTTCTAGAACTAACCAGGGGAGCAGAGTAGGTCCCACCTAGGAAGTCCCTGAGAGGGTTACGCAGATTATGCATTTGTCTGTAGGCCATCACCACCAGAACAGACAGAACATAGACAGTAGGGGTCAATAGTCTGAAGAAACTAACCTGGGGATTAGGAACGCCTGGTATGGGAGGGACTTGCTTTTGCTAGCTGAGGGGGGAGGGCCCCTAGAGATTGTCTGGAACCTATCAATCAAAACCCTTGAACTGTCCTTGGGAGTTGGTGTGATATTGGTGCCATCTGTGATAGCATGGGTGATGCCATTTACGTGGATTCTTATGGAATACGCCTGCAGATCCCATAGGAATGGAGCGCATCTCCACTTACATCAAAATGCATGAGGAGTGGATTGGGGTGTGTTCGATAATTACGATGTGTGCCCCAACTCAGCTTTACAAATCAAGCAAAATTGCACGGTGAGTAATAGCTCTGCATAACACCCTTTATGCATGTTTGTTACTCACCCCGCAAGACCGTTCCAGGTCAAAAATAACCTGTGCTATGTTCAAATACAGAAGCTTCAGAATCTTAGATTAAAGAATTGTTTTTATTTTCTAATATAATTCTTCTGGTCTCTGGAAGAAATCCATTTACTTGCGCCCCAATTCATGTTTGATATTCGTTTACCCCATACACAGACAATTGAGAAAAATGTTGTTGCAGGCAGCCCTTCTGAAAAGGATTGCGAGATTGTTTATAGAAACCTATATCACCTCATGAGGCCACACCGAAAAAAGTAACCTCAGTACATAGTAGCCAAGTATTTACTGCAGGCCTTGGGCTGAATAGAGAAACATGCGGCAAACAGGCTACCCAAAAGAGCCTACTGTGTAATATTTCAGTAGTAGAAATAGTAGCCTTAAAGGATAGTTCCGGGACTTTTTTTTTATTGTCCCTACGGGTCGGCCATGTGTTTGTAAGCATAAATCGGTAGATCGTAGGAAACTTTCCTATGGACCTTACCCGACTTTTCGCCCATTATCGCACTCGAAATCAGCCTCCATTTTGTGATAATCCTATCATTCCGCCGCATCGACCTGGCTCACCTGCCTTTGCGGCACTAAATCAAATCCCCCGCCCCTGAGCCTGACATCAGCAGACGCGTACTGCCCATTTCAAGCACGTCTCGTGTCAACAATCGCTGCGCCTCAGCTATTGACGTGTTGCCATGGAAATGGCAGGACGCCTCTTTCCCCAATAAGTATAAACAGACCGTTTCACAACATACAGCAGCAGATTTTCGATTCCATTCCTCTCTCTGTGTTACTTTGAGTATTCTGTGACTCGTTTCAGTGCTCTGGTCAGCTACCTTCGCCGCTTGTAGTCCGTGTGAACACCTGTACCATCTCTGTAAATTATTTTACTATCTTTACCGCACAATGGCCACAATAATGCCGTATATGTACGAGCCCGAGTACACCGAGGAGGAACTACTGGAAAGGCAAGCACGCGAAAACGATGGGGATTCGGACGGCAGTTGGGAGGACCAGTCAACGGATGAAGAGCCTGGACCATGTCGCATGGACGGCGTCTCCACCTGGTGCACGTGCAATCGGTGCGAGCTAATGCCAACTGAGGAGGAGAACTGCTGCTGCCGTGAAAATTCCGGGTGCTTGGCCTACATTTCGGAAAGCGAGCAAAGTCTGCAGGAAGGCGAGCAAAGTCCGCAATGCATCACCGAGCTGCCAGAGTTCAGGGAAGCCTGCCTCTCACGGACAGTGTTGAGGATGATGATGGTGCTTATGCACGAACTTCGTGGCACTGTTCGTCCGCGTAATCCGAGTAACGAGTAAGTATACTCTGTTTGTGATGTCAGTGATGCCACCACTATTTCATGGTCGTCTCCCACATATAAAATTACATTTACATATCATTCGAACGCATGTAAATTGGTTCCATATAGTGCATTTTCTAGATATAATTTTTTTCTAAGAAAAATGACATGTGTTACCTGAATCGACATTGATAAGAAAGTTTGGTCAGTTTAATACAGTTTGCATCTTTTTTTTTCACAGGTGGTACAGGCTGGTGGCCTATCGTTGCTTCACTTGGTGGCTTCACGGGAGGCTCGGACACCGCGTTCGGAGAGTAATACCTGCCTGTGCGGTACTTGCCATTAGACAACATTTCCCCAGTGACAGTGGACAATACCGCGGATTTTCCCTCGATGTGCTGCAACCTCAACTTTACAATGTGTAATGTTTATTATTTATGTTTAATTAAAATCTAAAATAAAGCCCAACATATATTTTAACAATGGTTGTTTTGATTTTTTAAATGAATCTAGTGTGTCTCTGTTGAATAGCCTTCCAGTGCCTTGTCTTGTCACACCACATGTCTCCGGCCAGCATCCTCCCTCACGCTGGCCGCACACCTTCAATCCACATAACCGTTGAACCCATATATGCAGCAGTCATACATATATTATTTTGTGGGTTGGCATCAAGCATTGGCAATAAAAAGCTGTTGGATTTTATTGATACAAAACATGGTTATAGGTAAATAATAAATATGGTTGATCATAATAAATCCTCTTTTTGGGCACCGGGTACAGAGATGACCCCCATATATTCTCCTGGGAGGGTGAGGTATTTATAAACTCACCCCCCTGCCTTCCATGTAGTAGATCCTGCAGCCATCCTCTTACATTCAGTTAGATGGCCTCTCCTTGGTGAGGCCCTGCGGCAAACGGGTCTTGTCTGCACGACCACCGCCCCGATCCACCCCCCGCCCTATCAAAGGCAGTTCGCACCAGGGTACTTGCGCTGCTGGCAAGTGGAGCTGTCAGGGAGCGATAAAGGCCAAGAGGTGCCAAAGACCATGTACACTTCAAAGTGGTCTATAGAGCATGGGTTGTTGTTCCCATGTCTACCTCCAGACCCCGTGTCTCCTGCCAAGCATCCCCCCTCACGCTGGACGCCCCCCTGCAATCCACATAAGTGTGTCTCCATTCACGAGTCTTCCTGTGTCTTGTCTGCACGACCACCGCCCCGATCCACCCCCCGCCCTATCAAAGGCAGTTCGCACCAGGGTACTTGCGCTGCTGGCAAGTGGAGCTGTCAGGGAGCGATAAAGGCCAAGAGGTGCCAAAGACCATGTACACTTCAAAGTGGTCTATAGAGCATGGGTTGTTGTTCCCATGTCTACCTCCAGACCCCGTGTCTCCTGCCAAGCATCCCCCCTCACGCTGGACGCCCCCCTGCAATCCGCATAATGCCACGACATATACACGTCATTCATTCACAAACACACCCCTGTTTCGAATTCTTTATAACCCACTTCATATTTCTAATGAGAACTTCTTTGCGCTTTGCTAGTCAACCCGTGAAGGTGCTGGTTATCTGCTCTTCGTCTCTGTGAACTTCCGTGACCACTTTGAGCAAACTCGTCAGTTTGCAACCTGTGAACTGCTCCCTGTTCTACGACAAGAAACTACTCTGATCCCTGCATCTAACTGTTTGTTCGTCAAGGTAAGTCCATGTACCATAATCATTTTGCGTCCAATTTTTTAATTTATATCTATTTGCTAGTAGTCATCAAATTGCATCCATGTTTTCTTTTCGTTCACGACAGTACATGCAAGGAACTAGTCACATGTTCTGAGTTTAGTCAAATTACTTTTTCTATTTTTTGAAAGTTATTGAAATACTTATCCGCATGTGAATAACGTGTATAGTTCCAAGAACCAAAACGGACCTTGCATTGAACCTTTTATGTGTCATTTAATGTTTTAACACATTGGTATTCATAGAGAATTGTTGATCTTTACTTTTCAGAACTTTCCATAATGCCTGCCTGTTCCATTGGCGGTTGCCCTTCGAAGACCCATAACAAATCTGAAGATACTATAATGCATGTTTTCCCTAAGACAATAGATCAGATAAGAGAATGGGTCCGATATTGCGGATATCCAGCCTCTGAGCTAGAAAGTAGAGTCCTTGAAGTCTTTGCGGACAAGAGGGGTGATCGATACTGCATCTGCAGCAGGCACTTTAGCCCAGACATGTACTCCACATCATTGCTAATAAAGAAGAAAACACCGCGAGCGAGGCGAAAATTGCTCTCAACCGCTATTCCCACTCTATTCGTCCACATCCCTCCACTGGTGAGTCAAGTTTACGTATTTGTCTCTCGGCCTTGCGGTAGTGTGTAGCATTAGCTAACAATAATTTCCCCATTTATGTATCCACTCAATATGAAGGCGGAAGATTCTCCATCCGTGTCGTTATTGCAGTCATCAGCCACTTCAAGCGCCTATCGGGTAATCTTACTTAGCTATTCTGACACTGACTTGTTTTAGGCATGTAAATCAATAGTTTTAATTGATCGTGTAATCATTTTACCTAATGGTACACCACAGTACTCGTCCTCTAGTCTTTGTTTTCAGTTATAATTATTGTT
This sequence comes from Ambystoma mexicanum, assembly GCF_040938575.1. NCBI lineage: Eukaryota > Metazoa > Chordata > Amphibia > Caudata > Ambystomatidae > Ambystoma > Ambystoma mexicanum. Next base: position 1,246,724,133 of record NC_090934.1, read on the forward strand.
ATCCAAAATAATGCAAGTACTGTCTTTCAGGGAGATGCTGAGGAGTCCAACGCATTGACGACAACCGTAGATGTCACTCAGATGCTCGAGGTACGTTTCCGGACAGTTCCATCGATGGAGATCATCAGATCTTGCATTCTTGTAGCGTGATTGTTACACACAATGTTTCTTTCGTTTTTAGCCATTGGTATGTCCTTCTGCCGTCGCCCTCCTATGTGTCTTCTTTTTTCAATATTGTGTTCATTACTAATGAAAGTCCTATGTTTCAGGGAGTCGATGGAGCATTAGTCCAAGAAGAAGGGGGAGCATGCAGTTACGGGTCGGCGCAACAGCTTGCAGAAGTGTGCACCGCAGTTACAGCGTCCCTTGATGTTCTTATGCATTTCGAGGTATGGATACTGACAGATCAATCATGCGAGATCAAATGACGTGATTACATCCGCTATACTTCCTTCTTTATTAACGCAAGTACTATGTTTCAGGGAGCTGACGGAGCTTCTTCAACAAGAACATCACCCCTAGTAGTTGATGCAGATCTCTGGGTGGTGACACTTCCAACGATGGAGCAAATCGAATCATATTTAGATATCCATTATTTATTTTAGACAACTGATCATTTGTGCAGGTCTATTTAGATGAGCCGTTGACGCCTGCAGAAAGTTTATGTTCTTTTAAACAAAATAGAAAACCATACTAATGCAATTACTGTGTTTCAGGGAGTTGCTGAAGCGTCATCTTCAATAATATCATCAATGGAAGTCTATGCGGAGCCCGAGGTATGGATCTTGACAGTTCCATCTAACTAGATTAACAATGCGTGAACTATTGTCGTTTGAATGTTCTACACAATGCGTTCATTCGTGTTTTGCTATTGAGATGTACGTATGGGTATTGGTCCCCAAGTACATTTTGTGTTTTCAATATTATTATACATACTAATGAAAGTTCTATGTTTCAGGGAGTCGATGGAGCCTCAGTGAGTGATGGATGTGCTTATCATGAAAATATAGTCGTTGCAGCGCGAGAGGAAGTGGAGACATGCACACACGAGTCGGAGCAACAGCGTCCAGATGTTGAAGTTCGAGGCAAGAAAGTTTCAAAGAAAAGAAAGCAAAAGAAGGTTAGTGTCCCGGTCACTATATTATGTTGTCTTTCACTGTCAATAGTTCAATACTGTAAGTTGTGTTTAAACTGAACATCCCTTTTCTAATCTGTCCTCTAGTTGCGAGTGGGTGTAAGAACTAGATCTACACAGACAGTGAAGCGAACGAGAGATGTTGCTTGTCAAACTTTTTGGCAGGGACTTGAGACTGGAGATGCATCGTGCCAATGGGAAGAATATGAAGTGATTGACAACGGAGCTATACCACCACCAGCCATTGATAGTGAATGTCCTCCTGGTAGTTTGGATGCAGTCGGAGATCAATTCACAGAATCCACACCCGCAAAAAATAAGAGCGCGCGAAAGTTGAAGACATTGTTTTTTTCTCCCATCTCCGGACAAGGAACAGATGTTGCAATGGAAGAGAATGAAGTGGACGACAATGAAACACCATCAATATCACTCAGCATAGCGGAAGACGATATCAGAGATTGTACCTTTCATGCGAGTGACATGTCCTCAACGTTACAGGCCGAACCAGCTGGGATGCAGAGTGACAGTATAAGGAAAGAGGCCAAATTCATTGTATTCGATAGCTGTTTGATGGATATTATCATGATGATGAAATGTGGGCATTGGGTTGGTGGGGAAGTATGTGGGGAGCCATTGATTAATGTGACTCGTGCAATTCGAGGCACTAACCTTAAAATACATGCCACCTGTACACAATATCATCCGTTCGCATGGTCTGCACAACCCATGCTGGGGCAACTGCCAGCAGGCAATCTACTTTGTGCAGCGGCCGCACTTTTTAGTGGTTCAAGTTTTAAAAAGTTACAGTATTTCTTTCAGTTTGTGGGAATCCATTTCATTGCGAAAAGTCAGTTCTACAAATACCAAACCGATTATCTATTTCCAGCCATCAGCGAAGCTTGGAGAATGGAAAAAATGTCAATGGAAAGTACATTCGCGGGCAAACGCTTCAGGCTAGCCGGTGATGGACAGTGCGACAGCCCAGGATTTTCAGCCAAGTACTGCACCTACCACTTTCAGGACATGGAAAGTAAGAAAATTGTGAGTTCGGTGGTCGTGCAGGTGTCACAAAGTACATCCTCAGTGGCCATGGAGAAAGTTGGCTTTGTAGCATCATTGCAAGAACTACAATCGCGGGGAATGGTGATCGACCTGATAGCCACGGACAGACACGTTTCAATTGCCAAGACAATGAGAGAAGAGTACAAAAATATAAATCACCAATTTGACGTATGGCATCTTGCAAAAACAATCAATAAAAAATTGTCGGCTGCAGGAAAAAAAAAAGATATGCAAGGTATTTCACAGTGGTCCAAGTCAATCAGCAACCATCTTTGGTGGAGCTCAAAAACATGTGAAGGGTCGTTGGAAATTCTACTGGAAAAATGGCGGTCAGTAATGTTGCACTGTAGCAACGTACATCGATGGTCGACAAATGAGCATTTCCACAAATGTGAACATGGCCATTTGTCCACAGAGGAGGCACGGAAGAAGAAGTGGTTGATTCCTTCATCACCCACTCACAAGGCCATTGAAAAGATTGTATTTGATAAAACTATAACAAGAGATTTGAGGGGACTCACGGAATTCTGCCACACAGGAGATTTGGAGGTGTTCCACAATATGTGCCTAAAGTACAGGCCCAAAAGATTGCATTTTGGCATGGAAGGCATGATAAATCGGACTCTTCTAGCGGTCTTGGCACATAACCATAATGTTGGCCGTCAACAAAGTAGGACGACCGGAACTTTAGGGACGCTTCGCTACAATAAGGCCTTCACTAAAAGAAGTAAACAATGGGTGATCAAACCAGTGTTTGAGGATATGCAATATGAGTTTATTGAGAGACTTATCGTAGATGTCCTCGATAGGCACATACATGGAGTGGTGAACGAACCTATGCAGGGGACAACTGCATTGCCACCCAACATTGCCTCTGTTCCATGTCCACCTAAAGCAGAGCTCATTGAGAAATACACATCACGGTTTAAATGATTGTAATTTGATTGTCTGTTCTCTCGAGTCTCCTCATGTTGCAGGCCCATTGCAATTAAACCAAACAGTAATATAAATCATTTTTACAAAAATTATAGAATGTTTCCGTATTACAAACACATGGCCGACCCATAGGGACAATAAAAAAAAAGGCACGCAGACAAGATGCCCTTACACTAACTGGAGCTAACTAGAAATGTGTGCTCGCTCAAAGTGAAGGTCAGCTGCTTTGATGTTGTGCTCGGGTGGCGGAACGGCCCACGACCCAGTATAAGGTTCTATTGTGATTTGACCTTGACAGGCCGGGACCATCCTGAAAGACTAAGAAAAGATAATGAATAAAATTTCAGAAACGAAACGATGAGCCACGTTCATTAGAAGAAGTAACGTCGGCAAAGAAGGAGTGGTGTTTCGGGTCTGCCCTACACAGAGACACAATGGAAAATGCAAATATAATGTAAGTAACTTTTGATGAGTTTATACCGCAATTTCATTACTATACAGTGGCTTTAAAGACGGGTTCAGTTGTACTTGTTCGTTCTATGTGGCATATTGTTTTCTACCGCGCACTATCTTGAGGAGAAACATCTGCTTTTACTGAAGCACCTCAAAACCTTCCTCTTTGCTTCTGCTTTCTCTCTCCCTCTCCCCTGCTACAACTGGTCCACTGTCTGCGACCTCGGTCCTGGGCCCTTCCACTCTCCACCTGCACTGCCTCCCTGTCAACCCCTGCACTGGGGGACTGTCTCAGTATCCTACAGCCCCCCCTTCCCAGCACTTGTTCTGCACTTACCTTGCACTTGCCACCAGCTGGCCCTATTTATTTATTATTTTATGCTACTTACCTTGTACTCCACTCCCCCCCCCTCCCTGCCTCGCCACGCCTTTAAACACTTGTGTACACCCAGTAGCGCTGTCCTCGCTATGATTTTAATAAGGATCTGATGGTGAGACTAATTTCATTTTTTATGTTTTTAGGTACATCATTCACTACTGTCTGTGTCACGAGTACCGGACACCGGCGGACGGCTTCTACAGCCGCCAGTTGCTTCTCCGCGTGAACAACGTTACCACCCTGACCATTTTATGGGACGATCGCCAAGTACAAGTATGCCCTTACGCGGTACTAACGGTTAGATGCAACATACCTACCGTTGTGGTGGCCTAGTGCCTCGTTGTTGGAACAGCCATGCGAATATCAGTGCGACCGAAGAGCTTATTTTTATCGTAAACCAACACCCTGTGTACTGCACACGAACATCGCTTCCCTCAAGACGAACTAATTTGGATCGAGAGCAAAGAAAAATGCAAATCGCTGAATATTCTCTAAACATTTGATGTCCAATAAACGTACTTTGCCAAATGTACAATCTTGCCGTTTGCTTTTAAACCACGGTTTCACATTCCGAATTGTGGCGCTGTATTGTGAGATGCTCTAAGACCCTGTGTACAGCAAAGGACCATCGCGTTCCTCAATACGAACTTTTTGGAACATGAGCAAATAAAAATGCAAATCGCTGAATATTCTCTAAACATTTGATGTCAAATAAATGTACTTTACCACATTTACAATCTTGCGGTTTGATTTCAAAGTACAGTTTCATATTCCGAATTGTGGTGCGCTGTATTGTGAGCTGATCTGTGTTGATTTCCGGGGTCTGTGTGGAGTCGCGTAGAAGACGCCTGGGCACGTTTGCCTACGCAGCTCAGTCACGTCACGGATAGAGGCGGGGAATATGAATGTTTTGATAAAGTCTGTTTCAGGGGCGGGGGATTTGATTTAGTGCCGCAAAGGCAGGTGAGCCAGGTCGATGCGGCGGAATGATAGGATTATCACAAAATGGAGGCTGATTTCGAGTGCGATAATGGGCGAAAAGTCGGGTAAGGTCCATAGGAAAGTTTCCTACGATCTACCGATTTATGCTTACAAACACATGGCCGACCCGTAGGGACAATAAAAAAAAAGTCCCGGAACTATCCTTTAATTCACACCATATTTTATCGTAATTTACGTGCTTCTTTCATTTTTAGGTTTAAGCGAAGTGTATTTGCGTTTTTTTATGGGATGATGGCAGCCTGCAATGAAGTTGATTGGAAATATTGCAAAATATAACTATAGGGAAAGTGCTGGCATTCTACATTCAGCTAGCTGTTCCTGGCGTAACATATGCCATTCTCGCACATCTTAAAGGTTAATATTGGTCGGTAATTCATGGGGTCACTTCTGTCCCCCTTCTTAAATATTAGAATTACCACTGATTGCTTCCAGGAAGAGGGTGAAGGTCTCTGTGACTTATTTATGGTCATTGAAAAGGCTAAACATATAGGAAACAGTCTTCTTTTGAATTTGAAAGGTATATTTGTATCAGATGGAATGAGAGGTATGCGCGGTATGAGAACAGTACCTACGTTTAATTCATCGATTATACGGCCCTCTATGATGTGTCTTTGTAGACGCGTAATTGTCAACCTTGTTCCATTGCTGAGTCCCTGTGATGGCATAAGATTGCATAGTAGCATATTTACAGCACTTAAAGGTCAATATCGTGCGGTAATTCATAGCGTTACTTCTGTCCCCTGATGGAATGAGCGGTATGCATGGTATGAGAACAGTATCTAGGTTTAATCCATCGATTACACGGGCCTCTATGATGTGTCTTTGCAGACGCGTAATTGTCATACTTGTTCCATTACAGAGTCCCTGTGATGGCATAAGATTGCTTAGTAGCATGATTACAGCGCATGATTACAGCACCTACTTTCAGTTTTAGCATGTGAGGAGGCATTCGTCCTACAGCGTTTCGCTCTTTAGAGACTGAAACGTTGAGCCGGTAATGTACTGTTCATTGACACTGGAACTGCCATGCCCTGAGTGAAGAGAAGTGGGGGTGGAAAGAAGTAACTTGAAATTATTCTGAATATTTGCGATAGTGGAAGGTGAAGGTGACCACGTAGAACCGTGCTCTTACTGTTTGTTAAAATGATAGCTGTTGTTGAAGTGGAAGGGTACACAGAGGTGCACTTTCCCATTTGAGCAGCAGAAAGCAACCTAACACTGATAAATTGCATCATCTGTTATTAAAATGATAGCTGTTGTTGAGGTCACACAGAGGTGCACGTTGCCATTTGGCCAGCAGAGGGCACTCTAACACTGATAAATTGCAGCAGCCGAGTACAGAAACATACCTAAGCGTTTTATATATATATATTTTTTTTTGGAATACCCCATCCTGAAAAACATAATATGAGTTGTTTGGTATTCTTTCCTGCTCCCTTGTCTCATAATAAGGGCCAGGAAGAGGAGTGCTTCATTTGGACTCCCTAATAGGCTGTAACAATTTTAACAGATGCCAATAGAACATTACAATGTGGCTCAGGCAGATGTATCCCAGTTGGGACCAAGGATTGAGGTCTGTCATGATGCCTACCCCAGGAGCACCAGGCCAGGCCCAGCACCCCCGGGAGCAGGCATCACGCCCCCGGGTAAAAGCCCAGCGGCCCTTTATAGGGGCTCTTTGGACTCTGCCCTGGCGCCGTTGGCGCCAGGCTCATGTTGGACATCAGTCCTGGCGCCATAGGCGCCAGGCTCATAAGGGGAAGTGTTTGGTGCACTTAACTGAAGCAGACCATGCTGCACACTCACCCGATGCAGACCATGCTGCATGAAGAACCAAGCCAAATGAGGCTTAGGAGGGACTATTTTTCTGAAGGAACTATTTTGTTACTTGGGTGGGGCTGTGGAAGTATACTCACCTGGAACTTCTTCCAAGGCTATTTAAGCCACGCCCGGACAGCCACACGTGCTTCGCGTTGTTCTGTATCCAGCAGCTGAACGCTCACCGTGTCTGCTCCTGCACCTGGACTCCAGTCACGCCCGCCTCGAACCTGGAACACCTGTAAGGGAATAAGAGAAGAGAAAGGTGAAAACCAAGAACTTATTCAACCTTCTTACCTGCATGCGGAATCTTCACGCCAGCATTCCTGAAGGAAGACTTCCATTTAAAAGCACCGCGTTGCTCGCTGCAGCGCCACGCTTCACTCACCTGTTCCCGAGACGCCGCCCGGCTCCATCGCGGCTCTCAGCACCAGTCGCCACATCTCTGCACCTAGGGGAGAGAAGAAGAGACAAAAGGTGAGCAAGGGAACACAAGAGGAAAGCCGACTTTTCAGCCATATTACTTACCGGCTTTTCTTGGTGAACCATTCCACATCTCGGGTCGGCGCCACATCTTTGGCAGGTACCGCACCCCGGCCCCTATGGGGAAAGGACAAAAGACATGTTGGGGAATTATAAAGACATTTAGAGGGGTCGCCCTCATCACTAACTCACCCGATTTTACCACCGGCAATTTAACCCCTCAACGCATCGCCTTTGTTCTGCACCTGAAATAAAGGACAGATCACAGGTTAGGAAAAACAACATAAAAGGAGGCTCACACTTGAACTTTTGCATCTTCATACTTACGGCGTATCGCTCAGAAAAGTCAAGTGGATTTGCCAGCGCCATTCTGAAAACCAATGAAGTAACTGGACGAACGCGCGCCCCTGCACCAGAAGCAGGATGGAGAGTTCATCCTTCCAAACCATAAGGTGAGCTTAAACCGGGGGTTTTGGAGGAAGTCAGAGAAGAACGAAGGGGGAAAGGGGGGAGCAAGCACCCTATTCAGCAGACAGTTAATCCCCTTTCTCATCTGCAGAAGGATATTCCTACGGGCCAGACAAGCAAGATTTGGGGGTCCTGTTCAATCGGTGGTCCGAATTCTGCGCATCACGCTTGAAGAGGCCACAGCAACCCAGACCAGACCAGTGCCTCTGTGGGAGCCAGGTGAGCGTTACAGGTCCTTTTCATGGTGTTTGGGTGGGGTGAGACCTGTTACAGTGCATGATGCCAATTTGTCCTGAAATATTACAAGGGCCTGGAACCAAGACCTGGATGGAAAATGTGAACTGATGCATTCTTTGTGTTGCCCAGGTCCATAGTTAATGTTAAATGGAACGCCCTTGCTTTGGAAGTACATGAGGATTCTGGCCCTCGGTGTCACTGCATGCCAATATATCTGAAACTATGGCCCCATCCACAGCGGTGACAGCATGCACTTGTTACCTCCAGCACTGTACTTGACTTAATTTGAGGAACATGCGAAGTGGACATCACATTTTCTTTTCTGGGATTACCCATAACATTATTTTCCATCCATTCATCACTGCCCTCCACTGCCACACAAAACTCTCTGCATTTATAGTGGCTAGAAAAGGCGATTTGTAAATGATCCTCAGCGTCAGACTCGTCGCTGAGCTCGTTCCTAGCAGTGCTCTAGTGGAAGGAATTGGTATTTCTCCGGCAGTGTCCTCAGGTCTCCGGAACACTTTCTTGCTTTCTGTCTTTTTAGACTCAATCCCAGGTCTTCTAAGCACTTTCACCATCTCAAGCACCTGTTTTGTATTCCTGGCTCGACTTTATGTTGTCTCTTTCCATAGCTAATGTTAAGTGGAACTTGCAAACTTCTGAGGTGCAGGAGAGTGTAAGCCCCTTGGCTTTAGCTTCCTTAGATGCCATACAGATCAGATAAAGGGGGTACGCGCATAGACGTGATGCTTAGGGCCCATCTGTTATTTCTGGTAAGCTGGTAACAATGAAAGTTTTCATTCGCCAGCTTCAAGTAGGATCCAGAATGTCGGAGAGTAAAGAATAAAGTAAGGCTGCCCTAGGGCAAATGGATAGTTGCCAGCTAAGTTAGTCTACCGTTCTAAATTGACTGTTGAACTAAAGTCAGGGGCACTGATGTGAAACTGCATTCTACCACTGTACATCAAGACTTCTAAGTGGTACCCGCTGGCTGGTTCATAGCTTGATGCCTGAGCAACGATAGGAAGCTATACTTCCAGAGGAAGAATGTGCTAAAGGCTGTAGGCTAGTGCTTAATTAGTGGGGGTGTTTGCCAGAGCTCAACCCTGGCACATATTTCTGAGCACTGGCACTCATTGTCTCAAACTCATTTTGACTATGATGTGGTGTTTTGGCAACTTTAATATTTTAACACTCTGTCACGGAACATGCAATAGCAGTGTACCTGGGCCATGTGTCACTTCACCCCGGCCAGCTCATTATTATTCATGAACCTTACCAGTGCAGCTGAGCTAGTTAGCTATTTTTATAAATAAGGAGGAGTCGGAATGTGACAATGCTCACCGCCCCTGCTGGCCATGCCTGCACGCCGTTCCAGTCATCCTATATGGCATTGGTGCCACTCCGCAACTGTATAAACGACAGCACTACTGCAGCAGGGTGGGTGCTCAGGCATATGGTGCCGGCAACAGGTATGCAGCCCTGGACACTTAACTAGTTGAAAGGGCAGGGTGGCATGCACCTACCAATGTGCCAGTGGTATGGCTGGCACATGGCACACACGGAAAGCCGCGGGTACTTCCAGGCCGTTGTTAAGCTGGGTGTTGCCCCTTCTCTTCTGGTAAGCATTCAGCATGGGGCGTGCTGATAGGCAGACATGTGCCAGACTGTTGGCTCACTGAGTCTTAAACACACGCTGGCGTTGACTGTCATTGATGTTGGGTAGTTACTAGTGCCATTGCTAGGGCAGAGGGGCATCCAGCACAGAGTGGACAACACCAGTCACCAGACAGCAGCAACACAGAGACCAGACCTGGGAGATGTCCACTGCTGAGGAATGCCTGTCCTAAGTGCCAACCTATACAACAATAACTTGCTGCAGTGTTTGAAAGGCAAGCTCAGCTCAGTAATGATTGTGCCTACATGTGTCCATCCATTTCCCAGAGGAAGAAAACAAGTGTGTTCTATATTCTGTGGATAGATAGTCAACATGTTCCACTTGCCATATATAGAATCAGAGTCAAATGTAAGATATGATGATGTGCTTTAAAGTAGCCCTCATCAATTTCAAGACACAACTAGAACGTTATTTTAAGTTCTGATGATTGGCACCACATCTGCCATTGGAAATGCATCCATCTACCTCAATGAGCGGGTGGGAATTGCAGCAGCAACCGCAGACATGTTGGGGCTGTAAGGAGCATCCATGTGTGGTGACAACAGTAGGCGGGAAGCTGGCCGCTTCGATGTGATGCAGGCACAGGAAACTGTTTAGACCATGCCACTTATTTTGTTACAAATTGAGCACTGCCCTAGGGAAGCACTTTGGCCCCAGAGGATGAAAGACTTGCAGTCAATTCTGTTTCAGGAAGCAAGGTCTGCTGATCTGAGGTGGCTGAATGAGCCTATTTAGTGGCCAGCCCTGGGAGCCACATTTTAACGAGGACCCTAAGCACCCGGCCCAAGTCATTAGGGAGGCCAAGCTAAGAATGCGGGCTCTGCAGCAATATGAGCCTTATTTTAAGCCATGACGTTTCTGGGATCCTATCTATCTTGCCCGGGGGTTGCATACATGGAGGTTGTCACATGATTTTGTGGAGACGGATGTAACAGGCCCTTCTTGTTAGAATAAAGGCGCATTGACATTGATGGCGATCAGAGATCCATACAGTGATAATTTCTCTTTGACGGGAATGTATTCATGAGCGTGCTTCTCGCTTCCGGCCGGGGCACTCCTTCCTACCACTTTCTGGCAGGTGAACGACACCTTGCATATGTTCCAAGGAGGGCCTGTGTACAGTTAATGCTTTTTAAAGTACTGCACAAAAGCCGTATACGCTGGAGCCGCCTTCACAAACACTGCACTAGTGTTCTACCTCGTGTCCAATCCATTCTTCACTGCCAGGGCATTGGAGCTATGCTTTTCCTTCAAGTACAGCGGCATTGATGTAGGTTGCTGGCATTGATGTAGGTTGCTGGCATTGATGTAGGTTGCTGGCATTGATGTAGGTTGCTGTTTGTTTACTATATCCAATTTAGTCAATATATATTAAAACCAAAATGTGTTTTTAAAGCGCATATGTAATGGCTGCCATGGAGAGCTCTACGCGCTAATCATGTGATGCATGTGTTTATAATATGTCTCTGAGTGATCACCATCCACTGGATCAAATGATAATGAAGGCTTGTAATCCGACCATAGGAGCTCTGAAGAGTGGTGCACTATGTAAGCAGGATATGTAAACGTCTCTATTGTCTTTATTTAACATATGGAACCTTTTCATAACACACTCTTGCTCTGCTTTGGCTACTCACCTGTAGTAACAAAATGGTACCACTACTCAACACCACTACTCAACTGGGCCTGCTGCCAGGGTCAGCACACAGCTGAAACAAATCGCCAATCAGTATTCCAGCTGACACCCATACACATAATTAAACGGATGACTAGCTTTTCAGATTCCTTTCTTGTGAACTAAGTTTGTTCAGCAATTCGCTTCAGTTATTTGGTTAGAATACTTTTATATTTGGATGTATATTTAGTTGCACCACTGGAGTTTAGGACAGGAGTGGAGATTTCTGTTACCACTTTTGCTAAATAGCAACCTTATTACAAGTTTGGCAGTGCAGTAAAAAAAGTGGTGGGAATTCCGTTACTGCCACTTTTTTGGGGCAGTAACAGAATTACCACTGTTTTACTGCGCCACTAAATTCCGAGTTTGACTTTGAAGTGGAGGACTTACCCCCAACATCATGCTGGAGGTAAAGCCTCCACTTCAAGGTTAACAATCGGTGGGATTACTGCGTCGGAATGAAAGCTTGAGGTTATTCCACAAAAATCCCCATGTGGTCCAAAATGGCACCACTCTTAATCCTATAGTAAACCCACGGAACCGAGCGGTGGTAACGGCAAACGAATTTGGTGGTAATTTGGCACCACACTCGTAATGAGGGCCAGTCTGCTTTCAAATGCATTTTAATTAAACTGCATGAAATTTTGCTTGAAACACATTCGAGGCTACATATTGGTGTTTTTTTTCCAACGGTACAGATTCTATATTTTTGCTAAAGATCCACAGCTTGAAGATACCTTGCATAAGAGCGAATAAGAGACCCATGTATTCAATGGGAGGATGGTGGAACCATGTCTGATAAGGAAAAAAATACTGTTTACTTCACATAAAAAAGGATATTGCAAGTCCCCTCTGAATTCCATGACCTCGGAAAAGAAACTTTGCTTTGGTCACAAAACTCCTTCAGGATTTGCATTCTCCTTATACTGGGCCTCGTCACAAGTCTGGCAGTAACCCTTAAAAGCTGCGGTAACGGAATTAACGCTGCCAATACCGCTCGGTCAGATCATGAGCCGGCAAAAATACTGCCAACTTTTAAAATCAGCCGGCACTATTACAGCCGACGCTATTACAGCCGGCCACACGAGCAGGGGCGGAGCCATGCACAACATTTTGGGGGGCTGAATGGCAGTTTTGAAATCTGGTACTGAGTAGGGTCATTAAACCTATTTTTCTGTTGATCCCCAGTAGGCTGATTAGATATTGCGCCTTTCACCCTCAACTCACCAGAGGTGTATCAAGGATTGTGTAACAAGTGGGGCCTTGAGCTAACGTAGTAGGGTTCACCCTAAGGGGAGGCTGAAGAGGGAACTGGGCTTGTTCTGCCCCCAACCAAGCATAGCGAGGGAGAGCGAACCAACCCAGGTGGTTTCAGAGGGGTTCTCTCCCCGAGAACAATGTTTAAATGAGGGTTTGAAATGGTGAATTTTACAGTACACTTTCTGTGATACATCAGGTAAAAAGTCACACAGTTTACGATCGGTTTTGTAAGGTAAGACATGAAAAAAAGTCCATTAGATGCCAACTCATCAACAATGCACAGGAGCATTTTCATAATGCGTTTACCCACTGCATGCCAGTACCCACCAGTTCATACTGTTTGTGCCCAAACACATCAATTCTCGTGCTCCTATACATGCCAGTATTCTCAGATCAGAAAATACTCATGTTTGCTTTGCCCATGATGACAGTAATGATACTATAACAAAACACGGGGCCTCATTACGTGTATGGAGGTAGCCATGCCGCTTTTAGCGGCATGGCTACCCCCATACCGGGTACCGGGTGTGGGATCATTGAATGGGGAAATACAGGGCCATTCCGACCTTGGAAGGCACGGTATTTCCCCATTCAAGGAACCCAGACCCGGTACATCCCCATTCCCATTTGAGCCCCCATAGGGCTCAATGGGAATGGGGAGGATGCTAAAAACGGGCCCGTTAATGATGGGCCCGTTGTTAGCATCCTGGTCTGCTAGCGGGTCCCGCTAAGGACGCCTGGTTTTACCAGACGGCCTTAGCGGGACCCGCGAACAGACCTCGTAATGATGCAGTAGAGGGTTAACGGCACCGGCAGCTCTACCGGCACCGTTAAGCCTCTACCGCCTGGGTCGTAATGAGGCCCATGGTCTCATTACGAGTCCGGCGGTAGCCGTGCCGGTAAAACCGGCAGGCTGCCGCCGGACTCGTGCATTTTTCCGGCGCCTGGCTCCACGGAAACACCAGGGTATTACGACCCTGGTGTTCCTGGAATTCAGGCGCCGGAAAAATGTAAATCCCCATTCCCATTTGAGTCCCATTAGACTCAATGGGAATGGGGATGAGGGAAGCACCAGCACCGTTAATAATGGTGCTGGTGCTTCCCGGAAAGTCTGCGGGTCGGCTGCCGTCCCGCCCGCCAGGTCAGGCCTGGTGGGCAGGACGGCAGCCGCCCGCAGACTCGGAGTGTGCCGGTCCGGTAACAACAGTGCTGGTAGGCTTACCAGCACCGTTGTTACCGGACCGGCACACTCGCAATGAGGCCCTAGGTCATGCTGGCTCTGCCAATATATGCTGTATCTCCAGGTAAGAACATGCTCTTGTTGGCTTTGCCTTAATGGCAGTTAAAAAAAGCAACGCCACAGTAAAAAAACATGGCTTTGCTGGTTAGCTGGTACAATAGCTCAGCGGGTTGAGCCCTTGCTGCTGCAATCTGTGTGTGATCTGCAGGTCACAGGTTCAAATTGCAGCAAGGCCCACTCATCCATCTGAGGTCAATAAATGAGTATCAACTTCGGTTGGGTGATGATTTTATATAAATAAGTTCTCTGTACAGTGCTTTGGTGAAAGAGCTATAAAAATAACAAATCATTATCATTACACAAATCCACCATATAAGAACACTCATGTTGTATTTGCCCCCTAATGCCAGTAGAAAATGTTATGCGACAGTAAGAAAACATTGCCTTATGGGCTGCTCAAAGGCCCCTCGCCTATGTAAGAACACTGATC